>NC_045724.1:12942462-13597680 GCF_009834535.1 Camelus ferus
ATGATTTTCAAAGTTATGAATTAAGTAGGACATGATTTCATCAGCCTAACCTAATTTATATCTTTCTTAAAGGCATCAGTTATCAAAAGTAGAGGTCTAGAGGAAAAAGCTAACCTTTAATATTACTTGATTATACCAACATGCATAACGTAATTTTCAGACTTAGATTTTCCTTTGCCTCAGGGAAAACATAGATTTGTCTCATGACACTTGAAATGAATGCCTAAGTTTGGATTGTTTTGTATGTGTTTGTTATTTATGAGAACACTTGTGTGGGTGTGCATGTCTTTAAAATGTGTAGTTTAGTGTGGTAGTTTTCACACTTTGACAAACTCTTGAGTTGGCTTTAAATTAAGGAGAACCTTAGGTCTCTTGGGTTTTATTTTGTTTGTTTATCTTGCGAGCAGAAGAGAAAGGGCTCAGAAATTTTCCTCAGGTTTGTATCCTTTGGCTCATAAATGAATATTCCCAATTAGAGGTAATCTTATAAATAACCTTTGAGTTATTTAGAGCTTGAAAAAGTCAGTGGATTTTAATGTTAAGGAAAAAAAGCCTATTTCAGTAAGTTAGAGTTGTTTTCTTGGAAAATTTCCATAGCAATATTTGGGGTAGCCTTATATAGCTTTGCCTTGTAAATTCTCTGATCAGTTATGGCACTTTTAGACGTGTGGTTTTGTAGCTCAGCTTTGTTCGCCATGGAATTATTACAAACCCGAAGAGTGATCTTTAGTAATGCTGTTGTGGTTCCTGTAAATGTGTGTTTTACAAGACCTACTGGTTGTTATGCAATAAGCAGTAACTGCTAATGGATTAGAATTTTAATAACACAGGGTCAAATGCTATCAAGGTCCTTTGGCAGTCACACTGTATGCAATTACCAACTGCATTTTATGGATCTCCCAAATCATCTTGTGAGGTAATTCACAGAAAGCACTTCGAGAACATTCTGTACGGTGTAGCTTTCACACTGAACAGGAAAAGCACCCTTAACACATTTAATTTGTGTTCTTTTAAACTCCTGTCCTGGGCCTGTGATCTTCGATTTTCTTATGATACAAAAGATGGTTTTGTAGTGCATATAAAATAAATGAAAAATAAATGCACGGATAACCTGCTTACTTACTTACCTAAAAGTAACTTTCTTCTTTAGATTGATGCAGGTAAAGTGTCAGAGAATCGCTAACAAATTGAACAGTATCTGCAAATAAATGCTACAGAATTTCTTCTGAGATTTTATATTCTGCCAATTCTCATTTAAGACAAGAAATTAAGGTGTGAGACATATTAAAAAAAAAAAACAGGTAAAGAATATAATAATTGAATTTTTTTTTTCTGCCTATCCTAACACAAAGAGGTGTTTAGTGGGCTAGCTCATCATGTACCATTTTGAGGGGTTTTGTTCCGTGAAGAGTGAAGCAGTTTTATCCTTCAAAGATACCCGGCTGTCTCAGAGGTGGAAGACTAGGGAGGGCTGTTTCTCAAGGGCAGACAGCATGTGGCATCAGAGAAGCCGTTTCCGGGCAGTTTGGCCCCTGCCCACTCAACTGCAAAGGGCACGCAGTGGTTTCAGAGGTCCCTGTGCGGGGTGGGCTCCTCCCAGCTCACCTGCTTTGGCTCTCAGGTTTCCCCTTTCCTGAGGGAGGTGGGGACATGGGCTCAAGATGGAAAGAGGACCTAGAACTTAGCTGAAAGCAATAAAGTAACAGGAAAATTAAGGAGTAGAGGGAGACCTGGTACCCGAAGTGCTTGCACTTCCAAACGTGAATTAGGCTGTCCTTTGCTCACAAAGTTTTTCTTAGAGAAAGTCAACATCTTCAGAATAAACACAAGAGTGTATTGTACCCCCAGTAGTCTGCGGATGTAGCCCCTGGACCGCAGCGGAGTTTTGGAAATGTGCCTTTCATGTGACAAGAGACGCTGGCAAGAGACCACTGGCAGAGGTGAGGTAGCTTCTCATTTTGAGCCTAAGGACGTGTGGCACTGGGCCAAAGACTGAAATGAGAAATTCTGCCTTTCTTATTCTGGAATTTTCTGTGTGTTTTCCAAATCTTGGAAGAAGTAGCTCATGTGGTCTTGAAGTAGCTCTTGCAGGTCTTGTTGACTCTTCCAATTGCCTCTGAGGACAAAAAGGAGAGGAGGACGTTGGTGGGGCTTTACATCACTTTAGTGTTAATTCTGGCCCCTCCACTAGCCCCTCTGGAGGAGCCCCATTTGGATGAGCCCAGCTCCACTGTCTCTTGGGGGTCCTCTCAAGGTAAAGGCCTCTGAAACACAGACATCAAAAGGCCAACCTATGGCTACATCTTTCAAGTTCTTTAGTTTATGAGGATTTCTAAAGGGAAATTATGTCAAGATGAGAAAGGTACCTACTAGCGCTTAAAAAAAAAAAAAGCAAATTAAAAAAAAATCACTGTATTTTCCTAATGAAGCTGTGATCCCTATAGTTAAAAACCCTGCATGCTGTAAACCTAAACCTTGTGTCTGATTTAGATAGAGTCCTGGCATCTTGAAAACTACATTTTAGATTCAGAGTCAGAAGACAAACTAGTATGTACAGAGTAGATGAACAACAAGGTCCTACTGTGTAGCACAGGGAGCTATATCAATGGCTTGCAGTAACCTGTAATGAAAAAGAATATGTCTGTCTGTCTGTCTGTCTGTCTGTCTATCTACCTCTGAATCACTATGCTGTACACCAGAAACTAATGTAACATTGTAAATCTCTATAAAACAGAGACAGTATTTATCTTCTATTATTTAAAATTGTTATTTTGTAGGGGCTAGAATATAGCTCAAGAGGTAGAGCACATGCTTAACTTAGCATACACAAGGTCCTGGGTTCAATCC
The DNA here is from genome assembly GCF_009834535.1 of Camelus ferus. Classification (NCBI taxonomy): domain Eukaryota; kingdom Metazoa; phylum Chordata; class Mammalia; order Artiodactyla; family Camelidae; genus Camelus; species Camelus ferus. The sequence continues at coordinate 12,945,310 of NC_045724.1, forward strand.
CCAGCACCTCCTCTAAAAATAAATAAGTAAATCCTCCCTGCAAAAAAATTTAAAATAAAATAAAGTTATAATTTTGTAGGTCAAGTGGGGTCGTGTATTTAAAAATTCTTTGATAACTGAAAAGTGCATTATAATTCTAATGCACTTTTATTGTAAGTATCATTAGAAAAATGTCGGTCATGGATAAAAAATTATCTGGACACCTTCAAGTCCACAATAAAAATTTTTAAATGCAACCATTATACCAGTGCCAGGTGTTATAAATTCTGACACTACATAGTGTTTGGTTATGTTATCAGCTGTGGAGGGAATCAGGTCTCCCAAAACTCTAAAAGGAGCATTTTATTATAAATGGTAGACAGTTAACTTCCTTTTATTAACAAAACTTCAGATGGTAATATTTTAGAGCTTTTTTGAATAATTGTATTTTAGGGCTCTGTTGTATTCTCATAACTATATGGTAAAATTGAAATGCTAACAGCTGTTATTGCAAGAAAACCATGAACTAAAATATGTATATATCTTATTGCTATACTTGGACATTCTAAAAATGAAAAGTGACTTTTGACCAAAATGTAAAAATTAACTACGTATTTATTAATGGAGAGAAGGACACTATTTAGCAGAATATTTTACTGAAGGTAGTTATACAGGTACAGTACATCCACATAAGTCAAATTAACTGGGAAATTATAAATTAAATCAGGATTCCATTCATTCAGCTTTACCAAGAATGAGATACTTTATATAAGCGAATTTTTTAAGTAAATGAAAAAATATAGAATTCAGGTAGTTTTCAGTTTCCTTTTTTAAAGCAGGAGCCTGTGTTAGTTCCATCAGGCTGCTGTAACAAAGCACAATACACTGGGTGGCTTAAAACAACAGAAATTTATTGTCTCACAGTTCTGGACCCTAGAAGTCCAAAGAAGTTGTTGACAAGGCTTCCTCTGAAAGTTGTGGCAGAAGTTTTCCTTGCTTCTTCTCAGCTTCTGGACATCTAGAACAATCCTTGGCACTTCTTGGCGTGCAGCTATGGCACTTTGATCTCTGCCATGTTGTCACTTGACATTCTCCTCTTAACGCCTGTCTTTTCTCCTCTTCTTATAAGGACATTAGTTATATTGGATTAAGGACCAACCTAATGACTTCATCTTAACTTGATAACATCTACAAAGATCCTTGTTTCAAATAAGGTCACATTCACAGATACCGGGGATTAGGACTTCAACATATCTTTTTCGGGCCTATACCATCCAACCTGTAACAAAGCCTAATGAGAATATGTGGCTTCAAACCTTATCTATTTGCTTACCCATCCCACCTCCCTCCATCTCACCACTTGGAATAACTCAGTTTACTTGGTGGCAAATATTTCAACTCACCATGAGCTGGCTTAAGCAAACAAAAGGAAAGTCTTAAGGAAAAAGGTATCTGGGGAATTCAGGGAGATTTCTTTCTATTTTTCTCTGCACATTTTCTTCTGTCCTCCTTTTCTTTATAGACTGGCTTTTGTACTCCCCTTGTACAGCACTGGCTGCCTGCCGACCACAGGTTACATGTTACTGATCCATCTACCATGCAGAAAGAAAGACTCCTCTTGGTCTGGCGTGAGTCACAATTCTGTGGCTGATGGAGCCAGGAGCTGCAGCAGAAACATGGCAGTGCCCAGAGTAGGGACTGGGTGCACCACCCAATAGGTGCCTCCCATAGAACCTTCAAGAAACCCCCAGGTGTACTGATGGAGGCACCAGTTTGAAACCACCATTCTAGTCCTATCTCATGATCTTACAGATGGGGAGGTTTAGCCTTTGACGTACCATCACCTACATGCTAATCATCTTGATAGAAAAACCTACAGGTGAAAATATATACAATTCTTTCCTGATGACTTAAGGTCTCTTTACAACTGTCAGTTATAAGCTGCATCCCTAATAAGCTAGTTTCTCTTCTCTCCCTTGATCTGACAGTAGCAATGCTTTGCATTTTCAGCTCCAGGCAGTAAAGCCTAGAGCTGGGGCTAAACTGGCTATAATGGGATAGATACTTTTGTGAAAAGACAGGCAATTGGGCATCATGAAGAAAGCCTTGACTTGGAATCAGAATACCTGATTTTGAGTCACATCTTCCTTAACCATGGGACCTTGGGGAAGTTATTTCAACTTCTAAGCCTCAACTTTGTTTTTATAGAGATAGTAAGATCTACATTGCTGGGTCTCTGTGATGTAGAAATAGGATATCATATGCCAAAGCACTTTGTAAACTGTAGAGCAATATATATGGCCATTAGTGCCAAGCCCTGTGGGGCATAGTTTTGGAAAACTGCAGGGCACTTGGAATCAGACATATCTGCTCTGGTCTGTGCCCTGCACTTGGGCAAGTTTTTAAACCTCTCTCATCCTCAGTTCTTCCTCAGTTGTAAAGAAGAGATAATAATACCTTCTTATATGATTGGAAAGAACATATGAAAGTCAGCTTGTGCATGAGAACACAGTTTCTAGAGCCTGACCCCCTGCATTCAGATTTGAGCTGCAATACTCAGTGGCCGTGTGACGCTGGGCATGTCTGTAAGCCTCCCTGGGGCCACTTTCCTCGTCTGTAGACAGGGATGATGTTAATAACTTACATCACATGGTTGGTGTGAAGATGGAATGAAATTATATACGGGAGAGTGCTCAGACTGGTGCCTCACATACAGGAAATGCTATCTCTGTGTTTGCCATTGTTACTAATATTATCTCAAACATGCCAGGCACACATATAGTAAGTGCTTAAAAAACACTGGTGGTTATTTAATTAAGATGGATCTGACTGGGGCGATGAGATACTACCTCTTAATTGAATTCTATTAGACACACATTCACAGGGTCAAGGGGAGATGGTGTGGGATGTCAGACCATGCTGGAAGGAATAAAGCAACATTTCCCTTTGCATGGGCAAGGCTGGTATGCCCCTTAAAAGAGCTCAGGTTGGAATATGGTCTGAGAGTTTGGAAGAGACTGGCTGTCAAAGTTCAAAGTGGGTACCAGGTTGTATTACCAGTTGGGTATTTTAGGTGAAGAATAAAACCTAGACAGGAAAATTAATCCAGAGCCAGGACAGTGACTTGTTTATATTTCTAGGGCCAAACACAATGTCAAGCCCTTTGCATGCACTCCATAAACATTTGTTTATCTGAGCTGACCGGGATCTTGTGTCCTGGGACAGCTCAATTGGTCCATATGCACCAAACAATTACAGTGTGACAGGGATGAAAATTGCTTGTGGCTGATGCTGTAAAGAAAGCAAAGAGGGGCTCTAACCACTGAGACTCACTGCCTCTGACCTGGCACCTATGTGTGGGGCGCTGACAGCACAGTGACCATGGTGCTCAGAAGTGGATGTATACGAGCAGTTACCAATCATGCCATTTGCATCTCTCTTTCTGAGGAAAAGGCACAGACTTTGGGACTTTTTTTTTCTTTGGAGGTAAATGCAGCTTAAATACTTAAAAGAAAAAAAAAAAAAAACAACACTTTCTGGTTTACAACTTTTTTATAGATGAAAAGTCACCAAAAGTGTGAGCTCAAATAAGAAATCCATTTCAGTATAGCAAAAACACAATAAAGGACCAGAGAGTAGATCCTTTGGGCTTTGTCGGTTAGAAGATCTCTATGGCATGCACTCAGCTCTGCAGTTGTGTCGTGAAAGTATTGGCAATACAGAACAGAGCCCCAGGGTGATATTAATGTGCTTCAGTAAATGGAGGATCCCTGCCTGTGTTCTCTTGTTAGCACTCACAGGTGAGCCTACCATTGCACTCCCACCCTCTTCAAGGTTTCCCATTTTGTTTCCATCAGGGTAGCTCTGTCATCCTGGATTTGACTTATTTCCTCTCTCTGAGTCTCGTTTTCTTCATTTATAAGATGGAGAATTGAGGAGATGATCTCTTCTGGTTCTAACAAGTATGATTCTATTAATGTTCATTTTATACTGGGTAATTGAAGTTTGTAAAGTTTATGCATTGCAAAATAAATGTGTGCTGGTTGCCAGGGGTTGGGCAGGAGGACTCATTGGGAAATAGAGCATCTTTTTGAAGTGCTCAGTTTGAGGATCTTATTCCACAGTTCCAGGATTGCCTTTGACCCTAATATGATGCAGCTTCACATTTCTAAGGTGTCCTTTTTTTTTTTTTTTTTTTGTGACCTTCTTTATCCCTCAGTCAATGAATATGATTATTGTAGAGCCCATAGAATATTTTTATATTGGCACTGATATTGTGATAAGGGTTCTTTGATGTCTTCATTTCTGTACATGTGTTATTTTACTTATATGTAATATTATATACAAACATTCCTATGATTAATTTTAAAAGGTGCTTGGAATATCTTAAAGAAGCACTTCTACATTTTATTTCCACTTCCTGTGTTTGTAGCGAGTTGAAAATATGGTTATAAATTCTTGGATACTCCTCCCTTTCATACATGTAGCTTCTTGACGAGGAACCCCTTGAGATGAATTCCTCCCCTTGGGTATGGTCTAGACTTAGTGACTCATTTCCAATAAGTGGAAACAAGGGAGAAGTGAGGTGTCAGTGTGGATACTAGGTCATGAAAGCCACTGTGGCTTCCTTCTTGCTCTCCCTTGGTCACTCACTCTGGGGAAGCCAGCTGCCATGTTGTGAGGGCACTCAGGCAGCCGTGTGGAGAGGTAGACTCTGAAGCCTTCTTCTTCCTTTCTCCCTGTGAGGGAGCCTTCTCAGAAGTGAGTCCTGCAGCCACAGTCTAGCCTTCAGATGATGCAAATAACTGAGGTGCATCCTATGAGAGTCCCTCATATCCAGCAACACTTAGATAAATGGCTCCCAGATTTCTGATTTTCAGAAATTGTGCAAGATAATAAATGTGTGTTATTTTAAGATGCTAAGTTTTGGGGCATTTTTTTTACACAGCTGTAGATAACTAATACAGTAATCTCATCAACTATTTTTGCATTAAAATTATCTTTACTCTATTTATATAAACATATAAATAAAATTAATAAAACTATTTTTTCCTATTCCATTTCATGTAGAAGCAATCACAGGGTGTTTTCTCTCTTTTGCAAACTGGTTGCATCCAGATGTCAGTTTATTTATCTTTATCTGCTTCCTCAGACAGAAGTTTTTTTTCCTCACACAATAAATGCTTTAAACTGCTAATTAACATATATTTTATTCTCTCTTATATTGTCCACACTTACTTACAAATCTGCTTACCTTCCAGACTGTGAGCTGTCTGAGGGCAGAGGATATGAGCGGAATAATCACCCTCCTCTAGCATTCAGCCCTCTCTACTTTGTACACTGTAGATGCAAAAAATGTTTTGGTTGCATGAATGAATGAATGAATGAATGAATAGGCACAGTTGCCTGGAGCAGAGGTTTTGTAAACAGAGAGAAATCTTCACATGTGCTAGTTTGGCAGCTTTTGCTCCACGTGGTTCCTGGGAACCAGGCACCTTTGGAAACAGACCAGAATCAAGCTCAGAGCTTTCCTTGCTCCATCAGGTTTCATCAAGGTAAAGGAACACTGAAAGCAAACATCACTGCTGTGAAACCTCATTAATTGGACCTCCGTTAATGGAAAATTTCTGACAATTTAAGCAGAGGATGAAGTTAATTCTTACATATGTCCTTTAGGAAAATAGGATTATAAAAGAAAATAAAAATATAGATTAATTTTAACTGTAGGAAATATACGAAAGTAGGGCAAAATAAGCTGAATATCATATACAAAAATTTCATAGGCTTTTTGCAAATAAATGTTATTCATTGAAGAAATTTTTCCAAGTGCTCTACTATGTTAAACTAGATCAATTAATGTTTATATTTCAGAGGAATTCTTGAAATTTCTTTGAGAGGTCTCCCAAATTCAAACTGAACAGAAATCAGACTAACAGTCTCTTTTTAAAAAAATTTTTGATTCCTGCAATGCTCACATCTCGCATCAATAAAGTGATAACTGAGCTTGTGTTCTTATTAGTTCAAGTCAGAGGATACCCGTGGGGTACAGGAGGGAGCATGGGCTTGGCAGGCAGCCGGAAGCTTGTGTTGGAGTTCCAATCTCAGCCGCTGGCTGAAGTGTGTGCAAATCTCTGATCATTTCTGAGCCACAGTCTTCATCTCTAAGACAAGATAATATTTCACTCCTGGGTATCTCAGAATTCTTGTGAGGATCAAAAGGAGAACACGCGTGTCTTTATTAAGCAACACATGTACACATGTTGTGTGTTTATCAAAAAACAACAAATGCATCTCTCTTCTTCCAGATTGTACTAAAAAAATTCCTGGGTCCTTTTCAATAGTTTTCCCTTTTTTTGTAAGAGAAAGGAAAAAAGTTTTTTTTAATTACTGATTTTATTTCATTTTGAAATATGGTGTTCATAATTCGAAGGGACATGAGATAATTGCTATTGGGCTGTTCAAATATTGAAATAGATGACTGTTCATTCAGTAGTTCTTGTTTTTACTTAAATCATGTATGGACTAAAAATTCCTTTGAAGAATCCTAAAATTTATGGAAATTTATTTTAATCCCTAGAAATTCTCAATTTTTTTTATTATATCAAACATCATTTGGCAAGGCATATAGGATATGTTCATTTCTCTCTTTAATGAAGCTATTGTATTTCTTTCAAAGGATAACCATCTGAGATGTTTTTCAAGAATAAAATTTTATGCTTTGAGTAACCAAATATTCACCTCAACACCAGTCATGTTTTACAAGGAGAAAAAAAAAATACCTCCTAGATTATTTATCATTAAAGTGATTTATTTAAAATTGCATTTCTAATTTCCCTAATTTCTACTAAAAAAAGAAATAGATTTTCTTGGCATAAGAAACAATGACCAAATACATGTTTCACTTTTTTTACCCTCAGTGTTTACATTAGTGATTTTTAGTGCTTTGTCTATCCAAGTTTCTCTGAAACATTAAAAAAAACAAACATACATTTACCTGACTTTATGTGGTAGGCTGGGAGGGTTAACTTCAAAAACTGGGTTCAAAAATACTTTGTGTTCAAGTATGTGAAATTATATGCCCTGAAAAATGTTGATAATTGGTTAGCTATGCCTGCATTTAACCACTTGTGTTCTCAAAATAGGAGACTGTTGGTGGTGAAGTGGAACTTAAGCAACTTAAAATAATTTCATCCATAAAGCTGACTTTGATTCAAGTTTATTTGTTAAAAAGTTCACATTATGGGGAAGGGTATAGCTCAGTGGTAGAGCGCATGCTTAGCATGAACGGAGCCCTGGGTTTAATCCCCAGTACCTTCATTGATAGATAAATAAATAAATAAATAAATAAATAAATAAATAAATAAATAAATAAATAGTAAACCTAATTACCTCCCCTCCACCAAAAAACATTCACATTAGATCTTAGAAATTAGCTGTTTGCTCAGATTCCAAATTATCTGGGGAAAAAAAATAGACTTACCATTTACTGTGGACCAACACAAACAGATCTATATTTTAACTTAATCAATTAGCATTTTATCTTGTCTTTTTTAAAAAAATGATTATTTTTCTGGTTGCCCTGAGGTAGTTTTTAAAATATGATGACTGACTTCAGTCAAAATTGATATGCTCTTTATCTGTTTTCAAATCAAGCTGTGAGTTAGGCTGCCATCTTAAAACAATATAACCAATGGACATTTTCAAATGAATGCGTGATCTATTTGTGATACTGACTGGGGACTGTAAGTCACAGAACCATCAGCAGTGGCAGCAGGGAAGGTACTGGACTAATTCACACAAGTGCCATGTGAGTCTATGGTGAGTGAATTCATTACTCAGAGCATTCAAGTCCTTTGAAGATTATCTTTCACTTCTTGGGACAAATGTGATCTGCTGCAATTTTAACTGAAATTAGTATTTCCTATACTGCCAGTAAGAGTTGAATAGATTTTCATATTACTTTGGAAGAGCAGGCTCTAAAATCTTAGAAAGTTCTCACCTACCTTAAACAATGAGAAAGGATGGTATAATATGAAAGCACTTGTAAAAAAAAAATTAAGTTTTTAAACCTCTAGTTTAATGAAAAGTTTTAAGATGATAAATGTATTCTGCTAAAAAAAAAAAAAACAACCCACAAATACTGCATATTAAGTCAATTGAGATATTGTTCCAAGTCCTTTTAAGTTGTTGCCAAACAAGTTGTTTGCGTTGGTAGCTAAATTTTCTATGCACTGTGTATTTTGAAGTCATTTAAACCAATAATAGTCCTTAAACACTACAAGTTACGGGAGAAGATGAAATGGGCTGATTTTCTTGGGAGGTATCCGCTTTAGGTCCTTGGAGATGTGTGGTGCCTACTATTACTACAAAGAATAAATAACATTTATTAGGCACTTACTACATAACAGGGCTGTTCTAAGCACTTTTCACATATAGCTTTAGCTCATTACTACTTGGTGATAATCTGTTGAAGACTCATGCATGGGAATATGGTGGAACTGGATTACCTCTAAAATCCCTTTCACCACTGAGATTTAGTGAATCCATGATTTATTACCTAGTGCTTAATGAAAGAGCGGAAATAGGGCTATAAGGATCAAGGTGGTTTTTCCATATTCAGGGAGGCAAAATGCATAATGCTCTCTGTGTTCCTTTGGGGTTAGCATATAATTTTAAAGAAAATGTGCTATATTTTTCCAGAAAGGCTCACACAAAGCACATACAGATTAAAAATACTTCTGCTATTTCTTGCCATTTTCCAAGCCCTCTGTGAGTTCTAAAATACAGTAATGAATTCCCTTAATTCTTTATAGTATCTAACAAAATTAATTCTTGACCCTTAATTAAGTAGAATAGGCTTTAGCTGGTTATAAATTAACTCAAAGTAATAAACTTGTTCTTTCTTCCTTTCCTCCTTTCCTTCTTTCTCTCTTTCTTTCTTTCTCTTTCTTTCTTTCAAGTTCAGGTCAGTAGTTACAAATTTGACCTTAAAATGGGAAATCTAACTAATTACTTGTAGAATAAGCAATAAAAACCTTTGAAAATATGTGCAGCCTCAAGAGAAAAGTATAACAAAGCTTTCTTGTGAAATGTTTAGAAAACACAAAGCAATTTACCTCACTTTTCTTTGCATTTACAGTAAAAATAAGTATGTTTAGAAGTTGATGGTTAAAAAAAGTATATTGAGACCATATATCCCACTTCTAAAGTTTTACAAAAGTAAAGGAATTCTGCAGTGATTTCTCCAGTTAATAAGTGCCTGCTTTTCCATGCATTCTGGTTTCACAAATTTCTGCAGGGCGTCCATGGATGCTTCTTCATTTTGCTTTGAACAGTCTTTCAGCTTCTCTTGTTTCTTTGTATATACATGAATTGCTTCCCATATGTAGTTCCAAATTAAAAAAAAAAAATTAGTATGAGTATTTTCAGTTAAGTTAGAATAAAACTCACAAATATGCTCATCTTGTTAGACTTAATTCCATGATATTGAAGTATGAGTGATACTGAGCACAAATTTGTGCTATGACTGAAGGTATCATGTTCAGCTATTTTTATAGCTTTTTTCTCATTATTTGTTGATGCTGTTTTCATCTATTATTAATGATACTATATATGTATATATTTGATTCAACTCCAAGTAATGCTGGCTTAATTTGAATTAAAAAAAAATTTTTTTTTTAAAGAAGGGAACTAAGTATAGGATTGGGGGAATAATTAACCTAGTATGTCCAGTCTCATGATAAATATTTTTTAAAAAACTTTTGCAAATGTACTTAGATGTTGAGATTCATGAAACCCTGGGAACCAGAATATATTTGCAACTAATTACAAAGACGGCTAACTGCAGTCTCTTATGTAAATTTTAAAATGATGTGACTTTTAAAAATACATTTATTAAATAATTAAATTCTTAGATAAATAATTAATGTTAGAATTAAAAATAAATTCTAATGTCTAATGTGAACTTTTGGGGGATAATTAGGTTTATTATTAATTAAATAAATAAGTGTATTAATACTTAAAGATGCCATATTTGGGGTTCATCTATCTTCTGTCTGTATACTTTGGATCTGAAAAAAAAAAATGTTCCCAGCTTCAGTTTTTATTTCCAATGTTCACTACCTCTTGGATGGAATTAGCCCAAATCAAGAGGAGCTCAATTCAGCTCACTCAAGCTGAACCCTGGCCTGGGGGTGGGGAGGTGGGGAGAGGAAGCTTTCCTTCATCTCCTTCTCTGAGGTGTGGTTCTGTTTACTTTGGAGAGAAAAGATACAATTATCTCCTAAAGTGGATTAGACATGGCAAGAGGAGATGATACGTTTGCACTATAAACTCTCAAGCAGCTGTGAGAATGCCTTATGTGTGAAATTTCTTACCTTCTTAAAAATCTTGATAGAGTTGTAGCTAAGCTCTTAACAGTCAAAAACAAACTGCCAGTGAAGTTTATTTTCTTTTTTGCTGAGTTTTCTGGACCATTGTTCCGCTTGAGGGGCCCTGTTTGTTAGTTTTGGCCCGAGGACCTCTCTTCCTTCAGGATAAGCTCTCCTTAGGCACTTGTACAAGTCGGTACTCAGGGGCTGCCTAACAGTTTATTCACAGCCCCGGCTAAAGCATAATTCAACTGCCTCACTTCCTGTCTCAGAGGAGGGGGTGGCCAACAAGGGGGTTTGTATCTGTAATGTAAAAATATAGTTGATTTTGTGGAACACTGGGACATTTTTGTTTGTTCTTATAAAAGATTCCTGCTGGAAGTTTTATTTTAAACTTGGCTTTTAGCCTTTTTTTTTTTTTTTTTTTTTTTTGCTGTGCCTTGGATGCTGATCTGATTTTCTGCTTTCACGGCCCTTTTTTAAAAAAAAATTTAAAATATTTAATTCAACATTAAGTGTGCTTACAAGCCACATAGCAGAATAAAATCACATTACAAACGTTGTAGTATTAGATTTTATCACCATTTATTTCTTCTAGCCTGTCCAGGGATTTCTTCATGTTCAGTAGAACTAATTTGCAGTCAGACATTGAGGTCTTCTAGGAGGCCAGCAGGCTCCAGAAATTAATTTATCCAAATAACCGATCCCTCCTAGGCCAACCATAGAGGGACACCAAAATGGCCTAAGAAGGCAGAGCCTCCTTTTGAAGTCTGGAATGTTTTGACTGACTTGAAACAGGCGGCTGGAATGAAAGGATAATTTTCAGTGACCCAGGGGATTTTTTTGCCATTTTCAAATATTAGGTAAAACAAAGAGAAATTGCTTGCTCTAATTTAGAAAGACTTAGTAATCAGGAAGGCGACCAGACTGAGAATAAAGTTCCAAGGTACATATAGCAGAAGCTTATTTACTGGGCTTAGGTTGCTGGCAAAAATCAAAATTATTATACCCTTAAAAAACCTTACAGGAAGCTATATTTTAGTCAGTATATCTGCATTTTCATCACCTATACCTGCATTATTTTCTTAGTATTAAAAAAGAGAGAGAGTTCATTGCTTTGATTAGTTGCCACCTAAAAATACTGCTATATTAAAATCTTAATTTTATTAAATGAACAGGAGGCTATATTTTAAAATAGCCTACCTTACTAAATTGGTTTACTGGAAGCCCTAAGTAGGTATTTCATATTTGTCAAATTTTCAAAAAAATTAAATCTTTAAGGCCATTAATTCTTGAAAGCCAACTGTCACCTGAGCTGAAGCATGAGACCATCCAGGTGTCTTTTGACTACCAGCTCAGAGTAGATCAAAGTCATTTTGAAGAGACTCCTTCATTATACTGTAGATACATATTCATTGTTGCAGAAGGAAAAATACCTTTTCTGGTTTTGGTTAAAAAAAATGAATTAAAAGTAAGAATTGGTAACCAAATAACTTCACATTAAGATAGAAATAGGAACTGCTTCTTTTTACACAGTACATCCCATGTCCCCTATAGCACAATTACGCACTTAATAGTATTATTTAGGAAAAAAAGGATTAAATAATACTTGTAGTTGAAGACTTCTGGGTATTAGTAGATGCCAACTGACTTTCTGGTTTTAGAGTTTATTCTACAGTTTTGGAGAATTACACAGTAATTTAGGTACTTTTAGGCCATGAGTATGCCAATCCTGTTGCAGGCACTTGGTCATTCTTGGTCCTGGATTAATTTAAATGAAAAATAAATTTGTAATTGTATTGATTTTGATCTGTATTCAGGTTTGTTTGCTGGTTTTGAATTGCAATTACTGAAGCTGTCAAACCTTTTTCCTTTAAGTTTTATCTTTTTGTACCAGTTTTCCATTAGATTGGCTGCCCTTGCAAAGCTAAAGTGCACGGTAAATATAAGAAAAATCTCTGAAGGCAGACTGTTCTAATGGGAGGTGACATTCACATTATTCTTGGGTGTTGCAGAAAGAAAATAGTATTGTCATTCACCTTTATATCATTTTCAAGTTTTTCGTTTAGCTACTGAAATTCTGAGTAAAAAATAAATAAAAAACTCAGCTCTTTAATAAATTGTGGGAAATAGCCTTTGGAAAAGAAGTAAATTGAGAGGTTTAAGTAATGGTTGACTGGGGCCAGCAATGTTGATGAATTTAGGTGGGAAGGGGAGTTAAGCTGTCTTTGGTAATAAGAGCTAAGACTCTCTGTAAGTACATGGTAGAGGTTTGAGAAACGTGTGCAACTGAAAATATAGGAGGACAGTTAGGAGATAGTAGTTGCTTCTGCCAGTGGACTACAGCGGAGAATATCTGCCAGGGTCGCACAATCCACTGAGCCAGGGGAAGAAAATAGAATTTCTAGTTTTAAATTTCCATCTTTTAAAAAAAAGTATTTGTGTAGGTTTTATGTGTAATATGTTAATTAAGTGCTGTTTGCATTAATGTATAGATATATGTTGCTCAAATTTTTTTTACTGATGAGGAATTAATGTTTAAAAGATGTTTGGAAATGGTTAGTTTTGATAATAGCTAGCTATATGCTTTATTCTGCATATTTTCCATTAGGAACCAGCAATTTTATACTTTGATAGGGAATCTAAGTAATACAAAACTCCTTTGTATTCATGATTAATAAATGCATATAGATATTTTCATGTTGAAGATGAATATTTCATATTTTTCTCTACATTCTGAACAACAAATCTCAGTGGGGCCTGACCCACTTGATTTTAAAGATATTTTATCTTTAAAAAGTAATACTAGTTCTTTACTTAAAATCAGTGTAATGTGAATGTATATCATTACATACATATTACGTTATGCATACATATAATAGTGAGGAACCTTGAGTAAAAGGTAGCTGATCTTTTTTTTTAAATTATGTGAATAGACTTGATGATAACTATTTTCCTCAATACTATGCATAGGTTCATCACTTTGTTCTGTCTGCAAGTTACTATAAATTTGACATCTGGATAATTAACCCTATAGTTACTTGGCAATAAAAGACTTAGTGCTTTTTTTCCCAAATAAAAGATTAAAATATTTTCATGTAGAAGAAGAGTTCATCTTAGTATGTTTAACTGCAGATGCCCAAGGATAATGAATTCAGTTTCGGGCAATTTGAATCTGAGCGGTTTGGAAGATATGTGGGTAATTTATGTTGACAGCTGAAAATTTGGACATAAGTTTCTAGAGTGGACTGGCCTAGAAGTATAGATTTGGGGCCATTAGCAATTGGATGATTCTGAAGCGAATATCTAAGATATCCCAGGAAAAGTGTGCTGAGGAAGAAAAGGACCAAACAAGAGAAGATTTAGAGGGATATTAGAGCTGAGGAGAGGGTGAGGGTGCAAGTATGAAGTCTGAGGTGCAGTTGGAGAGGGAGAGGAGCCAGAGATGGTGAGACAGCACCCAGAAGAGGAGATGTCAGTGGTACCAGGTTCCTTTGAGGGATCAAGATGGATAAGTACTAAAAGGTATACAGTGGACAGTGGACCGTAAGTCCTAGCAGTTCGATGGGAGAGCGAAGGGTGGAATCCAGATTACTTGTGTTGATAAGTAAATGAGAACTGAAGTATTGAGATTCAACAACCCTTTCTAGCAGTTTGACTGAGTAGGAAGAGTTAGAGCCTTAGCTAGAGCGAGATGAAGGACCGAGGGAGGATTTTTAAAGGAGAAGGTGTTCATGCCAGAGGGAGTCCATGGAAAGCCCATCCTTCCTCCTCGGGTTCTAAACTCCCTCCAAAGTCACTGTCTCATATGCCCCTGCTCTTCAGAAAGCACGACATGGTAGGAAATGGGAGACGTATGAGGAAAGCTGTATTTGGGGCCACAGGATATTTATATCTGCATAGTAGCAAATAATCATGTATGTGCTGCTGGGTGAAGATCAACTTGTACTAACTGTCATGCTTCTAGAAGCTGTACTTTTTTCCTTGGCTTCGTGTATTCCATGCCTACTTTTCTGCTTGGCAAAAGCCTCCTCCTCCTTCTAGTTTGAAATCAAAGGCCAACCTCTGTATGAAGTCTGCTTTGGTAACTCCAACCAGTTGAATTCTCTCTTCTGTGGTCCTTTAAGAGCTCTACTGAGGCTCTCAGTATATTGATTTACAACTAGCTGTTTACCTATCTCTCTTCCAATGAACTGTGAATTCTCGGAGGAGCACCTGTCCTGTCTCTTAATCACTAGCCTATCACATTGCCTGGCATTTAGTGGACACTTAATCAATATTGCTTCAATGAATGAATGGATGAGGGAGGACATGAGAAAAGACAAACTGTAAGTATTGTGAGAGGCACCAAAACACTGTCTTTGTGGTGACAGATTATTTATACCCATTATACTCATCTATGTGTAACTAGCTAGCGGCCACCTTCATCCTATAAAGATTGGCTAATTATTATGGTTAATTGAGATTATGTTTTCACAGTCATGACCCCTATTTATTCAAAAGTAGGAATATACTTAGTTTATTTGTCTCAGCCTTTTGAAAAGAATATATTTGTGTAGGTTTTATACTGTATGTAACATGTCGAGTGGAGATGTACTTAGTTTATTATAGTCATCATTACTTGTCAAGTATGAGAAAATAAGTTAGAATTTCAAAAGGAAGTCTGAATTGCAAACTGTCCTGTTGGGAGTATTTAGAATACACAGTTGTAGTTTTAATAGAGGCTAGAATGCTCAGTGAACTATTGTTGAAAAGTTTTGTTTGCTTTTAGTTCTTTTCTTCACAACAGTCACTCCCACTACATAAGAATCATCAAAGTAAGTGGAATGCAAATTAGTGTAAAAAAAAGAAAAAGGATTGGATAAGAAATGTTTTATGTGATTTCTGTTTCCCATCATTTATTCCAACATTCTAGACGTGACACTTTCCCGTCATGGGAATGTCCTGGTATAAACTGTATCAGCAGTGAAAATATGCTATTGTATAATTAATTAATTGTTTTGATGTTATTCAGATTCAATTTGATTGTGAGCTCGTGGTTAACTGCATACTTTTACAGAGCCAGCAACTGAACACTTTATTCATTTTAAAAGGATAAAGGAGATTAATTTCTCTTAGACTTAGGATCAAGAAATTGGGAAGGAGAGCATGGGCGAGGGAGAGCATGGCTTCGGGTCATGTGACTTGGGTTCTCATTTGGCCATTGTCAGTGACTGGCTTTGTGACCCATATCAAGTTATCATCTGGCCTTCCTCCTCTGAAAAATGAGCTAGTGAAACATCATGGAGTTGCAAGAAATACATGATATGGTGCTTAGCATATGATAACTACTCAGCTAACACTGGTTGGTCTCTCTCTTTTGTCCGCGATGATTTTCTTTTACTTGACACTAAAAATATGTACCTCATTGTTCTTTTTCACCTTGCTGCCAGGAAGGATGATCAGAGGCAAGTTTTGTGCTAATTATTGGGAGTTGTCTGATTCTAGATCTTTGTATAGTTCCCTACTTTTTGTCTTCTTTATTCATTTATATGTCAGGTTTTCTTAAAAGGCTGTACTAATTACGAATAGTACAATGGAAATAAAACTTCCTAACACACAAAAAAACTATTTAAAAATAAAGCAAAAGAAAATCACCTCAAATCCTCCTATTGAGATATAACCATTGATAGTGTTAGGTATGTATCTTCCCAGACTTTCCTTGGTGGATGTATGCAGATAAAAAATAATCTTATAGAAATTAGATTGTTCTATTTAATCCTATTTAATTTCAGAAGAAGAAAATTGAGGTAAGTCAAAGAATTGCTGAACTCCAGGAATATGTTGTTTTTACAAAGAATATTAATTGATGAAAGACAATCTCAAATTAAGGGGAAAGATTAATATGAAACTACCAAGTAAGAATTATCTTTTAGCTGTATGTATCACCTTTAGACAGACCATTGACTTTTTGCTTAACCCCAGAGAAAATTAGCCTACTGCTCACTTCCTCTTTCTCTGACAGTTTTTGTTAGCTATTCTTTTGACATTGTCAAGGTTTATAACATTCTGTTATGAAAATCCTAATAGTTATTTAATATCAAGTACTAAATACTCTTTGCTATTTCAATGAATCTAGTGTTTGTCATTCTTTTTTGTTAGTTTTGAAATTTTTAGTAGAGTGGTTGTCTAAGAAAGGCTCATGTTGTGCTGTGTTCCCTGATTTTGTGCAAGACTGAGAATGTTTAGATTGCCTTCCTACTTAATAGGCAACTTGGAAGAGTACAAGATTGTTGGGTCTCATTTTTTCCCCTTAAATTTTTAGACGTCATACTGGTGTCTTCTGTTAGTGCATGTTACTGTGGAGAAGGATGAGTTTGACTTGATCTTTCTACCTGTGAATAGTGAGATTCTTTTCTCCTTGAATATCCTTATGATCTTTCTTTGTCCTTGAGGTTTAATAACAACATTATGTTTGGGAATTGATTTGTCTGTATCACTATTTTTCCTTTTTTGGTGGCACACAGTGTGTCTCTTTGTGGCTTTTAAAAATTTTATTTACTAGGAAAACTATATTAATGTTATGTGAGACTGGTGTGCCCTTTGACTGAAAGTTCAAGTAAAAATTTGAGGCGACATTTTGTTTCATTATATTTGAAAATTTTAGTCTGGTTCATTTACTGAATAAATTCCTTCTGGAGCCTGACTCTGTATATGTTAGATATCTTCTATCTGTCCATATATTTTTTTTTTATGATATCAGTTTTAATTCATTTCCATTTTGTTTTGAACTATTTTCTCCAGCTTCTCTTTGGTATCCCTGACTGTTTAATTCATATTTATTCTATTTATTGTTGGTTCTCTGTACTTTTTACATTCCTAGTTTTGTAACATTCCTAGTTTTCTGGTTCTTTCTAGAGTTCTGCCTGCTTACTTTCTGTCACCTTTTTTTATATTGTCTTAGTTGAACTTTTTTTTAAAGGGGTCATGTATTCTATAATTTATTTAAAAATTCTTTTTCTAAACTCTTTTTTGACTCTCCCTGCATAATGTCTCATGGGACATATGTAGTTCTGGACTGTTGGGAATCTTTCTGAAATTTACCTATGAACTCTAATGAGCTTAGAAGTCATTATCATTCATTTGTGAAGCCATTCTGAAAGAGTATTAGGGAAGCTAGCGATGTATTCTTTGATAAAATCGGTGTTAGCATTGTACAAAATGCAAAATCTCTTACATTTTGTGGGTGTGCTTAGAATTGATGTGGCACTTTCTAGACTGGGACGTGCTTCCATAGGTATCACTTGATCATGACACCAAAATATGAACACACGGAAAATGTTACCTGCCTTCATACTGGGAAGGGGACTGGGTTTCAAAGAGTGTATGAGTCTTGGCCAGGGTCACCAGGCTAGTGAACCAGGCCCAGGACACGGTAAAGCAGTACTGAAACCCCACTCTGGTTCCTAGTTTGGTGGTATTTTCTCCCTCTCACTTTGTTCCTTGTGTTAATGGAAAGAAAATATTTAAGATTAATGTATTAGTTGCATAAATTCCTCCAATTTTTTAATATAA
Source organism: Camelus ferus (assembly GCF_009834535.1). Taxonomy (NCBI): domain Eukaryota; kingdom Metazoa; phylum Chordata; class Mammalia; order Artiodactyla; family Camelidae; genus Camelus; species Camelus ferus. The sequence goes on from NC_045724.1 coordinate 12,963,213, forward strand.
TCCTGAGGTTTGATTTATTAAATGAGAACAAAAACATCAGTGACAGCATGTTTTAAGCAGCGGCATGGGACGTGGACCTTACAGGAAGTCTAATGGCTTCATGAATGGACTGCCACCTACTTCTCTTCCTCACATGCACCTTTCATTCTAACCATGAGCCTTTGTGCAATGGCACAATCAGTGTTCTCGCCTATGCTGTTTACTCTGCCTAGAATGCCCTGCAAGTCTTACATACTCCTATGTATCTCTTCCTGGAGTTAATTTCTACTCATCAAAGCAAAACAAAAAAAGTCAATTTAAGCATCACCTCTTTTGAGAAGATGTTTTGCCTGAACCTGAAGGTCTGCCAGCTCTCTGCACAATTCCATCATGGTCTTGTCTGATAGCTGTGAAACAGTTGGTTTCCTTACACATCTGGGACCATGTCTGAGTTTGGCTTTTTATTGCCTACATCTGGTAGTCATGCTGGACTATAGTAGGTACCCAAAAGATATTTAGTGAAATGAAGAATAGCTCAACAGATTAGTTCAGTCTGCATGGTGATGGATTGAAGGTTTCTCAATAGGAAATTTACATTGTCATTTTTTTTTTAGCACCATTAATCTGGCTTTTATGGACAGGGTAGTTTAAAGTGAAGAAGTGAAGAAAACACCTTAGGAGACTCTTACAATAGTAGGTGAGATATGAAGATAAATTCAGCATCTTCTTCAAAAATGTCAAAGCAGTAAGAATGAAAAGAATGACAGATTTTTATGAATGATTGATGGGATGGATGTCATTACTCACGTGGTTCTTCAGCCTGGGAAGTCCTTTTCCTCCTTTTTAGATATTTAAATTTCATTGTTGAAATTTTATCCATCCTTTATGTTCAATTCAAAGCCCATCGTCAGGCGGCTTATAATGCCACATAACAAACAAATATTTTCTTGGCTTATGACAGCTGATGTGCCATTTTTGTGCCAAGAGTCTGCAGATTGGCTACTTTTGGCTGATCTAGACTGGGCTCAGCTGGGCAGCTCTGTTTCAGGCCATGGGCTGGCTGTGTTTGCTTTAGGGTTTGCTTTGGTTCAGATTTGCTCCATAAGTCTCTCATCACACTGGATCTGATGATCACTTGAAACAGCACGCTTAAAGATTTTACTAGTGTCACATCTGCTTATATCCCATGGGTCAAAGAAAGTCACATGGTCAAGCCTAACTTTAATAAAACAATTCCATATTTTATTACAGATTAAAATAATAAATTATTGTGGGAGGGTAGGATAGTATATCATTACAGAACAACAGTCCCAAATAGCACACCCCTAATCTGTGGTTCTTTTAGCTAGGAGCGCTGTTTGGGTTTGGAATTCTTGTGCCACTCTATTTGCGAACAGCACTTTCTTCTTTGTACTAGTAAAGCATTAATTCTTTAAAACAGAAAGCAATTTATTGTCTTTAATGACAATGACATTGTACTCTCCAATGGAGCAGATTCAAGTGTATAGTAAAAATGCTATGTATTTAAACCTTAACTATATTTTTGAAATAAAAATGGCATTCTGTTGGTGTTCAATTACAACGTATTTGTGGACATTCTTAGTGAAGCGTGTAGAGATTTTTTCTTTTTATATTCTGTTGACTCACAGTGGCTAAGACACTACTGAACTTTATATTTAAGGTACTGAAAGTCAAGTTGCATTGAAGTTCACATAGAAAGGAGCATGAATAGTCCAGTACCAAATAATGAGTTTCCTTTGTTTAAGAAATTCTGAAATTCTTTTCAGGCAATTAAGATATTTTAGGGATGGCTTTCTTCCTGCATAAGTGTAATTTCTAAAGTAGCTTGATTAAGGAACAAGCTGTCTGCTTCTTTTTGTATGAAGGTAATTTTTAAAATAATTTATTGCATGGATTATAAAAAGTTGACCTTTTGTGGAGGAATAGTACTGAAGAAAAGTTGGTTTTCTTGTTTTTTAATATTTATGGAATTGTGTGATTTAGGCTACTTCCAGAAAAATGATGTATTTGCTTACTTTAAGAAGTCAAACAAAATAATCTGTTATGAAAAATATGGTAGAGTAATATATTTTGGCCCCTTTGTGCTATAGAACAAGAGTGACAAAATGTATTTTTTCTGGATAACCAGTAACAGTGCCCTTTCGAAAAACCAGTTTGTTCTGTTGAGTTCCGCATAGTTTTAATGTCACTGAAGACTTCGAAGAAGAGTTTGGATAATAAGTTTTTCTGTCTGATGGAGAGAAATGTGAATCCAGACAAAGGAGAAAGTGCAACAGCAGATGCACAGAGACACAGCTCAGCCGACTTGGGCGGTGAGGTAGCACCATGACATGGAGGGTCCCTTAGTCAGAGCAGCACGTTTAAACCCAACAAGCCTTGATCAGATTCATTGACAAAGTTGACTAGTGACTCATAAAAATATAATGAATTCATATTTTATCAGTCCCTTTTAATTTAAAAAACATAAGGTCTATTTATTTGTCAGTATTTTGAGGTTAGGCTAAGACTTTTCCTTTGAGAAGGGTTCCAGGTATGGAATTCAGAATCCTCTTTTCTTGTTCCCTACCCGTATGACGAATATATACTCTTATTTCTTCTCTCTGTAGAAAAGACAGCTCACTGCACACAGTGGTCTGCACCTTGTTTTCTGCATTTACTATGTGTTGGAGATCATTCCGTATCAGTATATAGAGGGCTGCTTTATTCCTTCTATAGATGCATAGTATTCTATTAAGTGGCTATGCCATTATGATGGGCATTTGCAAGTTTTCTCTTTTTTTTTTTTTTTGCTGTTACAAGCAACGCTATGTGCATAATGATCTTAGAAACGTGTCATGTTGTATGTGCACAATGATGTATGTGTGATAAATTCGCAGGGGTGGGATTGCTGGATCCAAAAGCACATGCATCTGTAATTTTTACAGCCACTGCTGGATTGCCCTCAGTAGGTGCCAGAAGTGCAAACACTTCACCAGCAGTGTATCCAAGTGCCTGTGTTCTCCACTCCTTTGCCAAGAGAGTATATTAACAAACTGAAATTTTTGTCTGTCTGAGAGTTGGCAAAATTGTTCAAATCTCAATGTAGTTTCAATGTGCGGTTCTCTTATTAGGAAAGGATGTATGCATGATGGTTAAGAGCGCCTACTCTGGGGCCCAGATACTCTGGGTTAAATTCGGGCTTTACTGCTCATTAGCTCTGTGACCTTGGGCAGATTTCTTAACTTCTTGGTGCCTCCATTTTCTATACTTCTATTGAAAAGAGTATAAACTACCTCACAGGGTTGTTTTAATGATTAAATATGTTAACATATATAAAGAGCTAGACTGGTATCTGGCACACAGTATAGTTGGGATATTATTATTGTTGCTGTTATTGTTAGTGGAATTGAACATTTTCTGTCTCTAAGGGTCTGTTATTGTTTCTTTTCTATGAATTTTTGTCCTTTCCCTTTTAGATTATTTGTTGGTCTTTCTCTTGCAGATTCTTATGAGCTTTTAATATGTTAAGCTGAGCCCTTTCTATACAATCTGCAAATATTTTTGCACAGTCTATTGCTTGTCTTTTATTTTTGCCTATGGTAAGTTGTCATGCCCACTCTCAACATTTATGCTATTGAATTTATCAATCTTTTCTTCTATTAGGTTTTAGGATTTTGCTTCATAGTTAGAGAAATCTTTCCCTCTTTCAGGTTATTAAGCAGTTCTCCACAGGGTTTTTCTCTAGTATCTTTATGATTTCATTTTTTTACATGTAAACCTTTAATCCATTTGGATTTTATACTGATGGATGGTTACAGAAAATTTTTTAATTTGCTTTTATCAAAGGTATTTTCCCAAGCATTAGTTATCAAATAATGACAATACACACAGAATGCCTTTTATGTAATACGATTAAAATTGCAAAATTACAATAATAGTAACTATTGTAATAGGCACACATAGGTTTGAGAAGGAACTCCCACGATATCTGCCTCTCTGAGGCAGTGATGGCAAAGGATATACATCATGTCTCCCAGTCAGGGAGAAGAACACTTTGAGGTAAAGAATGCTGAGGGAAACAAACACATAAGTAAAAACCACAAATTCAGTGGAATCTTGAGCTGGTACTTCTAAAGGCCGGCCTCCTTGGCAATGCTTCTTTGCAAGTCACCTTCATTCCTTTTCTAAATGCTTTTTGCCTTTGGCTCTTCCTTGGTACACATAGTCACAGTGGTAGGGTGTTGGATGTGAATGCAGAGTCCACCTCTTCGCTTTCTCAGTTTTAATACAGAATAATTCAAATGGGTGCAGGAGGGGTAATAAAGCTGACTGGGCAAATGAACTCAGCTTTTCTGGTGTCTAAAGCATTTGAGGGACCGATATTTGAGGAAAGAGCTGGCTGCGCTCTCCAAGCTGGCCGTGGCCATTGTAGCACCCACAAAAATCTGTTAGATCAGAAAAAATGATGGAATGCAGAAGATGGCAAACTCTGCTGCCGTAAAAGCATTCCTAAACTTCAGTCTTTTTGGACCGAGGGGAGAACATGGCTTCTCCTATGTGGGTGGTCACCTCGAGACTCACCTATTCCTGTCACAAGTTGCTAAGGAATGAAAAAACAAATAAATTTAATGAAAGTGTATTTGCTGCTGCTGTTACTTCTACATACAAGGTTTGCTTATTAATTAAGATATATCCTACCAGCGACATAAGGAACCACGTGGCAGCGCCCTCTAGTCCTGCCTCATATTTACTGAGCCAGTAGCTCTCAACCTGGACTCTAGACCAAACTGAAGGCCCTTGGCCCCTCTCCAGACCTAGAGATTCTGATGTGCTGCCAGGGTTGAGAACCAGAACACTAATCTTCATTTTATTTTATTTTCGTGTGAAATACCATAATGGAGGACGGAAATCAGAATTTCTTAAGATGAAGTCTTTGGTCCACCTGGGTCAGAATCACCTCCATTGTTAAAAGGGAGGCTTAGAGACTCCCTGCCTCCAGATTTACCAAAGCAGAATCTCTGGAGATGGAGGCCAGAAGTCTGCATTCATAAACACCTCAAGTGATTTTGATGTTCACTGAAGTTTGAGAACTGATACAGAACTAAGTTCTGGAATATAGGAACAAAATCTGATGAATTTTATCATTGTAGAGATATGGAAGAAATTTTGGATCTCACTCTTTCTCTGAACAAGCTTTAGAATATGTGCTTTATAAGAGATTTAAAAATATGTGCAAATAAAAATATATATAAACCTAAATATGAGTTTTAGTAGTAAAAATATAAATCAAGGAGAGAATAATAGAAAATTAGTTGGGTGGTTTATAAAGAAATATGATAAATGGGACTTGAAACATATCTGAATAGTGTACTTGTATTTTACGTATTTTAAAATTCACTTGATTTACAAATTTGGAAGTTTTTCTTAACGAGTTGAGTTTTACTCAGAATTAAATGCAAGCTGTACACCACCCAAAATCCCTCTATAATCAGTAATTCAATTAGTGATTCTATTTCTACAGTATTACATTTTTTATTTAAAATTGAAATTCTTAAAAGTTAGAGTAAGTGAAAGTATGATCTGTATTGTTTGTTTCCCAACCAGAAAGAGATGCAGGGTGAAGCAAATACATGAACACATTCACCTCCTAAAAAATAATTTCCTAAAAAGTAAATTAAACAAATACTTATTTAAGACAAGAAGTGATCATGCTACCTATGAAAATTATTGACACAATTTAGGTAGGTGCCTCTCATCCCAGGGAGGAGCTGATATTGAAATATCCAACAACTGGAGGCACCAGTGAGATGGGAGACCACCAGTAGGACCCCTACAAGGTGGTAGTTAAGTACATGGGCTTGGAACTGTAGACACCTGACTTCAAGTCCAGATTTGTTTCTTCCCCTGTGCTCTGTGGGCACATTGGGTACACTACTGACCTTCAGTGTTGGGTATCATTTGTTACAGAGGTAGTATTCCTAGTACCAGATTATCATCAAGGCCCACCTGGTGTGTATTTATTCCAACAATGACATTGTATTAGTCAGGGTGCTCCTGGAAAGCAGAACCAGTTAAGGGGTTTATTATGAGGACTTGGCTCTGGTGACTGTGGAGCCTGAGAAGTCCCACAATCCCAGCGGTCTAGTTCAGTCTCAGGTCCTGAGTCTGAAGGCCTGATGGTGTAAATCCAAGTCCAAGGGAAGGAGGAGATGAGATGAGGTGTCCTAGCCTAAAAGGGAGGCAGGGAAACGGGACAAATTCCTCCTTCCTCCACTTTGTATTCTAATCCAGTCCCTAATGGATAGAATGATGTCCACCTGCTTTGGGGAGGTCAGTCTACTTTCCTGAGGCCACTGACTCAAATGCTAATCTCATTAGGAAACACCCTCACAGACACCTCCAGAAATAATGTTTAATCTGGGCACACGCTGGTCATTGAACTTGACGTATAAATTCAACCATCACAGTGTCAAAGATTACTTTGTGAAAGCGTGTATTTCTACATTCTGAGCATGTAGACCTCAAGGGTAGATCTGTAGTCTGATCTTTCCATGTTTATTTGGGAGTACTGAAGGCTGTCTCCTTCACTTTGAATACTATTTATTTGTTTAAGCTGTTTAACCATTTTTAGAGATTTATTAAGTACTTAGTGAGAGGATACCGTGATCCAAGGCCTGGGGCTAGTCACTGAGCATTTGAGATGAGTAGAATTCATGACCTTAAGGAGTATATACTTTTCTTGGAAAGAAATATATGTATAGAAGTAATTGCAATTCAGTATCAGAAGTGCTACAATAAAGGTAATAGTTAACTGATTACCAAGTTTATTAACAAAAAATGGGGACAGAACCAACCATTCAGTGTAATAAAAATGCCCTCTACACTTGGAAGCTAGAAAGGGTATGTACTCAGCTGAATAAAGGCAAGTGGCTAAATTTAACCAGATGCTTTTACAAAGAGGCAAGATTGTAGAAGAGCTCTTGACTAGGGGTTCAGAGGTCTAGGTGGTGGTCAAGGCTGTTATTGTCTGAGTTACGCTGATCTCTTTATCTCCAGGCTTGACCATCCCTACCTGTAAAGTGCTAAATTCTAAGTCATAATCTATGATTCTATCAAATAACTAGTATTGCCAAATAAAGATACAGGATGTCTGGCTAAATTTTAATATAAAATAAACAATGAAGAATTTTTTTGGTAAAGTGCATCCCAAATGTTTCCCAGGACATTCTTATTCTAAAAATTATTTGCTGTTTATCTAAATTAAAATTTAACTGGGCAGCCTATATTTTTATTCACTAAATCTGCAATCCCTGCAAGCAACCTTGAGTGAATTAGAATTACTAAACTCCAGCCCTGCTAGTATGGGGGATGAGAGCTGGGGAGTCTTATAGTTTCTTTCCCTGCAAAATAATATGTGGAGCACAAGAAAAATAATGAGAAAGGAAATGATCTGAAAAGCAGGTATAAGAAAAGATGTGTCTAGAATAGGAAGTATCACACAGCTCACACATCTGTCATTCCAGTGCTGATCAAGTCCCTTTTGTATCACCAAGTCTAATGGAACATCAGAGGAGAGGGGAGAAGTAATCTGGTGTTGCATTGTTTGAAGATCCCAATGATTAAAATTTTCTGAGAGATGTGTTTTAAAAATCTTTTTGTTTGTCCTGATTTTTAACAAACACTTCCCAAGCATCTAATATCTATCAGGTACCATCCCAGGTACTTGGACATGCTTATCTCGTAACTGAAAGATAGTGTTCACAGGTCCTAGAATTGAGAGCTTTTTCCAGTCTGACAGTTCCTGACATTGAAAGAGACAAGATGCAGTGCTTGCTGTTGTTCTGGTTACACATGTCTCCCAAGTAAATCCAGCCTGAGGATTATGAGAAAGACTTCTGTAGCAAAAAGAGTTAAATGTGCAATATTTGCCCAGAAAGAGTTAATCCTTAAGTATGCGATATTTGCCATTTCCAGGAAAACTGACTTACAAGCTGGGTTTTTCAAAGCAAATGGAGCTCTCCAGTAGTCTGAGTGAACCATTTTCTTGACTTTGTGTAGCTGTGGCAGAATTGCTACTGTACTTCTTTCCGAGAGTCTGTTTCCCCCAGGGAGCATGCCACTTCCACTACAAAGACCCGAAGTTGTCTTAGCATCCAGCATGCGTGAACTCAGTGTTTTCCTACTTTTCTTTGCATCACTCTGGTATAAAATATGGCCTGGTTTATGCTTTCAATCATCTAAATTTGTCCAGGCATGATAGAGGATGCCATACAATTTTCTTTTGGTAGTTAGAGCTTTACTGACATAATTGCAGCCCAATCACATTTCAAAGATAACTAGTACAATATGTACATATTTAATTCAAAGTTTCCTGGAGGCTTTCAGGCAAATAATGACCATGTTTCCAAGCCATCTCAAAAAAAAAAAAAAAAAAACAAAAACCCAGAGACTCAGAAGTAAAAGTGCTTTTTCATCATCTACGCAAGGTTGCTCTAGGCAAATGTGTTTATTCCTTCTTTTTGACGTCCTTCCCCCGCCTCCCTCCCCCCAGGACCCTGCTTTCCTTTTATCCCCGACTTTGCCTCATATTCTAGATCATTCTCTTCCTTCTGTCCCACCACCCAAGTTTAATACACTATACTCTCCTCTTAAAGTCATATCAAGTGACTTGTGGGTTAATATGATAAGTTTATTCTAGTATGCTAATAAAACTTAATGGCTGGATGAGTTTTTACTCCAGATGACATATCTACCTTTTAGTAGTGACCTTTTATGGCTCAACACCAAGCTGAGGCCAAGATGGGAATGTAAGCATAAATTGGAATGGGTAGAGATTAAGGGGGAGTTTTTTTTGCACAAAGTCTCTCAGACCTCATCAAATCATACCACTAGACCTCTCTTTACCTGGCCTAAGTTTGGGTCTGACTTAAAATGTAAAGATTCTGAATGACCAGCTGAGATGAGGAATCCATATTGCTTGTAAATATCTTTACTTTTTATAGTAGGAAAGAAAGTCATGACAAAACTGCCTGTGTGTGTGTGTGTGAATAAAAACTCTTATGCTTGAGGGGAGATGCCAAGATGGTGGAGTAGAAGGATGCATAGCTCACCGTCTCCCATGATTACATCAAAAACTACACATTACACACAGAATACCTGTTGAACTTTGGCACAATATCTCTTACTTCAGAAATACAAGAAGAATCCTCACAGAAATGGGTCAACAACAAGGTCGTATTGTATAGCACAGGGAACTATATTCAATATCTTGTAGTCACGTATAAGGAAAAATAATATGAAAATGAATATATTGTATGTATATGTCAGACTGAAACATTATTTTTCTGTGCACCAGAAATTGGCACAACACTGTAAACTGACTATACTTCAATTAAAAAAAAAAAAGCTCATGCTGTAGGAAAGTAGTAGGAAAATGCAGAATATAGATAACTCCCTTTCACTTGGATCACAGACGTGATTGAAGCAAAAATATAGAAATATCAAGGTTGGAGAAGGTGCCTGTATTCATTGTTAATGTAGCCCCTTGGCAGCTTGCTTAGAGTAAAAACTGATTCATGGCAGGTGATTTCCTCTCCTTTTTACTAAGTATATACAGCCACCTCCTCCAGCACGTAGGAAGATTCCAAAAGGAGGAGAGCTGGGACACCACTGGCAAATTAGGAGTGAAAGGGCAAAGCAGTGTCTGAAACACAGTGGGGAGTAGGGAGAGCTCTTTGAGAAAGGAATGAAGAATCCAGAAGAATCATTCTAGAAATGCTGTAAGATGTCGTCTCTTAGCTGTTGGGTGTTTGGTAGCTTCTGACAGCAGTAGAAGTTGTACATCAAGTCTGGTTTCTATTTTCCTCGTAGGTGGAGGTCAATCTTTCAAATTAGGTTTCTTTTCTGTGTATTTGTTTCCTGGTAACATGTGATCTTTTTTTCCTTTTAAGATGGTTGCAATGGATCAGAACAAATATATTAATATTCTCACACATTTAGCTTCAGTTTACACCTCTCCCCTGAGAGTCATATTCGAACATTCAGATGCTTTCTGGGCATCCCTTCTACTTAAGACATGGAGAGGTATTCAACATGCCTGAAACTGACCTCATTGTGTGTTTGTTTCATTTCCATTCATCTTGAGTCATCTTTTACTTTCCCCCTGTCAATTCCTCTTTTTTGTATCCAGTCAATCAAATCCTGCTCATTTTACCTTCAAAATAATTCTCAATCCTTACTTCAAGTTGATGTTAATTACCACCACCCTAGTTCAGTGGACTTGCTTCTTAAATTTCCTTGACTGGGTTATTTCAGTAATTGCTAATTTATTCATTTATCCCCACTCTTGCTCTTTTTATATCTGGTCTGTGCAACCAGAATGATCTATCTGGAAGACAATTTTGCTAAAACTACAGTAAAAATCCTGAATTCCTTGGCGTAGGAAGTTCTTCATGGCTTCACCATATCAACCTGTCAGCAACATCTCAGCCCTTTCTTTTATAATCCAGTTTGAGTTAGATGCCCCATTCATAAATCTGTCATAGTCATATCACTGTATTTAAATAATTTGTTGAGCTTTCTATAACCTTCAACACACCCCTATTCCTGAAAATAAGCAAATAAACCCCAAGCAAAATCTCTGGTCTCCCAGTGGACAGGGACAGAATCTTACTCATTTTCATAGGCTCAGCAAAGCATAATGGCTCTCTGCAGGCCCTGGACTCAGACTGCACTCAGTGCTAGCTCTATCATTTAGGAATACACAGTCTCTGCTAAGTTACTAGCACCTCTGGGCCTCAGTTTCTGCATTTGTAAAATAGGGACAGTAGCGCCTGCTTCAAAGACTTGTGAAATTAAATGTCAGACATTTAGGACAGTCAGTATTTGGCATACAATAGGCAACCCATGGTTATACATTATTGCAGAGAACATGCTCAATACCTTATAAAACTGAAGGTGTATAACCAGAAGTCATTGCAGGACAAGGACCAGTTAGGATTTGATGAGGCTCTGACTAGTGATGAGAGCTGACCTTCTCTCTACTTTTCATTTGGAAGTAGGGCTGGACCATGTGTGCTGGTGAGCATTATGTAGGGTGTGAGGGAAATCTCCAAGCAGAGGGTCCCTGGCCCCACAACTACACCCTGGTTGGATTAGTACCCCAGTATCCTTGAGGGCTGATCCATTCTGTGTAGAATCCACTTCTCCTTCTAGAGCTGGAGGAAGGCATCTTGTCCTTGTCTAAATTAAACTTGTTGAGCCACAACCTGGTTCCTATTTGAGGATAATGGGTACTTTCATCAGGAGGAGGCTTCTGGGCCACAGCTCAGTAGTGGCATGAAAATGATGGACATTTGGAACCAATGAATGATCATTCTTTTTTGACATTTATTTTTAGCTCTTCTCATGACCACAGTGTAGTTTCTGATGCTTCACTCAAGTGCCCTTCCGAGTCCTGCTGCTACCTTTTTACTGTAAATGTAGATTCCATATACCATAACAGGCATAGAGACTGATGGCCCAGCGGTAGAAGAGGGCTTCCCTGATTTCTCTTCTGGTCTTTGGGTCTCTCCTCTCCTCATATGCAGAGAGATCCCAAGAGTGCCCCTGCCTTGAGCCCTTCCCACCATGTATGTGGTCTGGTAGACAGAATATGGTTCAGAGCTAATGCTCATAAGCATTATGCCCACCAAATGATCAATGTTCCTGGAGTGAATGTAGGGGTGTTTTCCTATCCTCTTCCTCCTTTACCTACCACTTCTCAGTGTAAAAACATTAGCATCCAGAAAAGTTCTGAAACCAGGTTCATCACAATGGGAAAAGGAAAAGTTTGAAATTAATTCTACTCTAACTATGTTGATACCAATATGCAACAGCTCCTTCATGGGCAAGAGAATGTACTGTGCTTGGATTTGCTTTTAATTGAAGTATAGTCAACTTATAATGTATCAATTTCTGGTGTGCAGCATTGTGATTGGATTTTAATTGGTGGCCCGTCTGGTTTTGTTTTTTTTTTTTTTTTTTTTTGGTCTTTTCTAGAAAGTTCACCATACTAGAAAATGTGAAAGAGGTAAACAATGTGGAATAGATATCAGATTTTTCTGGCTCTTGAGAATTTAATCGACCAATGATAATTGGTGGTAATTGACTGATACAATTGGTTTCCCTGTGGTTCCTGGGAAAGACTGTGTGGTAAAAGATTTAAAGACAGAGGGTAAAATTTGCGGCCATTTTGAAGTTGCTGTAACTCTTTTAGGCTACTAAGGTACCATTTAGTAAATTAGTGTTTTGTTGATGAATTTTAGTTCCAGAGGTTAGTTCACAGAATAAGAGAAATTGGCTTAAAACATTGAAGAAATGCTGATATAGTCTCTGTGGGTAACTATAACTTCTAAATTACAGCAAGCTTAAGTATTTTAAATTAGAAACAGAATAATCTGTTTTCCTATGAATATTTAACACAGTTGGAGCTATAACATTTCAGGTAGGTATAAATAGAAATTACAACTCATAGTTAATTAAACAATTTGAAGATCCCTTCCTGTTTTACAGTCTGTTTTCAGTATCAGGGTATAATCTGAGTGAATTAAGTGCAAAGACCCATAATACAATGATTTGCATAAGGCTGCCAACAAAAATAAACCTGGCTGTGATTAAGGCTATGACAATGGTGTTAGCTTAGCTCCACAGGCTCATGGAAGCATGCAGAACAAGAGCAATTAGATTCACAAACTGATTTATTACATAGGCTGCAGGTGTTGAGTTTTATGGCAATTGGGGATTATCAGACTTGCCTCTACATATTTCAGTTTAGTTATATGGCCTTTTCCTAAAATTCATTCATTGGAACATTTTTAAAAATTAGACAGAGTGTCTTCGTACATGAGCTTTTTTTTTTAAAAAAGTTAATTTGACTTAAAAATGTAAAAAATCTTGGTTTGAGTTTTTTCAGAATAAGACCGATATATAAGAATAATAATTCACTGCTCACCTATTGCAGAACTTTAGTTTTTAAATGAACAATGTGCCTGCAGAGCTTGCAGGGGCCATCACTGGGGGATGACCTGCTGGCCAGGCAGCCCCTGGCACGGTAGGAGTATGGAGGGAGCTAAGATGTTGTTGCTCACTGGGGAAGGCCACTCATAGTCACTAATTATTGAATCGTAGGTGTCATTTTGATGATTTTTTTTTTAAATAGAGGACTTCTGAGGAATTCATTTTGTTAGGGAAGAAAAAATAACCAGCACAGAATGTTGACTTAAAACTATATCTAAGAGTCTAGTAGTTCCCATAATTCCTAGAATTAAATTTTATTGAACTTTCAAAATAAATTTCACATCAAATCAGAGCTATGGCCACAGCTTGTTTTTATTGTGGAGGGGAAAAAAAAACATTGTCCTGGCCATACTATGGTAGTAATTTTGAATATTTCAAGCATTTTATTGCAGAAAAGAATTATCTTTCATAGCAGTTAAATTTTAAAGAACCACGAATGTTTATCTCTCTAATGTGTGGATTTTGCTTTTCTCAATTTCCTTTTTTTTTTTGTATAAATTTGCAAGGTCATCAGCTTTGGGTTGGTGGTTCGCCTAAGTATGTTCTGTATTGTGGTATCTTCCAGAAGGACAGAAAATATTCATAAGCTATTTGGGAGTTTGCTATTGCTGTGTTTATAAATACAATGTTGCTTTGGCCTGAAGAAATGGAATGAACCTTATTACAAATTTCAAAACTTATGGTTCCGTTTTTATCTGTGAACTTGTTTAATGAATATTTTATTGAATTTGGCTTGGACGTATTCACATATGTGGTACTCATGCTTAATTCTGTTATTTACAGGGTGTTTTTCTTCTACATATTTTAGATTATAAATGCTTGACTTAAAGCAGCTGTGGGTTCACTCCGTTTTACCCCTTGGCATGAGTGCTTTCTCTAGGCCTTGTCTTCATTTACCTTTCACCAGATTTCAAATGTGCAGCATTTTTCTTGCACTTTTTGAAACTGAGCAAATTATTCACAAATGTTATATGGTGACTGAAGCTAATGATCTACCTTTCTTAAAATTCTTTTGCCTCTGTGCTTTACTTGCAAGAGTACTGATTTTGGCGAGGGTATACATTGCTCAGGCCACAAGAGTAATTTGAATGCACAAGTAAAAAGAATTTTTCTTAACCTATTATTCATCATGTCTTCATTTAAATAATGTAGCATTATGTCACACTGCTGAAATTGGTTAAAATAATGCATTGATTAAATGGAGGAAAAGTATAATCTAAAGAAATAAGCGAACTGGAACTCTTAAGTGAATTAACCTTACAGTGTAATGCATTTCTGTTTGCAGGGAACCAACAGCTTTTATAATTTTATGATTGTCTGACAATTTTGTTGTTTCTGAGGTTTGTTTGGAGTCTGTGAAATGAAGCACTATCTAATTTCAGATCTACACAGGCAAGCTCTGAAATTATGTGCAAAGCTATTCTGCCTGAATACTGTAATTATGATTTACAATGAAACTTGTAAAAAGTTAAGCTGAATTTTATTTTGAAATTTTCCCTAATTGATCCAATCCAATCCTATGTAAACCAAAGAAGCCTCTTGAAATTCACTACAGAAAGTTTCACTTAGAAAAAATAAAATGTATACTATATAATGAAGCTCACAATAATTTAAAATGTTCAGAAGAATGAAAGTCCATTTCTCCCCTAGTGGGAATAAAATGATCTTTATATATGGTATTGAATAAGAAGGATTTCAAAAAGCTCGTATGACGTGATTTTCTATTAGTAGTTAATTCCCCGTGGTCTTTTTATGTAGTAAGAAAGGTGCAAATTCCTTCTGTACAGTTTTACTGTTGTGTACCAATGGCTATTATATTACTATTTACTTGATAACCTACAGTGGTGTAATTCTAGGCCTTTTAGCTGTTAAGAGAGCATATTCAGTCATGGAGGTAGAGTAGTGAGGCTGGTGAATGGGAGAAAAAACAAGATTGTGGGGAGCAGAAGAGGTCTAGCTGTTCCTAAAGAACATATGTGCACATGTCAGTTTATTCTCAAAACCATCATCCTTCAGACAGAGGGTATCATCTGCCGGGGACAGATCATTCCTGTCTCTACCTTCTGCCATCTCTTCTCCATATTTTTATTCCATTGAAAATATGTTGTATTCATTATTAGTCTATTAAGACAATTTTCAAAAATAGCTGAACATGTGAGGTTATCAGCATGTTTCCTAGGTAGCTAACAGGTCTGCAGTTGGCTGGTCCTGTCTCTGGGGCATATGTGCTGCTGTCATCCCTCTTGTGCCCCTGGTGGTTATTGCTGTGGGCATTACAATCGGCCCCCTATTCCTAAACCAAGACAGCATCTTGGACTCAGTTTTAAACATGACACCAGTTGACCACTGCCATGGACTATAGAGTTGGCACTTGACCTCAAACCCATCTACCATCCTGCTTAGGGATCACAGCTCCTGGAAGACTGACAGTTGCCATCCAGAGTA
Organism: Camelus ferus; assembly: GCF_009834535.1. Classification (NCBI taxonomy): domain Eukaryota; kingdom Metazoa; phylum Chordata; class Mammalia; order Artiodactyla; family Camelidae; genus Camelus; species Camelus ferus. The sequence continues at coordinate 12,978,693 of NC_045724.1, forward strand.
AGATAAGGCCAGTAGTTCCTTCCCTGTAAAATGCTGGTTGGTATGAACTAAATGCTGGGTACAGTCAACTTTGCTTATTAAATAGAAATGCAAATTATAATTAAAATAATGATGATTGGTTGACTACACTCAGGAAGCTGAACACAGTCACAGGAAACAACATATGCCTCACACCTTCATCTGCTGTTATGTTAGCAACCACCACATGACTGTATCTGGGGTTGCAGTTTGCATTCTGACTCTTAAGGGCAGAAGCTGTGGATACTTGTGTATTAGTTTGCTAGGGCTGCCGTAACAAAGTACCATGCACTAGGTGACTAAAACAACAGAAATCTGTTTTCCCACAGTTCTGGAGACTAGATGTCTGAGGTCAAGGTGTCAGCAGGGTTGGTTATGACTGAGGCCTCCCTCCTTGGCTTGTAGGTGGCCGTCTTCTCCTTGTGTCTTTTTATGTCTGTGTGTGTTTTAACCTCTTTGTCTTATAAGGACACTGATCATGTTTTAATCTCTAATTAAAAACTCCCTTCTCTTTGAGCCTTATCTATGGGAATGAGGAGTTAGTTTCCACCTGGTCCCACAAATAACGAGTTCGGCTTCCTCAGACAATGCTTCTTTTTTTTCTCTTCCTGCTTTCTTTTAAAAATAAAAAGAGAACACAGTGACATGCAGAAAACAGTGACCCGGGAAGCAGAAGTCCTGGGTCCTCATCCCACCACTGCCACTAATTAGCTGAATGGTCTTAAAGATGCCACTTGGCTACATGTGTTTTATATTCTCTATAAAATGAAGAAATGAGACCCCATGACTGCTTAGGTTTCTCTTAGAGCTAATATTTTGAGACTTTACCTGAAATTATTTTATTCCTTTAGTCACTAATTTATTCATTCTCCAATTATTTGAGTGTCAGTAGTGTGACTTGCTTTGTATGACCTTCCTCCCAAGAAGGAGCAGTGGTGCCCAAACCAAGTAGCCAGTGCTCTACATATGTTTTAACTGCTCACTCCCTTTCTCTCATTGTCCTTCATATCTATGGGTTCTGCATCCGTGGAGTCAACCAACTAGGGATTGAAAATATTGGGGGAAAAAATATCCAGAAAGGTCCAAAAAGCAAAACTTGAATTTGCTGTGCACAGGCAACATAGTATTTACAACCACTTTCATAGCATTTACATTGTGTTAGGTATTATATGTAATCTAGAGATGATTTAAAGTATATGGGAGGATGTGTGTAGGTTGTATGCAAATACTGCACCATTTTATATAACAGAGCATGTGTGGATTTGGGTATCCTGGGTTGTGGAGGTGGGGGTCGATTCCTGGACCCAATCCTGCTAGGATTCTAAGGGACGACTTCATTCTCTTTTCTTGTCAGTGCTTCTTAATAGCATGCAAATCGCTTCCTCAATGAAAAAATTTTAAGTTTTAACAGATTACAACCTTCTCAGCTAAACAGCTTTTCATGTTTTCATGTTGTGGATTCTTTTCCACTGGATTTTTGCTTCTAAAAGCTCCTTCCAAAAGATGTTAAAACTTCTCATTGTGATTTTTAAGTCACATTTTAAAACATAATTACACAATAGTTTCTCAAAGAAGACTTACCTTGTAAACTCCCTAAATCATGCCATTTTCTCATATACATCTATAATATATAATACACATATATATACCATATGTGTGTGTATATATATATAATATGTATATCTATCAGCCCATGAAATTTTTTTTAAAGTACTTGTATGTTTTCTATAAATACTGGCATTGGTGGATCCAATATTCCCACCATTTATATATATATTATCCCCACCATTATATCTCAAGTATCTGTTTATAAACAACTAATTTTCAAATTACTTCATTAAAAACATAAATTATAGATGATTCTATGGTTTTGTTTACTGGGTAGAATAACGTTAACAGAAAGAACCAGCAAGGTTTAATTCTGAAATGACTATGCCAGCATTAGCTACCCCATGGTTACTTAATTAAGCAAATCAAGAAACCTTGTCAGTCAGTTTTGATGGTGCAGAAGCATCTCCCTTCAGGAAGTCTTGTGGTCAGTGGGCAAAAATGGCAACCAGCTTCTCAAAAGTTGAAGGCATTATTATGTACTAAAGGTCACCCACAACTTTTATAATAGAGGACCAGCTGTGTAAACTGCAAGATGTTGTCAAAAGGAAGTGCCAAGCAAAACTCTGGTGCTGTTTGCTGACTGTGCTGAAGGGCAGAGAAGCTCAGTTCTTGCCCATAGTTGAGAAAATTGTGAGGAAAAGCGCAGCCTCTGGGAGGTGCCTCCACCCAGGGCCTGGGCCCCAGTCCTAGAGATCACACTTGGCCTCACACCCTGGTCCTCGGAACCTTCCTAATGACCAGGCCCGGATCCTGCAGGCTCGGGTTCGGGCTCGGGAAGCAGCTGGGCGGGCTGTGCTCCTAACTGGCCTAGTTAAGCTGCCAGTTCTTAAAACCTGGAAGTAATTCTTTAGATGGTTTGGAATCAGCATCGACTATGATGTGGTTGCAGCATTGTCAACTGAAGTTGATTAAAATGCATGTCATTCTCTATGACACTGTAATTAAAATAACCCAATTTCCAAATGGTGTGCAAGTTTTTGCAGGCCTGGAGCAAGAGCCCTTTCATGGTTTAAAAATGTGTTCGTGCTCCCCACCACATGATCTCAAACCACTGCCATCACCCCTCATTGCACAGAAGCAGGCAAACGGTGCTTGTTAAGCGCCTACTGTCTACCTGAAACCATTTAAAAACTCACACGTGGGCCAGACCCATGGAGCTTCGAGTATAGCAAAGGAGGTAAAGCAGGCTTATGGAGAAAGGTCAGTGAGCTGAATAGTATTTAACAGTAATACCCTCTGTTGTGTGTGCATTATATATGCATTTATATATTTGTTTGATTGTCTCGCTTTTTTCCATTGTCGTTTTTGTTTTGAAACAAAGCATTTACAGTGCTTGTTACATAGTACAATAACAAATAGTACAGTGGGATAAAAATATAAAGAAACTAAGCTGTCACGAAAATAAGGATAGAGATAAAATGAAGCCGGGGTAAAAGTAGCTAACAAAGATGAACATTCCAGAAAGTTCCAAAAAAGAGAGTGGCTCAAGAGGTAGGTGGAGAGTCAGGAAGGAGTGACTAGCAACTTGATGTGAGTTTTCCTTTTTTTGCTGTGACCACCAGGAAGTTCAGCTATAGGATTAAGGGTATCCATTGTACATTCTATGGGTTTTGACAAATGCATGATGACGTGCAGCCACTCACCGGATAAAAACATAACAGTTGCTCAAGAGAAACGGCTTTCTTGACATGAACACTGAAAGAATTTTCTCCAGTGCTTCTCCATAAAAGGGAAATGGTAGAAAATGTCCTCAACATCCTTATGTTCCGAATGACATCAGATTTCCCCTTGTTTTCTTACAAAGCCCTCAACATAGACAGAAGACAACACTAAAGTTTAATCCAGTAAATTTCTAATTAGCAGCTAAGGGTACACAATGAGGTTGAGGAGTTGTGGAGGTCTATTTTCATTCAAGAGTAAAATTTTAGACTATCCCAAGGAATCAGTGGGTTGGATATTTTTCGGTTAATTCTCATGAATGTTCTTTTGTGAATCTGGTCTTTTATTACTCTTTTGTTGGTTTTTGAAAAATGAAGCATAACATACACGTAGCAAAAATGCAAAGATCATATCTGAAATGTATAGTTTGATGAATATTTACATCAGTACATGTTTGTTTAAAACAATAACCCAGGTCAAGATTTAGGACAGTTCCAGCAGCTCAGAAAGTCCCTCTTCCTCCTGCCCAGTCAATACCCATCACTGTTCTGATTCTATCACAATTAGTTAGTTGTGCCTCTCAGTGAGATTCATGTAAACTGAATCTACTTTGTAATTCTTTCTCAATATAATGTCTGTGAGATTCATCCCTGTTTGTTTGTTTTAATATATAGCAGTCACTCATTCCTTTTCACGCTATGCAGTGTTCTATTATATGAATACTCACAATTTATTTATCCCTTATAACACTGACATACATTTGGACTCTTTCTCTTTTTAAAAATAACTTATAGAACTTCTATGAAAATTCTTGTGTATGTCTTTTGTTGGACATATGCTCTCCTTTCTTCCAGAATGAAATGCTGGTCAGGGCAGATGCATATTTAGATTTAGCTGATACAGCAAAACTGTTTTCCAAAACCAGTATACATACACTTCCACCAGCAATGTGTGAGCTTTGTAACTGTTCTGCATCTTCACCAGCCCTTGGCATTGTTAATCTTTAAAACATTTTAGCCATGCTGGTGCTTATGCAGTGTTACCTCACTGTGATTTTAACTTGTATTTCCTTGGTGAGTGAAATACCCTGCCTCATGCCTGTTGGTCATTTGTTAGTGGCTTTTGCCCAATTTTTTTTTAATTGGATTTTTTTGTCTTTTTCTTAATCACTTGTAGGAATCGTTACATATTCTAAATATGAGTCCTTTGCTGGGTCTATGAATTACAAATCCATTCTCTCAGTTTGTGCCTTACCTCTTCACTATTTTGATGCCTTTAGATGAACAAAAGATGGTGAGCTTTTGGTAGGAGCTGGGCAGAAAAGAGAGGGTTACAAATGATATTCTCTGGCAAAAACTTACGGGGCAGTATGATGTTATGGTAACACACTTAAATTATAGGTACAGGTGGAAAATAGAACAGTGAAGAATAAGGTAGTAATTGTACGGTAGGTAAGTACAGGAAAGTTACAGATCTTTGTAGATTGGTTTGGGCTCAAAGACTTAGGGAATGTTCACACTGGGAGTGTTTTTGAAGACCATCTACTCGAACTCATTTTACAGATGAAAATGAGGCCAAAGAATGTTAAATCACCACAGCAAGTAATGAGACGGTGTAGAGAGTGAAATTAGAGCTGCTTCTTCAAGAGTAAGTGAGCTACACCTGGGAAGATTTTCTGGCTTAGCCCCCACTTTGAATAATTTGTTACATTATCCCAATCATACACTTGAATTTCTAAGATTGTTTCTTGGTACAGAATTTTCCCAAAGGAAGGGAACTGAGAAAATGTGGTTACTGTGGACAAACCACCTACTAGCTGGGCGAGCCTGATTAAATCATTTCATTTCTATGAAACTCTGGCCTGGATTGTAAGGGACAACAAGGAGTCAGACCTCATTCCCAACCCCTGAATTTGGAACTACCTGAGAAGTAACATAGGGCCACGCAGATGAAGATATACAATAGCACCTTTACTGCCAGCCCAGGCTGAACTGGATAACGGGAGGTCACCTGACACAGTTGGAGTCTCTGATATCCATTCTCTTTCTCTGCTTCCGCCTGCGTGGCCTTGAGACCACCTATTTGCAAGAGCATTTGGGTCTGCAGGGCAGATGTGCTTACCCAGAACCCTACCCTCGAATTCTTTGGGGACAGAAAGAGAGCAGCAGTCCAGAAGGTCTCCCGCTGGAGTCTGGCCTGGGCTGCGGGCTCCTGGCTCTTACCAACGCGGGCTGCACAGAGAAGCGTGGTAACCGAGCAGCAGAATCTTCTCTGGAGCGAGAAGATGCTGAGTGAGAGATACTTTGCTCATGGCCCGTTCCTTCCTGACCCGCCAGGCAGGGGTGCTGCCTCTCCTGAGAGGAGACATGACTCAGCCTCAGAGAATGGGGCCTGCAGGCTCTTCCCAAATGTTTTCCCTGCGGAGTGAAGCAGAAGCTTCATGATCTAAAGACCATGGTAGGAACATGAGGGAAAGAGAGCAATTCCTCCAAATACCTCGGTTTCTTCTGTGCACCTCTTAAGGTTTTTGAGGGCTCGGAGGCACCATCCCAAGTGCACTGTAAAGAGGAATCCCACTGTGTCTGCACAGCGCTTTTAACACCATTAGAATTCTGACTCTGCTTCCACCATTATAATGGGGATTTCTCTGAGTGAGGCATGGTGCCTCAACACCAGGCGTTCGGGACTTGCTGTGATGATTCTGCCCTGCCCCTCAAACCATGAAACCTGATACTACCATGATTCTCTACCCACCCCCCCAAACCTTTGGCGCTAATTAAGCTCTGTTTCTGAGATCCTAATCTTTGGAGGGAGGGCGGGAATTTCACAGGTCTCTTAAAAAGTTGGCAGAAGCTATGGTCTCTTCAGTCACTGAAAAGCACTTCAAACAGAATTTTCTTCATTGTTCCAGGAGATGCAGAAAAGCCCTGAACTCAATCACAGAGCCCTTAGGATGCCTTGGACCTCAGTGACAACCCCCTGTAAGTGGATTAAGAGAATACCTCTGCAGGTTTTAATTTAAGACCCAATACACTTTAAAAATACAATATAAAGGAAAACAAAAACCATAATCCACTTATCCAGAGCTAATTAAGAACTTGGAATGGCAGCTTCCAAAACCAGGAAATTCTTTTTCCCCCCAATTGGTTTACTCTTCTATTCACTTGTACTTTTATTCTTGTTAAGTCTGTTGTCTTCTTGTTTAAAAGTTCTTGCATGACTCAGAGGAATGAGAAAACTGTGGATATGGGATTTGAAATTATTAGCCTGTGACTTTGCTCCATTCCCAAGCTCTTTCTTGTCAGTGTTATGTCACCCATAACTTTTAGAATGAACCCACTATTTGTATTTAATGGATTTACTTTTGCCAATCTAAATGAAAATGTTTCAAAATATGAAAATAAAATTCTTATTAGTTACATGTAGGTGAAAAATCACAAGTTTTTCTCCATGTGAAATATCTGATCATTTAAAATATTCACCTGAATCTTTGGTTGGAGGAAACCATCTTGACACTTTATGTAACATTGCTAAGTTTGAATTTGAAAAGCTATGTTTTATTCACAACAATAAATATACAAAATGTAATATATACCACCAAGCACTTTGGCTTGAAATGTATATCAGTCAGTCAGATCTTCCCTAAATTTTCAGCCTTGGAATCTAGTTTTATGAATGACCATGAGGCTCTTTAGGGGGATTGGCATATGCATTTGAAGGCAACTGATAGGGGCACAGAACTTTGCATATTGCTTCCATGTGGCCAGTGAAGAATTCACAGGTGTGGTTCCCAACTCAGCATGTGTTCCCTACCCTCCAGTTCCCCTGGGACAGGCCAGCCTGGAGCCAAGGTCTGCGCTCTCAGCCAGCAAATGGAAGGGAGAGGTGTGGTAAGATGGCACTCCTCAGAGTTGGCACACTGAGCAGCAGGATGATCCCTGATGGTAGCAGGTATAATAGATCCCTGGCGCTTTCCCAGGAGTCTGCAATAAGGTTACGAAGGAGAGTCAGGATTTGCTACTGGACAGCAAAACACATGGCTCATGTAACAAGCAAACTAGACTGTTGTGTGGTTACCTGGGAGAAACTCTGGAGCATCAGAAGACAAGGCACCACCACTGTCAGGGGCTTTGTCTCTGCCTGGCCCTGTAGAATGCTAGGGGCTGCTTTTGAATGACAGTTAATAATTCCCGCTACAGATGGCATGGCTCCAGAATCCTAGAGGTCTGTGTTCTGATTCTCTTGCTGTCACTAGCCATACACTCCATGTAGCATCTTCTCCCACGGCAGATGTCACCAGTACCATAGACCTGCCATGTCATTTGGTACACTTGGCAGGGCTGCTGGCATCACCTTCTGTTTGCAAGGCACCCTGGTAATGTTTTAAGTCGCCTGAGAAATGAGTGGAAGTAGGATCCCTTTGTGTAGAATATGTTGCCCCCAAAACCTGCTGAGGTCTGAGAAAGGTTGTGCTTCCTTCTGGGTGATAAGAGGAATGTAACTTGTCCTGTCCTTTGAAGAGGATTTCCCTGCATGCTTAGTTCACATTAAAGGTTGGCTACATCATTTGTGAAATGAAAGTGTGGGGCCTCAGACAGGGGTAAGGAAGTCACTGTACTCGTCCTGTGTGCCTACCACCCCAACCCATAGCAGATGGATGACCCCAAAGGGATTTCAGCCTCCATGCCTGGACATGCTTGGTCAGGAGCAGGCTAGAGTCATTTATGACAATAGCAAAACCCAGCCATCACAGCCAGTGCATGGACCCATGTGATCCTCACAGCCATCCTCTGGGTAATTAAAGATATATGGGACATTTTGCCTGGCACTTTATGGTTAATATGCACTTTCCCTTTCACTGACTAATTTGATGCTTACTTTCCTGTCCTTCATCCTTCTGCAGTGCATGCTTCAGCAAAACTAATTCGTATAATTTTCTGAACACAACATTCCATCTCTCTTGTCTTTTTCCACAGGACAAAGGGAAGGTCTTTCCACACCTTCATCTCTTAAAACTCCCTTGAGATGAGCATCAGTCTTTTCCCTTTTCCTGGTGTGGATGGGCGGCTCTGGGTAATCAGGTCCCACAGAGCTGGGTAACCTGCTGCATTACCTTCCTGGATGAGTAGGGTCAACCAGCTGACTGATGTGTGTGTCCCAAGTTTCATTCAGTAGCTGTGAAAGACCCTGCAGAAGTCCCAGAAATATGGGAATCCTGGAGCTAACGCTTTTCTCTTCTTCACTAAACTTTACCCCATGATGGAAGAGAACAATTCACCCTCTCATGCTGCTTCTTTCAGCCTTTGTTCGCTGCTCCCAGTCCAGTGCCTCATCCTTACTGAGCCAGACTCATTTCCTCGGCCTGAAGGAGGAACGAGAAGCAAGCCCTCTGTTGTCTCTGGGGGTCAGTGTAAGGACACAGTGAAGGAAAAGCCCTTGTGAACTTGGCATTTGGGCCCATTTCTATGCATTACATCACTGCTTTCAATCCTTACCTTCTGTCCTATATGTTTGCATACCCAGGAAAACACACGCACGCACACACCACGGACACTACTGGGGCTACGGTCATAGTCTTCCCACATCCCGCTGGTTTTTTCCCAGCTTCCCCAGAGGCCACATAAAAAGTCTTTTGTATATTCTAAATATTTGCTGAAGACTAAAGGGGAAAGAATGTGAGTGAATTTTGCATATTTTTAAAAAACAACTTTTTAAAAAAAAAAAAGCCTAAGTATATTTATGTTTCTTGAAAATTAAAAAAAAAAAAAAAAAAACCCTTCAGTTTCTTTTTTATTTCTTCTCCACTGTTGTCAACCTGATTGTAACTGGGTCCAGTCCACCCTTCTCTCCCTTCACTTCCCCCCAACCTCCCACCAAAAAAGCACCCCCCCAAACTTAAATGAGGGCTTTGAAGTTTCAAACCAGATAAGAGAAGGGTTTGAGTGAGAAAATAGCATTTGAATCAAGTCTTGAAGGAGGTGAGAGAGTGAGCTTTGTAGCTATTTGAGGGAAGAACAGAAGAAGAAGGAAGAAGGAACAACCAGGGCAGAAGTCCCAGGAGAGTGGTATTCAGGGCTTGCTTTATTCTTTCAGAATAAAAGAGAAGAGTAGTGGGGGCCAAATGGTGTAGGATATTGTGGGCCACTGTAAAGAACTTGACTTTTCCCCTGAGTGACATGGGAGCCACTGATGGTTTTTGAGCAGAGGAACATTATGAGATGGCTTATGGATTTTTGTTTTTATTCACAACCCTATAACTACCACTGAAAAGGGATACAATATTTTCAGCACCTCCACTGTACCCACTTTTCTAGTATATTCATCCACAAAGGTGACAACATTCATTTTTTCCTGAGTATATACCTAGAATTGGAATTACTGGGTGATAGGCTAGGTACATGGCCTATGTCTAACTTTAGAAGATACTGTCAAACAGTTTTCCAGTGTAGGTGAACAAACCAGCTTCAATTCCCATCAGCAATGTATGAGTTCTCCATTACTCCACAGCCTCAGTAACACTTGAGATTATTAATCCTTCAGCTTTAACCTTCCTAGATATATTACTGTGGTTTAATTTGTATTTTCCTAATTAATAATTATGTTAGGTACTTTTTCATGTACTACTGGTGGTGTTTTTTTGACAAATAGGAGCTCTGAATTTTAATGAAGTCTAATTTACTAATACTTACTTTTATGGATGCTTCCTGGGCCCTGGTAAAGAAAGTGTGGTCTTCTCTTAACTTTCTTTCTAAGCAGAAAAAAATGTAGAAATGGAACCAACTTTGTTTCGTTTAACCAGTATTCAGGTAGACCTGAGACTTAACCACCCACTAAAATATCTTGTCCCTTCACCTTCCTCTTGGCTTCCTCCCCGTCTCGTTTCCCTTCCTCCTCCTCCCCACCCTTCTCCTCCTTCTCCTCCTCTTTCTCCTCTTCCTCCCCCTCCTTCCTTTTTCTCTGTGGGAGGATAGATCTCTGGCTTCAGTTTCCTGTGTAGCACCTGCTGATGCTGCTGATCATTTCCAGGCCACTCGCAGGACTGCCCAGCTGGATTACAGGGAAAGGGGGTGAGGGAATATAACAGAGGACTCTTGCAGATCAACCAGTTTTACGGTTGTATATTAAGCTCATCAGGTAAAGGGAATTGGTTCAGTTACATGTAGACCAAGTGTAGACACCACAAGGCAAAGACAGTATCATTTTTACTCCTTATAATACCTAGTGTCTTGCACAGTCCCAGCACATAGTAGGCACTCAGAAAATATTTTTTGAAAGATTAGTGAATTGATTCTGAAAAAAAAAATCAAAGAATAGGTTCTTGTGGTCAATATCACAGTTGAGAAGTTTATCATTATTTCCAGTACAATATGGAAGATGGTATAATAAATGTTTCTTGGGTCATTCAGTGATTTCCATCTTAAAATTGATGGCAGCCTTGGCTAGCTCATGCTTCCTCTTTTTCTTATCAAAAATTACTGTTCATTCAAATGCAGATATATACTTTGTACATTTGCTATCTCATTTGCTTTTGAAAGTTTGTTCATCAGAAAAAAACAATTCTAATTTTCTTGCCCATTGAGAAAAGCCCTTTTTACTCAAGGAAATTTCATCAGACTTTTTATAGTTAATATACACATAGAGGCAAAATCTTTGAATTTGTATTGGGTAGATGTAAATAACTGATGTTTGTTTTAGAATACTCTAAATAGGTTGATATTTTGCTTAAAGATCTATTTAAAATTGAAGCTTAAACTGTCCTTTCTACTGATTTTCTTTCTTTCTTTCTTTTTGGTAAACTAGGTGTCATGTTTCAATTCCTTAGTGCTAAGTCCATTGACATCCATTATTTTGGACTCCACGGGACTGGGAAATTAAGCTCAGGCTTGAACACAACAAAGGCATTTATGGGATTTTTACTTTTTGGTTGAAGTTGCCTGCATTTTTTTCACTCTAGAAAGTAAATAAATTGCTCAGAGGCTAATCTTAATCTCTCAATTTTACAGACAAATCAATGGGATTTAGTTGGAATGGTTCAGGACAATGCGTATGTACAAGCGACCTAACTGGTGACAAGAACAGAAAACAGCACCTGCTTTCAGCCAAGTTACTGCTTTTGTTCTGCTGTATGAAGGTGAACAAAAGTGCCTTATTTAGCCCCATTTTGTATCTGGATTATCTCATGTCATATACAGATAATCCCCATTTACATTTTTCACACATTTTTAAATGAGCATTTTAATGAAGTCTTTTCTGTTGATTAAAACTGTCATGATTAAATGGCCTGAGGTTTTCTTGGCCTGTGAATGTATGAGATTTGACAAGAATTACAAACAAAATCAAGGAAACTTTAACAATGCGTTATGGATAAACTTGACTTAGCAGTAAAGCACCAGGGATTTATTTTTTCTTTTTCTTCTTTATTTTTTTGGAGAGTGAAAGAAATAAGAACAAGAGGAGGAAATGAACATTTTAAGTGACTGCGTGCACTGCTTGAAATGCCGGGGATTATAAAGAATCAGAGAAGACTTAGGAAAACAAGAGTAAAAACAACTCTCTTCCAGTTCGTTGTTTCCAGTCTCTCTAGGACTGTTTGTGGAAAACACAGACCATTACATAATAAACACTTTATGTAGAAATCATTTTTGTCCGCCCACATAGCTCACTGACAGGTATTAATGGGGGGCGCAGAGATGGGAGGCACAGTTGAGTGGTGTTCAGGCATCTCAGGAAATGCTATCCACTGCTGAGTGACAGGGTGCTGCAGAGGCTGGGTCTAGTTACTGGTGCCATGGGATTTCAGCTGTGATTTCAGATGCTCAAAAATAGTGTCTGCAAGAGCCAGTCCCAGGGGAATTTCTTGTAAATAAAGGTATTGGTGTTGACTTCTTCTGTACATTCAATAAATATTTATGGTAGAGAGAGAAAAATACCATACATCACTTATATGTGGAATCTAAGAAAAATGACATAAATGAACTTATTTACAAACTAGAAATAGACACAAAGACATAAAAAACAAACTATGGTTACCGGTAGGGGTGGGGGCGGGTAAAGAGTGATAAATTAGGAGTTCAAGATTTGCAAATACTAACTACTATATATAAAATAGATAAGAAATGAGGCCCTACTGTGTAGCACAGAGAACTATATTCAATATCTTGTAGTAACCTATAATGAAAAAATATGAAAATGAATATATGTATGTATATGTATGACCGAAACATTATGCTGTACACCAGAAATTGACACATCATAAACTTAACTCTACTTCAATTAAAAAAGAAATCAGTAAATATTTATGGAGCACGTGTGTCGTAGGTGCTGGAGAGATAGCAGTGAGCAGTCCAGGTGCAGATAAATCTCTACCCCCATGGAGCCTATGGTAGCGGGTAGGGCAGTACTATAAACATGATAAATAAGGAACTTATACAGTGTGTTTCAATGGAACCCAGAAAGAGAAAGAAAATTAGATCAGAGTAAGAGGAATAGGAAATAGTGGGGCAAGTGCATTGTAATTTTAAATAAGACAGAGTAGGTAGGCCTCATCGAAAAGGTGTAATGTAAGCAAAATTTTGAAGGAAGTAAAGAGTGGGAATCATGAGGAAATCAGGGGAAACCTTTTAAGGCATGGAACTCCTAGTGAAAAGGTCTGAAGGAGGAGGCGTGCTTGGTGTGTGGGAGGATTAGAAACAGGCCACTGACTGTCATGGCAGGGAGAGAGCTAGCAAAGTTGGTGAGGCCAGAGAGGTCAAGGGGGTGGCGTGGGTGGGGAGTGGGCTCAGGTCAGATGGAGCCTCAGAGGCCACTGTAAGGACTTTGGCTCTTGTTCTCGGAAAAATGAGGAGTCATGACAAGGTTGTAAGCGGAGAAACCTGTCATTTTGCATTTTTCTTGATACCCACAAAAGAATGTTACGCAAAGATATCTGTTCTCTCGTATCCCCACAGTACCTGGTGTGTGGCAGGGTCAGTAAACATTTGTTGAATGGGTGGATGAAAATAGCAACCCACCCGTTCACAGATTTTTGATCCATCTGATGATAAAGTGCCTCGTTGTGAGATTGTTGTCTTTTCTCTGCCCAGGACTCAATGACAGATTAGACTTTCAGTGGAAGGTCTCACAGGCCTCCTCTTGCCCTGCTGTGAGCCTGCTCAGGGTTTGGGGGCTGTTGCCTCTGGGTCAGAGCCCAGGAACTGGAGAAGGATCTTCAGACCATGCCTGTCTGTATGGCTGGTGTCCACAGAGAAGGCAGCACGTCTGCTGGCTGCTTCTCTGGCTGAGTGGCTGTTTGTAGGTAGAGGTCTTTAAAGTAAGACCTTAATTTTTATGAAGCCCTATTCATTCACCTCCATCCATCATTTTCAGGGTAGCCATGGGTTCTCCAAGGGCAGCATTTTGTATGACTATTATAGAAAGTACGAACATACTACTCCCTTCCTGTTTCTCATCTCTTTGTTTATATAGACGGCTCCATCGGATGGTCACGAAGTGTGCCACTTCTATATGGTATCAGTGATAGATTTGACGGGTACATTTAAACCAAGTGATGTCTGTGGACGCCTCTGTTTATAAAGTTGAATGCTGAACTTTTTCTTCTCTTTCTTCACCTTAATAGCCTTTATTCCTGACCTTTATTCCCCCACATTCGCTTTACTGAGTTATCATTTACAGAGTGAAATACACAAGTCTTTTTTCCCACCATTTTAACTATACTAAAGTGTACAATTTAGTGTCATATTCACCACTATCTGGTTTTGAAAGATTACCATCACCCAAAAAAGGAACTCCATGATCATTAGTGGTCACACCCAATTCAGCCCCTGGCAACCACTAATCTACTTTCTATGTCTATGGATTTGCCTGTTCTGGACATTTCAAAGGAACAGAGTCACTCAAATATGTGACCTTTTCTGTCTGGCTTCTTTCATTGAACAAGACGTTGTCAAGGTTCATCCATGCTGTACCTTGTATGAGTACTTCACTCCTTTTTATGGCCAAAAAGACTCCATTGTATGCATATATCAACTTTTACACATTTATTCATCAGTTGATGGACGTTGGGGGTGTTTCTGCTTTTTGGCTAATATCAATAATGCTGCTATGAACATTCTTTTACCAGTTTTTGTGTGAACATATGTTTTCATTTGTCTTGGGTACGTACCTAGGAGGGGAAGTGCTAGGTCATATGGAAATGTTAACTTTTTGAGGAAAAGCCAAACTATTTTCCACAGAGGCTGCATTAATTTGGATTCCCATCCACAATATAAGAGGTTCCAGTTTTTCTGCATCCTCATCAGCACTTTTTCCTTTCCTCTTTTCTTAAAAAAAAAAATATAGCCATCCTAGTGCAAAGGAAGTGGTATCTCATTCTAGTTTTGATTTACATTTCCCTAGTGACCAATGACGTTAAACATCCTTTCATGTGATTATTGACCATTTGTACATTTCTTTGGAGAATGTCTACTCAGATTCTTTGCCCTTTTTGAATTGGATTATTGTCTTTTCATTGTTGAATCGTGACAGTTCTTTATATAGTCTAGATACACGTCCCTTAGCAGATAGATGATTTGCAAATGTTTTCTTCTCTTGCATAGGTTGTCTTTTCACTTTCTTGATGATGCACTTTATAGCACAAAATTTTTATGCTTTTGATATTGCATCTAAGAAATCTTTGGCTAACCCAAGGTTACAGAGATTTACTCTAATGCTTTTTTTCTAAGAGGTTTATAGTTTTAGCTCTTAAATTTAGGTCTTGGATTTTAATTTTCAGTTATGATGTATGATAGGGTTCTAAATTCTTTTTTTAAAATTTTTGCATGTGGATATCCAATTGTTTCAGCCCTGTTTGTTTGAAAGGATTGCTTTTTCCTCATTGAATGGTTTTGGCACTCTTGTTGGAAATCCGTTGACTGTAGATGTGTGGGTTTATTTCTGAACTCTCAATTCTATTGCATTGATCTGTATGTCTATCTTTTTGCCAGTACCACATTGTTTCAATTACTGTAGCTTTGTAGAAGGTTTTGAGATCAGGAGGTGTATGTCCTCCAACTTTTTTCTTCTCTTTCAAGATTGTTCTAGCTGTTTTGAGTCCTTTGCATTTTCATATTATTTAAGATCAGCTTGTCCATTTCTATAAAAAAGGCAGTTAGAATTTTGATAGGGAATGCATTGAATCTGAAGATCAGTTTAGGGATTGCTACCATCTTAACAATAGAAAGTCTTCCAATCCAGGAACGTGGAATGTCTTCATATTATTTATCTCTTCTTTAATTTCTCATACAGTGTTTTGTAGTTTTCAATATACAAGCTTTGCCCTTTCTTGGTTAAATTTATTTCTAGGTATTTTATTCTTTCTTGACGCTATGGTAAATGGAATTGTTTTCTTAATTTCACTTTCAGATAATGTACAAATCTTTAGTGTACAGTTCAAACAACTTTGAGAAATAAATACACCTATGTTGCTAATCTTTGATAAATTAATGTAGCTAGAGATTTGGGTGTAGTTATCTCTTAATTAGAATTTAGCTAGGCTATAGGAAGATTGCAGTGATTTAAAGGTAAAAGTACTTTTGGATTTTTGTCATGTCTGTCCCAGAAGAATTGAGTTTTGTAAATTTTCTGTATAAGCTCTATACTCTTTGAGACCAACAGATGATGAAAAGAATGTTGTAATTTGTAAGACTTGGAGAATATCACATGGTTCAAGTGGATTTGAGGGATTTGGAGGTTGGGGTAGGCAGAGAGGACCAGAAACTCAGATTTTTTTTTTATTTGTAGTTGTTTGTAAGATCAGCTGAGCCCATACCAATTTGCTCACCATGAAGTTTTGTATGAGAGTTTCAGGTGAATCATGACTTAGAAAGACTTAGATAATTTGATGCAGTCATTCTATTGAATGACTATTTTAAATTGGGAAACCAAATTTCAAAATATTCTGTGACTTAAGGGTATATCTAGTGAAGACTAAAAAAGTCTTCAAGAATTTGTTTATTAGTTTGAAATTTACTTTTAGTTATATCAACAACAAGATGGGTAATAATTTGAGGTTCTATTTCACGATAGACTGAGTAATAAAAAAAACAAATGAAAATTATAGCCAGCAAGGATTTTTGTTTATAAAAAAAATCTCCAATCTCTAACCATTTGCCCAGCTATGCAAACTGAAAAGGAGGAATTTGACGGCCATGAAAAGAAATTGGAGGACGACCCAAAGCATTTGTTTCTGGCTGCCAATAATTATACTGTTGTGCTTATTTTGAGTCTTATAGAGTTAGACTTTGGGACAAATGAGAGCAGGAGACAATAATATAATCAAGGAAGTTTCACTCAATTTACTACCTAGTTCTTTCTGGTTTTACATTATTATTTTTGCCTATGTCTTTATAACAAATAGTTAACATTTGAAACCTAGCTTAGCTTATTTTTATTATTATTAAAAAAACTTACGCACATAGTTTAAAAATATTTAAACAGGACAAGAGATCAATGAAAACCAAATCTTCCTTTTGCTCTAAACCTCCAGTCCCACTCCCCAGATATAACCATTCAGCTATTTCTTGTTCTTTTCAGAACACTTCCATAAATATAGATATACCTAGCCTTGTATGACCCAAACTGCACACACTATTATGTATCTTGATTTTTTAAACTAAATGGTCTATGTTGTTAGTTCCACATCAACACATAAACATCTATTTCATTCTTTGCAGCTGGTACAGAGTATTCCATTGTACAAGTGGACTATAATTTATTTAGCCAGTCCCCTGTTGCCAACCATGTAGATTTTCTTTTTCTTTTTAATCACAAATGGTATTTATAAATTTTGATGTAGAAGAGAGAAATAAAAAATACTGTTTGACCATAAAAATTATTCTCTGCATTCTGGAGTAAAGTGTTTTATGTACATGATCATTTTCACAATTTTATATATCATTAGGTAATAGTTTCTTCAAGTTGATTGTGAATGTTATTGAAGACAATTTGTAAACTTGAGAATGAATGTGTGTGATAGCTGTGATCTTGACAGTGGGCTTCTCTAGGTGGAAGCTTTATTCTGTTGCACTATAAATAATATGGTGCCTGTGGGATGGCTGGGTGTCTTTATGGCACAGTTGCTGGCAGAGTGGCTTGAGATAGCTTGTCCCCTATTATTGCTCTTGTTTGTATGTTCCATTCGACCTCACCCCTGGGGCCCTTCATGTAGTACATTCATCTGGAAAGGGGTTCCCTCCTGAGAGGCACTAGGGAAGTTCCATTTGAATCTGAGCTCTTCTTTTCCTAAATCCCTTGCCCCAACACACACATGCACAAAGACCATTGGACCTGTTTGGTAGATGTAGCCAGCAGCCAGAATTTTGTCCAGAACTAAATATGATGTGCTGGAACAAGTTGTCCCAAAGACCAAGTATAAACAAAGGAGATGCAGACTGGAGTTTCAATAGCCCTCAAACAGGCATTTGCCAGGTTGCAAAAGCACCAGTCCATTCCAAGTAAAGGCATTGATTCCATTCAGTAAATGACCACTGTTAGGTCTTGCTCCAGTTTTGGTTCCCCACTTCTCTCCTCTTCTCCAACTGTCTAGTGGATACCCATTCTTTTAAGGCCATTGAAGTCCCATTCTCTTCATGAAAATGCCTCCTCCTACTGAGTGCATGCCCTTTCTCTGATTCTGGTGAAATCATTATATATACTAACAGTTCTCAACTTGCATGTTGTAATAGGATCCATTATATGATGTTTGCATATAATGTGTTGCTCTTTCCAGGGTCTTGTATTGATATGCTGTGGATTGCAGCAGATCAGAGCTACTTCCATCTGTCTCTTGCCTTCTCTAGTACTGTGCTCTCTACCCCACAGTGTCCCACATGAACCTGAACCCCTCACAGCCGCACGGATCTCCCATGCCTCTCTCTTGCTTTGTTCCCTTCCACCAGAGTCTGAACAGCCTGTCCTCTCATGTGAAGCACCACTCCCGCTCCTCTTTGCCTCCTCATCTTTCAGATCTATACGCAGGTATTGCGACTTCAAGGGAAGCTTTACCCACATTCCCGACGAGCGCCTCTACTTTTGTCCCCATATGGCTCCTTTTATGGCACTGGCCTTTGGCTGGAACTTTACATATGGGATTATTTGATTAATGTCTGTTTTTCCCACTAGACAGCTAATGCTGTGAAGGCAGGGGCCTTAACATTTTTTTTCTTCATCATTATTTCTCTTGCTTAACAAATGCTTATTCAATAAATAAGTGAATTAATCAATCCACATTACAAAGCCATCATTCATATTTGCCTGCCTTTATTTGAACCATCAAGCTGGAATTGGACATTACTTGGGCTAATTTTTATCTAAGCCATAGAATTTTAGTTGAGAGTATTTTTTTACATATATGTCTTACTGGAAAAATATTTGAAAACCATTTGTTTATACTATTAATTTAACAATTATGTATTCTCCCCCTCTATTATATGGTGTTTTGCTCTTTTTCTGTCTAGATAGTAAGCTGGAAATATAAATAAATATAAAAATATAAGCATGGATACACAGATGCATGCATGCATATGTACATACATACATACATATATGTACACATAAACATGTACATATATCCATATTTCCAA
Organism: Camelus ferus; assembly: GCF_009834535.1. Taxonomy (NCBI): domain Eukaryota; kingdom Metazoa; phylum Chordata; class Mammalia; order Artiodactyla; family Camelidae; genus Camelus; species Camelus ferus. Next base: position 12,997,598 of record NC_045724.1, read on the forward strand.
AGCTATATCTAAAATACATGTGCTCATTATCTGTGTACCCAATACATGCACCGTGTACTGGTTAAAGGACATGGATTAAGCAGCCTGAGTTGTACTTTGGCCATAATGCTACTTAATGGCTGGCAGTTACCTTATGTATGATACTTAGCTTCTCTGAGCCTCAATTTCTTCATCGTAAAAGAAAAATAGTAGTATTACCCTAGGTGGATTGTTGTGAAGATTAAATGGGATTATGCATTGTAGAAGATTTAGATAGTGACCGGTGTAATAAGAATGGCTGTTTTTTTAATGTTTAATGACTTTTCTATAATAATTAATGATTAAACGGTCATGACCTTGACCTATTTTTAATTCAAGACTGCGTAAGGGTTAAATCAGCAACCAAAACTACAGGGAGGAAATTAAGCATTTTTGGAACACTATTCCAGGAAAGGACCAGCAGTGATTATCTGTTAGACATCACCACCATCTCAGTAGAAATTTATCATCTCCTTGACTTGAGTGAGCCTTACAGTTTCTCTTTAAAGGTATTTGAAACATCGCATTTGGTCATGTGTTTTTCCTTTAACAAAACTGTTGACAGAGAGAAAAGGACAATTGGCTAGAAGGAGGCAGTGTTTAAAGTTGGCTGAATGCCTTGTCTTAAAGTGAAAAAAGAAACCAAGCTGTAAACATTAGACAAGCACAGGCTTACAGACGATTTCATAAAAGAGAGAAATGCGGTTGCAAAAGAGGATAAGTGTTTTTATCGTTGAATGTGAGACATATATTAAGCTCCAAATGATCTTTGTTTCTATGAATTTTCCCAATGCACACGGGATTCCTGGTTCCTAGGAAATGGTAGTGGATCCTTCTGCAGAACGGCATGTGTATTTGGAGGAGGGTTGCAAACCTTCTCATAAGCATACAAAAGGTGATTTTGCTTTTGCCGGTTTAAATGACCAGTTTATAATGGAGAACTAGTGGGCTCTAAAAGGGGTTTGCATGATTTGGAATCAAAAGTAAAGTTTAGATGTTTGATAACCACAAGTATGCCACAACTCTGGAGACTTAATTTCCTTTGTATGATAACATCCTCCTCTCCCATCCTGCCCCAGCATCCCACCGACCAGAACGTGGTGAGAAACAAAAGAAAAGAAAATTCCTTTTCTACTTTGGGAAGTTGGAATCTCAGTGCTTTGGGAGGACGTACCCATTATCAAAAAATTTGAAACAATTTCATAATTTCTTCATATATTACTCTGGGCTGAAAATTTAATTAGGACAAAAGTAATCCAGAAACTGAGTAAGAGAGAATAATTTTTGTGTTTTGTTTATGAGAAAATGGTTATTTTTTGCTAGTTTCAATTTATATATATATATATTTTATATATATATATACACACACATATATACACACACACACACATAAACCCAGCCTTTTCTAAAATTCTTATTTTTTATTGAAGTGTGGTCAACTTACAATGTTAGTTTCAGGTGTACAGCAGAGGTTCAATTATACATATACATACATATATATATATTTTTCAGTTTCTTTTCTGTTACAGTTCATTACAAGAAATTGAATATAGTTTACTGTGGTATACATAAACACAAACTCCGATACATATACAATCCTTATACACACATATATAATCATTATGTTAAAATTATGTGAGAATATGTCAATATAGATCAACCGGCTTATGTTATAATTTGCTTTGTGTAGAAGTTTTAATATGAAACTCCCCATACATTCAGAAAATAAGGATTATGTGCCTCTGGCATCCCTGAAATGAATTTTAAGACCCAATTGTGTAACAATTGTTTTCTATTTGTGTTCACATTATCTAAATGATCTGAATTCTGACCCTTTCCCCAGAGTCAGAGGCAATTCGGATTCTGTGCTCATTGAGTCATGAGAGTCTCATGAAATATCAGTTTTACTAGTGGGATTGCTGGCCTCTGGGGCTTAACCAGGACCACCATATATAACATTCTGAACCGCACATTGTTTGAGAACTACTAATGTCTCAAGATGAGTTAAGTAAGAGTAGTAAACTTTTAAAAGATGTGGGAAAATGAACAAATGTCTTAAGAGTAAGGTTTTCCTCCCATTTTCCCTTTTGAATAAAGTTCATTGGCACTGCTGTTTAATATGTCACAACCTTTGGAGCAACTACAGCAATAACTCTTGTCAGAAATTAAAGGCAAATCAAACATTTTTTCATCATATTAAGTATTAAGGAGATAAGACTTTTTAAAAATTCTACATACATCTTTTAGTCATGCAGTATTAAGTTTGTATCATTCCATGGACGTTTTCCTCCTTCATCCTTGAATATTTAGGACATTTGAAAAATAATGAAATGTCTTTGTATTTCCTATATGATTGATCTTTTCTATATCCTATTAATATTTATTTTATCTGTATTCTTTTGATCAGCGTGACTGAATCATTTAGCACTTTAACCAAGAAGGCGCCCTAGAGATTACATACTCGAGGCACCTCACCTTCTAGAGAAGGGAACAGAAGCCTTAGGCTCTTCTAGTAAATTCAGAGTTGGTTTCACTTTTCTTATGAAATTCATAGGTGGGTTGTGAGTTCAATCAGAGGAAAACCATTGTTTCTGTTGACTGACGGAGAAAAGAGAAAGATAGAGAAATGACTTGCTCTAAGTATCAGATGTTAAAGTAAAAGCCATGGTAGAAAACAAATTATTTAAAACCAGACACCCAAACTTCCCTTGATTCTTTAAAATCCTGTTTGAAAGCAACTGTGTAAACCAGCTGATCAGATCATGTTCAGGGAGTCTTGCAAGTTTTGGTAGAAAGAGAAATCATCTGGCCAACCCTAGCAAAGGGAGAACGCTTTCCCAGTATTAATTAATTTTTTGTCGGTTTGCATGTTTGCAGTTACCTAGTGTGGTAACTGAAGTGAAGAAGGGTTTTATTGGAAAGATGCCATCATAGCTCATAGAATCAAAGGACTTGCTGAACAACCCAATGTCCAGAAGGGTGGCACCTGGTGCAATTCAGGGACCATCACTCCAAAGTTTTGCTGTTAAGGTTTCTCAGCTCCACTGATCTGCCATTTTTCCATGTCTTCATTTTAATGATCAAATGCTCCAGAGAAAGATTCTGATTGATCCAGCCCAGGTCATGCACCTTCCCTCATATCAGTTAGTTATGACCTGGCCAAGGGGAAGGTTAAGGGCACAGAGATGATAGACACTTGAAGTTCATATTTGCATATCTAGCTGTTCCCAGAGAAAGAGGAACCCTTATGAGCTGGAGATGCACCTAATTGGCAACTACTAAGTCCCTAGGGTGCTAACAGATAATGTGAAACAACTGACTGTTATACATATTTGCACATGCATGTGTGCACACACACACCTGATTCTAGATCTCAAGGGGAAAAAAAAGGCATGGTTTTGATTCAAGGTCATATTAAAGGGCAAAAAAATGTTAATGTTTATTAGGTGTTTACAACGTGCTAAGCATAGTGTTAAGCATGACATGTGGATTATTTCATTTGACCCTCAGGACGACCCTGTGAGATGGGTACTACTCTCATGCCCATCTTACAGAGGTTTAGGAAGCTGCAGTGTTAGAAAAGTGGTGTATCTCCAAATCACAGTTATCTAAGTAGTGAGAATATCTATATCCATCTTGGATTCCAGAACCCACAGTTTTAAGGTGTCATTACCATTTCTCCATGAAAAAAAAAAAAACACACACACCTGACATGTGCCATTGAAATCTAGCTGTTTGTGTACAGCCTTTCTCTCCTCCTGAGATTTAAGCCAGTGGAGAACAGATTGTTTTACTTCTGTCTATATTTAACACCTAGCAGAGCACCTGATAAACACATTCAGTGCCTGGATGAATAAAAGAATAAATGAATGAACACTTGACCCAATCAGGTACTAAGTTTCAAAGATAGTAATTCTCACGGGAGAATTAGCTACACTTTATTGCTAGATGGCATGTTGACTTCAAGAATCATTTATTTTGCTCCTACTGACTATGGGACAGACAATTGAAGAATGTGTGGATAGTCAAAGAAATATAACACATATTACCTCCTCTCAGAGTGCTTATAATTATTCACAGTGATAAAGTTCATAAAAAGAAATAGAACTATTTGATAAATATTAAGCTTATGGACATAAATATTGTAGGAGCTCAAAGAAGCATATTATACCAGAGACTGGGGTCGTTGGGGAAAGTGTCATGGGAACATAGAACTCAACGTGGGCATTGAACATACTGGACAGCTGTACGGAACATATTTCAGGCAAAAGTAGAACTGACAACAGCACAGCATTAAGAAATTTTGTGGGCATTAAATTTTTTTATTACTGTCAAATATGCATAACATAAAATTTCCCATTTTAACCAGTTTGAAGCATATAATTCAGTGACATGATGCACATTCATGATGTATGTTTGTGTTGCTTTTGGAACATTCTGACAAGTTCCAATCAGTTACCTGATTGAAATTCTCTTTAGATGCATGTACATTTTGATTATATTCTACCATTTTCCCCAGTCCTCAGTCCCCTCAGCTTATTTATGAAAAATTACATCATGATTTCCACAGACCTGGAATTGCTAAGCTGGTGTATGTGGAAACTTGAAGTCAAAAGATTCAGGATAAACCATACCAGATGAGAGAGCGGTGAAATCCTACTGGATAGGAAACCAGAGTTTTAACAACAGTTCTGCTATTAATGGGCATGTTCTGTTGCCTATTGGGATAAACTGGGGCCAGCTATTTGTATCTCTAAGATTCCTTCCCAGTGGTAAATCCCATGAATCCAACTATATTAAAATAGCTTATGAGAAAATTCTCTGTTACTCTGAAATGGGGATGTAGTTTGGCCTTAGTACTAGAAACAGAGGCCAAAGTAGCAGTCTAATTCAGTTGTGGACAGCCCTTGGACTGTCCAGTTATGCCATCTAGAATTTGTCTTTGAGCAACTAAAGCTTCAAAGTCAGGGCTACAGACAGCTTTCCTACTCAAGTTCAATTCAATATGGTGTCAGTCTACTGAGACAGTAAAACAACTAACAATTCATGTTGTTCAAGACTGAACTGAATGCAATGAAGTATTACAGAAAAAAATAGTGGAATTCATACTCTAGGTATTCTAATGTATGAAAATCATTATTATCAGGCTATGAATATTGCAGAGAACTGAGCATGCATCCCCATGTAGAATAATGTATCATTTCTGCCAGTAGTCATACGAACAAATGACCACTTGAGATGTTATGTATTTTGATATGCTTTCTTCCCTAGTCAATGACTCTAATGGGAAGAGGCCCTCAGGCACTTAGAACCATTTAAGAAACTGCAAAAATTAATTACAAAATAGTGAATTTTAAATGGATCCCCAGAGACACAAACAAAACAGGTCTAACTCACAAGAGTAATTTGGTGGCTGCCAGGGGCTAGGGGGTGAGGAAAAGGGGGAGAAGTTGATGAAGGGGTACAAACATTTAGTTATAAGATGAGTAAGTTTTACAACCATTCTTTTATTTGCATGTTCTCCTTTTCCTTAACTAGGCTCTAGATTTCATCAGACAATATGATTAACACAAAATCCCAAATTCCAAGTTAATTTCTAGCCAAAGACTTTAATGGCCCTAGAGCTACTTTCTCATTCCCTAGAGATTATTTAATTTAAATTAGTGTTTCCCAAACTCACAGGATCATCAGATGGCCTGGGGTGTTTTTTGAAGTAATGCTATCTGAATCTCTTCCAAGTCTACTGAACCAGCTTCCAGGCAGAGACAAATGCTTTCTACTCTGTTTTCCTACTAAAAGGGTGCACAACCCAAGCTGCACATTTGAATCACCTGAGAAAACTGCTGACGCTCAGGTCAAATCCTTAAAGTTTTGACTTACCTGATCTAAGAAAGGTCATGGAGAGCAGCCTATTTCTTCCAAAGCTCCTCAGGATGCTGGGGTTGAGACCCACATTTGGTGGTTTGAGCTTTACCCCAGTTATAATTATTTGTTCCCACATGTCTCTTCATTCTAGACTGAGCACCTGGACAATGTGGACAACATCTTGTTTCCTTGGTATCACAGATGCTGAATATGGAAAAAAGGCTCAAATACTTTTGGAATGAATAGTTTAATGAACTTTACTTAGTGTGAGCTGATGAGTGGATGAGGTCAGTGATAGAAATTAGCATGTGAAGGAAATCATTTAAACCTATTTTGAAAATCTTAGGAGAGCTACTTCTCTAATTTCATATGCTGATGATCTAGAATACACTTGCAAAATTGGAAAACAGGCTTAATTGTAGGACAATGTATTTACCAAAAACCAGATAGTGGATATACAAATTGAAGGTTACTTTTGCTTAATCAGGAAAAACAAATTGAAGTTAATTGGACAAATGAGAAGGGTTTTGACCAGGAATATAAAACAATATTAAGAGCAGTGTTAAATTAAAAGCCTGTAACTAATTTCTACTCTCAGGATACAATGAACAGTACAGTAGTTAACATAAATATGAAGACAATAGTAAAAAGGGAGAAAGAAAAACTTTCAAAAAAGAGAATATTTACATATTTAATATCTTGTATTAACTTAAGGTGAAAAAGAATATGAAAACAAATATATGTGTATTCATGTATGACTAAAGCATTGTGCTATATACCAGAAATTGACATGACATTGTAAACTGACTATACTTCAATAAAATATATATATATAAAAGAGAATAATCATATTTGAAAAATCAGTAAACAATGTTAAAGAGAACTCATTTGAAACAAAAATAGCAAAAATAGAAATATAAATAATAAGCCTGTATAGACCTAGGTTAATATGGAGATGAGAATCAAGGCACATTCCTAGAGTTCTATGTTGTTGAAGAGAATGAAGATCAATGTGGCCAATTTGGGGAGCTGGAAAAGCCCACTATGGCAAAACTTAAAAATAAGATAGTTGAAAATATTTTGAACCTGTATAGATAGGAAACAGAAGAAATAATTGAGTTAGGTGGGGGTTTTGCAGAAATTGAAAGCAAAAATTACAGTTAAGGAGCTGAGAAATGCGAGTAAGAATTTAGTCATGTACTCTAATTCTACAAGATTTTTGAGATTTCTCCAGCAAATTTCAGTTAATGGGAATTGAGGTATGAAGCCAAAGGGCATGCCATAATAAGCATGGGAAAACATTGGGAGAAGGCCCAAATTATGTCAGAGAAATGTGAAAGTCTCTTAGTAAGCCTAGGGTAGGAAGAGGTTTTAAAACTAGCCACCCTGCACTCCCCTCCCCCTCCCAAATCTCTGTGAATGTAAGAGTATTAGACAAGCTCATCATATAAAGTCATTGTTTTGGAATCTTAAAGCTGGTGGATACCACTGAGATATCAGTTTAGCAATTTTACAGATGATAGGATCACCATCAATAGCTGATGACAGAACTAGGGTTAGAAACCAGCCTAGTTTTCAAATAAGCAATGGTAAGTGAACATTTGACTGACATAACAATATGTAGATGCTAAGTGAAACACATCTGGAAAGCATATATAGAAATAGAAAGAGGAGAGTGCCAACACTCTCCATGGCTGTACAGTGATCCCCACAACCATGACAGGCATGAGAGAAACCAATGTAATGGTGTCAAGAAGAAAGTGGTATCACATGCAGACACAAAATGATGTTGCAGTGCTAATAATGTCTCTCTCTCTGTTTTGTTTTTGTTTTACCTGATTGCATTTAGTAATTTGCCTCAAATACTTTTTGGAAGTTTATGAGCCCATCTGTTGATTCCAGTGTCTTTCTACACATCAGCCCCTTCCCATCTTCCTATCCCTCTTTATCTAATTTCAAGACCATAAGTTATTATTTCTATAACACTCTTGCTAACATTGTAAAATCCTCTTGCCCCGTGTGTGTGTGTGTGTGTGTGTGTGTGTGTGTGTGTGTGTGTGTGGTTTGTTCACTCATCTAACAAAATCCCATTCTTCGGTAATCCCATCTATTGGTTTCCTTTTTACCTCTGTGCTCCATATACATTATGTGGTTGCTTCATTTAGCATCTTCATTTTGATGTCATAAAAGCTCTTCAGACTCAATATGTGCAAAATTGGACTCAGGAGCTTTTCCTCCAAGCCTGTCTTTCCTCCAGTCTTCTTTATCTTCAGGTGTGATTCCACTTATTACCTAGTTGCTCAGGCTCTCAACCTTAGAGTCCTCCTTACTACCACTTTCTTCTTCATCATCCATATCCAGTCCATCACCAAGAACTGACTGCATTTTGACTTGACTTAAAGGAGCTTATGTGTAGCTATATTTACAGCAATGTAGTGCCTAATATCCTTCTTTAGTAGTGTATCCAACAGCTCTTGATGGTTGATAGAATATGGCTAATGACATAAAAAGCAAACTCTGGCTGGGTGAGGTAATGGAGTCTAAGAAGTCCTTAGGATTACAATAAAGGTTTAGGTGAAAAGACAAATAATTAGTGAATTTTTGTCCAGATAATAAATACTGAAAGTGTCAGGAAGTACCGCTGTGATTTTAACATTGATATCCTTAGGAACTTTAAAAGAAAAACTCCAAAGTCCATGGCCCACCTTAACCCAAATAAGTCAAAATTTTAGTATTTTCACATGAACATTAGTAGCTTTTTAAAGTACCCAGGTGACTCAAATATGTAACCAGGGTTGAATACCACTGATAAATGTTTTTAAATCTTCCCTCTATTTTCTATGCTTAAAACATCTTTTTGTTTATATCTTCTAGTCTCTCTTGCCTTTTTTAAAGCAAAATATCTTTATATCCAGCTAGAACAAGACATTCATTCTCTACTCTGCAAACTGCAATATGTGTACTTTTGACTTTCAGAGTTTACAGTTTCCAAAGATTGGTTTTAGCTTTAGCAGAATGGGAGCCTCTAATTAAGAAGTAAGAGAGTCAAACTCAAATTCATGACTTAAGATAAAGTGCCCTCGGTGTATATGCGAATTGTTGGTGAAACATCTCCTATGACTTGCTTTTGGAAAACTAAAAACTTTGTAAATCAGAAAAGGTAGTTAGTAAAGATGTGTCCATTCTACCAAGTGATAGTTTTCCAGATGAGGAACCACAGCAATGCTGTTTTCTCTGGTAAAAGGCAAAGATATAAGCAAATAGTTGTAAAGAAGAACCTTGATTAACAGAGTAGAAAATAAAAAGCAAATTTGGAAAAATAGACAAAAAATATTCCTCATAAACCCATAACCAGGTTGCTGTTTAATTTGTTTCTTTATGATGTGTGTGTGTGCATATATAATGTATAGATTTGCCTTGTATCATATATAGTTTTATATTCTGTTTTTATTCATTACATTAAAACATTTTCCCATGTAATTAAATACTCTCTGAAGGCATACTTTTAATTGACAACATGATCTTTAATCCATTCACACAAAATTTAAAAAATATTTCTCTATTGTGGATATTTTGGTTGTTTTATTGCTATGCTATTAAACTAATTGCTGTGATGAACACGTGTACATTAGGAATTATTCCAGGTGTGTGATTTTTAGATCTAAAATCATGTGCCCTTTGAGAGTTATTATAACTCAGTGCCAAATCATTTTCCAGAACAATTTATCAATTTTTATCCCCATCATCAGTGAAAAAAAATCTATAATTTCACTGTACTCTCATAAAATTAAAAGTATGGTTTAAATCCTTTCCAGTTTAATGGGTGATAACAGTATTATAATGTGCATTTCTCTGATGATTAAAGTAGATGAACATTTTTCCCTGTTTATTAGCTGTTGGTATTTATTCTTTTGTGTATTTTATTTCATGATTTTTGCTTAGTTGTGAAATCATTTTAAGGAAGTTAAAAAAAGCATTAGTGAAATGTGATTCCATTTTAATTTATACATTTACAGTTAAAACTTTATAGTGAATCTAGTAGCCACAAATTGCAATCTCTACCCTGGTGAGGACCTCTGTGGGAGTCTTTGTAGTTCCTTGTGTATATATTAGCATTGAATAGCTATGAATTACTACAGTTGAATTCAATGCAATTAGACAGAACTTTTCCCATAGATGTGAACTCCACAAATCAGAGTGATCTGAATCGTCTAGAAGTGCAATCAGCTACAGATAGTTGTTCTGTGATGTGGTAACGTCAGTCACTGTGAGATGGCTCTCATGAAAAGGTGAAATGTCACAAGATTCATGGAGCACACACAGAGGAGGCCTTCAAAGAGGATCTTCTGGCTTTTTGGAGACTTTTCAGTAGCTCATATTTCAGACTTTTTAAAGAATGGACTGGGGATGATGACCGCTAGCCATTTTGTGATTGTTTAAGGCAAGATGTATTTATATGGATTGAAAGATGGGGAAGCTGAAGACCTCAGAGAAATGGAGGGCCTAGTGGTGAGTAAGTGACAGAGGATAAATAGGGCTACTGCCTTTTGTGGTGGAGGAAGCACAAAATTCAGGCCCTTCACTCTGCCTCTCTGTGTCTATTAATGATGGTAACATATGACCAGTCATGAGGTTCCAAGCACACCAGTGTGACCAACAGCAGAGCAGTATTCATGCTAGTTGGCATCCTTTGAGTTCTGCTAGACATAAAATAGATGCACAGTACCTGCTACCTAAGAAGAGGTTTCAGTGTATTTTAAGCTGCAGATGTCATGGACAGGAACATTTTATAAAGACCCACCAGCCTATAATGTGAAATATTTCAGTATTGTTTCACCTTCTGAAAGTCTGGGGCAATGAGGCATGCTAACAGCAACCACTCTGAGCAAGCATCACACAGATGGAAAATGCAGCAGTGTAGTCAGAAATAACCACCAGTCCTGAAAAGAGTAGCTGTCAGCATAATTAGGAAGATGGTTTTTTTTAACATTTATGCTGAGTGTGAAGAATTACTGGCCACCTGTATTCTTATCTGCACTTGATGGGGGAGGGTATAGCTCAGTGGTATAGTCTGTGCTCAGCATGCACAAGGTCCTGGGTTCAATCCCCAGTACCTGCACTTAAAAAAAAAAAAAAACTACATTTGCATCATCATAGAAAAGACAGCTCAATTTGATCATGTCCTTTAGTATGGGATTTTATCGAGGTAGGGGCTGCATTTTTTTAATCATGTGAATTTGAGGGCATATGGATGTTTAATAAATAATATTGCAAAATAGTGATTTAAATGTTTCATATAATCCTGAAGATTTTTCAGAAATAAAGAAAAGAGTTTTCTAAAAAAAAAAAAAAAAAACATTTACCAAGGCCTTATGTCTGAGACTGGTTACCTGTTTCATTCAACTAACTCTCCTAGTGTGTAGTTCGAGAGCAAATGAATACAAGAGGGCTAGAAAGGAGGTTATGATGCAAAGTGAAGCCCTGTAGCACTCACATGCTTCTTGTTTTCTGAAAAGTTTAGAATGATTTGTGATAATGAGAAAAATCTTAAAGCAAAATATACATCTAAAAAATAAGAGCCTGAATTAATATTAATGTCATTACTTAAAAAAATAATTTCCTAACGCTTAACATTCTTACTGTCATTAGATGTCAAGCCAGACAAAAGTATTATTTTGTCTTCAGCATATTTTAACATTAGGTCTAATTCTGCATTTTGCTTACCTGATAGTTTTTCTTAAAAAGTGTTTTATTAGTCAGTCTTTGATTTCCTGTTAGTACAAAGTCTCCATTTCAGTTACCAATTTCAGTATCTCTTCAATTAATCACTATATCAGGTTTAAAACCCAGCTTCTTTTCCCAGAACAAATCATGCAGAATAGTAATGAGCAGTAAAAGAGGTAATATGGAATGGAAATAAAAAAAGAAAAGTGAAATACATGATGAAGGTGGGTTTTCAACTGCTGAACTCAGCCAGATTCTGGAAGCACATTCAAAATCTTTCAAAACATAAACCTACACTAAAACCTAAACTAAATGAAAACCAAACAAAAGGTATTCTACTAGTGGTAATGTTAAAACAGTGGGCTAATTATCTTGTGGAAATTCAGAGACTTTTTTTGATAGGATCTGATTTGAGTTTCATTCCTCTCCAAATTCACACATGGTTTGAATTAACATCTCTAGTTCTTGGAAAAAATATTACATTTTAAAATTGCACTTAAAACTACATATTCTCCATTAATAGATTGGTAATGGCCATCTTGAGGAATATTTTTCTAAAGATAGTTTTACTATCACTACCTCACACGATGCAAAATCTAGTTAATGGGCAGACAGTTCAAATCCAACTTCAGTGGTTAAAGGCAGAGTCCTTTCTAAGGGTATAAGTTTAGATGTATAATTCCATCTCCTATATTTCCAACTTCTCTGTGTAGAATTAGTGCTGTGAGCAAGAAGCACATAAGGATGCTCATTTCCTCGGCACCAAGTTTGCTCTCTGATTGCCTGGGTACCGATTTGTTCTCACCCAATACCAGCAGCAGGACCTCCTGTCCTTCACATCTTCATCTTAGTTGAATAACATCCCAATACTGTGATCTACAACTCTCTGTTGCCTCTCTTTGGTCATGTGTTCTGTTCTTGGCAAATGGTACTTAATTTCTGATTGTATTTTCTTGTTGTTATTCTGTTTTCTGAATCTGTGTCCCCACAAGTCTTTCCTTAGAACAGTGAATGCCTGACTGTGGGCTCCTGATTAGATCCAATTCTGGAAGCCTATTTCTACCACTATTCTGACTTATTTTGCTCATGAATGCCTTCTCCTTTGTTAGAAAGGAAGATAGGGTTTTCATTCTGTGCTTTGAAGAAAATTCATTTTATGTACACTGGACACCTAAGTTTCAGTAAACTTATGTGACAGAGGTCACCTTGGCATAAAATGAGTGAAATAAGCACAACTACTTATTCTTCTCCTTGGAAATGAATACCTGGTGCAAACCCACTCTTCATTTAGTGGGTAGATATTTATAGAAAACAGTTTCATCACATAGGTTGGAATCTAGGTTATAGAGGCTTCTGGAATCAAATTATGAGATTGTTTATCTCATCTCCCAGGGAAAACAAATGGTTGATCCCATTAGTATTTGTAGAAATACTCTAGAAAGCCGACTACTTGCTCTCTAAAACTATAACGTTCTTAATTTTTTTTAAAAAAATTTTGCTTTACATAAGGGCAAAACTTAAATTCAATGTTAAGATATCTTTTACTAAGCGGTCTCAGAACTTGTAGGTTTTGAGGGTGGACACAGTGGCAGTTAGAGTAATATCATTCAGTGGTATGTCGGGGCAAACACTACCATGCACAGCCAGTTTAGTTTGGCAGGTGGGCAATTGGGGGACATAGTCTTGGAAATGGTAATTTAAAATGCTAATTAAACCAGCACTGTGTAGGGTTGTGTGTAATCATTATAGCAGAGTTCTCTTCAAAGATGTGTATTTTACAGTAAAAAATAGTTCTTTTGTTTTCTTCAAATCTCTGAACTGTCTCTGGCCACAGATTTTTCCAGCTAAGAATCACAGAACCACTGGTCAGTTATCCCCGTCTACCTGCTGTCGGAGCACTTGCTCATCATTCTCTCTCCATCCTGGACCACTTTCTTGAATTTGTGTTTTAATACCTAGCATGATATTCTTTCTTCTGTCTCTTTGTGGCAGATCCTACAGTAAGTAGCCCATCTGCTATAGTCTAGTAGATAGCTGGGTTGGTTAACAGTACTTGCTGTGTGGTTCATAAATTCTCACAAGTTAAGAGTATATAGCTGGAAGTATATAGCTGACTGCCTTGTACTGGCTCTCATTTGACTGTGAATATAAAGCGGAGGAGAATAAAAGGTGAACTGTAATACACATGAAAAGTATTTCAGCATTATGAGTACTATGACATCAGTATTGGCCAGGACATGTTAAATAGGGTACACGTGACCCTGCTCTGTGTGTGAGCCCTGTGATTTCCCACAATCAAAATGCCTGTGCTGTAAAATGGTCCACATCGTATGACAACCACCCTCTTGTAAAGGAGCAGACCCAGAAATTACCTATATCTTATGGAATTTCTGAGAGACAGGTATACATCCTAATTGCTTTGTGTTTAAACTTGGAGGAGGTCACGTGCACATGTCATGATAGCTTATACCACAAAAATAAGATTCCCTTACCTAGGAATCTTGTAATCTTGAAAGAAGTCCAGCTGCCTCAGGATGAAAGTATTGTCAAAAGAAAATGTCTTTTTCCCATGAAACTTGTTGATTAATGGTTCAGTCCATCCCCTCAGAGAGCCATTGTGAGAGTTATAAAGATGGTATCTGTAAAGAGCTTAGTTCATTGTCTTACTCATACCAAGAGCTAAATAAATATTAACTGTAGTAATTTATCTAACTTTATCCTCATTTACAACAGACTACAAGTGGGCTATAGGATTAGACTGAATTAAATATTAAGAAGATGATACTTGGACCAATTCATTAACTTGCCCATAGTCACACTGTTAATATGGAGAGGAGTTGGATTTTGAATCCAGGAATGCCCAGTGTATAAGCCAATATGCGTTCTCATTCTCTGTATATAAACCATACTATGTTGCTTCAAGTCCATGGATAGAAAGCTGTAGTGGGGGGGGGGCTGTTTGAGCACTAGATTTGCCCCATTGCTGTTCCAGTATTGTTTCTATGGGGAATGCATAGAACTTAGACTTTCAATCTGACTTGGGTGGTTCTAACTGTCTTCAATATGTAAGTAAATCCGAAGCAAATTATAGGTGTACCTCTTTAACTGCACTCTGCTGCTTATATACTGTACAAGCCTCTTATAAAAACTCCTGTTTATGACTGTGATATGGGGCCTGTCATTCAGACCCCAAATCTTTGAAGTTCCTTTGTTGTTTTTTCCTTTCCTTTGTGCATACACATTTGGGTCTGTTTTTGGACTTATCTGTGGTTTTGATGAATGTCTGGAAAATGTTGACTTTCATAATCAATATGGCCTGCTCTGTAAAATGGTCCACGTGTGGATTTAAGTGAGCTTCTGCCTAAGCTTGTGTGTGTCCAGAGGAGGGTGATCTTATTTTGTTCTTTCCACCTATAGGGATCTTAGTAGGAGCTTGCTTCTCATGAACTTGTTTCTTCTGTTTTTCTCCATCATTTATACATTCCTTTATTCTCTATGTACTATTCCCAGGGAACTTTATCCATATTCATGTTGTTAACTACAGTTTAAAAACTCATAACTCTAAAGCTCATACTTCTAGTGACATCTAGGTGGAGATGACCATGGGAACTTGGTGTGTGAGTGCCACATTCATGGCCAGATGCCTACTGCACATCCTCACCTGCGTGTCACACAGTTTAGACTCAGCAAGTCTGAACCTGAACTCACCATTACGTCCCTAAACCTGTTGCATGTTCAGTCTTCCCCATCTCAGAAAGTGCCCATCCTTGACCTATTCGTTCAAGTCTTGGAACTTTTGTCACCCTAAACTTCTCTCATCCATTTCCCACATCTAGTTCGTTATCAAGTCACATGAAGACTTCCTCCCAAACTCCTCTTGATTGCATCCCTTGTCTTCATTTGCAACAACTCAACCTTAACTCCAGCCCTTGCTAATTCCTGCCCTCGCTGCTCAAAGACCTTCAAAATGATTTTTTTAATCACCACTGCCAGAACGATCTTTCTAAAGCACCAAAAGAATCCTGTCAAACACCCCCTGTAAAATCTTCCAATGACTTCCCACAGCTTTAAATACAAAACTCAAACCTCTTGGCATAGCATCCAGGGCCTTTGCAATTGGCTTCTACTTCCAAATCATCAGGCTCCAGCCACAATGAGCAGTCCTTATCTTGTTGCCACACACCTCCATTATTTTCACAGCCTATTTTAATCTGCCTCAAATGACCTTCTCCTATTTCTTCTAAATAGAAAATGCCTAATAACACCTCAAAGTTCTATACAAGTGTCTCCAACTCTACAAGACATCTTTGATTTGGCTTACCCAGTCTCTACAGGCAGTAATCATAGTAGCTAATATTTATTGAGGAGTCACATGTGCCAGGCCATGTTCTAGGCATTTTACATGTCTGAGCCCGCTTAGTCCTCATAATTACTCTGTGCTGCTGAATGTATTCATAATCAGAGCTAAGGCACACAGCTAGTTTAGTAGGAGAGCTGAGAATTTCCCTGCTCATTAAGCGTAATACTACTCACTCCACTTCCTTTAGTACCTGTAGGTGCTTAGTGAGTATTTGTGGAATGAATGAATTAGCAAATGTTCTTGCAACTGAGCTAATGTTGTTATGGTTAGGATTGACAGAGCCATTACATTTTACAGCTTTACTTCCGTGCCACTGACACCAGAGTGAATGTGAGCCAAGTAATTCCATGAAGGTAAGAAATGATGGAAGAGCCCAGTGAGCCTTTTTGAGTGAATTAATTGGAAAACATGATCTACCCTGAAGGACAGGTTCCAGAATCATGGTCACATGGGAAGACATTGAACAGCATCAAAGTGGTTCCTGGGAGACAAGCTGAATGACCAGCATCCCAACTAATTCATAACTTTCTGTCAAACTGTAGCTTAGAAGGTCCATTCCTAAGTTTCTTACATATCCCCTTCTCCAGCTTGTAGTAGCCGGTGTACAACCTGATCACAGTGTTTCCCCTTCGTTGAAAGGCAAGCAAGCTCAAAGTGTAAAGCAGTTAATAGCAGGGGAGCAGGGGACCGAGGGGTGGCCCTTGGTGAAGAACAATGAAGAGGCAGTTAAGCATCTTGGGTTCTAGTCCCAGCTTTGGTGCCACCTCCCATAGTGAACATGGGAAAATGAGTTAACCTTTATAAGGTTCAGCTTTACAGAATTATCTAGGCCTTCACTGGTCTTGCTGATTCAGTGACTGAAGATCCTTGTATCAAAATCTCCGACCTCGTCTTCAGTTCCCCGCTTGGCTGGCTCCTCGAAACTACACTGATCCAGCGTAGCCTGTCTTTCGAGTTTGACCCTTTGCCTGTTCTGGCCAATCCTTTCTTCCTCAAGGAAAACCTCACGGTTTTCCTCCCAGACTCCAAGTTTACTAACTGCTCTGATCTGTAAGATGAATGAAGATATTCTTCAAATCTTCACACACAGATTTGGCCCTTCCTTACATTGTTGACACATTTTTATATAAGCTGCCACTAGAGATCTATCTCCTGGGATTCTCCTTCTGGCTGGAGCTCTCACTGTGGCTAAGGCAGGCTCAGCCACATCCCTGTGTGCACTGTGCTTACTGCAGCTCCTGGTGGGCCCCTCACTGGGGCACCCCTCCTTTCTCTCCACCTATGAACACTTTCAACATTCCAGGCATCACTCTTACAATCCTCACATCCTTCAAGAAGTAATCACCTCTCATTCCTTCTGCATCGACCAACCCTAAGAGCACTTCCTGCCTATAACACTCATTTTAATCTTATTAAATATTTTAAGTGTCTATAATTCTTTCATGAAATTTTACAATCCTGGGGGACAAGAGTTGTGACATGTCTACAGCATTCTTCAGTGCCTAGTACACTGCTATGTGTGTAGTACTAAGTATCTGAATTTCCTTACTTCATTTCTTGATTTAGGTTATTTATTATATACATATATTATATAAATTAATGTATTTAATTCACTAATGATCATTTGATGATGATCAAGTGAGTTGGTTATGAAAGATGCATAATCTTACATATTTCAAAAAACTGCATATTACCTTCCATATATTAGAGATGCAGAAACTGAGGCTTCAAGGATGAGCCTTGGGTCCTTGGTTATAAAGCTGTTTCTTCATAAATTTTTCCTGGTTTTCAAGCTGGCACAGAATTTGAACTCTACTCTGTCTAACATAGTACACTGATATTTTGGTAGAGGGAATAAATGACACAAAAATATCTACTTGAACAGTCAGTACTAAATTTTTAAAAAATTGTGCCAAGAATGAAACTATCCAGAAATCTAAGAAGTCCCAACTGCAACAATAGCTCTTCCTCAAACTAACAGATTGAAAAAAATGAAAAACGTTGTCAGCTTAAAAACTTTGTTAGCTCATATATATATACTTACACATACATAGTGTGTATATGCATGTATATATGGATGTATGCTGATATACTATATATATACTATATATAAAGTGTATACACACATAAAATGAATATACACAAGTGCATATATACACACACCTGGAACTGTAAGTAATGTAAAATTATGCATATGATGATTATAATATCAGGAATGCACTAAAGATAAAATAGAAATGTTTTTAACATCATCACACTGTTTTATTGAAATTGTTTACAGAAAGGAAATAACATGGTTAATTTTAAAGTCCCCCTGATGAGAGGTACTGTGTTTGAGGCAGGATGACCTCTCCTTTATTAGTGTGAATTTACCTTCAAGGCAAACATTTTTCAATCAACACTAATTTGCATATAATTTATCAAGAGAGAAGCACAAAATAATTTTGTTTAAAGATTTCCCTTTGTTTTAAGTGTCATTAGCAGTCCTGACTAATCCGATTTTTACAATCTCATCAGGCGCTTTTAGAAAATCTCTCTGAACTCATCTGGAGAATGCATTTATCCCTAAGTGTTTCATATTGCATTACAGCCCAGCCGAGAGGCATAGCCTGCTACAGATGTTTATGTGAAATGCAGTTAACACTCTGCCAATTTAGTTTTTATAGGGACACAATCAATTTTTATTCATTTAAAAACCAGAATGCTTTCTTTTATTGTGTGCAGCCTCTCCTGATTATATAGCTAAACAAATTATTTCTCTGTTTGTACTAAATGGTACTATTGGGGAAGAGCGATGGCGCGGCATAAGTGTACCATATATACATCACACAAATAAATAATAGTTCCCTTTTAGGGTATTCCTTGCAATGGGTTATTTAAAACTTTTTTTCGTGTTACTTACTGTAAATACGCATGAATGAAATGTAAATCTTGCATTGGGTAGTCTGCGGGCTGTGTCATCTGATCTCGCTTTTCCGTAGCGTTTTATAGTTTATAAGCTATTCGCATGTACATTATCCCACGTCATTTAAGATGCTTAGATTCTGTTGTCAAAAGGTTGGAATATTCAGGTGTTTCGGTTGTTTTGCCAAAAGATGCCTAAAGCTCTGCAGTTTTATTGTGCTGCAATTAAAAAATTGCCTCATTGAGTGTCAATAATATGTAGTGAGAGATTTAGAGGACTGAAGGCAAAATGATCCTGGTGATATGGGAGACATACATTTATATATTTAGATACTTGAAAACCCATCATGTCAAAGTTTAGTGGAAACTCTTAACCATGGAGTGGAGATACAGATCCAAAACTGGCATTATAGACCACGCTGCCTTTAGGCTCCTGCTGTATTTGAATCCCTGCCCTATTGAAGTGGGTTGCATGGTGTTGAGAGAAGCTCTGGATCAGGAGATTTTTCTTAAGGGCTGATATTAAAAGCAGTGATTAGAGATCCTCTCCATAGAATTCAGTCAATCCTCTTTATAGGATAATGTTAAATAAATTATTTTTAATTATGGTTGTATATAGTTACATATGTTTGAGATTTAAGCAGCATGGAAAATACCATAAACATGGTTAGGAAAACATAGAAAAGAGCCTAAACAGTCTTCTAGTTAATTTAATAGCTTTTTTTTTCCTTTCAAAATTCTTATTTAAGTGATTGGATCATTTCCATATATGTTTTTATCCCAATGATAAGCAATTTTTTAGGCTGACTTTTATGAAGCTTTTGTTCCAATAGATATTTTAATAATTAAAATGAAGGAAATGAATCCATCTTACCAATTGTACAAGAATCAGTTTATATATTCAATAAAGCACCCTGCTGCCCCTATCCCACTATGTAATTAGCAAATAAGGCATAACCCATGGGTACTCTGCCCTCAAGAAGCTCACCATTCATTTGGGCAGCACCGGTGAGACACTGAAATGACAAACAGTAAAAGCACATTAGAAGTATAGTCTTGCAATACAAGAGCTGTCACGGGCAGCTGTGGTTACTGATCACGTGAGTAAAATCATACAGATTAAGTTCATATAGATATGAACTACATGTAGATCTGAACCGATCATGCGAGTAGAATCATAAAGATAAGTTCAGAGAAGAACCACTGTGGATTGCAAAAATCTAAGAAGCCTTCCGAGAGCCTTGAATGGTGGATAGGAATTAGATAGATGGGGAGAATAATCTGGAGAAACTGACTTTGCTTCCCAGAAAGGTGAATTTGGCACATTTTCAGAACTGCGAAAGTTTTTCATGATTCTGTAAAAGAAAAGCTTCATGGGTGTGTGTTCTGTGTGTGTATGTGTGTGGAGAGATATATACACACATACATACTATTGAGTTAATTTTTTTTACTTAAAGCTTGCTTTGGTAAAGTCACTTCAAGAAAGCTTGGATTGCCTCTTTAAATATATTTGGGCGTTTAATTGCACACCTATTTTTTATAGACATTACACTCAACTCTTCTGTTTTGTTTTATTATTCATATTTAGTAAAATTTGTTGATCACCAAACCATTTTTTTTCTCTGTCTTGTGTATGGCTGCTCAGTTAATTTATCCCTCACTGTCCATAACAGCTCACATCTACCTGTAGTTAGAAGCTGAACAACTTTACAGTTAAAATGTTTGGCATTCATGGGGAGGCATTGTCACCAAATTTCTGAAAGACCTTGTTTCCCTGGCAACTTTCTTTAGCTTTCTAAATAACCTCTAATTTTTCCTTTTGTAAGAAGTCTGTGTTATTCAACTTGTCTTTCACCAAGAGAACCAATGTGAATAGCTTTTCATGTTGAATTAATGCCATAACTTATTCAATTGTATACAACTTTTCCTTCTGCAAAACTCCTCTTATCACTGAAGTAATGTGCAAAGAATGTCCTTTGAGAGACAGGTTTACAGAAAACTGAAATGCTTTATTCTATTACTTACACATATTTTATTACTGTCTTTGTCAAGGAAACTTTGGGGTGCCTATATGTGTGAAATTGTGTGTGAGGTGTTAAAGTATATTTCTCAAGGTTTCCACTTGCAACTGAAATGATAACCGAAAAGTTATTACCATCACTGGGAGTAACAGGAGTGTAAATATTTAAATATACCTTTAATGGCAACTCCATCCTCCCTTGGATTAGGTCCCCGAATCTTGGAGTTATGGTTGATTTTGCTTTGCCCTTCACACCCCGTATCCAATCAGTTTGCAGATCAGTTGGGTCTACCTGCAAAACTCAGGAATTGACCACTTCTCAGCAACTTCACTGCTACAGCTCTGGAACAAGCCACCACCATTTCCTAGTTGAGGTGTTAAAATAGCCTCTTTGCTTCCTGCTCCATCTGCCTTAGTCTAGTTTCCATAGCCAGATGTGTCCCACATAAAATGCAGGTCTCTTCCTGTGATTCCTCTACTCAGAATCCTCCATGGCTTCTCGCATCACTCAGAGTAACAGAACAATGGCCTTCAAAGGGGCTGAATGATATGGTCCCCAGGTGCCTCTCCAACATCACCTCCTACTCATCACACCCCCTCACTAACTCTGCATTAGCCATATTGACCTCTTTATTGTTCCCCAGACCCACCAAGTACATGCCCACTCAGGGCCTTCACATGTGCTGTTCCCATATTCTAGAATGTTCTCTCTCCCCAACATCCCCATGGCTTGTTCCCTTTCCAGGTTTTGGTCTTTGCTCACATGGGCACTTTCTTGGTGATACTTTATTTGCCCTGTCCCCACTTAAATTACAGCTTTCTAAATTCAAGCTGGGAACTATAGTTTCTCTTGTACCAGAATAACCTACTAGGTATTTCCCATATTTCTTTCATGCCTTTCTCCCTGTTTGAAGGTTAGCTCCATGAGAGAGGAAGTTTTTTCTGCTTTGTTTAAAACTATTCAAGCACCATTGGAGTATATTCTTATACTTATTTAATTCCTAATATTGACATCGTCTAAGAAGTCTTAGAAGGAACTAGAAAGTCTTGAAATTTTCATATTCTTTTTTTCCTCCTCAAATCTTTCTCTCCACCTTTTCATATGTACAATAGACTATTATTTTCTATATACCAGAAATCTGCAAAAATATGAAGCTCTAAGGAGGAATTTCTAAGTGTATACCTTTCATGCTTCCAGAAGCCACAGTAGTTGGGACTGGAGGAAAGCGTCCTCTGTGCAGGGTTCCCGAGTGTGAGCAGTCTGGGGTTCGACCACGTGTCTGATCCAGCCTAGCAGTAGCCTGTGTCTCTTTAACCTTGCCTTTGGCTTATATGTTTCCTGGGACAGAGAAAGTAATCATTTTTAGTTTCAAAAGATTTATTACCATGCACCAGGCATTATTTTGGAGTAACGAATAAGTTTTTAAAAATCTAAAGCAATTTAAAAATGGAAATTTGGAGTAGAACTATGGTGGTTCTCCTAATGTCTAATTGTCTTAGTCTTTGTTCAATGTCTCAGTCTGCTTGGTTCCACTGATCTGAATACATTTCTCAAAGGCATCCTTTATGAGCTGATTTGTGTCCACCCCAGAATTTATATGTTGAAACCCTAACTTGTAGTACCTCAAAATCTGACTGCACAGTATTTGGAGATAGGATCTTTAAAGAAGTAATGAAGGTAAAATGAGGTCATATGGGTGGGCCTGATCCAATTTAACTGGTGTCCTTATAAGAAGAGGAGATTAAGACACAGACACGTGCACAGAGCAAGGACCATGCAAGGACACAGCACGAGAGCAGCCATCTACACGCCAAAGGGAGAAACCTAAGGAGAAACAAACTCACCTTGATCTTGAACATCTAGCTTCAGAACTGTAAGAAAGTAAATTCGTGTTGTTTAAGCCACCCAGTCGGTGGCATTTTGTTGTGGTGGCCCCAGAAAACTAGTATAGCATCCTACTGAGGAATGCCAGATGAGGGTGTTTGATGGCCACAAGCCCTTCCAGATCAGCCACTCTGAACACACACTACATCCAGCCTTCTTGTTAGGCAGATGATCAGCAAACCAAGCTTTGCTGGATTCTAAAATCTAGTTGTTTATTATTTTTCTTATATTGTCATCTTTTACATCTATGTATAGAGAACATTGTTATAGGTCCTTGGGATACAAATAAAGAACACAAAACAAAGCAAAACAAAAAAAACAGATGTTTCTTAACCACTAGGGCCTTATCATCTATTGAGGAAAATGATACATTCAGTCCGTAAAAAGTTTGGCAAAAATTCAAGGAAGGAGGCAACTGTGAGAAACTCCAATGATACTTAAGCAAAATCTTAAAAAATTTTGCAAGACCAAGACTAGCGGAGTAGTAAGAATTCTACTCCAAGAAATATAAGTAACACACTAATATGTGGAGGCTGGGATAATCTAGGAAATACGGTAGATCAGACTAGTTGAATGGAGAGGACCTGTCTTGCCAGGTTGCCAACTTTAGACTCCATAAAGTAGTCATAGAGGAGCCTCTGAAAGTCGTGATTAGGTGGATGATATATCCAAAACAATACCTTTGGAAAAACAATATGGTAGAAATGTGTGGAAGAGTTTTGGGGAGGGGAGTGAGGAGAATACTCCTCGGGATCTATTTTAGTCACTTCAGTCACCCAGGCTAATGCTTCCCAAAGTATTATCCTAAATTTCCTCAAAAGAAAATTTTCCTCAAAAGAGGCAACTTGTGGTTAAGTAAGTCATATGCTGATCTTCCTCAGCTTCCAATGGGGTTACATCCCGATTATGGTAAATTGGAAATACTGTAAGTCAAAAATGTATTCAATGCACCTAACCTACTGAACATCGTCGCCTAGCCTAGCCTACACTAAAAGTGCTCAGAACATGTACATTAGCCTGCAGTTGGGCAAAATCATCCAACACAAAGCCTGTTTTATAATAAAGTGTTGAATGTCTCATGTACTGTATTGGATACTGTACTGAAAGTGAGAGGCAGAAGGGCTGACTGCAGGCAAATGATCGTCCGTGGATCAGCTGTTTGCCTTCATGATTGTGTGCCTGACTGGGAGCTGTAGCTCACTGCAGCGGTCCGGAATCATGAGAAAGTGTTGTACAGACATGGCCAGCCCAGGAAAAGATCCAAATTCCAAATTCAATGTACAGTCTCTGCTGAATGGCTATTACTTTCCCACCATCATGAAGTTGAATAATTGTAAGTTGAATAATCATAAATTTGGACCCTCTGTGGCATAGTCTTGAGGAAGCACAAAACAAATTAGCATATTTTAAAGGCCCAGAGCAGTTCCTCAGTAAAGACACCTGTTTAATTATGTTTAATGCTGTGTTTCCTATACTTATCTACCCCTGGGACCTTATTTTTAAATTTTTTTCTCCTTTTTTTTTTTTTTTGTTGAGGTTGGCAGAGTAACGCCTCCAACCATCCCCATGGAATTAGCCATCTACAGAAGAGCAATGCTAGGAATTGCTAAGGTAGGCTTGTGGGCCCAGACCAGAGTGGTGGAAAAAGGAAAGTAAAAGACAGTACTGGGTTCAAGAGACATCTCAAAGGCAGAGTGAGTTGACGCGATCTCTCCGTGGGTCAAGGGAAAGAGACACTCATGAGTGATGCTAAAGTTTGGAGGAAGAGAGGCAGGCAGGATGGAAGGCTGAGGAACAAGGACTGTATCTTATTTCCTTTCTCTTTCTCTTTGCACTTAACAGAGGACTGAGAACCTGATCCATATACAAGTAGGTATTAATAGATTTCTTGTCTAGCATCTGAGTTAATACTAGGGAGAGGACTATTTAGACATGACATGCTAAGCTATCCATAACCATCAGAGCAAAACTAAAAATTCCTCTAAGATCTGAGAGGTTTTTGGATGTCTGTCTCAAATCTGCAAAGGCTATATCCACTTAATGAGAGCCCAGTTCTCTTCTCCCATGTTCTGAGGCTCTGCAGGTTTTGTTTCTGCCTCCTCGTCTCTTCCAGCCTTTTGCTTGTTCCTCATCTTCTCCCACCTCACTTTTTGAGCTGGATATGAAAGTGACAGGTAGCTTTTGATGCTGCACTCTACAAGGACTCTTTATCCTTTGGCTTCTCCATTTCTGGCTGCTTCAGGAACCTTTACAGCTCCAGCCCCAGTTGGTTTCAGGGATAACAACCCCTTGGCCAGCATCCCAGATGGGCTGGCTCCAGCCTCTCCTAAGGGAGTTAATTATTTACCACAGGTTATTTCTAGGCATGACTCAACTGGAAGTTCTTAGCCCAAATCAGGGTTGATGACACAGGGCACTATTCCAAACAGTATTGATTCATGAGCTCCATCTTGTTCATATCTCCCCTATTCCAAGATTTTAATATAGGTTTCCCAGTATTCATTTCTCTAATTTATTCTCTTGCCCTACTGGATTCTTTTGTGCTCAGGTATAGTTAACAGGTTGCAAATTAAGACTTCCATCCCTGCCACTGACCAGTTGTACATGACTCCGGGCATTGTATTAACCTTTTTGAACATCACTCTCCTAAAGCTGTAACATGAGGATAAAAATTATCTTAAAGATAGCTCCCTCTGATTATAGGAACATTTGAAAGAGATAATACATGTAAAGGATGTAGCAAATCTGCTGGCACATACATTGTTCAATAAAGGCTGGTTATTATTAGACCTCTCAGAGAAGATAAAACCAGTAAATTAAGATTTTAATTATAGGATTAGTAAATTTTAAGTAAAATATATTTATTTCTTTCAAATATATACAGTGGCTCAGGCCATACCAGTAAAACATTGCTCACCATGGGTATTTGTAATTTATTTCTACTAGCGCAAATGTACTTGCATTTTAAAGCCATTTATGTATACATACACACATATATATCTCAGTCATCAATTCTCATAATTTCCATCAAGTACTTGATTGTGTTGATAATGCCAAAATTAAACTACAGGGTAGTTTTTGCCCAAATGATAAAAAAAAATTAATTTGGAAAGACTAAATAACTGCTAATTTATAGTTCACCTTTTTTATCAATAGGAATAATAGAGTAGCAGTAGTAAACATATGAGAACCATCCTGTCCCTTCTATGCAAAATATTGCATTCACAGTGTATCTTTGTATCAAATCATCACATTGTACACCTTAAACTTACACAGTGTTATATGTCAATTATATCTCAATAAAGCTGAATAAAAAAAATTATCTCAAGAGGGCAAATTGGGCAGGGAATCAGAAGCACTAACAGGAAACAGCATGAGTCCCTTTTCCATGAAATAGAATGATAGATTCTTGGCTTGTCCCCTCCACCTCTTTATTCAATACATTATTTGTGAGGGCCCAATGTTTACTGAGAGCTTACTGTAAGGCAGGCTTTGTTTTTCCATCTATAACATTGTGAACAATTCATCATATTAGATAAGTGATCTTTGACAAAGATCTATTATTTCATACTGGGACTGATGATTTCTGTGTTGCTTTTCAACCACAAGATAATTCTACATATCTTCTACTACCGGGTGCTTCCCAATGTGGTATATTATTATAATTTGACCTAAATTATCTAAAATACAAAGATTTTTATTAGAGAGTGTATGTGTTTAGCAACATTTTTACAGTGTGCTTAAAAATATGCTTTTTTTCCCCAAAACAGCATAGATGTGTACTTGGGTGATTAAACATCTTTAATCATTTACTAAGACAAAAATAGGTTTGATTATATTTACATGCTATTTCTTGGTTAAAATCTGATGGCTCTGCCCTGTAAGTCTGTAAAATATTTTCTATTTCTTCAAGAAAATAAGTATCCAAGTTTGTTTGTTAATTTCAGGGGCCTAATGCTTTCTAGAAAACAAAGGAAATATTTGAAAAATGATGACTTTGATGTTCAGGATAAATTATGTATTCAAATGAATTTGGCAGAACAAAGCAATCTGAGGCATTGCATTTAAACTATTTTGAACTGATTTCTCCTCCTATAGAAGGTGACCAAATACTTCCATCAAAGGGGCTAACATGAGTAACTCGCTTTCAAGCTCAGTTTTCCTGGCCTCCCTGCAGACGAGAGTGAAAGCCTCTGGGGTATTCAGGTTCAGCAGAGCCTAGTGGAATAATTGTAGAAAATAAACACCCCTAGGAAGTATGGAAAAGGTGAATGGTAGTAAAATGTTATTAAACTTAGAGATTCAGCTTTCTCCCTTGTTTCTCCTGGCATATTTCAAAGGAAATGCCACAAGGAATCCGAGGTTTTTTAAGTCACATGCTGAACTTGCAATGGTATTAGAAAGGAAAGCCATTGTGAAATAGAAAAAGAAAAGAGCAGTTAGGACACTTTAATGAACACTTGAATGCACCTCAAATGAAAAACAGATGTTCTTTGTTAAATTTAACAGCATTTCTTATTCAGATTGAGGTAACTTGCCGAGCCAGCGGGCTAGAATTGGCTACACGCAGAATCTTGTTCTAGGAATGTTTGTCTATTTCTTGTTGTTCTGTACGGATTATTTCCCCCAGTTCTTTCTGCACTTAGATAAGAATGAACATTTGAACATTTAAGCCTTGAAAATTGATTTTACTCATGTATTTTGCATTACCAAATTTTCCTATACAAAGGAAGTTGATTACACTTTTAATTCGTGAGGGAGTTTTTGTTTTGTAACTATTGCATAAATCTTATTCTGGCATTTCACTCGTTTTATTTTGTTTCTTTTCTTCTTCTTCTTCTTCTTTTTTTTTTTTTTTTAGTGCCACATTGCCACGTAACAACATAGGGTGCTGTTAATGTTTTAGAATAGCAACTGATGTTACACTAAATACATTTTATTAATTCCCTCCCCTCCTAAAAAAAAATGTTTATCCACACCTCCTCTGTAGCCCACCTCCTCCACAAAAACCCCTACTAAACAAAGCTTTTTCTTGGTCAACCCATTTCAGTCCGTCAGTCAGTGGTATTCTTTCCCGTGCTCCAAACATTTGCTAACCTATCTCATCAGATTCATTCAATGGAAACATGGTCACAAGCCAATGCAGACTCACCCACATGACCCTTTCCTGAAAGGATAAATTATATTGCTACTCTAGCTCTGACTAGTTTTGAGATGCACTAGGTTTCCTGGTTTGGGGTTTTTACATTTTTTAATGTATATTGAACCACACCTGGCATTGTATTTAACCATTTATGTGGCTGAGACCACAAGGGTAGATTAAGAAAAAATTAAAGACAGAAAAAAGAAATTGAGAGGGAAGAAGTGGATAAAGCATTTGTGTATTAACACATTACGAATTTTTAAGTCAATGGCTTCACTAGGCACTACCTAAAGCATAAAAGGAGACAGGATCTTAGTCCACAACAAGGTGAGAGAAGTATGTGATTTATTCAGTACCATCCACTAAGGCAGTGATGAAATACAATTTGGAGAGTAATCAGTTGCTCTGAATGGAGATATCTTCTTGAGTGTTCCATGTCTCTTTTTCTCCCTGTATATTTTGGCTTGATGCCCAGGAAATTTATCCTCTTTTGTTTTTAATCTTTATCATTTAAAAAGAAAGCCCATAAAGCAAAACTACAAGCAGGTTGCTACACAGCCGGGAGACGCAGAATAAGCTAAGTAAATGAGGTGGGAAGAAAAACACCCACAAAGTGCTGCAGTGGGCTTGCCCCGTGGAAATTCCCATCTAGCAACATCAAGGCCAATGTCAGTCTGCAACAAGAGATGGGAAAAAAGACCAAAAAGATTGCAATGTTTCGAGAGGACAAACATCATAGCTCGGAAACCACTTCTAAGTTTAGATCAGTCACGCTGAAGTAGAGAAAGGAAAGATAGTGCTTCAAGGCAGACCAACTTCATACTCAGTTAGAAATCACATAAATCTCACAAGTTGCAATCATGATTGATGCTATTGTGCAATCCACTTCATGCCAATTTTAGGTCAGGGTGTCAGATTTCTCATTCTAGGTCTTTTTCCTGTTTGTTTGTTTGTGTCTTTTCTCCTTTAGGAATCTTTAGGGTTAAAGGATAAATTCTATGTTTTAAGGAGGACAAAAATTTCAGTCATACAAAAAAAAGTTATTTTTTTAAGAACAACTCTATGTTAGGAAAAAAAAAATAGGGAGAGACAGAGAGTCCAAGTACTGCCATATTAAAAGAGGTTGGATTTGGGGATCAGTCTTTCTAATTTATAAAACAAAATGATGAGTTATTGATCTTTTATATTATGGAAGTTTTTACTTGATTTTGAGTATACCAGATCTCTATTTTGCAGACCTAGTTTTTAATCTGGTCAAGGGGATTGGGGAAGCCAGGAGGCACAGGAGAGTATGTCTCTACTGTCCTGAGTTGGTAGTCACCTGCATACCTCATCCTCCACAAAGACCCGACTCTTTCTTTATCTGAACTCCAGTGATGTTTCCTTGGCCAGATTCTATGGCAAATGGTAGCTCTGGTATATCAGATACATCTGGGACACCTACTGTCTTACCATCCAGATGTAGCCCCCATCCTCATTTCACTCTTAGGATGCTTCACATGGAAGTGATAATTTGACTTTTTCTTCTTAATGTCTCTATGTAAGAATGAGCAGATTGCCATTTAAAGTTCTCTTAGAAGTTACAAAATCATATTATCAAGAGCTATGATTTGCAACCTATGATTAAAGAAATTCCACACAGCAGTCAGTTTAGGCCATGCTGAAGTATTTGATTTAACTTATAAATGCATACTCATTATTATTCAACTTTACAGAGTATCCACCAGAATGAGTGATGTCATATTTCCTTCCTTAGTCTCACTCCCCTAATCCAAACATCCCAGCAAAAGAAATATAAAGTTGTATCATAAATCAGATTCAGCTTCATGAGGTCTCTGTGGCTTTAATTAGGACCTTTTCGCCTTTTCTTCCCCGAACCCCCAGGTCTTTGGACATCCAGCCTGGACTGAGTTTGTCTCAGAACTTCCTTTTTCGGATCCTTTGCCCATCGTTGGCTCTGCCTCATCTCAGTGCTGGCCTGTCCACTGAGTCCCAGGAATATCAGCCTTCTTTCAGACTATTCCAGTAAGCATGCTTGTTTACGTTAGAATCCTGAGACACGGTCCCAATGATACCAAAGCAACAAATACACTCACCTACACACACATACATGCACAAATACATTAAGGATTTAATGGAGAATTAAGGTAGTAGCCTTATGTGATCCAAGGAGACCCAAATCCTGGAAAGGAGTTAGGTACTTTAGCTATTAAGCCCCTTGGATGAGGGGCATTTCCCACTAACCGGCTGTACACAGAAGGTTTTTCCCGTTCATGTGTGTGCTGTGGGAGGAATAATTATTCACATTTCAGAACATGTATGAGTTAAAAATACTGGAAAAATTTCATAGGCTTATTGACAAATGAGGATTTTTTTAGATTAGTAAAATTCATTCACATATCTTATTTTTACAAATGACATTTTACTGTTTCAAGAGTTTGTTGTTTGCTTTCTTAACCTCTCCCTCTTCAAGGAATTTTTTTTTAAGTATGCATTTTCCTAGAAACGATGGGAAAAAAAAAAAAAAAGACTCAGGGAGCTCTTTTTGCCTCCCTAAAGTTCTGCGGGGAATTTTCTCTGATTTTTGGTGGCAGTTCCTACAGAGGCCTGGTCCCTGCTCCCAGGCGAGAGTCTGGGCGGGGCCTGGGAAACCCGGAAACCCATGGACACCATCCGTTGGGCCGAGGTGAGGACAGACACCTGGAGTGTCACAAAAGACTTCTCACCTTATACAAGTTAAAGTGAAAACCCTTAGCAGGCAGAAAGTTCAAGGGGAACTAGCATCGATCACATAGAGCAAGGAAAAAAAAAATGCACAGACTGCAAACATACACTTTTCCAGCTGAGCAGATAAGATGACATTCTGCCGTCTTACTGAGATCAACATTCCCTGTCTGAATAGTTCTGTTCTCTGATAAGTTTTAATTTGAATGAGCTTCACATTTTATTAAGGTGAGGTTTGGATTTGGGGAAAACTTCTGTCTTCATACAAATATCCCATATACAATGTATGTCCATGGATGAAAAACCCAGGATTCTTCTTTGGCAAAGAATTTTAGGACCTTCTAAGTGCAATAATTGAATTTTAATTTTTGAGCCAACAATCATGTTTACTTTCTAATATATTTTATAAGTCATTGTTACTATCTGAATCACTGAATTTTAACTCATGAGGACCTAAGCATGTCATAGGTCTGAATATATTAACTAGAGATTGTGGATCTGACTATAATTGTTGTAAGAACTCAGATTGCTTGTGTGATTCTCAAGATGTCTATTTTCTTGGCAACATTCTATGACTGAAAAGCTCTTAGGCCTGGAATGGGAATGCTCAGAAAGTAACTGTGGCAGGTGATGTGGGTCTTTTAGGTACTTTCATCAAGTTTTTTGTTTTATATTTGAAAGTAGCGAGAAGATTGCAACTTTTGTAAGGAGGAGACCATTCTTCTAAACATATGAGACTGTTGCCTAATGTTCACCTAAGGTAAAAAAAGAAATAGAAACATTAGCAAAAGATAAGGGAACAAAATAAAAACAGTTCACCTGGCTAGAAAGTGATACTAACCTGCTATCCAAGACCTGTATCTACTCAGTTCTTTTCAGGTTTCTGGAAAAACATGTATACAATAGAGTTATTTGGGGATGTACACCTTTGAATCAAGAGTCATATATAGTTTGCTGTTAACTATTTTATTAAAAAAAAAAAAAACGAAGTGGATATACAGGAGAAAACATCAAAATGATTTCATTAGACATTTTCAAATAGAGGTATTGCATACATGAATGACATTAAATGAAATCACCAAAGAAGATGTTTGTTTCATTCCTTACCTTGTCTGTCGTGGAATGCTAATCCTTTATACAGAGACACAATGTGCAATGAAAAGAAAATGGGGGTAACTAAACCAGAAAGCCAATGAAATATTATACATTTGTTGAAAATTACTACTATTATTTGGATATCCTAAAGAAATGGAATCAATTTAATTATGGATTTCTCTCCCAAATTTGAAAAATAAAACCAAATATTATCCCATTACAATTGGATGGATCAGAGAACATAAAGATAAAAACATTCCAAGAACAATCATGAAAGTTACATTCTAATTAGGAACACTGAGATGAGCATCAATCCTATTTGTACTGTTGTCAGGGGAAATTATTTCAGATGTTTCAAACAGCATGCTATCATTATTATTTAAATTCAGCCTTAAAGAATATTTTTGTCAGCCTAGTTTTGTGCTGTAGGAGATCTAAACTTTGGATTGGTAGCAAAGATACACACCCCACCCTAACTACAACAGCATGAAAACATAACTCCTTTCCGAGCAATAGTATTTTATAGCATCTTATACTGAAGGGAACATACATTTTTTAATTTAAAAAAACCCAGGATTTAGATCCCAATTTTTCCATTTATATTTGTGATTTGGGCTGCATTTCTGCATGTCTCTAAGTTTAGTCTTCAAGTGTAAAATGAAATTAATCAGACTTGTCTTAGAGTATTGGGTCTAGTAAAGGTAGATGTCTGTAGATACGTTCCTTCCCCTGAGAATGCACCGACAACCACAAAGACCAAACTCTAGTTATGAACAGATTAGGACCATGTCTGCCTGGGGCATTGTACTTGCTATGCCTGAGAAACTACTGAGCAAATATTCTGCCACCTGGCCATCCCATTTCTAAAGACCCATAACCAATAGAAGAGACAGCAGCCCTAGAGAATAAAACCCTTAGTGTCCCCAGAGGAAGAATGGATTAGAAAAGTTGTCCTAAATATCCTCTGTCCTTCCCCAGAAAAACTCACCTGACTATCACTGACTTCTCTGTAAAACAGAACAGAATAAAACCATAAGGTCTCCTTATCAAAAGCGAAGTAACCTTTTTTTTTTCCAGAGTCATTCAAAGCAAAGGATATTTACTACAAAAGAAATTCCCAGGTGCAGAATTCTTATCTTTCCTTTAAGTGAAACCAGACATTCAGATCAAATAAATCTGGAAGTTGGTATCCGAGCATTGCAGAAACATCTCCTTTAAAAATGGGTAGTGATAGTAACTTATCCCAACACTACCCAACATACCTAGAATATTGATGCCTGTGCTTTTTCAATCTGAGGGTCAGCCCTGTCCAGCTTCACCCTTTGCACACACGTATTCATGTGGACAACACAAACCTTTGTTCATTTTGCAGGTGCGGTGGCAGCAGCTGTTGAGAGCACATTAGTTCAGTGTTTCAGCTACCTTTTTGACATCCCATATGTCTTAATTGAAGGTTAGAGAGTGGGGAGGAAGTTTGGAGGAGGACAAGTGAAGACCTGGATAAAGCCAAGTCACTGTATTTGTGTAACCCTTGGTTGACCGCTGCCACGGTCAAACATTTGTTCAAAGAGCTGAATCGTTTATTTCCTCAACCTTTCAGGACTTCCCTATCCACAGATTGCCCCTCCCCACCACATACACACTTGAGCTTGTAATGATGGATACAAGTTTTGAGATACACTGAGTATTATGTCACCATTATTTAAAAAAAAAAATTCCTCTGGGCCAGTTGGCATGGTTAAAAAATAACCCCTAGACTAGCACTCAGAAAGCCTAGAGTTTCAATTTCATTCTGCTATTAAACAGTTGGATGGCCTTGAGCAAGTCACCTTTTTTGGCCTTGATGTACTGGGACGAGGGGATGTCACAAGTCCTTTCATCTGTACTTCTATTAGAAATTCCTATCGAGGAGAAAGATTCATCAAAGTTTCAGCAGGATTCATGAAAACAGCAACAACATTAAGGGAATTGATTGATCACTCTTGGGGACTGAAGTAGCGACCACTGCTCATCCATCTCCTTATCCCTGATGAAAACAAGGAGTTTCCCTGTAAACAAGGTACCTCCTTTCCAAGACTTGGAGAGCCCCATGACTCAGGTTTCAGGGGGTGGGCCATTTGTCCCAGATATAGACCCTGTACTCTCAGGACAATGGGTTAGTTTTGTGTCATTTTAAGTGCACATTTGGACATGGGCACTACATGAAATTATGTTTAACTTAAAAAAAAAAAATCAAGTGTGCCTGGTCTATACATCATTAGGCACAATGTTATTGGAAGGAAAAAAAACTTGCCTGGACCACCTGGCTCAAATTTTGTGGTGTTTGCACCTTTGCCTCTCACAAAATGATGCTTTTAAAAATAATATCTGATAGAAGAATGATGTCTTTCACCATTCGTATTAACTCATAACTGATCACCTGTAACTGAGATAACTACTTAGACTACAATTTTACTATCCTAGTCTGGCTAAGTGCTCCTGGAGACTTGAAGCACAGAACTCTGCTCACTCAAAAAGCTTGTTAATGGGTCCCTCATGACTCAGCTATCAATTTTTTAGTATCAGATAGACATGCTGTATCCATTATTACTTTCACTTAGAGCCAGATCTGACCTGACTGTATAGCAGCTTAAGAGATTTTATTTATTTTCATCTTAGTAATAGATCCAAAGTAGAAAGAATGGTGCAGGGAAAATGTATATTTCAATTAAAAAAAACCTCCACTATAATATTATGAATGTAGGTACTTTGTCTTTTAAAACAATTGTTAATTTTTGCATATTTTCCACCTTTAACATACCCTAGGTTGTTTAAATGTGCTTTGTAAGCAATGATAAAATGACAACTTACCACTGATGTGTCCTTTCTTCCATCTCAGAGGGATTCATTAAATAATGCATGCGCCCATGTGAATTACTTTCTTCACTATAGCATCCCCAGACCATTAGCCAAATATAGCAACATTAACATCTTTCAACCCTTAGAAACGCTTTTGGCTTTCATTTAATTAAATTATCCCATTATGAAAACTCTTATAATGAGATTAAACTTAATTATTTATTAGACACTTTTTTGCACTAGGGAACCTATCAATTATGCATGGTTGAGCTAAACATTTTTCAATCCATCACCTTTTTTTTTTTTTTTTTCTCAAGGAAGGTGCAATTTATTAAGTACATTTGGGATACTATACCTGGCAGGCCTTAATGGGGATAAATATTTAGCCCTCTTAAAAACTACTATAATAAGGTTTAAAATTACTGTGTTGGAAAAATAGTCAAGAGAAATGCTGTCAGATAGTCTAGTGTTCTAGACTTCCAGTTTTTATAAACACACCCAGTATAGTTTGTGGTCCATCCTTGAGGATTTTTTGATTATTATGCACTTACCAAACATATCAAATATAGCTGAAATTTTACATATAGGAATAATTATGGAACTAGTAAATTATGCATTTAAATCATAAAGTTGTGTACCAATCCTCTACTAACATGTTAATATTAGTAATATCTTAAGTGCTGATTTAAAAGACTTTTATGGAAAATTCCAGAATCTACAAAAATAGCATAGTGTAATGAACCACCCAGGTAACCATCTTCCAGCTTCAGCAGTTGTCAACTCATAGCCAATCTAGTTTTAACTGTCACCCTCCACCTCCTCTCAATCCAACTGAAGCAATTCTGAGACATGATAATATTTTGACAGTCTTTATGAAAAACTATTGAGTATCTCAAAAGCAAAACTTTTTTGTTTTACAATGGACTGAGTGTTTAGTGAATGCTGTGATGATAAATGTCAAAATGTCAATTTGTGGCATGAGTTCTATCAAGTCTCATCAATATATAATTAATTATTCTTCTGGTATGATCTGTCTTAAGTCAAGACGGTAGGAAGCATATTATTAAAAAATTATAGTATATATGATATTGATTACCTGTGTATGCATATATATGTAGTAACGTAATGGATTGTTGTAATAGCTCTCTAATTGGCCTCCCCTCTCCTACCCTTGCCACTATAAGTTTGTTTTCCGCACAGCAGTTAAAATGATTCTTTTAAAAGGAGTCATTATGTCATGACTCTGCTCCAGACCCTCCAGTGGTTCTTTATTTCACTCCGGGTAAAATGAAAATTGCCCATCATGCCTACAAAACTCCCCTTTGTAATCTGATTTCCTAACTGATTGTCTGGTCTCATTTCCCACTTCTTATCACTGCTTACTTCACTCCAGCAGCAGTGACCTTGGAGATGCTCAGCTCCCTGAAGCATGTTCAGACCTCAAGGCCTTCCCACCTGCTCCTCCCCAGCCATCTCTGTAGCCTACTTTCACACTTGCTTTAGCTCTTTGCCCACCTTTTCCTATCAAAGAGGCCTTCCCTAGCAACCCTGTACAAAACAGCACCTCACACCCCAACCCCACCATTCTTTATCCTCCTCCCTGTTTTGTTTTCCTTCGTAGCACTCATCACTGTCTGACATATTGGTCTTCCCAGAAGATGCGTTTCATGAGAGGAGGCACTTTGTCTTTGTATTGTTTTTTTCTGTATCTCCTCTGCCTTGAACAATGTCTGGCATATAATAGGGCACTCAATGAATATTTGCCAAATAAATGAAAGAAAAGAATTGGTTCAGTTTTCTGAGGTAACGTGGATGTTGAATACCCATAATGATGTGGTTCTTTTTCATGTGGGGGTGGGGGAGGATGAGGTGGAGAGGTAAATTAGGACCAATTTGTGTCATTAACATCACCATAATCATAATTTAAGGCTTTTTAAAGATGTTATTCTGCAAGCCAAAGTGCTTACGGGGTCAAGGCAAAAAATGGGTTCAGGAATGATGGGATTAGGCCAAGGAGACAAACTGAAGAGCTCATGCCCATTGAGAGAGTAGCAGAAAAATTTATAGGTGACTCTGAGCTCAGGGTTGATTCACCTTCTAATTTTTATAAGGAGAATCTAAAAAAGTGAAACTTTCTGTGAAATTCCTTGGTTTTAAAAACATCGTGTGAACCAAATTAATCATCTTCAGTAGACATTTTGCAATTTCAACACCAAGTGTTGGAGACCAGAAGAGCTTTTCAGATGGGAAAATGAGAATCACATTTGACCTTGGGGAAGTGGCTTAGGCATCATTGTGAGGAGCAGGCTCACCTAGTGAGAGCCAAGAGGCAGAGAATCTAGCTAAATGGCTGCTGTGGTGGGTGAGGCAAGAATGATGGAGGTGTGGAGGAAGGTTTTATCAGAGGAGGTAAAAGTGACAAGATTTTATGAACAATTGGATGGAGAAAGGGAGGCCTTCAGGATGACTTCCAGTTTTCTAGTTTAGGAAAGCCGAGTTTGGCTGCAAGGATTATCGAGATCTGAGAATGATGATGGTGATTGTAAGAGAATATGATTTGAGTTATCACTAGATATCAGGATAGAGATATGTTCTGGGCAGTCAGAAATATGGGCCAAGGGACATAGGAGTTAGGATGAAGCAAAGTTTCTCAACCTTGGCATTATTGACCTTTGGAGTGGAGAATTCTTTGTTGTACAGGGCTGTCTAGTACCTTGTAGAACGTTTAGCAGCATCCTTGGTGTATTCCCTCTAGAAGCCAAAAGCACTTCCCAGTTGTGACAACTGCAAATGTCTCCAAACATTGACAAATTTCCCTGAGGGACAAAATTGCTCCCCGTTGAGAACCACAGAATGAAAGATGTAAAATTTAGGCTCATCATGTCTGTCTAATGTATTTCAAATTTTTATATGAGTATGAATAACTGAGACTATTTTTAAATAGAGATATTGATTCAGTAGGCCTGGAGAAGGCTTGAGATTCTGCTTTTCTAGCAAGATCTCAGGCGATGCTGGGGCTGCCAGTCCAGGGACCATGCTTTGAGTGCAAGATTTCAGGTGACACTGGAAATCATGAGAATAGACCTGGCTCACTCAGGAAGGCTGTGAAAAGTGGGGGTTTTGGCTCTGCAAATGTGGGCTTAAGGGAGTTGTGAATTAGGCTTCCCAATGATAGTTTTCTTTCATTTTCTCACTCTTATTTAGAAAAATTGTTTATTTTTCTTTTATATCTCAAATATTCTTATTAGAGGAGCAATGCACCCTTTTACTCGTGATTGGTTCAAGTCCCAGGAGAAGACAGAATTCCTCTCAGGTGATACAAATGAAGTGTATTTAATAAGGGAGCTCTTTACATAGGTGTTGGCAAGATTAAGGGGATAATAAGGCATGGTGATGCACCAAGAGACTTCCAGCAGTGGGATGTCCAAAGAGTGCTGGCACCATGGAGGAAGGACTACTGAGGGGGAGCTGCAGTCCTGGAGGGAAGCCGACCCTGGGAGAACCGTGGCACACAGCAGGAGGGAGCAGGGAAGAAATACCCCTGCCTCTCTCTCCTCCTGCACTCTGATGGTCCTCCTGAAGCTTCCCATTGGCCAAGTCCAATTGAAGGTCATTGGATGGGAGCCTGGGTGATATAGTCTGCAGAGATCAGCCTGCTGAGGCAGGAGAGGGTGGAGAAGAGCCGAGAATGGGTCTGGAGGAAGGAAGGGACATACAAACAATAGCTAATGTACACTCTAGATAGACATAAGACGGGCATACTCAAACAATGCATACTTGCCATTATCCCCACGGTAGGATACTGAGCATCGTCTCCAATATATAGGGATTAAATAAAAGATCTGCTATTAGGATCATAGAAATTTGTCTTGTTTATATTGGCCTTGGCCTTTACTGAAAAACGATACTGAAAGTGGGACAGAGCTCAGCTCTCTTTGATTCTACTTCTGTTGCTGAAAACACAGCAAGGAGCCCCAGGGCTTCCTTTCGATGGAAGCATGAAGCCAGAGAAACTAAAGAAGCAGCGGTGTGTGTGTGTGTGTGTGTGTGTGTGTGTGTGTGTGTGTGTGTGTGTGTGTGTGAAAGCATCCCAGGCAAAGCAGAAGAATTCTTTGGTGAGAGGAAATTCTTTGGTGAGAGGAAGGCTCAATTTAAAAATATTAGGATGACTCCCAAACCACAATTTGTCTGCCAGAGATGCTTGAAACCCCATATAGTGCAGTTAAGAGAGTGGACTTTAAAGTCAAGTAGTCATGTGCATTTGAGTCCTAGCTTTCCACTCGCTAGTTATGTGAGTGTGGGCTGGCCATTAACACATTTGGTATCAACCTTCTCGTCTAAAAATGGGAATCTGTAAAATGGGAGCAATAGTGTGGTACTTGTGCCTTTGGGTTATTGTGCGAATTAACTGAGGCAATACAAGTAAAACACTCAGAACTGTATGTGACATGTAGAAGGCCCTCAATAATTAGTAGCTTTGTTGTTATTATAAGGGTGATTGTCTCGAATCCAAATAAATGGGGTCAAAATTAGCGCAACCTCAAAGTGCTCTGAAAATGGGCAGAGGCAGAGGAAGAAAACTGAAGTGGTTCCTTCATCAAAGCATGTCACTAAGACTCACTGATACTCCTCTAATTCCCTTCAGATTACAGCCAGATAAAACATCTGATGCCTAGTGTCTCTGGTTTTCTTCTGTGATGTGCATACTGATAAAAAAAAAAAAGAGATTCTATTTTATAAGTTTTGGGTCAGAAAAGAAATATTGATCTTCCGCAAATAAGTGGAAAATCTGCAAGGCCCAAGAACATGTCAGAATTTGTTATTTTATTGAAGGATTTTCCAAATAATCATCTTACGTGAGATTCATGGACTCAATTAGAGCTGCAGATTTAAATCAGTCTCTTTTCCAGAAGTTTAGTTCAGAAATGGGCAAACAATATGACAGCTTTCTCTGCTTCTTCTGAATAGTGGGATACCTGAAGTTCACAAGCAATCCCAGAGGTCAAGGCTTTAAAGTACTTAACCATCAAATGGACGTTTCATTTCCTCTAAGTAAAGAGGGAAGCCACTCAGAATATTGACCAGAGTTCCAACCCAGCTTGACTGACTTTGCAGAAAATTTAGACATATATGATTGAGGTAATTATTTTATTTCAAGAATCTGAAGGAACTCTTAGAAAACAGCCTAAGGAAACTAGGAGAGGGTCATTTCAGGTGGGTTTTAATGTGAAATTTTTAGTGCTGGGCAAATGTGTCTATAGACGAGCCAAGAGTGATAACACTGTAGCCATGCCTCTGCAGTGAAAATGAGAAAGACGGCAGACCGTGTCAAAGGTGGAGTATGAACTGGACACAGAAATGATGGGATAAGAATTCAGTTCAAGGAGTCTTCGAGAATCCTGGCGTTTCCTGACAGGAGCCTCCTGCAGTGAACACTGTCGTGTGCTGCCCAGATCCCCCGTCCGGATGAAGACTTATTCCCGGCTGCTGGGATTGCCACTGGCAGTGTGGCTGGAAGGCGCTTGCCAGCTGTCAGCTCTCTCTCAGGATTGCCTCGGCTGAAAAGCACAGCCTTGCCTGAGGGCACAACCTTCCTGGGGCAGCGCGCATCCCAGGACTATTTAATATGGGAGCACAGTGGCCCTGCTTCTAGCCCTAACTCAGGTTACCCCTGCAGGGCCTTCTCTTGTGTGGCCAAAGCCTTCCTGAAGCCTGCCTTGCAGGCAGCTTCTTTCTCTGCCCATCCTACTTTCCTTCTTACCCTTCCACAGTGTTGACCCCAACAGCACACCCTCATCAGCTGACCGAGTGCTAATTGTCTTAGACAATATTCTCTAGGAAACCCAACTTGTAACACTTAATCTTCAACTAACAGAGGGAACAAAGCGAAATAATTCCTTTCTTGGGGCGTACCTTTAGGAGTAACATTTTTAGCAGTCGTTAGTAACTAAATAGAAATTCAAAATTGATTGAATATCTAAAAATGGCACAAATGTATTGAATCATGAGCTATACGATGGTTAACAGCATTGCTGTCAAGTGAAACAACGGCATGGAAATTTACTTTTGAACACAATTAGGTTACTTTTGTTGAAAACGCCTTTGTTCCTTTCCCATTATCAAAAATGGCTAGTCTTTGATTTGTGACATGAAGATTGTTTTATAGTCTTCATATCTGAAGTAAATTTCCAATGCAATAAAATAAATGGCACGCCAAATTTTGTGAATAGGTGTTTACGGGCACTTTATCCTGGGGAAATAGTTCATGCCTTTCCCTGGATTCCCAAAGGAGCCATGCCCCCCTGAAAGTTTAAGAACAATTGGTGTAAGTAAAATGAGAAGCAGAACTAGGATAATATACTGAGCATATGGAAGGCACTCAAATACTTGCTGCGTGTCTAGGGGTGATGGGAGTTACTCAAGCAGGAGTTTGAGCAGGTCCTGTCAGAGAGGCGGGCTGCTGGCCCAGGCTGTCATCACCACCACCACACAGGTGCTGGAGCCCCAGAACACACTTGTATTGACATTTTAACGATCATCTTGACTTTCTGCTCATCTTTGATTCTATTCCACTTCTGAACCTCCAAACTTCTACCTTTGCAAGTCTCTCCATTTTGCTCCTTCCCTCATTTTGTAGAAATAAACCTCTTTTACCTGTGGCCTTGACTTTGCATGACGATTCTGTTTCCTTAACCTGATTCTGCTGATTCCATCCTTATGCTGTATTTTATTTTATTTCATTTATTCATTTTTAATTGACATTTTAAAATGGAAATAGAGTTGATGCACAATATTATGTTAGTTTCAGGTTTACTGCATAATGATTTCCATACATTATGAAATGATCACTGCAATGAGTCTGTTAGCCACACTAAGTTATTGCAATATTATTGACTTCATTCCTTATGCAGTATGTTACATCCCTATGGTTCATTTATTTTATAACTGAAACTTCATCCCTCTTAATCCCCTTCACTTATTTCATCCTCCCTCTGGCAGCTACCCATTCTCTGCATCCGTGAGTCTGTTTTTACTTTGTTTTGTTTTTTAGATTCCATGTATAAGTGAAGCCACGGAGTGTTTATCTTCCTCTGTCTGACTTAGTTCACTTAGCAGGATACCCTGTAGATCCAACCATGTTGTTGCAAATGTCAAGATTTCATTTTTATGGCTGAATAATATTCCATTATATGTATATATACACCATATCTTCTTTATCTATTCATCTGTCTGTGGATGCTTCTGTATTTTGACTGTTGTAAATAATGCTGCAGCAAACATAGGGGTGCATATATCTCTTCAAATTAGTGTTTTCTTTTCTTTGGAAAAATCCCCAGAAGTGGAATTGCTCTATCATATGGTTGTCCTATTTTTAATTTTTTGAGAAATCTTCAGAATGTTTTCCATAGTGGCTGCAGCAACTTACATTCCCACCAACAGTGCACAAGTTTCCCTTTTTTCCACATACTCATCAACACTTCTTATTTGTGTCTTTTGGAAGACAGCCATTCTGACAGGTGTGACGTGGTATCTCATTTTGATTTTGATTTGCATTTCACAGATGATTAGTGATGTTGAGCACCTGTTCTTGGTTCTCTTGGCCATCTGTATGTCTTCTTTGGAAAAATGTCTATTTAGGTCCCTGCACGTTTTTTAATTGAATTATTTGTTCTTTGATGTGCAAGTATCTTTTCCCATTCACCATGCTGCCTTTTGTTTTGTTGATCGTCTCCTTCACTGTGCAAAAGCCTTTTCATTTGATGTAGTCTCATTTGTTTATTTTGCTTTTGTTTATTTTATTTTGTTCTTGCCTGAGAAAACAGATGCCTCAAAATATTGCTAAGGCTGATGTCAAAGAGGCTACTGCCTATGTTTTCTTCTAGGACTTTTATAGTTTCAGTCTAACATTTACGTCTTCAACCCATTTTCAGTTTATTTTTATATATGGTGTGAGAAAGTAGTCCAGTTTGATGCTTTTATGTGTAGCTATCCAGTTTTCCCAGCACATTTATTGAACACATTTTATATTCCTGTCTCCTTTGTCAAAGATTAATTGACCATATAGGTGTAGGTTTATTTCTGGACTCTTTATTCTGCTCCATTGATCTATGTGTCTGTTTTTGTTTCAGTACCAAACTTTTTTTTTTTAATTGATTTTTAAAATTTTTTACTTTTTTTTTTTGTTTTATTTTTGTTTTGGGGGGGTGGTTTGATTGATTGATTGAATGGAGGTGTTGGGGACTGAATCCAGCACCTTGTTCATATTAAGCATGTGTGCTACCACTGAGCTGTACCTTACCCTGCAATGCTGTTTTGATTACTGTAGCTTTGTAGTATAGTTTGAAGTCAGGGAGCCTGATCCCTCCATTTTTGTTCTTCTTTCTCAAGATCGTTTTGGCTGTTTGGGGTCTTTTGTGTTTTCATACAAAGTTTAGAATTATTTTAGTCTATGAAAAATGTTTTTGGTATTTTGATAGGGATTGCATTGAATATATAGATTGCCTTGGGCAGTATGGTCATTTTAACAATATTCATTCTTCTAATCCATGAGCACAGTATATCTCTCCATTTGTTGCATAGTCTTCAGTTTCTTTTATCAATGTCTTATGGTTTCTAGAGTAAAAGTCTTTTACTTGTTTTGTTAGGTTTATTCCTAGGTATTTTATTCTTTTCAAACCAATTGTAAATGGGATTGTTTTCTTAATGTCTCTTTCCAATAGTTTGATATTAGTGTATAAAAATGGAACAGACTTCTGTATATTAATTTTGTGTCCTACAACTTTAGTGAATTCATTTATTTGTTCTAATAGTTTTCTGGTAGTGTCTTTAGGATTTTCTATATATAGTATCATCTCATCTGCAGATAGTGACAGCTTTACTTCTTCCTTTCCAATTTCAATCCCCCTTCTTTCATGACTGATAACTATGGCTAGGAATTTCAATATTATGCTGAGTAAAAGTGGCAAGAGTGGACATTCTTGTCTTCTTCCTGATCTTAGGGGAAATGCTTTCAGTTTTTCACTGTTGAATATGATGTTGGCTGTGGGCTTGTCATATATGGCCTTTATTATATCGAGATATGCTACCTGTATACCTACGTTGTTGAGAGTTTTTATCATAAATGGATGTTGAATTTTGTCAAAAGCTCTCTCTCCATCTATTGAGTGGATCAAATGATTTGTTTCAATGTGTTAGTGTGGTGCAACACATTGATTAATTTACCAATATTGAACCATCCTTACATCCCTAGGATAAATCCCACTTGATTATGGTGTATGATCCTTTTAATGATTGTTGAATCCAGTTTGCTAATATATTATTGAGGACTTTATGCTCATCAGTAATATTGGACTTTAATTTTCTTTTCTTGTGGTGTTTTAGCCAGGTTTTGATATCAGGGTGATGCTGCCCTCATAGAATGAGTTTGGCAGCATTCCTCCCTCTTCAATTTTTTTATAGTAGTTTGAGAATGATAGGTAATAACTCTTCTTTAGAATTTACCTGTGAAGCCATCTGATCTTGGACTTTTGTTTGTTAGGAGTTATTTATTTCTGATTTATTTTTACTGCTGGTAATTGGTCTGTTTATATTTTCTATTTCTTTCTGTTTTGTCTTGGGAAGAGTATACATTTCTAGGAATTTGTTCATTTCTTCAAGGTCATTTTATTGGCATATAACTGTTAAAGGAATCTCATATGATCCTTTGCATTTCTGTGGTATCAGTTGCAGCTTCTCACCTTTCATTTCTCATTACGTTTGTTTGGACTCCCTCTTTTGCTTGATGAGTCTGGCTAAGCAGACCTTGTGTCATGCACTGGCTGCAGGCCTGCTGGAGGGCAAGGTAGGCTTCCCGTGTGGTTGGATGCCCAGCCCAGGGGAACATGGAGCTGGTGCCAGCCTACTGAAATGTGGGGCCACATTATAGTGTGGCTGTCTCACTGCATGTGGGCTTGGGGCTGGTGGCAGCCCACTGGTGGGTGGGTAAGCCCTTGGTGCTTGTATGCTAGAGAGAGGATTCCAAAGTGGCACTTGCCAGCATCAGTGTCCTTGTGATGGAACATGCACCCCAAAATGGCTACTGTTACTGCATCTTCCTCCCCAGGGGGAGTTCCAGTTTCCTCCTGCCACTCTGAAAGGCTCGCCAAGATCAGCAAGTGGGTCTGGCCCAGGCTTCTTTTAAATTACTGCCTGTATGCTGGGACTCAGAGCATGTG
Organism: Camelus ferus; assembly: GCF_009834535.1. Taxonomy (NCBI): domain Eukaryota; kingdom Metazoa; phylum Chordata; class Mammalia; order Artiodactyla; family Camelidae; genus Camelus; species Camelus ferus. Next base: position 13,042,388 of record NC_045724.1, read on the forward strand.
AGATTTTGCACATGCCCTTTAAGAGTGGAGTTTCTGTTTCCTAAAGCCCTCCAGATCTCCCAAACATCAGCCCTGCTGGTTTTCAAAGCCACATGTTCTGGGTGCTTATATTCCCAGTGCAGGATCCCTGGGCTGGGGAACCCTATATGGTGTTCAGACCCCTTGTTCCTTGCTCCTCTGTGATTGATATTCTTCCTCTTTGTGGGTCCTGACTATACTGCATGTCTGCCCCTATTCCTGATCTCATTGTAATTCTTTCTTTACATCTTTAATTGTGAGAAATCCTTTCTGCTAGTCTTTAGATCATTTTCATAGATAGCTGCTTTATAAGTAGTTGTAATTTTGGTGTGTCAGTGGGAGGACGTAAGTTTGGAGTCTCCTCACTCCACCATCTTGGCCACCTCCTCTCTGTTGTATTTTGATATGTTCCTTTGTCATCCATATTTCTTGTAAATTGCAGTTGGATCTAGTATTTTGATCAGGGGAAGCCATATTTTAAGAGTTCAGGAGTGAATGCAAGTTGAGAAAGTGAAGGTAGAAAAATTTGACTAGTTTTCCAGAATGTTTGGCAGTGACATGAAGGAAGGAAATAGTTTAATATGGAAAGCTCATACATGCTTACAGAATAATAAAGGAAAAGATCCAAATGATTAGTAGTTTAAGATACAGGAAAATGGACATTTATGAAGCAAAGTCTTGTAAATTATGGAGTTAAAATTTAGTGAGTGACTTAGTATGTATTCATTTATTCACTTGTTACAGACTATGTACCAGGCATAGTACTAGGTACTGAGGAAATAAAGATAAATTTAAAACAAAACAAAAAACTTACCCTACATTCAACGGCCGTATGTGCTTATGTTCGAGAAGAGAGAGACCACCATGTGAACTAATAAGGGAATGAAGTATTGGTTTTGTAGGTGTCTTTACTGGGAACATTGGGTAGCTCAAAGGAGAGAGGGGTCTAGTTTTTAATTCTGACTGGTCTATATTCTGTGTGTTAAAGAGATAGCTAACCATAAAAAGGTTGGAGAAGAGGTGAGAGTGGGAATGACAGTGGGATGATTAAGTAATCATTGTTCTAAATGGTTGTTTAAAGAGAGAGAGAGAGAGAGAGCTGCCCTGGAATGGACAATGATTCAGAAAAGGGAACGCAATATAACAACAGAATATTAGGTCCTGGAAGAGGAGGCCTATTTGTAATCATTTGCCTTCTTGGAATGCCTGATATGATACCAGGTTGGCACCTATGGACTACTCCTATTTTTAACAATTGACCTGGATCCTAATTTTGTTCTGGCATCTTGGAGTAGATGTTAATTAAAGAGATGGATTCCTGGAGGTGGCTAGGCCAAGTGAAATACAATGAAGTGTATTTTTCTTTCATTTTCTAGACTTCTAAACCTTAACATTATTTGATTCTCTCTTCCTTTACTGCAGAATCTTGTCAGTTGATGTGTTCTTTCATTTTTACTTCTAAAAGCAGCAACCTTTAAACTTTTTTAACAGCAGCCCACAGTTGAAAATATTTTCCAGTCACAATCTAGTACAAACACATTTGTATGTGTGAACATCTATATGCCTGAAAAAAAATTCATGGAGTGATACTTATCCTTATTAGGGGTGATGCCCTCTGATATTTTATTTTCTGTTCCATTTTTCAAAAAATGTTAATAACAAACCAGTTACATCACTTCAAGACCCATTAATGGGTTGTGACATTGGTTTGAAACTGACTTCACAGTGCTTCTTTCTTTCCCAGTCATGATGCTATAGCCAAATTAACTTACAACTTGTACCCCAAACAAGAACGATTACATTTTTAAACGCCTTTAATGATTGTATTTAAAGTTACAAAAATCAAGGATGCAATTTAAGAAGTGAAACAATCCAAATATGTTTAAAGAAAAAGTGACCTCCCCTCAATTCCTTTCCATTCCCATCCTCTTGAAGTGACAAGTTGCTAACAGCTTGGGATGTATCTTAACTTTTTCCATCCTTTTCTAAACATGTGTGTTATTTATTAGGTTTTGCTTTTGTTTTCAAAAATGGTATCATACCATGCACATTACTCTGTAACTCGCTTTTTCACTTGCAAATGCATATCCCTTTAGATTTATAGACATGGTTCTATCTTACTCGTTTAACTTAGAATATTAAGACTTCCTAAGTTTGAGCATGTTACATTTACTCATGAGTTTGGGTCTATAATATTTAATAATAATTTACTGTTTTCTTTATAAAACTCCTCACATTTCATGTTGAATTTGTTCTTTGGCATCTTATCTTTTGTGTTGTTATTTCGAATGAACTTTCTTATTTCAACAAGAGATTACCCCCACTCACCCCCCATTTTCAGTTTATTATTGCTAATAAACCCCAGACTTCATCTCGAATCTGAGAAAGAGCAAAGCAAAAGAAAAGTTCACCTCTCATGGAGGTTTGGGGAAATTGGTCACAAATTGTAGTTCCCTGAGAGAATCCCAGAGGTGGTAACTTGCCCATTTGCTGCATGTGGCTCTCAGATGGCTCATTGCTACCAACTCTGCAGAACTTGAAGGAAACCTACACTGGTGGGCAGAATAACCTACAGCTCCCGAGGTTGGAGAAAAGACCATTACTTATAACCGTCCAACCTGGGACAAGAGACTAACTCCCACTGCTTAACAGGGGAAATGATTGGACAGCCCGCAAGAACATAAATATCATTGACATCCATTGTTCACTCATTTATCTCTACTTGAGAGACCATAATAGCCTGGTATGAATGCTAAGGGAAAACAAAAACCATAAGCAGACAAAGAAAAACCACAATCTATTTAATTGGGGCTCAATAATCTGAGGGAAAACCAACAAATTGAAATTTTTGGATTCCAATGAAGTAAAACTTTAATTGAAAAAAAACAAAAAGAATATTAGAGTTGCACTGGCAGCATAGAAAAGATTTTCTGGGACTAAAACCCATTGCTATTAATTTTTTAAAAATAGGTGAACTGAAAAAGAAAATGGCCACCTCTAGGTACTAAATCAGTGGTTTAAAAGATCAATGGGAGAAGAATCTCATGACAGAACAAAAATAGGTGGAAATTATAAGGTACATTTTTAGAAATTTTGTCATATATCAGAGATTTAATAAAGCAAAGGAGTTCAAAAGACACAGAATTCATATATATGGAACAAAAATTCTAGAAATATAAGATGTTTATTTAAACTCAATTACAATGGGAAACTTTAATAAACTTCCTTCAGAATTTGAAAGCTTTAGTAAATAAAAATAATAAGCACATAAATACATCATGTGAATTATACAGTCTACAAGCATGAATTAGTAGAATATACACATTTATGTAAACTTTTTAGCCTTTTTAAATTTTTATGCGATACTTACAAAATGTTATCATATATTTGGCCACAAAGAAAACTAACAGAGTGAAGTAATTTAGGTTTTACCTATTGCAATATCTGATCATTAACTAGTAAAACTAGACATAAATAATTAAAAGAAGACCAAAAGACTCTTAGATATTAAAAATTAAGAAATCCATTTTTAAATAACCAATAACTCAAAGAGAAAATAAAATTGAAAGTAAAAATTATTCAGAAAGTGGTACTAATCATAGCAACAACAATAAACAATTATTGAATGCTCACTCAATGCCAAGAACAGTTTCTAAGCCATTTTACCTAGAGGACCTCAACCATTAGAATAATCATAGGAGTTGTGTATATTGTTTTTCCTATTTGACAGATGAAGAAACTGAGGCTTAAGGAGGTTAGATAACCTACCCAAGGGAATACAAGAAGGAACAAGAGTTACAAGTCAAAGAACCTGCACTCTTAATCACAATACTGTAGGAATGATTCAGAGCAAAACCCATGCAATATTGCTAATTTGCATATGCTAATATGCTTCAGAGGGAAATTTATAGCTTTAAATGATTTCATTCTGAAAAAAGTATGAAAATAAATTATTTAGTTGCAGTAATGAGAAACTAACAATATAGAAGGTACTGGGATGGTAGTAATTAATACTGACTGAAGTTAAGGAAATAAAAAGTAGGAAACTGAAGTCTGCTCTTTGAAAAGATTAATAAAATAGAGAAATTTTTTGCTATGCCTGATTTTTTGAAAAGGGAGTTAAACAAAGATATGCCACATAATGATGAGGAGATAGAACCACATATATGAAAGAAAGAGACTTAAGAAAGCTTTTTTTTTTTTTTTTTGGTAAATCTATAGCAATACATTTGAAAACTTAGGAGAAATGAATGATTTTCTAGCAAAATATGAACTAAAAATATTTACTCAAGAAGAAACTAAAACCCTGAAAGTCCAAAAAACCATAAAGCAGGTTAGAAAGATAAATAGAGGTCTGTATTTTAAAAAGCATCAGTACTTCCAAGGACAACCAAGCTGGAGTAAGCTCACTGTAGCCTCTCTCTTTCACTGATTACAATGGAAACTCTGCACAAAATGCAAAGAGCAGCCACTCAGGACTCTGAAAAGTAAAAAAAAAAAAAAAAAAAAAAAAAAAAAAAAAAGCAGGAAGTTTGGAAAAGAAGGTCAAAATTTAAGAAGCAAATTATACAGGAGTGAGTCCCATTTTTTTCTCTTTTCTCTCATGGCTTTGATTTGAGGATGATTCCCCCAGTCTTAATTTTGTAGCTGCAGAGATTTATTTGGGAAGGAAGAATGGAGAAAAACCTCATCTTCCTGGCCATAAAACCAGGAAAAGGAACCAATGCCAGCCAAAGAGTGTGGAGGTAAAATCTTCAGGATTTTTTTCCTTTTTTTTTTTCATCCCTCCATGTCCTAATGGCAGCCCCAGTTGTGGAGCTGCGGGGGTAGAAGGTACAGACCACTAAAACTCAGAGAAACCCTGTTTTCCTGTCCCCAGGAACTGGGAAAACAGACCCCTATAGTCTGAGAAGTGTGGGATAAAAATCCCTGTTGTTTTTCTTTTTCTCGTTTTAATCTTTCTGTTTTGACCATAGGCAGGCCCCAGTCAAGGAGCTTCAGCTGCAGCCAGAGGATAGATAAAGGAGACCCATGAGAGGTGTAGTTTGGTGGGATCCCAGAAAGGAGAAGATTGGAAAAGGGGACTCCCTAATTCTGTGTATGAACTGGTAAGCAGTCTGGGCTTACATCTGAGCTCTACATGCTTGGAACAGACCAAAAAGAACATAACAAAGGCTTTTAGAATTGCATTAATATATAAACCACTGTCCAGTTCCCAGATTAGCTCCTGAGTGCCTCACACATGGGTAGGTACCAGAGCAGCATAGCAAAAGCTTTGAAACCTAAACTGATATTGGGACCATTATTCACAAAAGATGAGATAGAACTTGCAGTCTGAAACTGACCAAATTCATTGTCTCCTAAAACAACAACAAGAAAAAAAAATCATCATTTTCCCAGGACCCAGAATTTCACAACATAGTAATCAAAATGTCCAAGATATAATTCAAAATTACATGACATACAAAGAATAAGGGAAATGTGACTATTTCTCAAGGAAAAAGACAACCAATAAGTGCCAACTGTAAATTGAGATATTGGAATAGCTGGAGATTTTAGAGAAGCTTTTACACCTATGCTAGATGGAGTAAAGACAGTTAAAATCAATGGAAATATAGAAGTTCTCAGCAACATCACAGAAACTATTTTTTAAAAGGATAGAAATTTTAAAGCTGAAAAATACAATACCTAAAATAAAAATTTTACTGTACTGGCTCAGTAGCAGATGACAGAGGAAGGAAGTGAACTTGGAATAGATCAATATAATCCAACCTGAAAAATAGGAAGAAAAGAAATTGGAAAAAAATAATTAACAGAGCCTCAGAGATGTAGGGGACAATTTCAAAAGGTACATGCCATTGGAGTCTAAGAAGGAAAGGTAAGAGAAATTGGTGCAGAAAAAAATTGAAGAGAAGAGGTAACAGACTAGGTGGCTCTGTCTTTAAATAAATAATAATTTCTATAATTTTTAAATTGTTTCACATTATACAAAAAGATAATTTCTCCTGTTCATTTTATAATACAGCTTAACATTAAAATTCAATCATAAACTTTAAAAAGGACAAATTGACCAACTTCATTTGTAAATACAAGATTTCCAAATCTTTAAAGAAATTTGATTAGCAAGTCAAATTTAGTAGTGTACTAAAAAATTACCAAATCAAATTTATTCCAAGAATTTAAGACTTGTTTAACATAAGGAAGTCTGTCAACATACATGTCATTACATCAAAAATTTAAAGGAGAAAAACTGCTATGACTGTGTCACTAAATGCAAAATATAAAAGCATCAGGTAAATGCAACAGTATTCATATTATACATTCAATAATACTACAAAAAAATTAAGCATCGACTAGGGAAAAGATGTATATGAAATAATGTTAACTAAACAGAGGGATAGATTGGGAAATCCAGAAAATTGAATATTGATCTAGAGATATTCAAAGTTTCAAATTGAACTATTCGCATTACAGTATAAAAGTGGACAGCACAAAAACCCTACAGAGACTAGAGAGCTAATTCAACTGGTACCAAAATCAGTTTCAAAAAGAGTTTAACATTAACCTGTCATTCATACATGGATCATCAGATATTTTTAGAGTCATTTTTTGCCCAGGTGTTAGTGTCTTTTGCTTGAAAACTTTTTTACAATGTTGATAATTTCTACCTTCAAAAGCTAAGGCCAACTGTTGATTTGAACAACACTATAGAACAAATGGACCTAACACATATATACAGACCTCTCCACCTAACAGCAGGGGTCTACACATTCTTCTCAAGCACATGCAGAACATTCTTCAGGATAGATCACATGTTAGATTACAAAACAACACTTAACAAATTTAATAACATCAAAATTATTCCAAGTATCTTTTCTGATCACAGTGGAATGAGACTAGAAATTAAAAACAGTAAAAAAAAAAAAAAAAAAAAGGAAAATTCACAAATACATGGAAACCAAGTGACACACTCTTAAATAACCATTGGATCAAAGAGGATATTAAAAGGTAATTTTAAAAGTACCTTAAAACAAAACAAGAACACAGTATACCAAAAGCAAAAGCAGAAAAGCAGTACTGATAAGAAAGTTTAAAGTTTATAGTGATAAATATCTACATTAAAAAAAAAAAGAAAGATCTCAAATGAACAATCCATGGCATCTGTTTGTAGATAACATGATATTATATGTAGAAAACCCTAAGGTATCCACCAAAAGATGTTACAACTAATAAACTCAGTTAAGTTGAAAGATACAAAACCAACATGCAAAAATCAGTTGCATTTCTATACCTAAGCAATAAGCTATCCAAAAAGGAAATTAAGAAAGCAGTCCATTCACAATAGCAACAAAAAGAATAAACTACTTAAAAGTAAACTATACCAAAGAAGTAAAAAATTTGTATGCTGAAAATTATAAAATATTGATGAAGGAAATTAAAGAAGAAACAGATAAATGGAAAGGCATCCCATGTTCATGGATTAGAAGAATTAATATGTTTAAAATGTCCCTACTACTCAATGTGATCTAAAGATTCAATGAAACTCCTATCAAAATCCCAATGGCATTCTTTACAAAAATAGAAAAAAAAATCCTAAATTCATAGTTCATTTATAAATTCAGTTTCAGTCATTGAAGAGGAATAATTTCTGGAGATCTAATGTACAGCAATGTGACTACCATTAACCATACTGACTATATGGAGTACTTGAAATTTGCTAAGAGGGAGATCTTAGGTGTTTTCACACCCCCCCCCCAAAAAAGAAGGAAAATGGTAACTATGTGAAATGATGGATATCTTCATTATCTTGATTGTGGTGATTATTTCACAGTGCATAAGTATATCAAGACATCAAGTCATATGCCTTAAATATGTTTTAAAAAATGGTCAATTATACTTCAGTGAAGATGGAGGGGAAAAGCCAAACCCAGTAAGAAAACATGAAATTTCTATATTGACCCTCTTTGACAAGAGCTGTTTAAGTAATACAGAATCTGCTTTGCCAAATCACTTTCTGAAAATCTTGCCAAGTGCTCGTGGTTTTATGCAGTGCATTTAATACATCTCATTAGACAGGATTTCTGATGCATTTCAGGTCTTACTTAACCTGCATAATGTGGAGCTTTTTTTTTTTTATTGTTGTTGTTAATAATTAATAAAAGAGAGAACACATATCCTAACGGTTTTCTCTAAAGCAGAGATTTAACAATATAGTTTGCTATATTCAAAAGTATTTATAATAGATTCAAATAAGCAAAGAAGAAGATAAACAAGTAAGTCTTATATATTGAATTATAAATCCTATTAAAGAGAATAAAAAGATCATGAGAGTTTCCTGGAAGAAATGTATTTTCCCTGTAAAAAAAAGGGCAGGGGAGGCAGGAGAAACTTAGTTTCTCTCTTCCTTTTCTTTTTTTTTCTTTTATTTTTGGTTGTTGGTTGTTGTTGTTTTTGCTGCTTAATTGTCTTGGCAAAGTTCTGAGGTGTACCAGATTGGCCGGCATCCTGGTGTGGAGGGGTGGGGGGCGCCCAGAAGAGGAACTCTCTACGTCTTTTAGTCTACAGAAGAACTTGTGTGTAAGAACTGGCTGGCTTCCCAAATCCCCAGGAACTAGCTGGATGCTGTGAAGTTGCCAGAATTGACGTTTGATAACCAAGACCAATCTGCTTTAAGACTTGACATATAATTCCATTCATTTCCAAGATGATTTTGACTATCATTCTCTTGGTTACTAAAATAGACTTCCTCTGATCTGAGCTACGGTGCCAAGAAAGACCTGCTCACTTCCTCTTCCCAAATGTGTGATGAAGCTTTAGCATCTGAGAGTCATAGGAGCTCTGCATTTTTGTTTGTTTCATGTGACATTAATTAGAAGATTGGATAGTTTATTATCATTCTCTCTAGTTCCTATTCGTAAGTAGCTGAGATTGAAGCTAGCTGGAGATGATCAGTAATGTCATAGTTCCAGAAACGTCCTTTAACCGTCTGTCTCTCTATTAAACTATACAGTATCCATTATAATAGTGAATCCTCATAAAATTGTGAGCAGACAACTGAATAACTATGGTCACCTCACTATCTAACTCGTATCTCTCTCTGTTTTCTTTTTCCTGTCATCTTAGCCAAGCTTTTTTTACAAGAGCTGTACATATTTTCTAACTCCATTTCCTAACTTGCCAGTAATTCCAGCTGCTTCGAGTTTCTAGCTGTGATTACCAGTGGATTTCTTATTGCAAATCCTGGCCACTTTTCAGTCCTTAACATACTTGACCCCTCTATTATATGACCCTGAGGATCACTGGCATCATGTGAAGTAGAAATTGTTCAGTCTTTGAAATGTGGCAGGACTGGGTTTGAATAACAGGTGTCTTCATTCCAGAGTGACCTTGAGCAAAGTATTTCACCTTTTGGGACAATTCAGTTTTCTTGACTGGAAGATGAGTACAACATATTGATAAAGAACTTTGGGGGTTATGGACAGTGTGTACAGGTTTAGCACAGTTCCTCACATGTACTAGCTGTACGATAACTGTGTATTCCCTTCTTGAAGCCTTGTCACATAGTCCATCAGTTCTCCCACTTCTCTGATGATCCTTTGTCTGTGTTAAGATATGGCATTGCCCTTGGCATCTATGTGCAGCCCTTGTTCTCCACTCACCCTAAATGTTTTCCACTGCTCTCATGCTTTAACCACCACTTGGTTTCTAAGAATTCTCAAGGGTATATTTAGAACTGAAAACCTCAACTTAAATATCCCATGTTATCTCTAACTTAGAGCATCCAAGCTGAATGTATCACCATCTCTGACACCTGCTCCTTTTCTTTATTCTTGATCTCTTTGTATGGCAGTGGACATGACCACTATCTACATTATGACCCAAAGGCAAAAATTTGTGAGTCATTGGCATTGCTCCCCTTCAACTCTACCATCATATAAATCATTTAGTTCCAACAATATCTTCCCAATATTTTTCAGATTGCTCCCTTTTCTCTCAAAAGCCCTTCTGTCTTTTTTTTCTCTAGTCTAAGTCCTTATCCCTCAACTGGGTCTCTTTAGTGTATTTCTGGCTTATATTTGTCTCTCTTGATTCTATCATTTACAAAGCCTACCACGATTATCTATCTGAAATAGATGGCAAAGTTCCTCTTTTTCTTAAATGTTGTCAATGGCTTTTCTGCTTGTACACTGATAAAGACACCACATTCTATTCCTTTGCAAATGCTGTTTTGTTTGGCATTCCCCGTTTAACTGAATGACTTCCATTCCTCAGTGTTTAGTTCCATGATCACCTGTAGTAAGTCATCATTGACTTTCACATTCTGCTTCCTCTGTGCACCCTAATCTTTTCCTGTATTTCCCTAGAAGCCTCCAAAAAATCTATCACATCATGTGCTGTGGTTGCCTAGCAGATAATGGAGCTCTACAAGGGCAGGGAATATATCTCATTTGTCTGTATTCTCAGCACTTGGCAGTTTGGCCCACAAGAGGGACCATAAGATATTTATGGACAAAAATTGAACTAACTCCACTCCGCCCAATAAAATCCATGTCTAGAACCATTTCACAAAGCCATTAGTCAAAAGATAATACTAGGTAGTTTGATGCAGAATGAAAATTTCTGTTTACAGTTATTTTTTGACTCCTTATATCAGATTGTCAAAAGGTAGGTGATCTCTTCCTTTTTAAAATTCCTTATTCTTGGCTTCTCATCAACATTCATGCTGACATGAACAAGCCATTTCTTTGTCCATAGTCATTCCTTAGCTCTCTAACATTCTAATTATGCTTATATAATCCTATTTTTCCCCTGAAATTTGCCTAGGAATTAGATTATAACCAATGGAAGAAAACAGTCTTCCCTATTGAAATCTGGGTCAACCATTCTGCATGTTGGAATAAAAAACTGAGTCAGCGATTGTGCATTGAAGGCCCACAAATGCTGATTGCTGTAGGTACTGCTGGCCCATACACTGTTTAAAAAAATATTTTTATGATAATATTTAAAGATTAGAAAGTTTCTTGTGGAAAAAATACAGATTTCTGGCTTCTCTCAAAAACTTGGAAGATACAGTAACAGTAATCTACATTCCTGTATGACAACAACCCACTTGTGCTGAACAGCAAGTGACCAGCTCAGATTCATGAAAGCTTGCACCACACTGTGCCCTGCCCCACTTCCCCATTTTTTTTTCACACATCCTGGTTCCTGAAGGTGTTGCCGTCTGCCAACTACCTCATCAGTGTGGACCCTGGTTTTGGAGACACTGCTAATCTCAGACACATGAGTTTAAGATTTGTGAGGCTCAGAGATTCAGGAAGTGGTAAAATTAAAGAAACTAAAGAAGTGTGACTGAATAATTTGACCTAATTCAGAGAATTAGCATTACTGGAAAACAGAAACATCTTTCTAAGTGGTGTGAGAGTAATGCAGTTGAGTATATTTTTTACTACAAAACCAAAACAAGCAGGAGTGTGTTTTCTAGCTACCTCAGTGGTAAAAAGTCGGGGACACATTTTTCAAAGCATTAAATGGGAATGTACCCACCTGATCTTTATTAATGTTAATAAGAACCACACCACTCAGTGCCTTGAATAGTCTACTCTTAGGTGTTTCTCTATGAATATTTATGCAATCAGAAATAAAATGTACAGCTAGGTAGAACCCAGATAGATATGTTTCAATTATAGAAGAGTTTCAAATTTTTCTAAATTCCACTTCAATTATATTCACTTAGAAGCATTATTTTTTTAAATGGAGGAAAATTAACTGAGGAAGAATGACAGGGTCACATTTTGAAAAGAGATTGGATTAAAAGTTAAAAAAAGGGGGGGGGGTTAAGTGTTACTTCTGCCTTCTGTCTTTGTCCTCAGCCTCCCTCAGCCTCCACCTTCTCATCTGTAGGGTTCTACAGGATCACTGTGCACTATGTGATCAGTATGCTACCTGACCTTTCTAATCTCAGGATTGTTACGGCCTTCAGTGAGATTAAGGAAGCAAAGTGCTTTATGAATAAAATAAAGCCTGTATAAACTCAAGATTTTGCTATATAATCAGTAGCTACTGTAACAGGAAGAATGTTTTTGGTGCTCCTCTTCTTGATTTTTCTCTCCCTCTGTACCTGTATCTCTCCCAATTTCTGTCTCCTGTGATGGCGAGCACGAGATTGAACTCTTATGGTTAGACGATGGCCCATCATATTGAGGTCATATTGAGGCCTGGGCTCATCCACTTGATGATTGCTGCCTGGCTGCTCCAGAATATGTTTCTAGTCATTCATTTTAATTAAATAATAATTCTGAATTTACTTCTTTATTAGAAAATAAGAGCTAACATTATGTCTTGAAAGCCATCAGCTTCATTCCTCAATAACTACGAGTCCATTAGAGAAATCTTTTAGATCATACTTGAATAGTCCTAAATCTGAGGGTCTACTCTCCACAGTTTGGCATAGAAGTATTTAGTATTTACTTAAAAATCCCTGTATCGGTGACTGTGCCCTTCTGAGAACTATTATTAGGTCAAGGCACTGCAGACTATCTGCCTTCGTGCTCCAGACTTGAATTCAAGAGTAAGTTGCATTTTCTTCTCCAGGAGCACTGCCATCTCCTAAGAGCAGGAGTCAATGCTGAGTTTGCCTTTCCTTTCTAAGACACAAAAGCACCAGCTAAAGAATAATACTGGTGGAGAAAGATTTTGATATTGGCATTTTTACTGCTTCTTTCATTCATTTATTCATTCAGCAAACACTTACCAAGGAAATATAGGACTGCACTAAGATCTTGAAAAGATAAAAGCAGAGCACAGTTGCTGCTTTCAGGAAGCTTCTATTCCAGGAAAGGAGGTGATATCTGCCAGACAGCAGAGTGATCTGTTCCCCAGTCCAGATATTTGTAGGAACAAAAATCCCAGGGAGGGGTCCCAACCTGGCCTCAGTTGGTTAGAAAAGCAAACCAGGGTATGTCCCACCAGGGGCAAGTCCTAAAGGATGAAAAGCCCCACTGTGAACGGGCAGTGGGACCTGGGGAGGGGTAAGTCGTCCCTATCCTGGATCTTACAATGCTTCGAAAAGAAGAAATCTGCACAAAGAAGTTAAGCCCTTGAAATAAACCTTCCTATAAATGCTCAAGGTGGAACAGACACGCCAATTTAAAATGTATGCAGGCTAATAATGTCAACAACAGGAAAACAATCAACTACCTTATCAAATAGTATATCATCAGAGGTCTAAGCTCATCCCTTAGCCAGGCTGGGAAATTGGATTCCCTCTTAAAAATCTACATAAGATTATGAACGTGGAAAACACTTAACATTATAGCTGCTCTCTCTGAGATGCAGTGAATTTTCAAAAGTAATGTAAACATAATAACAAATGTTCTGGTAATACTTATTGCAGTGAGGAGGTAATGGTTTTGCTCTTAAAAATGGAAATACTTTACACATACAGAGAATTAGAAATAATAATATAATTAATACCTGCATACATCTATCCAGATTGCCAAAATGTAACATTTTGGCCTTGTCTTGTTCAAATGTCTTTTTCTCTTTTTTCAAGATATGAAACATTAAAGAAGGCTCAGGTTGAGTCCCATGGTTCATTTTCTTCATTTTTCTCTCACCTTCCTTTCTTCCTAGAGGGGATTACTGTCCTGAATTTGGTGATCATCATCCCCACTCAAGTCCTTCTACTTTTACTACCAATCTGTCTCTATACCAATTCATATTATTGTTTTAAAACTTAGATAAAAAGTAGCCTATTATCTATTCTTATCCTTAAACTTGCTTTATTGCTTTAAATATATACATGCACACATATATTAAAAAATATTAAAAAAAATTTAACTATTTGGAACAATGTTGTGGTGGATGTTTCATTTTTTTTCCTTTGTGCTCACTTATAGGAGTTTCTCTAGGAAATGTGCCTAAAAATGAAATTGCTGGGTGAGAGGGCATCTTTACTTTTAACAAAAGTGATGGACCTTTTTATGTTCCTGACAGTAGTGGATAAGAATTCCTGTTGCTCCAACTTCACCAACATTTGGACTGGTCAGAATTTATAGTTTTGGTTGAGTTGAGAATGAAATGTTAAGTCATTTTAATTGACATTTTTTAAATGAGGTAATCTTTGAAAAATTGGTCTAAAAAAGGATAATCTTAGAAGACAGCATATCTATGGATATCATTATATTAATTTAAGTACCCCATGGAAGAAAAGTAACTTAAGCAAAGGTGCGCCTCCCCACAAAATTGTCATAAAATTCTAATCTGCATCTTCATTGTATGTCACAACCATCCTTATATTTACTAATGACATACAAGATGAGAAGAAACAGAATGCATATGCTAAGGCTATTGTCTTAGAATTTTTTTTAAGTTATGTTTCTTATTCCTGTTGGTCTGACATGCCACATCCATTTTAGTTATATCATTCTTTCAAAATGTGGACCAATGCAAATTTTCTACTGTTATAACACTAAGAATTGAAATGATTCCTTCATTGTAGAATTTTCTTAAGAGCCTAGAAATTTCATGCTATGAGCTGTCAGTTTATTCAGATTGAATAACAGATTGAAGCATGTAATTGCTGTATTTAGAAAGTGTAGGTCACCAAATCGTAGAATTCTATAATTGAGTGAACTTGGAGGTACACCGTCTGACTTCGTGAGCAATCAGAGCCAATTTTTGTCTACATGTATCTAGTTTGACTGTCCATGCTGTGGAGATTCCTTGGTTTATCACCAACTCTGCTTTATTTTGTGCAGTGATTTAAGAAACAAGCATATATATCCTTTACTAGTCTATGAGAAAATGCCAGGCCCTGGAAAACATAAACATGGCTTATCTGTTTCCTATTAATGCATACCTTTTAAGGAGATAAACTACAACTTTAAAAAAATTGGAAGGAAATCTTTATAGTATAAAGTAATACTGTGTGCTGAAATATATGTGAACTGAATCTAAAATTAAATTTAATGTTCTGACTAAGGTGGATACTTTACGTCTAA
Organism: Camelus ferus; assembly: GCF_009834535.1. Lineage (NCBI taxonomy): Eukaryota > Metazoa > Chordata > Mammalia > Artiodactyla > Camelidae > Camelus > Camelus ferus. The sequence continues at coordinate 13,057,411 of NC_045724.1, forward strand.
TATACTGTTAACCATTTGGACAACAGTTGGGGTACTTGATCTTTTTAACTTAATTTATGTCTGTTAAGGTAGGGAACATTGAGATATTTTTAAAGTCACAGATTTGTGTATATTTTAACAACTTGCAATGCAAAGTAATACGATATTGTACATAGTAATTTGTTACCAGTGTATAAGTATTACTTCAGTTTAGTATAATATAATTTTAATTATGAAAATAAAGCTTTTATCTACTTTCATCTGGTTTTGATTTCTTCATTTTTATTATAAGATCCCTTCATAAATATTATGTAATTCATCTGCGGTTCTACTAAAATGTCTAGTTTTACTCTAACAAATGGGAGATCAGACGGTAGCCTTAACATATGCGTCCTGTTTCTTCTCATCTTGTATGTCATTAGTAAAAATAAGGATGGTTGTGATGTATAATGAAAATGCAGATTCATAACATGATTAGCTTGATGTAAAACAAATTTTAAAGTGCCCCAGGCTTTAAAGACATTACTCTGGATCTGTGCCTATGTTGTGTATACAGAGTGTTTTTTAAATTATAAGAGCCTAGAATCATCCTGTTAACTAAAATACCGGTAAATCCCAAATGACACATGGAGGGAGACAGTTATAAATGGTGGGATGGAGGGAAATGTGTATGTGCAGAAGTGTCTGGGGTAGGGGGTAGTATGTTGGAGTATCTTAGACCCCTCTAAGAGGACTAGGAGGGGGAATATCTTCAAAATAATTTGAGAACCAAAGTCCTAATGTGCATCTGCAGGGTTGGTACTCACATCTGTAGAACCCTGACTTTAGAGATAATACCATAAGGATAAATTTAATAAAAGATGTTTACCTTAGCCCTGGTAAAAGTGGATTCTAATTTTTCACTGCCTTTGGGAAGACTACAACTTTGCCCAATCACTTGCTCCTCAGTCATCGTGTGTGTGTACCTTGCCCCAGGCTTCGACCTGGCCTCTGGTAATGGTCTGCTCTTTGCTCTTTCTCTCCCAGTTTCCTGATGCTCTCATGTACCCAATCCAGGCGAGTATAAAGAAGTTACGGGAAGTTTCATCTCACATGGGCGTGGAGGAGACTCGAGCATGCCTGTAGGCTGGGCTCAAGGCTGGGTGGGGAGTTAATGCAGAGACAGGAAGTGCAGAAGACTCTTTCCTTCTGTTTGTGTTCCTATTGAAACTTACCTGAACGAACACCAGGGGCCCAATTTTCTTTCTTTTAATTGGTATCTAACTGAAGTTTTCAAGGATATTCCAAATGGTGGGGACAATATGAGTAAAGGTATCTTGAGGAAGAGCACGTGTGTCTCCAGAAACTACAGGCTGGTTTAGGGCTAGAGCAGAAAGGGCACCAGCGTGTCCTGGGGGTCAAACTGGAAAGGTGGACCGTGTCTGGACTATGGAGAGGCTCACAGCTGTTTTATGGATTCAGTCTTAATCTCTGATGATAGAGCGTTGTCAGCTGTTAAAGGATTTTAAGCACTGCAGTGAAATCATCAGAATCCCAGCGTCTGAAGTCAATGCTAGCTGCAGTGTGGAGTGAAGAGGAGGCTGGAGGCAGTGGACCAGCTGGAGCTGCCTGATCTGGGCAGTGGAAATAGGGCAGCATGCGTGGAGACCGAGTGCAGGATGTGGAGAAGTGGCATCGGCTGGACTTGGTACTGGATTTGGATGTGAAGAAGGAAGAGTCAAAGAAAGCCTTGACATTTCCATCTTAGGTTACTGGTTGTGTGCCCAAATGAAAGAGAGAAATAGGGAAAGCAGGTTGGGGGCTAAGAATATGGGTTTCCTTTGATACAAATTTCATTCCAGGTGTTTATGGAGAAGCTAGGTGTTTACACTACCGAGGGATAGAATATGAGGGAAGCATGGCCAGGGTAATGCTGAACCGAACTCTGAATAGGCACTGGAAATTCCAGGCACAGGAACCCACAGGTCAGGTTTGAGACCTACTCCTGTCTCAGAACAGCCAGAAGGAAGCAGTGTTAGGGCTTCAGGCTGTGGAAGGAGCCTTGTGCTCATTCACCCAGGGCCCCTGTGATAAGCCAATGAGTTTGAACTTCACCTTAAAAATCAATGAAGCCTTTTTCAATCAGTTATGATGAGATTTGTATTTTATAAGGAGACTGTGGAAATGTAGGTACCCTGCTGTGGGGTAGCTTGTGTTGGGAGCTTAGAAGATGTCATCTGTTAGGGCAGTGTGCTGTTTATTACACTTTATGCAGGACTCAGATGTTAAATCAAAGTTCATTTGATTTCCCACAACTGATTGCATCCTGCTTCCAAGCACACAGCAGCAAAATAAAAACTAATACCAGTTACAACAGTAACGACAACAAAAATCCTTAAATGTGTCTATTCCAGGGTCCCTTCAGGATGTAATAATCCCTGATAGTTCTGGATTCTCTGGAACTCCTTTGCTTACCCTTCTCCCTGAGGTGATCTAAGTGCCCAGGGGACTCATTCATGCCCCATCCTGGCCTTGGGGTGGGTGTCACTGTTGCATCTCTGGTACATGTGCCATGCTGGGTGTCACCTGTGGCCCGCATGGAGGTGTCCTCTTCTTGCTGGAAGGCTGTGAACCCTGGTAGTGGGCACAGGTGTGGTTGGTCCTGTGTGGTCCTGTCCAGCACCATGCTGGTCCCTACTCTTCAAGTCCTTGGTCCCCATAGTGTCCTCCAGGCTCAGGTGACCCATTTGTGGCCTCCTCATTTTCACAAAAGGACTCAGTTCGTCAGATTTCTCAGCACTTTCATGTCCCTACGGGAGACCCAGGAATTCTTGGCTGCCCTCTCTCTGCAATAATGGGATGGGTTTTCATGCCTGGGTTTCCTTTGATACAAAGGATGATGACTTTTGTGTATAGAAAGGAATTCACTATTCATTTGTGTTGTAATAGATAGTTGTTTAGCCCAGAGCTTAACAAGTCAACCTACAGAACTCATTTTACTCATGAATCTGGTTATTTTTCACAAAAATAAGAGAAATTACTTCCATTTATTTGTTTAATTAACTCATAAGTTTAACCAATTGTATCTTCTTGAAACATTAACCCCATTTAATTAATCAAATTCCCTTAACCATTTCAAATTGTGATCACAAGTCTATGATTTCAAGATGCAAGAAAGAGTTCAAATATCCTTAAAGTTGATGAGGAATAGAGAGAACAACCCAATGACTATAAAATGCATTACCTCGCTGGTCCTCAAATTTTTAACTATTAATAGTAAAAAGTCTCTGATGTCTTCATCCATGTGTTCACATTTTACATTTTTATTGTAAAATATAACCCATATATATAGTTCTTTATTTTTTAAACATATTTCTGTATATTTCTGGAGTTATATGACAACTCCAAGAGAATAGCAGGTAAGGTTACTAGTTCTTGGTTACTGACCATCCAATGATTTACTTTTACATATGTATATACACATACATATATATATATTCTTTTTCAGATTCTTTTCCATTATAGTTTATTACAAGATATTGAATATAGTTCCCTGTGCTGTATGGTAGGTTCTTGTTGTTTATCTTTTATATATAGTTGTGTGTATCTGTTAATCCCAGACTCCTAATTTATCCCTCCCTCCCCTTTCCACTTTGGTAACCATAAATCTGTTTTCTGTGTCTGTGAGTCTATTTCTGTTTTGTAAATAAGTTCATTTGTATCCTTCTTTTAGATTCCACATATAAGTGATATCATATGGTATTTGTCTTTGTCTGACTTATTTCACTTAGTATGATCATCTCTAGGTCCATCTATGTTGCTGCAAATGGTATTATTTCATTCTTTTTATGGCTAAGACCATTCAGTGCTTTTGGTGGAGGGGTGGGGTCTAGTCCCACATCCTAAAGAGATTCAAACCTGAGCCTATAACTTAGGCATGGTCTCCCTTCTGACAGCCACCTCTTCATAAGCCCACTGAGCTTTAACCAATTGTGTAAGTTTTTATTCTCACAGCCAGCGCCCAGAAATGGAAGGCTTCTCTCTTTCCTTTCTTGTCTTAGAGGGTCTTCTCTTACACTGTATCTTCCATCATCCCCATCCTAGCTTCAAAGCCTAACCTCAATGGGAGAAAGACTTTGGGGTTTGGGGAGGAGACATATTGCTGAGAAAAGGAAAGATATCAAGAATTAGTTCAAATTTCTAAAAATTAACTTTGTGATATCAAAGACGGTGCTCTGGTTATCACTGCACACATGTGGTAATTGAAGCATAGAAGGTAATGAGGTCGCACAGGAGAAAACCCTTGAGGGAGCATGGCATTTAAGAGGAATTAGCATCAGCAGAGAAAGAGCAATCCTCAGAAGAGACCAAGAAGGAAGAATCAGAAAAATGAAGGGAAAGTACCAAAAGGGAGCGGTATGACAAGACCTCAGGGAGAAGAAAATCTCAAAAAGGAAAGTGCAGCACTGTGAGAGGCTACAATTCAGATTAAATTACGATGTAACAATTATGACACAAAAGGACAAATGTTTTATGATTCCACTTATATGAGATGCTTAGAAAATTCAAATCCATAAAAACAGAAAGCAGAATGGTGGTTGCCAGGGGCTGGGGGAAGGGAGAAATTGAGAATTAGTGTTTAATGGGTACCGAGTTGCAGTGTGAGAATATAAGAACAATTCTGGAGGTGGATGGTGGTGATGGTTGCACAACATTGTACATGTCCTTAATGCTACTGAGTGATACAGTTAAAAATGGTCAAAATGGTAAATATTATGTTATGTATGTTTTACCACAATAATAAAAAAAAAAGATGTTACAATTAAGACAAGATAAAGACAGAAATGTGTCCATTGGTTTTGACAGTACTTATGTGATTACTAACCTTTGCAAGAGTAGCTTCAATGTAGGTGTTTTTATTACTTATTGCTATATTACAAACTGTCCTATCATTTTATTTGCCCATGATGCTGTGGATTGGCTGGGCTCAGATGGGTGGCTCTTCTTCTGGAACCACTTGGAATCTCTCCCAGTTGCTGTCAGATGGTGGCTGGAACTGGAATGTCTAGTGGCTTCACTCTCATGTCCGTACCATGGTTGGTGGCTGGTAGACTGGGACCCCTCTTCTACCACATGACTAGCTTGGGCTTCTTAGGGATGGCTAGATCCAAAGAGTAAGCTTTCCCAGAGGATAAGCCCCAAGGTGCAAACCCAGTTCAGGTCTCTGCTTGCATCATCCTTGCTAATGACCCATCTGCCAAGCCCAGAATTAATCTTTTGGGGGTGGTATGAGTTCAATGGGGGCTACCAAAGTAAGAGCCGACCATGATGAGAGGGAAGCCAGCAGAAAAGAGGAGTAATGACATTATTATATCAGGCTGGTGGGTATGGGGAAGCATAAAGAAATATAATATAGACACAGGAGTGAGCATGGTATCCAGGGTGACAGAGAGGAGGCTGGTGAGGAGCGAGGACAGGGGTGCGGACGAGGAGGCGTGTCAGATAGTCTGACTAGATAGTCATGAAAAGGCTTTCAGTTAACTTTCAAGTATTTAGATTCTAATTATTCAGGCTCTTTGTGCTTATGTCATGTTATTGTATGAGCAAGAAAGCAGAAAGAAGAACTGAATGGAGATGAAAGTCAAATCAGTGGTGTTTATTGTTCATGTGGAGAGACTGGAGTCATTCTTAATTTCTTTCTTGGCCTCAAACCCACATCCAGTCTCCAAGCCCTATGGGCTGTAGTTCCAAAATATGCCCTAAGGCCGACTACGTACCCTCTCCCCATGAAAACCTAGTCTACATGATTGCCACCCGTTACCTGGATTTACTGCTGCACTAGCTCCCTAATTTGCCTCCCTGGCTCTGTTCTTGTTTGCCTGTTGTCTGTCCTGAATGCAGCAGCCAGAGTGGTCTCATATGCGTAAATCAGATCATGCCACTTTTCTGCTCAAAAACAAAATAAGGGCAAGCAACCAAGAAAGCACTTCTGGTAACTTCCTGTTCCACCTAGAATAAGACCCCAGCCCTTACCCAGCCTGCAGTGCTCCATGCTCCACATCCGGCCCCGGTCCTGTGCTTCATTTTCTCCCTCCTCCACGGGTCTTTCTTTCTTCCCTCCTACTTGCCAAGCTGTCCCCTTTTAACTAGATGTTTCTTTTGTGTGGACCACATTCCTCTCTCCCCACCCCAATTTTTTACCTTTTCATCATTTGTGTCTCAACTCAAGTGACGCTTCCTCCAAGCAGGTTTCCTTGACTAGCTAACACCCGCCACTTCCCCCATGTCCTTTTCTACCAAACTACCTGAAACTTTTTTCCTGCTTGTCAATAACTAATACACACATAGGCACACACGCATACACACACAGGAGCAGGAAAATATCTATTTTTCTATTTTTATTTTAATCAAAATTATATGTACATCATCTTAAATGTCAAATAATTCTACAAAAATCACTCCACTTACATGTATGCCACACCATGTAGTAGTCCACCATTCCTTTTAATAAGTCAATTTCATCCTCTCCCCTATAGTTTATGTCTCCTTTCCATATATTCAGGTGTACCAACTGCTCTGTCATTTTATTCATCTTGATGAAAACTTTCCTGGTGCCTCTTGACCTTCTCCAATCTGGACTGCCTGGCGCAGAGCCATCCTAGAACTTCCCTTTACCATCAACACCAGGGATCAGAGTCTTCCCTCTCCTATTTTATTTACTTATTTCATAAAGGAGACTTGGTCCCAAATTTCAGTGGAATGTATCCTCTATTAGCTTTCTGAGAAAGGATGTTTGGAAAATAAATTTTTGAGACCTGATATTTTGACTAATAGCCTTATTTTAAATATCTTCAATTTTCCTACTTGTAATAAAGTATGTTAGCATACAAAACTCTAGGTTGAGAATTATTTTTCCTTAAGGAATTTGAAGCCATTGCTCTATTACCTCCTGGAAACAGATGTTCCCATTTAGAAGTCTGAAGTCGTGACCCATGCTTTGTATGCAATCCGTTTTTTCTCTCTGGAAGCTTGTAGGGGCTACCCTCTTTCCAAGTGTTTTGAAATTTCTCAACAATGTCCATTGGTGTGTGGGGTTTTTTTCACTCACTTTGTTGGATATACATTGAGCTCTTTCAATCTGAAAACTCATGTCCTAGGAAATATTTTAGAATTATTTATCTAAATGTTACCCTTCATTTGTTCTTCTCTCTTTCTGAAACTCCAGTTATTTGGATGTTGGACCACCAGATTTTCCTACAGCTCTCCATTTTCTTATATTTTCTTTTCTTCTCTCCTTTTTCCCATCTCTTTTGCTCTATTCTCTGGGAAACTTCCTCAGTTTTATTTTTCAAACCTCACTGAATTTCACATTTCTGTTATCCTACTTTTTATTTCTAAGGGCTCTTTTTTGTTGTTGGATGTTCTTCTTTTTTAAAAAAAAAATAGCTTTGTTATTATTTTCCTATCTTGTTTCATGGCTGCAGTATCTTATTTCTTGGGGGACGTTAGTAAGAGTTTGTTTTTGGTTTTTTGCTTTTGCATTATCTCTGTTTCCTGCTTTTGTCTGTTCATTTGATTTCTACATTTTTGATAGAGGCTTTCCTCAGATGTAAGTAATCCTTGACTATTGGCTCAGATGTAAGTGGGACACCCTAAAATTGATTAATGTTTAAGGACTTATAGACTATGTTTTCTACTACAGGGCAATCAGGCTGAGTCCTCTCCTTGGTGGACCACCAGGTATAAGTATCTTAAGTCTTTCCTCTTGGGATGGTTAGCCCTTTTAGGCTCTGCCCAGATAACCTAGGTCCAGCTGCCACTGTTCTAGAAATCCTAATGAGGAAAATGTTTGGTGGAGGGAAGTGGGAGCACTTGTGCCAGAATTCCTTGTGTCCCAGCATTCAACATTCAGTAAACAGACTCCAACAGAGTCCACCTGGAGCCCCTTTCCTCAATGCATTCCAGAGCTTTCTCTTTCAGTCCTGAGTCTACTTATCTTACTCTCTGAGTAGCAACGGGAATCTAACCACTTCTTGACTTACACCTTATCCTCCTTTTCTTTTTAGCCTTCCTTTTACTTCCACTTCCAGAAGTCCCTGCTTCTACCAATTCCTGAGATGTAGGGGGTAAACTGGGTTGCTTTTCAGTTTTTTTTGACGCTAGGTTCAGCTTTTTCAGATCTGCTAAGTCAGTTACGAGTGGTCTGATTGTTTTTTCACTTCTAAAATTTGTTTCTGTTTTCTTATTACCTGCCTTCTTTGTTCTTTGGGATTTATGCTTTAAAAATTTTTTTATTGATGTATAGTTGATTTATAATGTGGTAATTTCAGGTGTACAGCATAAGGATTCAGTTACACATATACATATATATGTATTGTTTTTCAGGTTCTTTTCCATTATAGGTTATTAAATACATACACTGCTGTATATAAAAATATAAACAACAAGGGCCTACTGTATAACCCAGGAAACTATATGCTTTTAAAAAATATATTTACTGTTGTTGCTCTGGTAAGGTTTGTAGAGAAAGCAAAAAATAAACACTTTTATCCAGTTGGCCACCTTTTGATTTATTTACTCTCTTTTATGCCTACATGACAAGTGGGAATTCTGTCTGCCTGGCTGCTTCATCCTCTAGTGCCTGCAGTACGTGGCACATACTAGATGCATTTGCTGAATGACTAGCTGGCTGACTAGCTTGGTTACTTAGATTTCTGTATAGCCTAAAAGCTGCAAAATTTTTAAGTGACAGCATTGTGGATACATCCACAATGAGGTATTTCTTAAAGGCAGAAGATGTAGGGTTTCTTTAAAGATACTTTCTCTCCCTTGTGTCTCCTTAAAATTTTTTTTTAATTATTTTTCTGGATTTTTTTTTTATTAACTATAAACTGATGTAGTAACAGAGCACATCAGGAGGAATATAATGGGCATAGCTAAAATACAATGTATGGGACCATTTTTGAAACTGAGTCTTAACTTTTTATTCCATTTTCCTGTCCCACCCCAACACATATACCAGGTGAATACAGTGATTTCTGGTCTCTTCTGATTTCTTAATTTCCTTAGAGTTTGGTTACAGTTTTGGTTAAATTTGCCATCCTTTACGTTAGGATGGCAAATTTCTGGCACATTTTCAATGACTCAATTTTGCGCCACAAAGTAATTCAAGTACGTTTTGAATGTGAGAATGAAATTAACTCCCTTATGAAGATGACGCCCTACTCAGTCCAACTGTAGTTTCCAGTGAGAGGCAAATATAACAACATGTAAGGGAAATAAAGGAAGACGTAGAAGCAAAGGAAATTCAGAGAAATCATTTTTCGTTTGCCTACCCTGGCCATGTTCCATCAAGTAGCCGAGTGTGCATGTACTAATGAATTTAACAACACTTATTGAGTACCTGAGATGTGTACCAAGCTGTGCCCAAACTGTAAACTCACATGCCCACCCATTCTACACTTGTTTAATTAAACTGATTTGAAATTCAGCTGGTGCTCTTTTACTATCCATAAGAGCTTTCACATCGCAGTAAACATTTCTATCCCCATGCTGTTTTGGAAATGTGTGTGAGTTTCCTGCATCTATTTGATGGTTTAGCCTCTTTACAGATTATAAATTGAGAGTATAAGTAATCTTAATTAAAAAAGGGCACAGAAAAAACCCATGCCGAAGCCAGAATGAGAACTTGAATCTCTCATGCATTTGCTTTAGTCCAGTGAGTAGTACACTCTTAAATCCAGATAAATTTTTAATAATTCTACACATTTAAGGAAAAGGACAGCACTGAAACCTTGACTAGTGATAGACATGAGATCCAAAAGTATAAAAATATAGGGGAAGAAGATCAAGGTTATCATATGCTGCTTCATAAATATCTCATTTAAAATATCTTTTTTCAAATACGCATCTTTCATTGGTTGGTAATAGGCATGATTTGGGGAGACTGTAAACAAGAAAGCTTAGAGAGGTAGATCCTCCTTTTAAATAATCTTAAGTAATTAATCATGAATTCATTTATTTGCAGAGTTAGGTCATTCTTTTAAAATTAAAAAAAAAAAAATTATCAAGTGCAGTGCCTCCCCAAAGCAATGAGTACCCTAGTAACAGTGCTGTAAATTTAAAACACATAAAGTCTGCACATCTAAAAACATTTTTTCTTCCCTTTAGAATGTCTAAGTCACGACATTTATTCTTTTAAAAAGGCCTCGGAGTTGAGCTGGCTTTCTGATTATCGTCTTGAATAACTTCCTCCTTTCTCTCCCACTTTGTGTCCTGGCCCTCCTTCACCTCCTCCGTGGCCCTCTCCAGCCACTTCCTGCTGGTGAGGAGGATCTGTCCTCTCAGGCAAGGATGGGAAGGAAAGTGAACAGCTCTCCCAGGAGGCCAGAGCTCATGGGGGTTTGCGAATCTTTCAGCAGAGGCTGTGGATGGTAACTGTGTGGTAGAGGTCTCCTCTCCTGGCTGTCTGACCTCTTGGTAAACTATTTGTTTTTCCTCATATTGATTAAAGAAAACAAGCCACCAGCCTATAACTCCCTACCAACAGCTCCCTACCAACTGTTTTTAAGAATCATACGCATTTAAAATACAGGAGTTCAGGAAAGCCCAGATCCTTGACTCTGTTTCACTCTGTGATGCAGGTAAGCCAGATAACTGATGACAGTAAAACAGAATTCCTGAAAGAAACAGGGGATGTTTCCAGACTTCCCCTTTGAAAGAGTATGAACCACAAATATAAAGAATCAGTCTAATACTCCAAATGTCAAGCCACCTCAAATAAGCAATTGTATTAATTATGAGCATCTAAAGACTAAAGTCTTGAAGTGTTAATTACACTTTGGCCATAAAAAGGTACTCTCAGTATTCAAACTTACTAAAGCTCTTGTTTCCCTTAGTACGTAAAGCAGGCTCTGTTTTTTTTTTTTCCTTACTCTACAGCAATTCTAAAGAAAAAACTCAAAACCCCTAGGCAACTTGATCGCCTGTAAGCCTGAATCTTTACAGTAGAGAGAAATGTCCAGGTTGTATACCTATTGACATTGCTGAATGAAAACATCTAGAATAATGGTGCTTCTGGTTGTGTTTCCAATAGCAATGTGATTGCAGCGCACTGTGGATTAAGTTACCGATCCTTTGAATTCTGACCTTCTGTCTAAAACAGCTTTAGAGGTTACTCTTTTTTTTTTTTCCCCCGATTTGGGAGACTAGAGGTGGGGGGGAAGTTAATGCTGTTTGAAGGAAGAAAAAATTTCTATAGTTTATTCAGTTTGGGCTTTTCATTTGTCCCCTTCCTGGCAATTCCTTTGTAACAATAATAGGGCCTCTTGATTTCGAGTACTTAAAATTATACCTCCAAATACATAAGGAGACTTGGAGTGCGTGCTGTATGCAGTTATTTCCTCAGTGAACAAATCAAGTGTTTATGCTGTAACAGCTATTGAGATCAAAACAATATCACACTGGATAAATGAAATTAAGGAATAAAAAGGGAAGAAGTTGACAGAACTGTCCATACAGTTGCTTGTTATAAACTCAGACCCTTAGCTGCTCTTTTTATTATAAAGAAAAAGTTGGGGATATTTATAATTCTACTTTAGGGAGATAATCCACCTTTTCTGATAAATAATGAGAAAAAAATATATCTCCTGACTTGATCATTTCAAGTTTAAGGATTCATCACATTTTTCCTCTATTGACCATTTAATGTATGTACGTTGATTTCTGAACCAGCAAAGTAACTTGCAATATGTTTGTAAATAATCAGACATTGTAGAGTGGGGATGTCTATTCTATACTGAATATATCATTCCAATATATATCATTTCAATATGTCACACACCTTTCTGGACTTACTTGCTTTACTAGGGGTCACCTTGCTCCAAAATGATGATACGACCAGGACACTGTGATGTCCCAGTGCTCCATCAACTGTTTAGTGGTAATTTTGATAGTGCTAAAGAAGGCAGATTCCAGAACAAAGAGGTAGTGAGGGGAAAAGCATATTAAAAGAAAATAGGATTCATATAGATAAGCTATTACATTATTTGTTAAAATGAATGAAGATTGTATATGAAGTGCCTAGCACAGTGCCTAGCCCATAGGAAGCACTCAATGAATGCTCATTCCCTTCCTTCTTCCATGACATAGTCATCATTTCTGAAGAATTTAAAAACTGTAAACTCAGCTGTCCTGAAACCTGGAAAACACAAGGCAAATTTCCAGATCCTCTTAAAGGTATTGGGAGGTGCTGACAAGATTGGTTTTGCCCATGGCTTAGGGACAAAAAGATTGAAGAGATAATCTGGGGTTTTTAGGTGGCTTCATGTCAACAGAAATCCATTTTATAGTGGGAGAAAGCAAACTAGCTTATTACTCAGAATAAGCATATGTTCCCACGACCAATTATTTACATATCTTTGGCAGAAGAAAGAAAAAGTAACTCTGTTTGCCATTTTGGAAAAACAATTGATTTTAAAATAGAAAACCTGATTTGTCATATTTTTCTCAGGTTAAGGACCTCTATCATCCCATTCCCTCTTCTTAAAAATCTGCCACTGCCCTCGTTTCATTATTAGTTTCAAGCAGTGCTGTTCAAACTTTCTATTAAGAATAATAATTAAAACATCCTATAGGCAGTTATCACTCCATATGATAACAAGTTTCCCACCCTATATAAATAAATGGTTATTAGTCATGTGTAATAACCAATGTGCTTATTAGGGGCACAGGAAGTAGGTTATATTGCCCATATTGTGTTGGCATAAAGACTCATTTTTATTAAAATAATTTTCCATGGTACAGTGAATAGTTAGTAATTGCCTCCTTAAATGTACTGTTAACTACTATTCATGTTGGAGTTTGGAAAACAGTTAGCAAAACACTGGTAGACATTCAGTTTGGTGGAATTTAATATCATTCTTAAAATAAATAGAGGATGTTTTCCTTGGTTGTGTTTCAGCAGAAGGCTACTGGGAGCAGGGCCCTCATTGCAGGTCTCGTGCCAGTGGGGAAAGAGTAGGTCATGGAAGTGACCACTCCAGATGCCAGCAAGGATCGTAATATCAACCATCCAGACACTGTTCCAAAGGGTCCAGGACAGAGCCAGCAATGTCAAGCCATGGCATGGACCATGACGAGAGTTATCTGGAAGCAGAAGCACTAGAAGTACAATATTTTGGAATATTCCATTTGCTGTTCTACTCTGAACAGTTTAAATCGCAAAATGTTGACTATTTCCAGAGAGTATGGATTTTAAGAATATGGAAGAAATAATAACTAGGATTTTGCTTTCGAAGGAAAAGCATTGGTCCTTAAGTGCTAAGTATATTTTGCAACTTACTATGCCATTGTTAAGTTATAATCTTCCTAAAGAGTGGTAGAAACAGAGATATAAGAGATGGTTTACATCGGACCAGGTAAAGCATGCATGCTTAATTCTAAAATGATTTAAAGGTAAACACAAATAGAAGAAAAAAATATCTAAGCCTATCTTTTATTGGAAACGTCACAACTATTCAAGAATTGTATTATTGTTACTGGAATGGAAAAAGGGAAAGGGACAAGCATCTTACCCTTTGTTTCCTCAGTGTTTGTTGTACTGAACTGGGTTAATCAACTGTTGATTCGTGTCATCTTGGGAAAGTTCTGAGTTAACCTTGTAGATCGTTCTAATGGATCCCTTCTATCTACCTTTCTCTTTTTTTCTTTTTTAATTAGGCATGTTTGTTTATTTTTGAAATCATGCTTTTATTTAAACTTCTCTGTTAATCGAACAGCACTAGCAACTTCTATCAAAATTGCAGGCTTCTGTATAACCAGACACATATCTGGCCAGCTTACTCTGTATGATAAAACTTGTTTGGAGGTTTATGAAGGAAAGTGTCCTTTTGAGAGTATGTCAACATTTTGTTACAATTGACTATTCCAAGTGTTTTCCTTTACCAGATGACGTTAATTTTTTGCTTTAGTGGGGAAAAGGCATATTAGAATTTTTTAAATTCCTACTCATATGTCTATGTGTTGAAAATTTTCCAGGAAATATCAGATAGTAATGTTTTCTATTATGACTTGCCTTTACTAATGGCAAATTTTCAGCACATTTTCCTAATTTCTGTTGTAATGTGTCTGACTTTATTTTGGGAGCACCTTGGTCCTTAAAGGATATAGCTAAGTTATGTTATTCTGGTTAGTGAATTACACTAGAAATTGGGTCTTCTTAGTAATGGCTTATGTCTTAGCTGTTTATCAGAAGATAACTTATTTTGGTGTGAGTTGATGATATCTAGTACATATTTGATATTCAGAATTAGTAACTAGACAAAATTTGTGGATAAGCATGTGATTGTTTTTAAGCCATCTAATTTTGCTTCAGGAAAAGGAAAGCATTTAGAAGTGGGATACATGTAGTGGGATATTCCTTTTAGCCAATGACTAAGCTCTTAGTTACATAACGATGCAGCCTGATCTATGTCATATCAATTAGTGCTCACATTACGTTCAGCGTGCTTTTCATCATTTTCTTCATTATTACATACATCATGCCTTTAATGGTTACGGTTTGGTTATATAAATAAAAATAATTAAATTTCAATATAAAAACCAATATAACATGATAAATTTGATTATAATGTAGGCAATGATATACAAAAGTCAGGTACTTTACACAATATTCCTACTGTGTTGACGTCATCCAGTTTGTGCCTTCTGGATTTGCCAATACCATCTTTCATGGATCAGAAAAATAACATCTTGCCTTTTTATATCTGAAATAATTTTTAAACTATGGGAAGCCTGGGCACAATGCCTTAATGGAAAGTTTCAAACAGGGTTGAATTCTTCAACCAACAGCTCAAATTTTATATTTTATAGAGCTTAAAAATAAACATGATAGCAAAAGCAGTTACTGTGTGAGTGTTTGATATCATAGACAATGTATTGTTACATTTTGTCTCACAGCACTAGAGACCTCCATTATGTGCTGTATTTTATTTTCTGCAGATATCCCTTAGTATATTGAATAACCGATAACTTCTGGTCTGAGAACGTGGCATAGGTGGTAACGTAGTTCTATTTCGGCTGCATGTATGAACAGATCCAATAGCAATCAACTGATTTTTGAGCTGGCTTCCCAAATATGGTAGATGCCTGGCCCTTGATTCCTTGCCAGTACCAGACAAAATGAAATCCAAGGTGAGTTTGCAGTTTAAGCTGTCTCTTAGGTTTGACAAAGTGTTCTCTTCTGAGGAATTTAGATTAGCATCCTTTCTGGGGGAGGTGTGGTGAAGTCCATATTGAATTTTGGTCATTAGAACCTTCTTGTTCTGTTTACCTTGGAATGGTGCTTTCATTTACAAATTAGCAAAGTAAAGGCAAGACTGTGTCTATCTTTATGAGTTGATGATCTGAAAATGTATTATAAAATCATTTAAGAAGTTACTGTGACTTTAAAACCCTTTTCTCATACCAAGCCAAGAACCTTAACGAAAAATATGCTTATTTCTACAAATAAAAAGACCAGATACATAAAATAGTATCATTGTTAATGATGAAACAGTTTTAAGGAAAAACCCAGTGTGTAAAAGGTTCTATTTTTAGAGTACAAATTTGGTTATGATGAGTGAATAGCACCAAAAATAAACATTTGTATTTGAACTATGGTATAGGGCTGGGTGAATATAAATATGATAATTAGTCATGTAAGTGATGCCTTCTTTAAATATTTGAAATCAATATAATGGTTAAGTCATTGATCTAATAACTGAAGTCCTTTATTTGCCTAAAACATGATAGTAAGTAAATATCTTAAACTGAAGCTGTAATTTACTCATAATCGGAAGAGCTCGACTGTCTAGGTGAGTGTATAGATTATTATGCATAGATTCTGAGTTTAGTTAGAATGTTTTTAAAAGAACTGACTGTAAAGAAAGAGTCCTAGATAAAATAAATCCTTTCCCCCCAAATCATTTTAAAATATCAACGGTGAAATGCTATCTGGTTCATATCCAAAAAAACTTGTTCATGTAAAACTTGCCATTCTGGAGATCCTCGCAGATTTAACAGTCAGGCTTTCATTGTTAAACTGATAATAGCTTACACGTTTGCTTTTTCTCTCCCTTTACTTAATATGGAAATGGCTATCCTATTTTTTATTTTCCCCAGACCTGTTGTTACGTTCAGGAAAACGGTTTTTGAGAAGTATCGGTTCCCCAAGTTTCAGGGCCTGGGGGAAAAAAAAAGTTTTGGAAAAGTATTAAAGATAACGTGTAACTACTCCCCAAAGCTCGTAATTGGTAGCTGCTGCAGCAGAGCTGTGTGTTGACAGTGTCTCGGAGAAGTGATTCTCACACAGCTGTTTATTCAGATAGCATGGGGCGCGTTCATTTACATAATAAATTTTTCCTGTGCAGCAAGGTTGAGTCAGAGAGAGCAGTGCTCCTTCAATTGTTGCATTTAAACCAATAAGGTTAGGACAAGAGAATAGCTGTGGTTTGCGTTGCAAAAACAAAAAAAGCCCCGAGGCTCCACGGGCAGACCTACAAGGCTGCGCAAACAAATCCAAGAGGGGTGAGATTGTGCTGTTTCTTTGTCTGGGGTTCTCAGATGCTATCTGCTGCTGCTCTTTAGTGGGGAAAGAGCGCAGGGCTCAAGGCGGTTACCAAGCAGAACGGTGGGAGCTGATGGCTCCGAGTTTGGGGCGAGGTAGAAACTCTCCAGTGCCACTTCCGACTTTAAGCCTTCCTGTTGCCGTCCGGTGTGGCGGTTTCCTCGCGGGGGAAAGCGTCTGCGCTCAGTCGCTCGGCAGCCCGAGCCTGCAGCAGCGGCCAGGCGGCCGTCCCCGCGGCCGGGCGTACCCCCGCAGACGCGCTCCGCTTCCAGAAGCGCCGGGCTCCGCTCAGAGCTCCTAAAAGCCCTCCCGCGTCCTGATCCAGGAGCAAAACTATGTCAGGAATGGAGGTTTGCTAAACCAGAAAATTCGGAGGAGCACATTAAACTGGTGGATGCAGCAGATGTAAGCGCTGTAAGTACAAGCTGACTGTTTGAAAAATAGTAGTGAATGACAACAGCTGTCCTGTGGGCAAAGCCCAAGATAACCGGAGCGCTTTGAGTTATTGTTTTGATTTGTTTTAAAATAAAAACTTTAGGGTGTGGGGAAGATTATGACACTTTGTACTTAGTGCTTTATTAGCCACAGAGTTGCATCATAAAAATGTAAGTTCTTAACCCCCAAATTAGCTGAGCGATTAGAATCATTAAGAGGTAATTACAAATTAATTGTTAACAATTTTGTTGTGCTCTCTATAAATATAATACATGGCTCTTTTCTTGTAGGGAGGTTAGTTTATCTCTCTTTTCTGCACAGACCTCAGCTGTAACTCCTTGATATTGATTAAAGCGGTAAATGTATCTATCCATTGCAACACACAGATAACTTTTCCTTCATATTGTAGTTTGATTTGAGAAGATGAGGAAGGAATTAACATTTTCAAAGGACAACAGATAACAGAAATAAATTGAAACCACTTTTTAAGGAAGGAAATCCTTTTGTTTCAATAAACAGATTTCCCAAACATATTAAACAGGCTCATCTTCAAAAGGTGAAATAATAAACATTTGCCTAGTTAATGTATTTCTCACTTATTGACACGTAATATGACTTGAATGGACCTTGAAATCAAAAACAAGGCTCTTAAACTTTTGAATTACCATTTAAAATATTTGTCATTCTGAATCAGTATACGAATTGCTCATGACTCATAGGCTTATATTTCTTGGGAGGAGTTTTTGAACACATTTAAGCACAGCATTTGCGGGCATTCAATAAATTCAGAGCTGTCATTGCACGTAGACAAACGTTTTTAGGTTTCATTTCTTAAAATGACAAGGGGTACGAAAAGTCGCTAGTTAAGCACATAATGTAGTTTTATAGGCTGGGGGTTGTTTGCTCAATGTGTCTTTCAGAGTAGGTTTTATTTTAGGTGGGTGCGAGTCTTTTTGCCCACTGTTTGGGATTTGAAGACATGCATCCACGAACAGTCATGCTTTTTGGCATTATCAAATATTTCATATTTGACTTTCTCGCTGCTTGAGTTCTCCTAAGGCCCAAAGTGTTCAGTAAGTGAGCAAACAGCCCTGGATTTTCAATCCTGAAAATTCTTCGCGGTGACAGACAGAAAAACCTAATTGAGCCACTGTTCAGCTTTAGAATGGCAAAGGGAAGTCAACTGATCTGGGAGTTTTGTAGACATAATAAGTGATTTTCTGAAAAGAAAATTTCCATTTGACTGTGAAAATGTATTTTATAAGAATACATTGAAAGAAAAAAAAAAACCTTGCAGCGAGAATAAAACCTTTTCTTCCATTTAATAAGATATCAAAAGTATTTCACTCAGCATCTTAAATAAATGCTACTTTTGAAAACAGTCCTTTCAGTCTATAGGTAGAATCAACGTTGTTTAAATACTTACTTGTTTTTGTTTTCACGGGGACTCTATTTTGTCATTTTCTTTAAACAAGGCACTTGAATCAGTGATACCGTATATTACATTAAAAATCTGTAAAGAGTATTAAAACAGTTTTTTGGAGTCTTTGATAAAGAAGGAGGTAAGCGTTATACATTTAAAAGACATCTACCTTTTCCTGGAAGTTCATTTCACTGTTAGGTTTAGGTTTTTATTACATCATTGACACCGTACTTGGAAATATTGATTAAGGAGCTTTTTAGCAAGAATATATTCTGATTTAAAAGCAGATTTGTGCCTGAGGCACATTTTTTTTTCCCCTATAAAATACATTCTGATTAGAAAATTGCCATTGTCTTTCAAATTTGGGAGGACTCAGGTTGATCTGTGGTTGGGCAAAACCAGCTCGCCTGCCAAGTCTATTTAGAAAAGTTCAGTACTTTCACTTTGAAAATTTCTTTTTAGTTTGAAAAAAAAAAAGTTTAAAATTATAGTCATTTTATAAAAATTGCTTCTAGCAAGCAAAAAAAGCCAGTGGAAAACCCATAATTTAGACAAGTACCTACATTTTATTTGCTCTCTGCTGCTGAGATTTAGAATCCCTTTCCATTTACAGTTTACTTTTCACAGAACATTATTAACTTTTTGGCTTCATCCATGATCTTCTGTCAGATGCTTTTGATTTGTAATTTAGCAAAGTATAATAAACAGTGCAAAAGTCATGAATTTTGCTCTGCATCCTGATCTCTGTGGTAGGGAAAATGTGATAAAATGTGTACCTTAAGTCTTGTTTGATGATCTCTCAAAGCAAGTTTGCCTTCTGGAAATAATTTTGGGGGTTGAAGAGCATGGTATTAACAGATTTAATGTGGCTATTCAATGGATTGGCGAAGTACTATGTGAGGTTTAACAAAATGAGAGAGACAAATTGAACATCAACAAAAGTTACATCTGTGAAGAATTATAAATTTAATTAGAAAAAAAGGCAAACTTAAAAGACCTCATTAACTAATCAGAAGTCAAAGTTACTCCTTTAGGATTCCTGAATTTAAATTCTAAGAAGCCCTGCTATCTTGTTTTCTCTGTATTTTCACAACTCTGTCAGTACGCTACACGGGGTGTTCTATACAAAGAGTTTTAAAAAGCATTAAAGTGAAATGACTTCATTGTAATATAAGATGACCATTTATAACGTTACGGGAAATAGTTTTGCACTCATAGGAGCATTTGAATTAAAAATACCAGATTAGGAGAAGACAAGAAACATATTAGGTTTAGGGATGGAAAGCAGAAAATGTGAGCTTACTGAATGCCCAGCAGCCTTTTTCTGAAAACCATGAAATAATGTTTTTCTCCTTTGAATGGAAACGTGCCTCATTAATTATTTTTTGCAACACGTTATGATTTTAGACTTTAAAACCCAGAAACTTCCAGAGATATTGTCAAACAGAAGAGAAAATCAAAGCCAATCAGAAATAGGTGTTCTTTTTAGATAAGTCATTACAAGAGTATGTTTCCTCACTGCACTGTAATCTTGTACTACACATAAAAAACTAAAAGCATGTGAAGTGTAGCATTTTGTAAACTGTAACTAATTTTGCTCACATCTGTGTCTAATTGTTGTCTGCATTCGCATTCTTGAGAGTAGATTTATTTTTCCTGGACCACGATGTGGATTCAGCTGACCAGCCTAAGTGAGGATTAGTTGTTTTAAAGTTATTTTGATTAAAGAGTCATTTTTAAAAACAGTAACACACAACACATGGTTTAAATAATCCCTGAGACACAAAAGAATATATCTGAAGTACACTTAATGAAATGAGGATCATGGATACAGAATCAAAACTTGTGGTGCACCAAGTACAGTACAGACCGAGTCGAGCCAGCATTAAAAAAGTATGTTGTGAGAATGCATATTTTTTCAGTGAGAAAACCTGTTAGAATAATTCTTATTTTGAAGTTAATCTTTTTATTAACAGATTGACTTTAAAATTTAAATATGATAGGTTAAACCTCAAATATAAATATAATCAGACCTTCAAAGTATACAATGAAACTAAAATTATATTTCTAAGATTATAGTCTCTAGCTAATACTAAAATAGGAATGTATTTTAACATTTAACAGAAAGTGTGTTTTACATAGTCTTTCACATAATTAAGCCAAGAGAGTTCTTAAAACTAAGTTAGTTCTCACCTATAATTTATTCCAGGTGTATACAAGTGGAAAAAAGAAAAAAAAAATTTATCCTTGAGGTATATTGCTGCAGTTTCTGAAGGAAAACATTCAGTCTTGTGTAAGAACATTAATTTTAACAAAAATTACAGAAGCCTGTTACCACAAAATGACCTATCTACAGGCATTAAAATTAAATTTTCATTGACTATGCAGACATCTCTTAAAAATTGCTTTTTCTCTTGCACATATTATAGGAAAATATACCTAGAAATTTCATGTAACATTACACCAAGATATTTAGAGTTTAACGATGCTTTATTCTTGCCAAAAAGGTAGTACTTCTTAATTTCATAAATCATAATTAAAAAATAACAGGACTCAATAGAAGAAATTTGGATGGATAACTTTAATGCCATTTGAGATGCTTCAGTTTTCATCTTTGTTCTGTAACCCTAATTGATGTTAGTTCAGGTTGAATGAAAGTGCACATCAAGGATTTGGAATTCTGAATCATTTTAAACGTTATGCAGAATGCTCTTTACTTCAGAGACAGGCGTTAGCCTGAGCCTGTGAGCCAGCAGCCCACCCTCACCTGAGCTTGTCACCTGCTGGCAGTTTGTGCTGCCTCTGGAGGAAGGGCAGAAACTAGCAAAGCCTGCGTGTTAGTTGTTCAGTGAAATCCCAGATACAGATTCATCTGGAGGCAAATGAGACCAAAACTCTGGCAAACTGAGACAGTGAATTGAGTATTAAACTGTGCATTCTTGCTCCTGGTTTAAAAGATGGGAAATTAAAAAGCAAACTGCTTTTTCTCTTGCACCAGGCACTGATGGATTTCACTGAATTTTAAAATGAACTGCATTTTAAATTTGCTTGGGTAGATGAAGCCCAGTGCTCAACTGTGGGACTTCAGGGATGAGAACTCACCTTGGCCATCCCGAATTTAGTCCTGGCATCGCCTGAAAGTTGCCCAGAAGCTGTTTTAGTGAATGCTAAATGACCAATGGTAAATATAGGAGAAAACCACCAGGATAAGGATAAGAACTGTCAGGAGTCAAAGGCGTGGGCGAGAACTCTATTTCAGCGGGTGATAGCAGAAGATGAAAGATCTTCTGAGGATGCTGGAGGGTTAATGCTTGAACTGCTGCTGTGAAACACGCTCATTTTGCTAATAGCTATTTTTTTCCAAGCACCTTTTCCAAGCTGCCTGGGTAAGGCTGCTTTGCATGTTGATTGGGGGAGGGGTAATCCCGTTTGCAGCTGTCATAGGCCAGTGATGAATCACTATCCCGTCATTTGGCTGCCTTCCCCCCCTGACAAGGGGAGGAGGAGGGTAGACCTGGAGGAGGAAACAACAGTGGAGGCTTCAACTTAAAGACAATATGCCTTTCACCGCTGCAGTATCCTCTTTTTTCTCTTTTGGTTAAAAGAGAGCATTGTCGTCCTCAGCCATGTGCTCTGTATAATTAAGAGCTGACACTGAAGCAGAGTAACAACAGCTTCTAATTTTTTACCCCTGATCACAGGTGCAAACATCTCAAACCCGTTCAGATGTTGCTGTTTCCTCAAGTTGCAGGTAAGGAGATTGTTGATATTTGACATTTGGGGAGATTACCTTTCTGTGACCCCCTATCTATTTTTATCTAGTATTTCTTAATTATTTCTATTAATAGCCACAGCTTCAGTTGGAAATTACTTGACAATTTGTGTGTGTGTGTGTGTGTGTATGTGCTTGTAGAGAAAATTTTAACTGTGTAGAAAGGGACTAGGAGCTTGGGTTTGAAAATTGTTCCTGGTGTTAGGAAATCTGTGAATGTGTAATGAGAATTAGGAGACAGAAGTTGGATTTTTAGCCATTTCTCATTTGAATTCAGAAGATTTAGGGAAGTAAAAACTCACTGTAGAAGTAAAATGGTTTCATGTTAAGCCATTTTAAAAACTGGTGTTTACAGTCAGTTTAAGTGCAACCTCTGAATTAAAATGACTAGTTTTTATTGACATGGTTGGGCTGAGGAGCAGACAGTCTTGTCTTCATACATGTAATAATAACCCCCCCCCTTTTAAGAAAAACACATAAAGTTTAAAATAAAGTGAATGGGCCTCAGACTTTCTAACACTTGGCTGTCAGAAAACAGAAAAGCCCTCTCTTCATTAATAGAAGATGAACGATAAATGGCTGGTTCTGAAACTGTGAGCATGAGTAGTGGCTTCTGTACCTTGGAGAGACTACGAAACTGCTGAGTCGAAGAACTTTTGGGGGGGCGTTTTGCTGTTTTTGTGTTGTGAAAATGCCCAGTTTTAGCAGTGAAGTGGAATTGATCTTACTTCCCCAAGTGACAGCTGAGGTACTCTGAGAGCAGTGTTCCTGGGGACTCACTGAATGCTGGCCCATCCCGCTCAGCTGGGCACGCTGTATGTAATCCACAAAGCAAACAAGTGAGCCAGCATCATAATGTTTTAATGCTGCATTTGTTTCAAGGGAAACAGAGGAACAATTAAGCAGTTTGCCAGAGTAAACACATGCATCAAGGCTATCTCATTCCCTGTCACTGGACTCTAGGCTTCAAGTGTTTTATTTGGTTTGGAGACCCATTAAATTACAATTGGGCGGTAAATTATAAGGGAGTACCTAGTGCTAATTTATTAGATGAAACAGATTCCATAGAAAAATGTTCTTTTTTTTTCAATTTTACACCTTAATCTTTTCTTTTAGAAAAAATAATATCTTGGGTTTGTTTTTTTTTTCCCCCCCAATACAGAACACAAAGCATGACTACATGTTTTCTTTGGGAATAAAGATAGGTGGAATTGTCTCCTTAGATCTTGTGACTTGATGAGCTATCTAAGAGAGAAAAAGAGATTTAAAAACAAAAAAAATCTCCATATGAACGTTTGGCTGGATAGGTAAGGCCAGTGACATTTTTAATAATACACGTTATGAAAGGATGACTGAAGTTCAAATAAGATGAACTATTTTGAGGCTAAGAAAAGAGATACAATGGGACTTTTGTGCGAATGTGTTTCAAAGAAGGTGTGAAGTCGTTAGCGCATTAGAGTGGTGTTATGAATTTGGTACATCTGTCAAACGGAAGGCTTCTTGTCTTTAGGTCTATGGAAATGCAGGATCTAACCAGCCCGCATAGCCGTCTGAGTGGTAGTAGTGAATCCCCCAAACTCGATAACTCTCATATAAATAGTAATTCCATGACTCCCAATGGCACCGAAGGTGAGTGTCTGCCTTCTCACTGTTTACTTTGTGCTTTATTTCTTCATCAATATACACTGTGTTTTTTAGGTGGTTATGATTTCGGTTGTCACATCCATGCAACTACTATTCCATTTCTTGTTTAGGTAGTTTGACTTATGAATCAGTAGTCACCCTCAGGGG
Organism: Camelus ferus; assembly: GCF_009834535.1. Lineage (NCBI taxonomy): Eukaryota > Metazoa > Chordata > Mammalia > Artiodactyla > Camelidae > Camelus > Camelus ferus. The sequence continues at coordinate 13,081,396 of NC_045724.1, forward strand.
CTCACATTATTGTAACATTACGTAGACTGGCTTTATTTTGTATATGTATACATGGTACACCTGTGTATGTGTGCATGACATGTTTAACCTTTGAGTGTGTTTTCTCTTCCTGTTGCTCGTTCTCCACAGCACAGTATCAATTTGCAGTTGTTTTGCTATCTAAGCAATGAAAATTTGGAATTATTTCCTTTATTTGACTTTCCCTTTGTTACTAAATATAACCAAATTTGTTTAAATGCAGCATTGGGCTGGGTTGTTTTTAAACATCAATAAAACAATTTGTGTGCCTAATGTTCTTGTGGCTTTGGCCATTAAAATATAAATAAGTAAAAAAAAAACAAAACCTTTATTGTTTATAAATATACAACCTGATTTGGAAGATAACGTGAAATTAATTTACTTTCTTAGAGATTAAGTAGCATATTTCAAACATAGTACTGTTACAATTATTTTTGTATAATTAATACATATGAATATTTATGTAAATAAAAATACATACTTTAATCCATACATACCTATATATACCTAAGTCTAAACATATAGATAAAGCTATTTGTATGTGTTGTTAGCTGTCATGCACATTTATTCAGTTCCTATGCATGTTTTTAAATTTCAACAGATAGGTGGATATGTTATATATTGCATTGTATTTATTTCTACTTTAGCCTATTGAAAAATTCTTTGCAGGTGATATTTTTGCTTATTTATTCCTTATTAAGCCTTAGGACCTTGATGAACTTAGAACATAAGTTTCACTAGACGTTCAATACATTATCTATATTAGAATTCCATCCATACACAAAACCCTTAACCATCATTTTTTCTCAATCACCATGTTGATCTTTTATCACAGTTCTTAAAAATAAACAAAACTAAGTGCCATAAAGTTGTTTGGTGCAGTATTCCAGTATGTATTAGCGAAGCCTTTCTGAAACAATACGTAATTTATGATAATAGACACAATATAAAATAACTTTTGTAGCAACAGTGAGTGCTTTTACGTGTAAGTAGTCTGTTTTCTTTTTTGAGTAAATAATTTATGAAAAATGGTCACTGTCAAAAGTAAAAACTTTGCTGACCTAGCTAAAAGAAATCCCTGAATAAGGTTCCTTTTCATCTGAAACACTTTTCTTCCTATTTCGATGGGCAATCAAAAAGAAATTTAAGTTATTTATAGGAATGTCATTCTAGCATTTAAATAGATTTTATAGAGCAAATAAATGCAAGCAGTTCTTTTTTCCTTCTCCTTTGGAATGTGGCTTCAGGTGTGAGCCTGACTGCTGTGGTGTGGCCTGGTGTGTGCAGGCACACAGACCGCGGCAGGCCCTGCACTGGTCGGCCCCACGCCAGCGTCAGCATGCAGGGCAGCATCAGAGGACCATAGGTGGAAACCTTTAACAGCCGTTCTCATCACTGTGAAGTCCAAATGGGACACTTATTTAAAGTGACTTAAAAATAAAAAAAGACTAAGTATGCTAGATTACTCAGCTTAATACCAATACATGTTGATAAGTGTAATTATGAAATTATAATTGCTAATTTTCTTACATATTAAAAAATGAAATAGGTATAAGGTGTTTTCATTTTGTCATCATCTTACTGGCAAATTGTCTCCTACAAAATAAGAACCAGGCAATATTGAACAGAGCATGTTCTGGGGGCCGCCCCCTTGGATGGCTTTGTGTGAATGATGTGTGGCTTGTGTTTTAAGGGCATGCAAAATGATAATATTTCTGAATATTTACATTTAATAGCTTAATATCACATTAATATGTACTTGATAAGATTTTTGCGTATCTAAAATAAATTCAAAATAATGAAATATTTTAGGGAATTGTGTCATTTGCCAAACCATCAATCTGGGAAGTACTCGGAACTTATTTCTTACCCTAAAAGAAAATCTTAATTATCTTATCCCTTAGAACTGCATTTTTTTTAGACCCATTTCAGACAAGTACCCAGGTACTCAACTCACTCTGTTTCCAGGCATTCTGCACTGGTGAACTTTGCAAGGGTTATTGTGTTTAGAAAGTGAAGTTGAAAGATATCAATATGAATTATCCAAAGACTACATGGGATTTTAGTCAATCTAGTGGGGTGTTCAGTTTTATTTTAGTCTGCAGTTTGAAAATATGGACCCAAAATTTCACCATCTATATTACATGCCTATTCAGGGGCAAACAATATCAGAAAGTTCTGGGCTATTACTAAGTTTGTGAATCAATTTCTCATGCTACTTACATGTTCCATAATGCATTTGTATCATTTCTCTCAGTCACCACTAGAGGAATCGAGCTTAAAATCAGCAAATTCATAGTGTCTGGCCAGCTTTCCTGGGATATAATCATTATGGATTTTCCTATTCTTTCTTTGAAATCTTATTTATTTTGCAACCAGCAGTGTTTACCAATGAACTGGAGGAATGAAAGAACAAGAAATTTCTTCGCATTTCAAAGCATGTTTAAAAGATCAATCACCTCTCCTAACTCCGTAAGGAGTATTTCTACCTATCTCTGCCATGACTGATTTTAAGTGACTTCACTGTGGCCCGATTGGAATTGTCTCCTTAATTAGATCAACCAAGCTTCCCTTTAGTTTACACAGTTGTTGGCCCTGCCTCCACTTTTATAGACTGTCTTCTTTCACCAGAGCCTTTTTTTCCCCCAATTTCCTGCAACCACTTGTTCCTATAATGAGGCTAAGAAAACATGAAAATCTCCTGTATCAAAACCCATAACTTCATCTGAAGAACAAACAAGAAGGGAATGGAGTGGAGAGGCAGAGAATATTAAGTTTCTTCTTAAGTCTGCTGCCAAATTATCATAAGACTCAGTGTTTGTAGGTTCTGTACTCACAGGCTAGTGCTTCTTTTCATGGTTCATCTAAGGGATAAAGACAGACACTGAGCTACAGCCTCAAACATTTTGCTTTTTCAGATTTCCTAGTTGAAATGTTCTTTGGTGAGAATCGTTGTTTGAATGTTTCCTATTTCAAAAGTTGCAACTCTTCATATTTTTATATTTGATTCCAGGTTCTCTTGTGAATCGTTACTGGTGCAGTGAACAGTTGGTTTCACCCACTTTATAAGTCTTTGAAATAGAAAACATAAATATGCAAAAAATATAAAATAGCATACCTAAATGCTTGACTTGCATTCAGAAAAGCACTGTTAGAAGTGCTATGTTTCCAGATGAATTAATAAATATTTTAATTACGATTAAACAATTAAAGCTTGACCTGGAGAGACTGATGGAATGGTTATGAAAACATCATTTATGGCTTTTCTTTTCACTATTTTTCCTAGTCTTTGGGGCAGTTTGTCTTCCAGGACAGGATGGAAGAGAAATTTCTTATTAGAGAGATTGTTAAAGCATCATTTTTAAGACATAGGCTTTTGGGGGGTAATGTTTCTCTTAGATAAATATTGCAGCATCTAATCGGAGAAGATTTCCAACTGTGTGGGTGTATGTTCAAGCCTCTCTTTAGTAGAGGCTGCGTGTTGATGTTTGTTTTGTGTGTAAGTGTGAGAATTAGGTGGGACACATTTCTTCAGAAGGACTCAGGGCTCTAGCAGTAAAAGGGTTTTTATTTGCGTACCTAATTAAAGCCTTGTTTGCAAAGCAGTGATTCTTTCCATCTTTGTTTTTTCTGTTTGTCTGAAGTCCATGGGAGCCTAAGATTGGTCAGTTCATATATTGCTAGTTTGAGTGTTTATTTTTGGTTGTCTGGGGGTGAGGGGTGGGAGAGGGCAAAAAAGAGGTGTGAGTGAGCAGAACTAAGAGCTCTAATTCTGAGCTTTTTCTATTGTAAATTTAGATTCAAACTCAGGAAGAAGCTAAAGTTGTCTTAAAAGTAGAGGAATTTGCCTTTAAGTGACATAAAACCAGATGCAATTGGAATCTTCACTCCAAACAGGGTTTCAGGAATTCTGATGGTAATTCAAATAGTAATTTTGAATTGGTATATCAGATTTCCAAGATGATAAGAGATGCAATCTTGAGTTAGGTGGCTAAGTTTTCTGCATGTTAAGATGGATTTAATTGTGCATTGCATATTTTAGGATCATAGGTTAATTCAATTGTACAAATTTCTATTATCAGAAGTTATTTTAAAGTTGCTTTATCATTTCTACAAAGCTTAGAACACAAATTATCTGAATTTGTTTTCCTCACTGTAATTTTAATTTAGTAAAATACAGTTATATCCAACTAGAGTATTTTTTAAAATCTTATTTTTGAGAAATATATAAGCTCAAATGAATGTGTACAAAATTATGGCTTGAGGCTACATTTTAAAAGCTATGTTTATATATTTGTGGTCAGATATTTTGTTGTCAATATAAAAAATGATAATCTAATTTTATTATTGTTTACCTTCTGCACATGTTTTAGTTTCTGAAAGATTAAGGGACATTGGGAGGAAAGGAGTTTATAAATGACGTTTTAGAGTTTGTGTATAGCCCCAGAATTGGCCTCTTTTAAATTGTTCTTTAGCAAAAGCTATGAAAGAATGAAAAAAATTTAAAAGTTAATATTTGCATATGTAGTATATGAAAATAATTTTCACATGCCTGCTGTTAGTTTATAATAATAATGGCTAATTTTGGGGAATAGCCTATTGTTAGTCACTAAGCTGACCATTCTCTGTGATTCATTAATCTTTAGAAAATCCTTTGAGATTGCCAACATAGTGGTTAAGTCACTGGGTTTGAATCCCAGCTGTAATTTACCAGCTGTATGAGCTCGGGCACATTAACTTCTGTGTATCTCAGTTTCCTCATCTGTAAAATGGGCATAAGAGCAGCTCTTGTATCAGGCTTGCTGTAAGGATAAGTAAAACTTGTAACGTGCTTGGAACTTACTAAGTGCTCTGTATCTGTTAACTTCTAGGCTATGTGTAAATTGTAGCCTCTTCGATGGTACCGTAGCTATTCTATGCACGAGAAAACTGAGTCTTGGAAAGTTAAATACCAAGTTGAAAGGCACGTGGTTTGTAATTAGTACCACTGGTATCTGATCTGGTATTTGAGTCAAGTTCTATTTGAGTCCAGAGCCTGGGTTTTCAAATCACTGTATCACTCAAGGGAGAATAGATGATTCCCATCGTCTGCTGGTGCCTTTTCTAATACCTTCATACTAGACATGGGTGCCTCTACTGTCATGTTGGTGTCTTCATGACTGGAGGACACCATTCTCCAGCCAACGGCAGAGCTGTAAAAGGACCAATGGCATAGGCTTTGATGACAAAAGGACTTCATTATAAGGACATCTCCCAAGGGTAGTTTTACTCTGGTTCTTAAGTTCTCTTGTGCGTGAGTGTGTGAGATTTCTTCCTCGTGTTGTGTGCACATAGCATGTTGCATCAATAGATTAACTTCTAGGGGATTGTCTCTTACTAGTTTTCAAAGCTTTAGACTTAATTATAATTCCTTCAGCTGTCTGTCTATGTTAAGCCTCTCTGGGATCAAACGGAGATGGGAAGTCATCTCTGCTTTTCATTATAATAGTCATTATTATATGCACATTTGGATGGAAGCAGTGTTACTGGGAAATTTTTAAAGTGGTTGCAGTTTTGCTACTGCTCAGAATTGGTATTTTCTACCTCAAAAGGATTTTGAAGTGGATGATATACATGGTCACATTTCTCTGAACTTTGAAAACCAGGTGATATTAACCAAGTGAATCTCAAAGAAGCAGCTACATTGGCTTTTGTTGAAGATCTGAGGGAAGAGCAGTTACCAAAGCCAAGAGGTGGGAGCACGCATGCTCCGCTCTGGGGGCGGGAGGAGAATGACGGCCTGTAAGGGGTCAAGTGGGAGGAGTAAAAGGGTGGTGTGTGTAGGGTCTTGCAGGTTGGCAGAAATGCTCTAGCCTGTTCTGTATCACTAACTGTATCTTCTGTAGTAAAAGTGGGAACTTCAATACTTACTGCCTGAAACTAGGCTCAGAGTTTCTTGATAAATGATAAACTCTATGTAGATAGTTTTCACCTACTCCCCATACCTCATAGTTCTGCGGCACCCCTCCCCTAGCTGGGCCAGAACTTTTGTATAAACAGAAATATGTATCTCCGTATGAGCATCCTACCTCTGGGAGAAACTGGTTCTCCCCAGAGAGATGTGCAAACCATTAACAAGTGCTAATATTTAGGTTAATCCTTATCCCTGTGGTCATGGATTCCAGCTGTAAGTAATGATGCCCAAGGGTGTCTTGGGGTGAGCAGTATATAGATAAAGTGGTGCGCATGTGCACGTGCTTGTGCTGACTTGGAGGAAAGTCCAAGAGTAATTCATTCTCCTCTCTTTGCCTCCAAACTTACAACATAATAGAAAAATAGATGTGTATATATATATATGCACACACACATATCTGCAAGTTTTCTACTTTTCCATTTTCACTTTGGGTAGGGAAAATTATCTGGCACATAGCTATCCTCAATGCCTGCTAAATATTGCCTTTACTGAGAGAATATAAATTTTGAGAAACTAATCAAGGATTTATGTTAAGTTTTAGGACCCCAAATCATTTCTAACGAAAAGCTTACTATGATTGTCTACAAGGTAGTTGGCCGGTTTTGTGAATTTTTCAGTTTTGTTTCATGCCTCCAGTATCCCATTATACTGAAAAAGGCGGGCAAATTCCACCAAATACATTCCAACGAGGTTATGTTACAGTACTCCCTGTAATACAAATTGGAAGCATTTTTTCCTCTGGTAAAATGAATCTAAATCAAAATCTAAAATACTTCCCTGTTTTATCATTGCATCTCTTACTGATACGGGGATATTCTGGGTGGGAAGAATACTTCTTTAACAACACAAGGACTATGAGCTGAACTGACTGAGTTCTTAACAGCTGATGGAGCACATCTTTTATTCCCTCTACCCACCTTATTTATTTTATCCTCAAAAAAAAAATTTAGGGTAACTTTTATACATCTCTTTTTAAAGAGTTAAAGTGACTAGTCTATGTTTACACAGTGTATCACCTGTGTCAGAAAAGAGGTTCAAAGTCATGTCGGGCTGATTTCAAAGCCCACCCACATCTTGTCCACCCTGAAACATGGGTTCCCCAGTAGCCTAAAATCCTAGTGCTTACTGAAGTACTTACCTGCCTTAAGAAATTTTTGTTACCTTATCTAAGGTTATTACTCAATGAAGGAATGACAGCTTCCATTTATATGTGTTTTTCAGCTCATCGAGGGTCAGGCTCCCTTAGAGGCAAAGACAGGCCTGTTCACTAGCGCGTCCTCAGCAGCCAGCTGAGGCTCAGCCATGATTAAGCAGTCAGCAGATGTTTGTTCCTGCATGTTACTATGTAAATAATGCAGGTGAATGATTACAGGAGGAGAGACTCACTAGTTTTATTTACAAAGCATGAACAGATTCAACAAGTCGCTAAAGCCCATTTTTCAAATTTTTGAAAATGATCATTTCACAGACCAATTCGTGTAGGAGTGAAGGGCTATCCATCCAGAGAACAGTTAGCATTTCTGCTGAGTTTTAATTTGTTCTGTAGTAATGGGCTCGATTTGGTATGTATGGATGAACTGTGTCAGATATGGAAACTTCAACTTGGACTTCATAGCAATCAGCAGTGATGAATCAACTTCCACATAGTCCAAGAAACAACTGAATGATATAAAGATCAAGTGGTTAATACACCTACTAAAAACATAGGTGGAAAGAAATCATGATTGGAGATAAACATTTTTAAGGTGGGGAAAATTATAAGAGCAAGAATATATACACACCTCAGTGAAAAGAATATACATATTTTTAAGGATATGTGATATATAGGAATATATACCATACTATGTATCTACCATTTCATTGTTAATTCAAGAAATACTTATTAAGTGATTGTGTCTAGAAATTTACCAAATGCCATTCTTGCCAAGGACAAGTTCCTAGTCTACTGTGATTTGCAGAACTATGATCAGAGGGCCACCACACTTTATGATAAGGACTGTATTTTCCAGAGGAGGAGGAACACCTAGTCATGCCTGAAGTGGTTGAGGATGGTTTCTGCATTCTGGGAATGCTTCAACAGAGTCTCAAAGGAGAGGTAGAAAAACACTAGGTGCCAAGCCAGGAAGGAAGGGAGACCGTGGACTATTCTGTTGTAGTAAAGACATCCCTAATCCCAGGGGTGCTGTGCGTGTGTGCATATGTGTGTGGTGTGAGACCCAGGCAGAGCACACAGAGATGGGGCTGAGACCATCACCCTTTAGCAGATGATAAAGGGCTTTGTGAACCTGGCTCAGGGGTTTGGATTCAAACCTGAAGGAGCTAGGTGACCTGAAGGCTTGCACACAGGAGAGGAATGTAATTGAGTCTGTGTCTTGGAAATACACTTAGATAGTATTTTGAAACAGTATTCAATGGGTGGTAGATGTGGAGAAAAGACTCCACATAAGAAATTATAGACATTTTAATCTGAAATCATGTGCTTGTTTATATATTACTCTCTCAGCACAAATTTTTGTCCGATACTTGCCTAAAGGAAGGCGGAGAATGAAAGTTGCATTGCATGGTGGTGAGAGCATGGATTTTGTAGTCAAACTAACCTGCGCTTAAAAAAGTTCAGCTTGTTGACTGATTGCATTACTAACGTGTGGGCTTTGCGGGACAGCAGAGCAGGGGGTTGGGAGAAGGCTCTGAAGCCGAGATACCAGCTCTGCCACTTACCAGTCAGGGAGTGTGATGCTGAATAATTACGGAGCTGCTCTCCATCTCTGCTTGTCGGTCTGTAAAATGAAGGCAATAATAATATCCACCTCTAGGGGTGCAAGGAGAGTTCAATGAGTTGGTAAAGTGCTTAGAACAGTCTGACTCCGAGGAAGTCCTTAATACCCACTGGCTGCTTTTGTTGTTGTTGTTGTTGTTATGATGTATGATCTCTGAGCCTCTGCCTTCCCCACTGGGAAGCGTGGGGATGGCATCTTTATCACTGGATGTATTTCACGTAGTGGAGGCTCAAGGTTCTTTAAAGGCAGCAACAGACCTAAAATACTAAGCACAGTCACTGCCATCTCCTATGTGATCAAAGAATCACCACTATTATTAAATAATAATACATATTATATTTTTTAAACAAACATGTCCACTGGGACTGGCTACGGCAGCGTCTGCATAGAGGGAGAGGATGTCCCCTCCCACTTTGAGATCCTCACATTGCCTAATAGCCTTTGCAGGTACTCTGACTACCTGGGGTGCCCAGTACTTGCCTGACTAATACACAGTGCAGGGAGGATGTATGTCTGGGAGCTCCTGTGATTTGGTGAAGAGTGGAAAAAGATGGGAAAAGGGTATGACCTGAGATGTAAATTTGGTAGGTTGATAACATTTTAGGCAAGTCAACCGTTTTCTTGCCAGATTGATATGATTGAGGTTCTGAGTCTGAGCCAGCTCATCTGTTTCCAATCTTCACACACTAGTTTATTTTACCATCCGCTAATTTGCAACATTCACTGATACACTTCTGTCCAGTGCCCTGCTATTCTGGGACTCCTGTTGCTGTGCCGTTCACTGATTGTTCAGATCTCCACGAGCGGCATGATTAAGGATGATAAAACCCTAATTGGACAATGTTTGACTTTTCAGTGGTTTCATAAAAGGTATGGTAATCAAAGAAACTTGAAGCCTACCTGGGTGACCTTAGGCTAGTTTTTAAACATCTTTAAGCTGCAGTTTCCTCATCTTTTAAATGTGACAATTACAATAAATTAATCTCAGAGAGTTGCCCTGAGGAGCAAATAAGCTATTGTTTGTAAAGTTCTTATGAGCACAATGCCAGGCATGGAGTAAGTGCTCAGTAAACATAAACTAGTTTTTAAATGATTACTCTTCCCTGTGAAAATTCTACATAAATATTGCCTAGGCCATAAGTTGAGTATGTTTTATTGCTACTTTGATTCTTAAAATTGGAGCAATCTTTCCACACCATTGTGCCATGCTTTCATTATTATAACACACTAAAAATTGTTTAGATCCCACTTTGGAATCTAAATGTGGGTATCTGTGGAAGATCATCAAATGGCACATTTAAGGTCTTTTCATTTCATTATATATATATTTTACTGAAAAGAAAAAATAACCATAAACAAATATGAACTCTAGTTAATGATATGAATGCAGAAGTGTTTCAGGGAACTGTATGATGTCTGCAACTTATTTTTTTTAGTTCATGTAGAATAATACAGTTTTATGAGGAATAGATGTGGGAAAGTAAATATAGTAAAATGTTCATTGTGAAATCCTGGTGGTAAGTTTATGGCTGTTCACTGTATAATTCCTCCAACTTTTCTGTATGTATGAAAATTTTTATAATAAAATATTGGTGATAAAAGTGAACCTCAGATACTTAACAGTGTCCTAGGGAGGAAATATGTATTTAGTTTTCACTGTATCCAGAGAACTATGCCAGATTCTAGCAAATATACAGTGAAGTATGTGGCATTACCCCTGCCTGAAAAAGCTCAGTCTGAAAATAGGACTTTAAAAAAAATTTGGCAAAAACTCAAAGATCATGGTATGTCAATTAAATTATGAAGGTGAGGATTTTCAATCTGTGGCTTAGAGATGCCCAAGTATTGAACAAGTACTGAAGTTCAGCAAATTCTGTGCAAAAAGCTTTTTCTGAAGGATGAGGAAATTAACAGGCTGCATATATATGTAATTCTTTTTCACATATGGACAGTCTGTTATGTTTATTAAAATAGAAATTTTCTCACAAAAATTCACAGTGGGATTTTGTCATTATGCACTTTCTCAATCAACAGATCGAAAATAGGCTATCATCTGGATTCTGAAATATTTTGGTGTTAGAAAGAGGGCTTCATTCTCCAGAAGGCTAGAAGCCACTGATCCAAACAAAAGTGCTCTCAGAGTTCAGAAAAAAGAGCTCTTGAGCTTGCTGAGCTTCAAGAAGGAAAGGGAACTTGAGCTTAGTGTTGGAAAATGAGGAGCATTTGAATAGGTTGAGAAGAGATGGAATGCATTCTAAACGAGGGACTAATCTGAACAAAGGTAGGATAGTTCAGGAGGCTGTGAGGAGAGCAGTTGAACTGAAGGAAGGAATTGATGGTAGATAAGCTTGGAAGGATCATCTGGAGCCAAACTGTGGAGGACCCTGAACAGTAGGCTAAGGAATTTGGACTTCATCCTGGAGAAGCCATTGCATATTTTGAGCAAGTGTTTTAAGTATTCATCTGGCAGTGGTTCCAGGGAGAGATTGGACTGGGGCAGAGATGAGCAGTGGGATGGAGGCTCACGCGATCTGTCCAGATTCCATGTGTCAGGAACCTAAGCTAGCATGGCAAGAAGGAGAGTTGAAAAAAACAAAACAAAACAAAACAAAGAAAGGTAGAGTTGCAAGAGACATTTTTACCAAAAAAAAAGTCAGCTAGTCTAGACTGCTACACAAATCAGTGTGCATAGATTCTTCAATGTGCTGCACTTCCTGTGAATTACAGGTTTTGAAATTGACTCCCATGCCTTGTTGGCCATGTGTACCCTTAAGTGCAGGTTTAGTCTGTGTATGTTTGTTGATTTGGTTTTCATAAGATTGTGTTTGCTGTTTGTCTTCTCTCCTTTAAGAAAAAGAGGATGACTTCAAATTTATGGAGGGATAACAACTATATTCCAGGCTACAGAGCCAATCTAAACATAAAGGGATACTTGGTTTTCCAAATGGGTATTTATCAAAGAAAAAAACATTTGTTTCATGGATGTACATACTTTTAGATAAAGGAGAAATAGTTGAATGGCTGCATATAATACTTATTCATTGCATGTCTTTAAGATATATAAAATATTTAAATTTAGGAGTACTGTTATGTTCCCCTTTTATAGTTCATGTAATTTTATTTATTTTCTTTACATATGTCTTTGGTATCCCTTGATGCCACTTTTTTAGTCATTTGATACAGGTTTTATTTTTTTTAATTAAAAAAAATTATATTAACTTTTATTTTTTTAACCTGAGATTCTGGATATTATTTTGTAGCATATCAGAAGTCCTCAGGAGTGTAATAATTAACAAGGAATTCCTACACATAAACATAACTAATTTCTTTTCTCCACATTCAGTAGATCTTGAACATTACCTAGAGTGCTTCCAGTATCAAAGTTACTATACATTTCTAAGATGACATACATTGTTTTCTACAAATGTATCTTTATATATATTTGTATGAAACATACAAAATATTTCAAAATACAAAAGCTTTAGGGAATCTTCCTGTGTTTTTTGGCACCAGGTGAAATGTCTATCTTTAAACATCTTGACACAGTTTTTAAAAACATACATTTCCACTTCTGCCTCATGATTTGAGAAAGAGTGCTCATTAAATCTGTGAGTGATACTGTCCTTGACTCCAACTGTGACTTAACATCATGATGGTTATACTTTCCTCTTGTCTTATAGGTTATTTGTTATCTGTACAGCAAAATCATGTGTGGTATAGATTTTTTAAAGGGCTTTTTAAAGGCTTACTTATAGCAATATCTAATATTTGCCTTTGGGTGGTCATGCCTCATGAATTATTAAATCTGTGTGACTTATTTACCTCTCTTTTGACTGATTATCTCTAAACAAACAAAAATAAGGCTCTCTTTAAACATACGAAAACTCCAATGATAGATGTTCCTTTATGCTAATGTCTCTTCTCCAAAGAGTACTTTGTTCAAAATAGCATAAGGGGCATATGTCCTGTAAGCAAAGGGCTTCACAAGAACCTGCACATATGTTGACTGAGTGATAATTTGGAAGGAAGAAAATGTGATCCTACGTTTGATCATACACAGTGTGTTTAATTGTCCCATGCGGTGTGCTGAGTGGTATGAAGTCCACTGTGATCTCCTTTTCAAAGTCAATTATACATTGTTAACCTTTATCCATTCCTTCAGTGAATATTGAGTGTTAAGCATGGTGCTAAGTTCTGTAGGGATAGAAAAGCTGTAGTTCTGAAGACATTTATAATATGTTCAAATGGATACGACTGTGACATTTAAAACAAGGTTGAGTGGGATGTGTGTTTTAAAGGAGGTACAAACTCAGATTTAGTCGCTCAAGGAGAAGAATCAGCCCCTACATAGTAGATCAGGCAAGATTTGACAAAGCAGGTGGGACTTGGGTTGAACCTTGAAGGAAGTGTGGGATTTGGTCAGATGTTTGTAGAACATGTCAGAAGAAAAGGCACTGGCATTATTGTGGATCTGAGGGAGCATTAAACACTTGGTAGACCAGTTTGGTTTAAATGTTGACTATGTATATGGACTCGTGTTTCTTTGTAAAATGGAGGTAATAAGTGTCACAGAGAAAAGTTAGGACAATTAGATGTGCCCTTGTATTTTGTAACACTCTTATATTCTTGTCAGTTACTAGTTGTTATACAAATACAAAGTGTGTGTGGAAGAAGTGGCAAGTAAAGCAAAAAAATAAAAATAAAAAATAAAAAAAGCTTGGTCTTAGAGTATAGAGGGCCTTGAAAACATGACAAAGGAGTGAAAACTTAATTTGAGAGAAAATGGAGAGCCTGCTGAGGACTACAGAGCTAGGAGGGACTTGCTCAAATCGAGGCTGTGGAAAGAGAAACATCTCTGCTTCAGATACAGAGAGTGGAGGCTGAAAAGCCAATTTGCCAGCTTTTCCAAGAGAAAAGATAGAAGGTAATTAGGCTAGTGGCTGTGAAATTAGGAAAAATGGTTGTGAAAGATTAGAGTGGTAGAAATAATAGACCTGGCACTAAGGTGTGAGGAAAGAGGGGGTTGGAGGAATCAGAGTGAAAAGGACACTTGCAGTCTAGGTGGCATGACCATTACAGAGGGATAGGATGATGGTTTTGCATCTGAGCAGGTTGACGTGTCCCTGATTCAGGCAAGGGCATTGCATGATTGGGCTCATAGGCTTGGTCCCCATGAAAAAGATATGTATGTGGGTAGATTTAGCAGTTGTCTACATAAGTGTGATTTTTTAAAAAAAGAAAACTTTGTAAAATGAAGCAACGTAGGATTGATTTTAGCTCTGGGTTCCAGGATGGGCTGGTGAAATTGGAGTGGGGAATGGATGGAGGTTTGGATAGAGGCTATACTGGTGACCCTTAAAGAGCAAGTCTGGCAGAAGAAAGCAAATGAAAAAGATAAAAGGTGACATTATTTAGAGGCAATGCGGTTCTAGGAAGCAGTGTAGCTGAACTGTTCAATAACCAGAGTGGAATGAAGGTAAATCTCACTGAGATAGAAGAGAGGATGGAAATCATAAAGAATAATTCAGAGATGGTGAACTGAGGGGTTTTTTTTTTTTTTTGGTATGTATGTATTTTTATTGAAGTATAGTCAGTTTACAATGTTGTGTCAATTTCTCGTGTACAGCATAATGCTTCAGTCATACATGAATATACATATATTTGTTTTCACCATAAGTTACTACAAGATATTGAATATAGATCCCTGTGCTATACAGTATAAACTTGCTGTTTATTTATTTCATATAAGTATCTTCAAGTCTCAAACTCCCAATTTAACCCTTCTCACCCACTTCCCCCTGCCGCCCTGGTAACCATCAGGTTGTCTATGTCTGTGAGAACTGAGATTTGAAGTCCTTGAGCATTATAGTAGGAAACAAAACAGGAAGAACAAGAGTGTGCCAAGCAAAGGCAAGTTTTACTATTACAGTTGAAAGAAAAATTATGAGATGAGTTTAGATATTGCACGGGGAGGACCTCTGGCTCACTCAGGCTGCTGCCTTCGCTGTAATCCTGGGCAAATTCTTAGCACAAAGGCCAACTCCCAAACCAGCAGGCAGAGCTGCCCTCTGGGGGGAGAACTTGCTTTAACTGCCCTCTTAATTTATAGTGAGAAATATAACTAATCAATGGACTGGGTACTTGTCTCCTCTGATCAGCCTATCATCTCCCTGGATTGTGACTGCAGCATTTAAAGTGTGACTGGAAGTTGCTTGATGAGCACAGAATCATGGTATGATGGGCTAGTTGGATGAGCTTGATAGCTAACGTCACCAAGCTTCTGTCATCTGGTAGATCTATCTCCACTTAAATTTATGGTGAACAAAGACAGTGTTCTCTTTTTTTGTGGGCCACTGACAGTGTATTCATCCTAAGCAGTGCTGGAGAGAGATGCCCACATTTTCTCCTGGAATCCTCTATCACCATTGCCATATTCACCATCCTGCTGCTTGCTTGTCTCTCCAGAAAGAGTATATACTCTGATTGTAATGACCCAACTTATAATGAATGTTTTCTCAATACAATCGTGATTTGGTCCTGCCTTCTTGAGTTACATCCAAGTTGCCTTGATTTGATTTTGGTTATCCTGAGGCAGTGGCCTCGTGGTTGATCTTAGACAAGTCACTTAGCTTTATATTCTTTCCATTTGCTTCTCAAAGGGTAAGCTTAACTTTACCGTGAAGTTTATGACAGACTTTTGTCACATGAGAAACACTTTGATTTCTCACAATTACTTTTTAAAAAAAGATGCTATAATGATAAGGTAGCTATAAAAGCATGGCCTCTGGACCTAGCACAGTGCTAAGTGACTTATAGGCATTTATAAACCTTATGAGTGTATTATCCCCACCTACAGAAGAGGAAGCGGAGGCACACAGAAGTTGAGTGACTTTCCTAGGTCCATACTGATGATAGCAAAGCTAGATTAAACTCCAACTGATAATACCGCAGCTGGTACTTTTTACTCTTTATCTATCTATCTATCTATCTATCTATCTATCTATCTATCTATCTATCTATCATCTATTGTAACTCTTATTCACTGTTGCTTCCTGGTCCTACTCCCCAGGAGAAAGGCAGTCAGTATAGCAGTTATATGATACTGCTATGATGGTGATAAATATAATTGCAGTTCCTACTTTACATGAGATACTTCACATACATTTTTATGGGTTTCTATTGCATTCGTATAATGTAGATATCATTTTCTTTTTTTGTGACAAGAACCTTCAAGATGTACTCTCCCAGAAATTCTCAAATACGCAGTACACTATTAACTATAGTCACCATGCTGTATGTTACATCCCCATGGCTTATTTATTTTATAACTGGAAGTTTGTACCACTTGGCCCTCTTCACCCATTTTGCCCACCCCAACCTCCTTCTGGCAACCACCATTATTTTCTCTCTATCTGTGAGTATCTGTTCTCGCTGTCTATAATTTTTGCTTTTTTTGTTTATTTTGTTTTATAGATTCCACATATAAGTGAAATCATATGGTATTTGGCTTTCTCTATCTGACTTATTTCACTTAGAGTAATACCCTCAAGGTCCACCCGTGTTGTCACAAATGGAAAGATTTTTCTTTTTTATGGCTGCATAGTATTCCATTATGTGTGTATGTGTCTGTATCTCTATATATCACTGTAGATATCACTTTTTAAGTTTTGTATGTGAGATAATTAAGGATGGAGAGATTATACAGCTTTTACAAAGTGTTATAGCAGGTAACTGGATTATTTGTGTCCAAAAACCAAAGCTCAAAGACATTGATAGATGGAAGTCTGTGGCACCTCTGGAGTGTCACAGGTTGTCCAGTATAGCTCAAGCCTAAAATGCATGGTTGGGGGAAGCTCTTGAAGGGATTGAGAGAAATTAAAGGGGCAAAGGAGAATTTCCAAATATTTTTAAAGGATGAGTAGGTCCTTAAGTATCAGATGCACGACAGGAAACTTGGAGTTGTAGAAAAAAGACTTTTGATTAGTGGGCAAAAGAGAATAAAAGTTGCTGTTTTCTAATAGACTGAAGTCATGTAATGAAGGAAGAAGTGTGGTGGAGATGAAAGAATCCTACCTTATTTAGAGGCAAACAGGTCATTCATAGGTTTTTCTTTTCAGATAGGAGGCTTAGGTGAGATCATTGTTCTCAGACGTGGTAATACTTAAAATTGCTCAAACTTTTAAAAAAATTTAGTGTGTTGTGTTTTTAAATTCAAAGTTTTGGAATGGTGCTCTGTTATATTACCTATGAAATATTTATAAATGTGATGGCACTGGTCAGGATGGGCAAAGTTTTGGTGGCCAGAGATTATTCTTGTCTTTTTTACTTTTTGGTGGGTGTATGCTTGGCAACCGCAAAGCCAGAAGTGGTCTTTGTTTATTTGACTTTCATTCAGAAACTATTTTACATCACAATAAATCACCAGTCTCTTAAGCATCAGGTCTCTGGTGATCAAAGATTCAATTACAGTACGTGATAAAATCACGAATATCCTGGTAGTTACTTTAGGTACTGCCTCTTCTCTTCAACAGTGAGCCTTTTAAAGAATTGGGTTCATCAGGAAAAGGGAGTCTTTATTCCTTAGTGTATAGATGGGTATATTTGAACAATGGCAAAAAGCGATGGGCTGGGGGCCCACAAGAAAAAATATCCTCTTCTTTTCCTTCCTATTCTTTTTGCCTATTTTAATGGAATCCCAAGTATAATTGAATGCGCCTCTAGGGAGGGAAAGCTGTATGTGATCATGCTAATTATGGGGACTAGTTGGGGCAGGTCTTAGGGGTCTGGGAGTGAGAGTGGTTTTGGCATAGTCAAGTTTTGTGAATTTTTTAGTCCAGTCTACAGAATCATAGACCTTAAGTTTGGCAAAAACTGGGAAGTAATCTGGGCGGACGTCTCACACCATGGAAAAATTTCCTTCTCACTGTCTTTCCAGACAGGTTGGTGTGGACCTTCTGCTTGAGATCTTCCAGTAAGTTCACTAGCCTGGAAGTGTTAACCCTCTAGGAAGATGAGGACTGCAGGGGTTTACCCACTGTCTCCACAGGGTGTGGCAGCAACTCAGTTGCCTTGCTCTGCTGCAGAGAAGCTCTGATCATTGGGAAGTGTCACTTACTGCCATTTCTTCAAGACTTGGAATACAAAATAGCCAAAACTAGATCCCATTTCTGCCACTTACTGTGGGACTTTGGGCAGTTTCCAGACCCCTCTGATTGTAGTTTTTGCATATGACATTAGAAGGCAGTGCCTCACAGCTGGCAAACTTGTGGGTTGTGTTCCGAGACCGACTTGCAGAATTGTTTAATGGAATTAATCACAATGTCTGCAAAGAATCTGACACATGGTAGGTACTTTGTACAACCTGTTACCCTTGGGCCTAATTCTTTTTCTCGGCATGTGGTATTTGACACAGAGTTCAGATCCTCGTGCTAATCTGTCCAATGCAGAGTGAAACAGAACAATTGCCCAGGGCATTATATGAGTTCTTTTCGAAGGGGGTGAGCTAGAATGTGGAGAACTGAGTAGGAACCTGTGCACCAGCCGTGGCGTAACACGCCTCCCTCCATCTGTGGCCGGGGAATGGTTATGAAGAAGAGAATTGTATTAAACGCAATTTCCCAGAGGTGTGAAGAGAGGAGGGAGACACAGGCTTGTATCAAAATTTATAAGCATCAACAAAGGCTTCAGATCCAAAACAACTGGGGGAAAAGTGAAGACTTCAGTCACACTATTGTTTGGTCTACGTTAAAAGTCAGTTGAAGTGATTCCATTTGGACTCACTGGTTTTATTTTTCAACTTGGTTTAGAAACAGTTTCAGTAATTAATTTTTTTTGAAAGTGACTAATCTGCTGCAACTATTTATAATGTGTATTTTAAAACTACTGACTATGCATTTACTTGTAAAAGATTCAGCAAGAGGGTGAGTGTGTCTGCTTGATGTTTGTAAGAGATCGGCAGTGCTGAGAGAAGGCATCACCCTTTCCCAGTTCAGAATTTGTTACATTGGGAGAGACGCCTCCCCAGATATTCTCGTTAAGGCCTTTATTTTGGGAAACACGTAATTGATTTCTAGGTGCCTCTAAGATATTCCCTTTTTGAAAACCTGCTAATAGGAATGTGTGACTCCCACTGAGTAGGCTAGACAGATTCCAATGATAGCACTTTACTAGTAGTTTCTAGGGAAAGCAATAATGCTCTTTTTTAAAAAAAAAAATCTAAAACTAGTGGGGGGAAGGATTCTGAGGTGGTTTGTCTTATCTGTAGGGGTACAATCATACCATCATTTTATCAGTGGAGAACCTATAGCATCAATTTAAATGTTTTTATTTTACAGACTCAACTAAAATTCGGGTTTTCCATAGACTGACTGCTATCATTATTTTTAAATGGGAAATTTTATTTATTCTTCATTTACATTTAGTATGGTTTTGGTACTAAGTGTACATCAGACACTGATGATTTGGCTGCTAGATATGGCTGAGTGGTAATAATAACCCATTAAACTGAGCACCGTTTTTCAGCCATGCTGGATAACTGAGTAAGTGTGTGTGTGTGTGTGTGTGTGTGTGTGTGTGTTTGTGAGAACACATGCACACATGTATGTGAGAACGTGTGCATCTGACCTTGAGCACCATGAAAGCCTGTTGGTGTTATTTTCCACTTCAAGTCTTTCTAGTCTATCCTTTTGACTCTATTTGGCCAAATGGTTATAAACCCAAGGAAATAATTTCATGTCCACATTATGTAAATTTGAGGGATAAGTTATTTATTTTAGTAAGCGATTTAGTAAATATGTAAGATAACAATGAATTGAACTACTTTTAGCTTAAAGTGTTTCTTTTAAAGGTCAACTTGTCACAATCGATTGTTTCCTTAGGAAGAAAAACGTGAATTTTTTTTTTTTAAAAAAGACTGTTAGGAATTCTAATCTGATTTATATTCAAATATGAAAAGGTTGGTTTTTAAATTGTTTTCTTGTCATTATTTTGAATGTTGTATCTTCTCTACTGTGCCTTTTCCAGTAACTGTTGGTTGGGTATATGATCTATATTGTTTATTTTTGTAGTTAAAACAGAGCCGATGAGCAGCAGTGAAATAGTTTCTACAACAGCAGACGGGTCTTTAGACAATTTCTCAGGTTCAGGTAAGGAGTAAATATTAGTTTTTCACATTAATGTCAAACGTTATCTTTCCTATTGATATATATACAAATATATGCATGCATATGCATGTGCATGTGTGTATTACCTATATAACACTGCATAGGTTTTCTCAGAGTCCCATATTTGCAGTTCTAGTATTTTTATTCAGTGTGATGAAGGGTTTGCTGAAATCCTGGTGTCCTATAAAAGGAAATAAAATCATGTGGGGTTTTGTTCTAAATTATCTTTATATTTTTGACTTCTTCCCTTTGTCTCTCACCTGTATGATTCTTCTAATCACACAAAATTTGGCTTCTGATACCCACTAGCCATGTAACTGTCATGTCAGCTAGAGCTCAGACTTTGTAAAGCAGCTTTAAATCCTTACAGTAGCTTTTAATCTCCTTCTCATTAATAAAGGCTGCCTCCAACAAACAAAATCTCCACTTTCGACATCTGTGATCCTGAAATTGCTAAGAAAGTGACTGTGATAATAAATTAATTGTGAGGATATGATTGCATCTTTGCCAAATTACCCAGCTTGGGCTATTTCAACTAAAAATTATTTTTTATTAGAATTCTTAAATTTTTAACCATTTTCAAATTATCTGCTGTGTTTATAAAACCTCTCAATTGGGATTGCCATACTTTTGTCAAATTGTGATTGATTTAATCTTGCTCTCAGGGTCATTTCACATATACCGTAATTAAAAAGAGTTATATGTAGATGTAAAATGAAATGCAAATGTACAACCTTTATACAGATGATACCAGCTGGAGGCAATAAGGAAATAACAAAAGGTGTTATACTCATAGTTCTTTCGAAAACATTCACTAGAATTTGACTTACCACAGGCAACGCGCTTGGTACTGTTATGGATTCAAAGCTGTATGATGATGGTCCTGGCTTGTGGCTGAACAGGGTGAACAAATCACCAGACCATCACAGTACAGCTTGGTAATGCTGGAGGAATCCCGGCATTCTGAGAATCCTGAGAACACCCAGGAAGGACCCAGCAGAGACCAGTTGGGATGGGGTGATCAGGGAAGGTTTCCTGGAGGAGATGCCCATACTCAGACTGAAAGAATGGATTGGGAGTAAAGCACATGTAGAACTGGGGAAGGGGAAGCTGGACAGAGGGGACATTCCATGGGAGGAGACCGGGGCACAGATGCATGGAACTTGGAGGAACTGCTGATGGTTCAACATTCTTGGTGTATGTGGTGTGAACTATGGGGGGTTGGGGGCTGTGCTGAACTGAGTAGGGAGGCAGGGACCAGAGTCTAAATAGGCAGATGTGTTCTGCACGGTGTTTGTGTTTTATCCTGAGTGCCATGGGAGGTCACAGAGGAAGGGGACTGTATGATCAGGTTCACTTACAGAATGACTGCAGCAGGATGGAGGAGAGGCTGGAGAACTGAAGGGGAGAGACCAGTTAGGGTTTTTTTGCATTAATTTGGGCAAGAAATACTGAATCCCAGATATAGGGTGCTGGCAATGGGTGCGGATTAAAATGTATTTATAAAATAGAATATATGATCGTAGTGACCAATGAGCATGGAGGTGAGTGATGCAGAGAGAGGGTGAAGAGCGAGGGACCCTGAGAGGAGCGTGATGAAAAAGACAGTGGCTCAGTTTGGGGCATGTTGATCATGAAGTAGCATCCTCCTAGAGAAGAAATTTCTCATTTTATGAAATATACACTGAAATATTTATGAGTAAAGTGGCATCTATCTACCAAAAAAACGTGAGCTCTCCATATGCATACCTAGGCACCAGTAGAGAGAGAAGAAAAGATGAAGCTAATCTGATAAAGTGTTACCATTTGGGGAATCTGGGTGAGGGATATCTTGAAAGTTTTTCTCCTCTTCTTGCAACTTTCCTGCAATTATCAAATTATGTCAAAAAATTAAAAAATGAGAAACATGAATGGATTTAGCCTATAGAGGTTTCAGTGGACAAGCGAGCTTTATTCCCCTTGGGCCCCCTGGCCCATATGCCGTTTTTCTATGCCTCCACCATAGTTCCCAGCAGGTAATCTGTGCTCACTGAGTTCATTGAATGGATGGGTGACTTGATGAAGAAGGAGAGGAAGTGGAGACAAGGAAGAGAAACATGTCTTTCAAGTATGTAAGTGTTAAAAGGAGAGGGTAGTCCCTTAGGAAGAGGGCTGGGGGGTTGAGGATGGCGTTTGGAAGGTCAGGGTAGTTTTGGCTGCCAACACTGACTTTATAGAGGCAGAGGTTAATGGTATAGGTAAAGGAGATAACTGATGGAGGGAAATCTCTGATGGGCCAGCAGGGGCTTAAATTCAAAACAGAAGTGGATCAGCCTAGAAAAGGAATAGCTTTCCCACAGAAACATCAGGGAAGGTGGATGGAAAGTAAGGTAGATAAGTCTGAAGTGGAGGAGGAGGCAGTATGGTTAGGGACTTCGTGCCTGAGCCCTCTGTTCAGACCCTCCAGTGGCTCCCATTCCTCTCTGGGTGAAAGCTGAGTCATTACAATTCACCTACAAGCCCCACTAGACCCCATCGCCTGCCTCCCTTGCTTCCTGCCATTCCTCTAATCAGGGCCTTTGCCACCACAGTCCCTCTGCCTGGACCACCTCCCTATATACCTGCCCGACTCCCTCACCACCTTCAAATCCCGCCTTCTCGGGGAGCCCACCCTGCCCTCCCTATTCAGTGTGATGGAACTCTCACTATAGATTTCCAGTCTCTCTAACATGCTGAGTCCCCCACCCACCCAATAACACTTAGAACCTTCTGCAAACTACATTGTTTACTTGTGTGTTAGGTGTATCATTGGCCTCTCACCCCTACCAAAATGTAAGCTTGAGATGGCAGGGGTTTAGTCTTCATTTGTGCCTTTGTATCCTTGACACTTGAAGAAGTATCTGGCACATGTTAGGCACTCAGATATTTACTAGATGAATTCATGAATACATGAACGAATGAATGGCCTCTACTTTTTCCTCCTCAGTGACTTCTGTGTGAGAGCAGTGATGGGCTAATGAGCTTGAGGAGATGGAGACAATTAAAATAGATACTGTGAGGAACTGAGAAGTTTGAAGCTGCTTAGAAACATAAAGGAAGAAATGATAGTGGAGCTGAAAGTCCAAACACATGGAACTAATGAATGTGAAGACTTTATGGTAGAGCAGCCTTTCTATATGAGGGCTTTGCTGCCCAGGTCAGAAGACATTTATCCTGATCCAAGTTGAGGATTTTCCAGATAGGGCATGGAAGACTGTGAAGAGAAGAGAATTGAAGGTGTCAGTTAAAAAAAAAAGTTTGAAATAACTATTCACATATCTAGGAGAGATAGACAAAAAGTGAAGGAAGGGGATAATAAATTGAGAGAATGTCAGGATGCCAGGAGTCCTGCATCTCTTGATGGGTTGGAGAACAGATGAGATGGGAATAAAGGAATGAGAATTCTGGGAAAAGAAGCTGTTCCTTCCTTAATCTGAAAACTCAGCAAGACCACCACCCCAGGCTTCTGTAGTCTGTTCTCTGTATTCCCCTTCCTCAGTCTTCATCACTACTTTAAAAATTATTTTTCATTCTTTCCTCCTGTAGCCCTATGAGAACAGAGATTCTGTTTGTCTTGTTCACACTTACAGTCCCAGTGGCCATCATGGGATGGAGCCCATGAGTAATGGGCAGTGCATGTTTGTAAATAAACAAATGAATCCATTGGTGCTGTTTTAGTCCGAGACTGGAATGGAGGGAAAGGTCCACGATGTGGTCTTGAGTGTGATGGTTGACATAGAAGGCCAGAGTTGAGGTGTGGACGGGGTGAAAGAAGTGTTGGATGCATGTTCCAGGATGATGTTGGGACATCAGGGGACAGAGTCAAATACTAAAGTTTTTGATAAATGCCAGGCAGTGCTTAGGAGGTGGGTCATTCATGGAAGTGTTGAGATGTCATGAACGTCAGAGGAGGAAGGGTTTCATGCGAGAGCAGAAAAACAATGGTTTGGAAGAAACGATGCAGATGTATTTTCAGGTCTCTGTGATTCTAGAATCTGAGAGAATGAGCAGCCTTTACTGGGAAAAGACACGCAGGAGAATCCAGGGCCTTGGAGGATGGTGTTGGGGACAGTTTGGTAAGAAGACTGAAGCTGTAGGGGATCTTGTTTGCCACAGACTGATTGTCTGTTGGACTCAGAGGAAAGGATCAGGTGAGCTGCAGAATTGGATCAAGGTATAGGAGGCACAGAGAACCATGGGGATGGACTTTTATTTACTGTCTTTTCCTTTTTCTCTTCTATTCTCCTTCTCTTCCTCCTCTACCTGCCCGTGTTCTCTCCCCCTGCCCCTCTGCTTTCTCTTTCTCTCCATGCCCCTTACTTCCCCCAGCCCTTTCATGAGTAAAGATGCAAAAACCAAGGCATGCTGCATTGGCTGTGAATAGCACTTAGAATTTATAAGAAGAAGAGGAGGCTGGAGAAAGCAATCTCCAAGTGATAACTCTGAAGCCACTACGCCTCCTTCCTTTTCTGTGATGGCTTAGAAGTTCACATTTTGAATATTCTGGGTCTCTTAAGGAAAAAGACAATAAGGATAAAGAAGAAATGGAGTTATTCTGACACCGGTAATAGACTTCTCCACCTTTGTCCTTCAAGGAATCCTAGCATCTTAAAGCATTAAGGAGGCATTGAGTCTCCCTCTTTTCCAGGGACATCACCAGGTGTCCTGGTGTGGGGAGACTGGAGGAGAGGGGTTGACTTTCCAAGGCACATGGTTAAGCTGAAAAATGCAAGACCTTGTTTATTATGTTTTTAAAACACAGTGTTGTTCTGCTCATTTACTCTTCACCAGTGAAAAGCAAAATTTTAATGATTTAAATGTCAAGAGCCATTGGGGTTGAAGACAATGTGCTTTCAGGGATTGCAGAGCATCTTTGCCTGCTGCTCCTCCCACGTCCACAAATCCCAGCCTGGTTGCTGATTTGTTAAATAAAATGCCACTTGATGATACTGATCGGACAACATTGATGTCTGGCGGTGTTTGAAAACTGGGAATTTCTAAAGGAGAAAAAAAAGATCACATGTGAGAAATGTGATTTCTTTGGTTTTATAATTGTTCCTGAAAAGGTCTAACTTTTTGAATCAGATTCTTTCATACATTCTTTCATGCTATGTATTGAGCACCTACTATATGCCAGGCTGTGTTCTGGGCAGTGGGAACTTAGTAGTGAAAAGTAGACAGGGTCCCTGCTTTCCTGAAACTCCATTCTTGTGGGAGAGACAGATGATAACTAGGTAAGTGGTAATGTGGGTAAACACGCAGTAAGAAGTGCTCAGAAGAAAACGAAAGCAGATCAAAGACTATGGTGAAGAGTGGAGGGGGATCTTTTAGAGAGAAGGCCTCTCTGAGGAGAGGGCATCTGAGTGGAGATCTTAGGGAAGTGAGAGAAAAAGTTTGGGTTCATCTAAATGTAATAGGATAACAGGGCTTGGAGTTGAGGCCAAGGGAATGGGGGTGTGGAAGGATTCATGTATGTTTTGAAGAGATCACTGTTTGTTGTGTGAAAAGTTCTCTATGGTCAGTAGAAGCAAGGAGACTAGTGTTCCCCTGGTTCCAAAGAGAGGGGACTGTGTTAGCCCACATCTTTCCCAGAAGAACCACCGAGGCAGGATTCCATGTTTTGGGATTCTGTTAGGGGAACGGGCTGGGGTGGGGGAGGAACGGAGGTCAAGGGGTCATGCCCTAACCGCCCTCTCTGATGGCCACATGGGGGTGACGGAGCAGAGTGACAGACAGAGTGAGAAGTTGTCAGATTTAGCCTGTATTTTGAAGAGAGAGCTGACTGGACCTAGGATGTAAGAGTAAGGGGGAAAGAGAAGAATCCAAACTTCCTTTTAGGCTTTTGACCCAAGTGTGCAGTGGAATGATGTTGACACGAGTGAGACAGGAGCCCAGGGCAGGGGCGAGCTGAGCACTAGCCAATGCTGAGAATTTTATTGACTTTCACAGAGGGTGGACGCTGAAATATCTTTGTGTACGCTGCCACAGGGGTTGACATTTTGTTTCCTAGGGATAATGTGAGAGCAGTCAAGAATTGTAAACTGGAGGATGGACACGAAGAGGTTTCCATGTAAGAAAGGCCACTGTGGTGGCAGTTGTGAGAGTCGATGGGCAGTGGGTGGGATGCAGGGAAAGTGGCTGGATGGCTGTTGCTCTAGTCCAGGTGAGACATGATGGGGACCTGACCTGGGACAGGAGAGAAGGCATAGAGAGTACAGGCTGCTCAACAGGCACTTCTGGGTTGGGGACAGGTGACTTGAGAATTGTGTAACGGGGGAGGCGGGGGCGAAATGAGATGATTTTGAGGTTTCTGGTTTCCAGTTTGTATGAAGGAGGTCAGGAGATTTTATGTTTTGGTGGAAAGAGTAGGCATATGTGGGTTCAGATACCAGCTTTCCTTTTTATTTGCTTGAATGTGTTACTTAATTTCTATCCCCATATGTAAAATGGGGACAAAGAATCCTGTTTCTAAGCATTTTGCTGGATAGGTGGTGATGCTGTCCATTGAGTAGAATTAAAAATACTGAAGGAAGAGCAGATACGGGGACAAAGGAAGTGGGCATCTGAGATAATAAACACCTCTTACATAAACACTGTGTTATTCACTTCGTGTCATTAGTTCATTTAGTCTTCACAACAACCCTGTAGGTGTGGGTAGTGTTACTACCATCATTTCTCATGAGAACATATCCAGGCTTAGAGGGAGCAGGTAACTTGACTCAGAGCGCACAGAAGAGTTGGCTCTTGAATCCGAGCTGAAAGTAAATTCTGATTCCAGAACCTGTGCTTAATTACCACACTCTGCAGCCTCCCAGGTCTTTTTTCATGTGCGCACATATATATGATGCATATGGGCTAAATCCAAGCTTTGCAGAACCTACCTTACTCTGTGTAACAACCCTGACGTCTTCCATTCTGTTATTCTATTTGTAAAATATTGTGGAGCAGAACCTATTAAGTTGAGTTTATGCTCTTTTCATGGGTCATGACCCACAGTTGGAATAACACAGGGATAGAGCCAGGAAAGAATCAGGGATTTCTGCAGCTCTCATCATCGGATGGCTTTGGGGTTTTTGTGTCGTAGGACACATTTGTGTTGTTCATTTCATTTAAAAAAAAATTTTTTTCTAACTGTGATTATCCAGGGAAGATATTATCCCTCCAGCAACTCCGCTAGATAAATCTACTCTGTCCTTGCCCTTTGCAGGCCAAGAAGAAGGGGGGTAGGAAGGTTGTAGTCGCACATGACCAGGGCAAGTGGCAGTGCTTGTGGTCCAAGTGTTCTCTCACTAATCCCTCCCTTCTATAAATTGCAGTATTTAGCTAATCCTCCCGTGGCTACTTGTGTGTTGGCCTCCCCATGTGTGGCAGACAGAACTTGTCTGCATATTGCATCTGTAGCATCTTGCTCAGTGCCTGGAACAGAGTAGTGACCCAACACGTGCCAAGAGACAGGGGACACCAACTGAGCTGACCTGCCCTCTCTTATTAATATGGTCTTCATCTCTGCCCAACCGACAGCCAGATGGTTGAAGTCCGGCAGCTCGCAAGAGTCACTCTGATCCCCGTCTATTCTCTTGTCCCTGAGTGAGGTTTGTTCACTTTACCAGGAAGGGATTAGTCAGAGATTTTTGAGATTCGAGCCCAAATCCACCCTGTTCTCCCAAATGCAAGCTAGAAAATTACATTTGAAAAGCATAACTGCATCAATGTGATGTCATGGGAATGTATAAAACTTAGAGTCCATGGAAGCTTAGGAAGGGTCTTAATGTAGAATATGATGAATAAGTAATAGAGCCTTGGCAGACAGTGATTATTAACAGAAGAAAATAAACATTATATCTTACAGTAATTTTACCCAAAGCATGTGCATTTTTAGCCAGGAAAAGAATAGGAAGAATTTGGAGGGAAAGGGGAAATATATACATATGCAAACATGTAAATTTATGCAAACATATGCAAATGAATGTATGTAAATGTATGTGGATATTCACGTACATAGTGCTTAGAGCATATTTGCAGTGAAAGAAGCTGAGACGTACCACTTTAAGGTCTTATGTTAGCAAAAAAATGGGTTTTTTTGCTTCTTTGGTTCGGAAAGAGTGTCAGAATATTTGATAGAGTTTAGGGCATTTCTGAGATATATTGAATCAAGTATATGCGATTAAAAAGAAATGAAATTCTACTTGAATACTAAAATAATCTCTTTAAAAAAAAAAACCTTTTTTTACTTGGATGTTGAAGCTGAGCACGTATAACTGAAAGGCAAAGGACCATCCACCTCCACACAAGAATAAAACAGGCTTAGCTTGCAACTTGAGAAGTTTAAGATAGTTATAGGAATACATTTTTATTAAAAAAAAAAGTTGCTGAATCAGCGCAGGCAAATGAGGATCTGTCCTATTTCTCCTCCCCCAAGAGAAGATTAGGCCGTGTTTCTTGGTAACACAGTCGCAGGTGTGTGTGTCCCCTGGCGTACACACAACAGACCAGATGACCTTCCGGTCCTGCCGAGCCCTGCTGTTCAAGTTCATCCCTCCCCTTTCAGCGTCTCATTCCAAACAGTACTCAGGATTCCTTGTGCTCTTAAAATATTGCCCCTGAAAAAATCCTCACAGCATGCTGACAGGTATTTAAGAAGATTGTGACTATGTTCTCTTAGAGTTGATTTAAAATTAGAATCACTTAATCAGTTCCTCTAGGTTCCTTAATTTAGTTTAACTTTCTATTAGGTTGATTTATGAAATTGCCATTTCTGCAGGTCAGAAAGGTTTACAAGCTCCTGAGGTTCAAACTAGATCAACGCTTTATACATATTTTGTATTTTGTGTTGATTATTGTGCGTTATTTTTTTTTCCAGCAATTGGGAGCAGTAGCTTCAGCCCAAGACCAACTCACCAGTTCTCTCCACCACAGATTTACTCTTCCAAGTAAGATGTATTTTCTCTTAATAAGTAACTTTTCCAAGTAGCCTTTTACCTTATGTCAAGTCATGGCTTGTGCCCACACGTTACATCTTAATTTAGAGTGTGTTTCATAAAGATTTAAATGTATGTATGTAGATTTATTTGAAGCATCACCTAAGGAGAGACACTGAAGGGTTTCAGTACTTTGTATATTATACCTGAAGGTTACACTTTAAGAGACAGTCTTTAACTGGAATTTGTGATACAGTTGTTAATCAGTTATGTTGCATGTTTCCATCTAATGCATGGGCTTTCTATTTTCTGTCATTTCTGACAAATAGCAGACCATACCCACATATTCTTCCTACCCCTTCCTCACAAACTATGGCTGCATATGGGCAAACCCAGTTTACCACAGGAATGCAACAGGCTACAGCGTACGCCACGTACCCACAGCCGGGACAGCCCTACGGAATTTCCTCATATGGTGAGTAATCCTGCCACTTTAGCGATGACGTCCAGTGGGCATGCCTGTACGTGCGAATGTTTCACCTGGGTGGTACTTAAAGACTGTCCTCTTGGGCCACCTTAGGGAGGATCATCACCTTTTGTGTCCAAATTCTTAATATGATTGTTTGTAATGAGCATCATAAGAACTGGTGGCTACTTATCTTGAAGTCAGAGGTGGCAGATAGATGGCATGGTTCACATGCCCTCCTGCTCTTGGTTTTTTCCATTTATATCTCAATTCTTAATTGGCCATTTGAACACTTGGCTCTGGAATCCAAAATATTTCAATATATATTTCCGATAAAACTTCTGTGAAGGAAGTCTTTTGGCGTAAAGATTCATTTCCTGTTTATTAGATGCCTAGCTGTAATTAGATCCAAGCAGAATTTTCAACCAACCCTCACTCTAAACTTGAGGGAGGTTGTTGAGGGGAGTGTGTCATTAAATTTCCGTGTTATCAACCATTAGGAAAAGTGATTTATGTATCACAGCTTGGGCTGCACTTTAAAGAGGTAAATCAGGAAACATTTAAAACTTATATCCCTGTTTGTTGCTTCCCACCTGGAGATGATCTTTATCTCAGTGTAATTTAACTCCATTGTGACAAGGTCAATACCTGTAAATTAAAAATAAATCCAGCAAAATCTCAAAGTTTAATTTTTTAAAATCTTAGGATTCCCAAATGCTTCCTCTTCAATTGAATTGCAATGGTAATTTTAAACAAATTGCAACTCATTGGAATAGAAAAATATGGATTATTGGCATTTTGTTGAGAAATAAATAAAACCTAGTAATCAAGGAAAAAAATACAAGAAAGTTTGTAAGCAAAGACTGATAGAAAAGATACAGAATATTTTGTGATTGATATTCTAATTGTGTTTCTGCTGCTCCTGTTGTCTTGTAATAATGTTTTCTCAGTATATCGAAAGAAATAATGTTCTTCTTTAAGTATTTCCTTAACTATTAGAAAGTAAGTGGGTTTTTTTGTGTGTTTGGTTTGGTTTTGTTTTTTGGCTTTTTACTCTGTCTTTACCCTAGACCAGACTGACCATATATAAATTTCTTATAAAATACATAGAAATTAAAATGTAAACTATATATGATTTTACCTATTATCGTCTTATTTTTAAACTATCACAACTGAATGTGATCTAGCTAGAGGTTTTTCAGCCAGCCTTTAAAAACAGTCATAAAATGGACTTTCTAGAATTCTCTTTCATTTCTGTAAATTTTATTCAGGTTTCTCAAAATACTAAATATCGATCAAATTTGCATGTAATTTACTTTTAAACAATTTTTGTGCTAAATGAGGAGATGGGTTCCCTGATTTGAGTTCTGTAGCTTCAATTCTATAATGTGAGTTAAGGCAGTCTCCAATTTATATTCTCAAAATTCCTTTGTAAGCTGACTATCTGAAGTGTAAATGCATTTTCCAATACAAACAATACTCAAGTACTGCCAGACCTACCAGTGCTGCCAGAGGAAGGTACCATTCCTGTTACTGCCTTGGCTGCCAGTCACACAACTCTCCTGTTCTTTCTCCTCCCCATTCAGTCACGGCCGGGCGCTTTGCCAGTCTCCGGGCTTTGCCAGTGGTGTAGGGACTCCTCTAGTTCTAAACCATCATCAAATGTCCCTGTTGTCTCAAATAGTTGTTCCAGCAGCGTGAGATGAGCAGAGGTTCTGAGGTTAGACTCAGAAGAGCAGAGTGAGGATGGAGGTTTTAGTGTGGTAGGTGGGGGTCGGGGAGGTGGTGAGAGTAAGGCTCCGTGTAAAGGGCTTTGACCCCAGGACCTTCCAGGCTTACAGTCTCCCAGGAATAATCCCCAGTGCTGAGTGTTTTCCTGATCACCTCCTTTCTTTTCTTTTTTGTGCCTTGAGGATAGGAAGATGCCCCCAGTGCTTCTGACTAGGCAGCCTATTTTTCTTGGGCCAATGCATGGAATAATAGGTCAGTGGGGAAGAAGAGGTCGTACCATTTTTCGCTGGGTCTCCATGGAGTTGACTGACGAGATGAGTTTTCCAGCTCGTGGAGAGAAGCCATGGAGATAGGTGTGGCTGTGGGCATTTTCTGCCTCTTCCTGCTCTTCCTTACCTGTTCTTATCACAAGATTCCCATCCTGAACCTCCAAGCTAAAAACAAAGGTGGTACAGGTGTAGATGGGGAGCAGATCATCGTAGCCTCAGATGGAGAGAGAAGGGGGAAAATTGCTGCTGTGACAACATAGGAAGGAAGGGAGCTTTTAGAGCCATTAAGCCACCTGTCTTGGGCACATGCTTTTCCAGGGACCATTTATAAGTCTTGGTTATTCACTGCTTTGGGATTGCCTGTACAGAGAAAGTCACATTTTTAAAATGCTAAGTTTATGTGAAGACTTAAATGCTAAGGCTATTATGAGGTTATTTTTTAGAGCTACTCCAGGAATTAGAGTAGGCTGTCTCGGCCAAGAGTCAGATTCTTCCACTGCCTTAGGAAAGTTACCTAACTTCATTCTACTCATGAAATTCCCCTAAAATGGAAATAAACAGTGAGACTACTGTGTATTCTAGATCTCAAAGATATTATTTATCTAAAGTGCAAAGTAAAGTTATTCAAAAATGTGAATTCTCTTGGCAGGAATTTTCATCCCCTCCCTCTGTGGGAATTAAGGACAGTTGTTAACTTTCATGACTGTCTTTAATTATGATCCAGGGCTGAGCCCTGTACAGCCATACTGCCAAACCCAGCCCCTGAAATTAGGATGTCAGCCTGTCGCTTTGGGAAGTACTTGGAGGCTACAAATACACTGTTTTTGTATTGAGATATGATTTTTTAAAAAAGTGTACTTTAGGTTACACTTGAAATAATTATATTTGAATAAATATGTGCAACTACAAGGGACAAAAGGGGGACTACTGGTCAACCGCACTGTGCTGTTGATAAATCACTATGCTGTTCTACAGGATTGAGTTTTTACTATTCTGCTTCCCCCGTGCCTGCTTCCTGGTAGGTTTTGGATATTTGGGAGAAGGTTTCCCCTGTGTTGCTTAGTTCTCTGCCCAATACTGCTACCTCTGACTTCAAAGTGAGTTGTGTACTAAAATCAGCTTTGTGGTAGAAAAAGTAAAGGAAAAAAAATAAAACAAAAATTCTGTGAGGCTAGAGACTAATTAATCACTTTTTTAAAATTTTGACTCTGATGTTAATCAACATAGCAACATTTAGAATAATTTAGTTCAAATTTATTATGGCCATTTCTTCACTCTGAAGATGATCTTAAACTCTTCTAAAACAACACAACCAAGTGTAGAAATGATATCACTGGAGTTAAATTTTAGAGAAAATGGAATTCAGAAAAACAATATGGAAGAACAATGGGGATAGGAATCCAAATCTGTAATAATCCTGGTTTTTTTTTTTTTCATTGATGTGATAGTTAAGGGTATTTCACTGTAAGCATATATACCCTTGGTTATTGAGATAATATTGGGAAGCGTTTGTGACTGAATAGTTATGGGAGTATTTTGTATATTTACCAGCTTTTGAAAATGAACAGATAGATAAGCTATCACTAACTGATTTAGGTGCATTGTGGGCAGGCATCAAGACTGAAGGTGGATTGTCACAGTCTCAGTCACCTGGACAGACAGGATTCCTCAGCTATGGCACAAGCTTTGGTACCCCTCAACCTGGACAGGCGCCGTACAGCTACCAGATGCAAGGTCTGTATTCACAGTGACGTTGATCTTCTCATTAACCCTGTATGACAGTAGTTACTTTCTAAAGTAGAGCCTGATGGTATAAGTAGTGGATGATGGTGAAGGTGGACTGGGCTTTGAGGCAAGATGCCTGGTTCTAATTTGGCTCTATACTTACCTACTCTCTGGGCCTGGATTTCTAGGGAAAACATTGGATGATCACTAAGTCTCTTTTTCAGAAGGCTCAAAAATTCTTTGTGAAGTTGAAGTTTTCTGCCTTTGCTTCTATCAGTTAAGAAACGAATGGAAAAAAAAAAGTGATGTAAGGGTTGTGGTGTGATATATGCTAAAAACTGGCACTTGGTGTCAGCCTTTCTAAAAGGGCTATGTTCTCTTCATTGTCATGATCACAGCTCTAGAAATAGAGTATATGATATGTGTTGACTAAGTGATCTACCCAGGACCAGGGGATCATATCAACAGCCACTGAGTGCATCTTTAAGATATTGCTTCCAAGAACCAGTCCCTGGATTCTGATTTTGAAACTATAGACAAAACATAATGTAAGTGCAAAGCATATGGAGGGGCAGTTGAAAGTTTGCATTGTCAAAGCTGTTTCAAGAATACATGTTACTATAATTAGCAGGTTATTTACCATGCAGATGTGTCTGTGAAGTACTTGAAAATTGTTCTCGCATAGTTTAAACATTCTCCTAGTATCTGGTTTTTGCTACAAATGAGTTTAACAAATCATATTCATCCTCTTAATAGTGCCGAGCTATAGCTGAATTAAAGCCCTGATCACTACTTTTTGATTGAAGAGATTCTTTTTATAGTTTTTAATCCTTTTCTATATCTTTTATCTTATTCTTTATTGCATTAAAAATATTGTCTATTGCAGATAAATTAGAAAATACAAAGAAGCAAAAATAATTATAATCGAATATCCTATACTTTTGTTAGCACTTTGATATATGCACTATGGGATTATATTGTATAATATAGTGTTACAACCTGCTATTCTTTTAAAAAATTATTTCTTTTTTATTGAAGTATAATTGATGTACAGTATCACATAAGTTATTGGTGTACAGCATGGTGATTCACATTTTTTAAAAGTTATATTTATTTGTAGTTACTACAAAATACTGGCTATGTTCCCTGTGTTGTATGTAGCTTCTAGCTTATTTATTTTATATGTAGTAATTTGTACCTCTTAATCCTCTGCCTCTATCTTGTCCCTCCCACCTTTCCTCTCCCCACTAGTAACCACTAGTTTGTTCTCTATATCTGTGAGTCTGTTTCTTTTTTGTTGTATTCACTAGTTTGTTTTACTTTTTGAATTCCACATGTAAGTGATATCATACGGTATTTGTCTTCCTCTGTCTGATGTATTTCACTTAGCATAATACCCTCCAAGTTCATCCATGTTGTTGCAAATGGCAAAATTTCTATGGCTAAGTAATATTCCATTTTGTGTATGTGTGTGTGTGTGTGTATATATATATATATATAAATAAAATCTCACATCTTATCCATTCTTCTGTTGATGGGCACTTAGCAACCTGCTATTTTTAGTAACAAATATATTGTAAACATCTTTTCACATCAGTAAATTTTATTCTACAGCATCATTTTAATGGCTGCATGGTTTCGTTGCTGTACCTTATTTAGCTAACCCCCCTATTATTAGACACTAGAGCAATGCTACAAATATCTTGTGTACATCCTTAATTATTTCCTTTGAGTAAAGTATGAAATTGCTAGGTAGATGTTTTAAGCTCTTTTAAAGATTTGTTATATATTTACACAAGGAAGGAGTTGTGATTTAGAGCAAACATTAAATATTTTACTTTAAGAATTGTCATTTTGAAACATTCAAGATTTTTGTTGTTTTCATGTTCATTTTCTGAAAATTGACAAGATAAACCACTTTTTTCTTTCGTGGTTGTGTTCATCTTTGTCTTATATTTTCTTATGTTTCTTAAACTTTGGTAATATTTTATAGATATATTTCCAACTTATCATTTTTAAGAGCTTTTTTTTTTTCCTGCCCCGGAAACTAAAGTTTTCTGGGACCAGATCCATTAATCCTTTCATATGTTTGTTTTTGCCTTTGGTATAAAAAGGCCTGAATTATAACGTTTTGATTTATTTGATGGCTACAAAATTAAAACTGTCTTACAACAGATAGTATTTATTGTTAAAAGATATGACTTATGCGCTTGGTTCCAAAACTTGAAAGCTCCCCTGAAAAAGAACTGTTTCCCCACGTGCTAAATATCAGTTGAGGAAAAAGATAAAAAGAACAAGATGTGACGAAGAGACTTCATTAAAAAATTGAATAGTCTTAGGCTTTAGTAATGAAAAGCTTTTATTTGTGTCAAGGAGAGAGACGATAGACAAGCAGACAATTAAGTTGTGTGGTTGCAGAGTGTTGGGAGAGTTACAAGGGAAACAGACATCATGGTAGGTCCCACTATCCCCGCCCTGGGCATCCAGGTGTCCTTGAGGAGAAGTGGATCATAATGGTCAGAAGGAAACAGGTGATGCGCCTTCTGGAGAAGAGAGTTACCTACATGCGGCCTGAGCCCACGTTCTGCCCCTTGGTTTCCTATCACAATGAACTGAGCACAGAAATCATGAGTTGAGTGTTTAGACACTTTTATAGGAGGTCGCTAGTCAATCCTAGGTGGGTGCACTCAAACACTGCTTTTAAGAAATGGGACTTGTACTCTGTCTTTCTTTTTTCATCTCATTCTTTTAGTAGTACGTAACTATTATATTTTGCTAAATTGTCAGTCTATGAAGGATTAGGAGAAAAAACTGGTGCTGCACCTCAGAAAGTTCGAGAAATATTGTACTTGAGCACGAGTTTTATCTTTCTCTCCTCTCATATCAAAAGTTTATGCAGCAGAAATTTCCTAAGAGGACTTAACTAGCTATTGGAGTTATAGGCAGAGCTTTAGAATAAAGAGTGGAAATGAAGGAGGAAAAATCTCTTTATTTAAAAAAAAAAAGATATAAGGACATGTGTAGCCCCAAATATAGCAAATATAGCATTGCTTTCCTAGTCATTGGTTTCATTGCATCTGGGATGTTGTATTAAAATTTTTGTGTTTTTATGTATCCCCTGGTTGAATGGCCTTTCCAGAATGGGGTTTTAGATCCCATTTTTCATGACTGAAACAGATATGGGTATTTCTAGAGGTGTATTTCTGTAGTATTTCATACAAGTATTTCCATAATGGCACTTCACTTATTTTTAGAATAATCTAAAAATACGATTTTCATATAGCAAACCAGATAAGATGCTATTAACTTGAAGCTTGCCAATATGATGATAATTAATGCTACATAGTGTGCTGTAGACTCCTGATGGTCAAATTTGGATAAATAATTAAATTCCAATTAATTTGTATTTCTTAAATATTAACTGCATTGTGGAAAATGCTTCACCAGTATAAAATGATTTATGTGCCCAGTTGAAGTCTGTTGACTTTTTAAAATACCTTTTAAAAATAAAAAACTCTATAATATCTGAAATTATTTTTAAAATTTTCTAACTTCTTGTTATCCTTAATGACTAACAGCGACTTTTCTTTGTATCAGTCTTACAGCTATTAAAAATTCTTAGAATCCTGGATGAGAGTGTATGTATTTTAGTTATCTGGGAGTATTTTACCTAACTTCCTCCAAGATATTTTGAACTTTAAATTATAAGGTCTGATGATGAGTTATTCTGATTTAACTACTATAACTTCATTTTAGGATTTCACAATACTGGGAGAAATACTCTAGTAGCCCAGATGACTCAGGCTAACTCAGTAGTGGTATATATGCATATGGTGTTACACTGATTAAATTAAGGGATATTTTATCATGATCAGCTCTTTGGTTCTGTCAGATCTAGCAGACTGGATTAAGGTACAGTGAAATCTTGCGCTCTAGTGAACAGTGTCTAGTGTATGTTCCCG
This sequence comes from Camelus ferus, assembly GCF_009834535.1. Lineage (NCBI taxonomy): Eukaryota > Metazoa > Chordata > Mammalia > Artiodactyla > Camelidae > Camelus > Camelus ferus. Next base: position 13,118,395 of record NC_045724.1, read on the forward strand.
AGTCAGACTGCCTGTCGAACAGCCCTGCCCTTGCTCTCAGTGGGACTTCAGCATGGGACTTCACTTCTTCACGTCTCTACTTCTTTGTCTCAAATTTGGTGATAACATTACCTGTTCCCACAGTAGTGTTGTGAGATCTAATTGAGATTATCCATGTATGTTACTCTGAACAACATTTGGCACATAGTAACCATTCAAATGCTTAGTTTCATGTTTACGACATTCATTTTTATTGCGCATTTATTATATGCCCAGGACTTTGCTAATTATTTTACGTATATTATCTCATTTAATACTTACAACAACCTGGAAACAATGACTTTCAAAGGTAGGAACCTGAAAATGCTGAAGAATACATCAAAAAGGAGAATGGTTTAGAACTATCAGACCCTGCCATGTTTTCTTTTTTTAATATTCTTTTTTTTTGAAATGGAGGTACTGGGGCTTGAACCCAGGACCTCATGCATGCTAAGCATGTGCTCTACCATTGAGCTATACCCACCCCCACCCCGCCATGTTTTCTATACACATAAATGGAAACACCTATAGGGGAGGTGCTTACAGAAAACTACAAAAAAAATAATGCAGTTGCCTGTAGTGTATCTTCTCTGAAGGATAGATGTGCTCTTCAGGTAACTGAGGCACTGCGTCACACAGCTAGCCCTGGAAGTAGTCAAAAATGCCAGCTCATGAAGCTCTAGAAAGTTTTCTTTAGAGAACTCATTTCTGGGCACTGTCTGTGCTTTGGCATTTTCATGGCACTTATGGGAAAGATTTGTGTTGTAATCTGTGGATGTTGTGGCACTGCCTTGTGAACTAGGTGCCCTTGGTGCCCTTGTTTAGTCCAAGTGAACCTTCTCGATCCTTCCAGCTCCGGTGTTCAGCACTGTGGTCCATGGCAGACTTCCGTGAATCCAGCACATGCCATTTTAAGCCAAACAAGGATCAGATTTTTGTTTTAGGTGCACTGACTAATACTGAGCACATGGAGTGAAACCTCAGGGACTGGGAAATCTGATTGCTTTCACCTTTGCTGCAAGATTCCAGAAAATTCTCTTTGTGCTTTAATTGGATCTCATTTGTACATCCAGTGAAAGATTAGAAACTTAAGTTCAACAGAGAAAGACGAAATGTCTCTGTTCATAGAGAACTGTAGAGTTCCTTCCGAGGAAGTGAGATCCTTGCTGTTAGTTTTTGACATCTTCCTGCTCCCCAGAGTCAGCCTCCATGTTTCTGGAAGAGGTTTTAGATGGTGTGAGATTTTTCTTCACACACCATTGACAAACCTTATGCAAATGAGCTAGCTGAATGGGGGAGTGTAGATGGACAAGGGGTGCCTGGAGACCCCTGGGTCAACTGTGCAGATCGTGTAAATAGTGTTTTCAATCAAAGAGCACGGACACAAGAATGAAGGGGGGTGTGAGAGTGTGTGTGTGCACGCGCGCACACACATACACATGCGTACGTGTACTAAGGGCAAGAAAACTACTTACAAGAAACTTCTTCAACCTTTGACTCACTGACCAGTTTCACAGAGTATCTGCCCAGTTTGTCATGAGCAAGTTTTATTCTTTTATGCAAAAGAAGCATCTGACTTGGAAGCAAGTTTTACTTACAATTTTTTAAAAACACAAGTTCCAAACCTGTTGGTCACGTCCCCATTTATTTACCCCCACATCCTGTATACCATAGACTTAGAGTTCCATCCAACCACAAAAAACGAGAAACTGTGATCATAATTTTGAGGCTGAATCACAGGAGGACAATGACATTTTGCTTAGCAGTCTGTTTGAGGTGAGGAAATGCAAAGAAGATTTTCACAGAAAAAGCAATGAAAATGAAGTCTGGTCTCTCGACGGTTTATGCTTCAGCTTTGAAGCAAACCCAGCTTTCTGTAATAACTTAGTTCTACTGATTTTCGACAGTTGCAGGTAGGGACCATCTTTTCTCATATTTTCACCCCCACTATCTGTAAGTCTGTCTGAAATAGACAAATGTGTGCTAGGAGTGGAAAGGCTCTGTCATGATGAAAGTTAGAAATTAAGATTCATAAGGACTTTAATTCTCTTCATTTTGGGGAAATGAATTTGGAATTGAGCATCATGAAAGTCTTGGTTAGTTTATTATCGTAGTTTGTTCAAAGCAGTCTTCCCTTTTGTTCATAGTAGACGGAGCTGGTTGGAGGCATCACAGAATTGCCATCTTTGTACGGAAGTCTCTTCTGAGTGTTTTATTGGGATGGTGGGTACATTCCGGTCATTCTGCAGTGAGACGGTGTCAGGATTTGCCATGATAGATAGGAGGGACGACACGGATGCACAGGAGAGAAACCCAGAGGGCCCTGGAAACTCTGCTTTGTTTATTTTCCTTTAGGCTTTATTGCTCTCACTTAGAGAAGAAAATAACACAGATTCTCTCTCTTTGTATATAACGTTGTTTGTTCTGTTAAAGAGATTGGGGTTCCAGCCAGTGAGGAGAGTCAGTAAATAAGGGCAGAGGTTTGTCAGTGGGACGTGGAGGGGTGACAGCTCTCAGCGCTTGGCACCTCACTGATCTGGGGCTCATAATGAAGTGGGAATGATCCAATAATTCTCTACGAAGGCAACCACCCTTATTTCCTCTGGGCTGCCTGTCTGTAGCTTTCCAAATATAGCTGAAGTGTTTCAGTTTATTCATGTTTTAGAACCTCAAAATTGCTTAGCAAAATACACTGTTAAAGTGTTTTCATTATCTATAGAAGTGGTATTTTTCAAAAGGAAAAATGTCAAACTCCAGATATATGGTTTTAAGAAAATCTATATTAAACCTTTTTAATAATCTGCTGTGATAAAACCTTTGAGATTTGCACTTCCTGGCATAAAATGACATGATAGAGTTGTAACTGGAGCCTGCATTGATGTTCAAAATTTCTCCTCAACTGCTTTGCCAGTCTTCTCACATTTATATTTTAGTTTGTGGCTTTTTTAGCATTCTAGAATTTTTTTTTTTTGCTTCAGTTGATTTTTTAACGGTAATATTTTGTTTCAGTTCTTTTGGCATCTCCTGTTATTTCAAATGACATGTGTTGAAAATTGTATGGCTATCTTTTGAAATCTGGTAATCACAATAATTAATCAGTGATCAATACTAATATTATTGATAACAAATTGGTTTTTATTAAAATCTATAGAAATAGCTCAAGAAAGATAAATGTCAAGGCTTTGCTGTGTTTATTACCTTAGTTAAAAATTATCTTTGGAATATACAAACTATTATTGAGATAAAAAGGAAAACTTGGTCATTTAAACTCCTTCTTATAAGAAAAGGGGAAAACTGTGGTTTTAAATAGCCCATCTGGCCTTCAGAGGCTTTTCCCCAGGGAGCCGCACTAACTTCTGCCACATAGATCGCACCCGATGATGGACATAGCCCATGGCAAAGAGGCCAGGGAAGGAAAGCAAATGCACTTCTGTGAAAATACACGAGGGACAGTTAGCATCCTGCTTGCCGCGTAAGTGCTAGAAAATGCTCTAAAACATGGGAAGTACAGACAGGCCCCAGCAGGTTCCAGCATTCTTACGTTGGCTGGGATTCTGGTTTTTAATGTGAGTCCTTGTTCTCTGTGAAGTAGACCTTTGACCTACACGTAACCCTTTTTTTTTAATTGAAGTTTTTTGAAGTTATAGCTGGGCAGTGCTCTCCAGCTTCAGTCTCACACAAAACTTTGATTTAATACTTTAAATCATGTTATGAATCAACCTAGACTGGGTTCTTCTTAATTGTGAAGAAGGTGTATTTATTTTTAATTTTTTTTTTCAGTTTATTTATTCAGCCAGTATTTTATCTTTAAATGTTATTGATGTACAGTCAGTTACAATGTATCAGTTTCTGGTGTACAGCATAATGACCCAGGCATACATATATACATATATTCATTTTCATATTCTTTTTCATTAAAGGTTGTTACAAGATATTGAATATAATTCCCTGTGCTACACAGAAGAAATTTGTCTTTCATCTATTATTAATAAAGGTTTTGAGGGGTTGATTTATTTTTAAACTACAGTCGCTTAGCACCTATAGAACCAGGTGGCCCACACAGCGTCTTCTAGCAAGACTGTTTCTCATTTGTTACGGTTGACGAGACCACCACCCTTTCTCTGTAGGAACTCCTGACAGGGACAAAAAGAAAGCCAGTCAGTTTGATACACTATCCTTGGACCACTTTATATAATTGACTTTTAAACTTGTTTACCAGCCTCAAAAGAGTTACAGTGGAAGGCAGCTATGCTCACCATTGTACTACAAACACAAGGAGGTTGGGATGAATTAGGGTTGGGGATTAACATTACTATATACAAAATAGATAAACAATAAGAACCTACTGTAGAGCACAAGGAATAGTATTCAATTTCTTGTAATAACATATAATGGAAAAGAATCTGAAAAGAAAAAAAAATATGTATGTATATGTATAACTGAATCACTTTGGTATACATCTGAAACTAACATTGTAAATCAACTACACTTCAATAAAAAATTAAAAATAAATAAAAAATAAAGTTATGATGAAGTCCTTTATAAATGAGATAGTTTGATACCAGATTTATTTATGAAATTTCTCAGATGCCCTTGTGTGTCCGTAATGTTTGTGGAGCCAAAAATTAATACCGTGTTTCACATTATATAATTCACTTTTGACATGACTGAATTGGAACATCTAAAGGGTGGATTTGGTGTGGTTGGGTGGAAAACTGACCTAGAAGTGAGGCTAATGGTCTTTGCACAAGGAGTCCTTGCACAAGGAAATCAACCGTTCTCTCTGCTTTTTGGAAAGTGGCAAGGATCCCGTTTCAGCTACCTCACCTACTGATGTGGCAAATAACCCGAGACAATGGAATGTGGAAATACCGAAGTATAAATGTACTATAAAAATGTAGAATGTTACTGCGTTCTGAATTTGAAATTTTTCATATGCGAGCAAGACCCTTACTTTTATCTGTAGACCCATGATATACCAATATCTGAGCTAGAGCAGTGAGATTTTATGAGCTATTCAAATGATTTGATTTGATTTGATTTAAAAATCTGCTAGATTTTCCTTCTGGAAATTCAGAAATATTTTAAATCCTTCCACAAGGAGCTTATGGGTCCTGCATTGAATATTCTTCATATAATTGCAATCTGAAGTAGTGATTATAATCTAGTTTTTAAAGCTAAGCCTTTATGCATCATCTAGTTTAAAAGAAACCAGCAAAGTATGTGTCCTTTAGGTTAAAAACTTGAGAAATCAGCAATTATGCTTTGGTTATTTTTCCTTTCCCCACTGCCCTTTTCATTGCTGAACAAATAAGGAAGTTGAGAGATGTTTTTCTTTCCTGATGTCTTTTGGGCCCATTCACATCACCCTTCCAAACAGCCTCCTACCACCACCACCAAAAAAGTCATGGAAAGGGTTCCTCCCATTCCTACACTTGATTCTTTATGACAGTTGTATCTTCACTGGACCCTGGACTGAAATTCTCAGGTACCAGCTCTGTCTCCTGCTGGTGCCCACATGACCCCCCTCAAAGGCATGAGTCAGACACAGTTTCTCCTTCTCCATGGGAGACAGGTGAGTAAATGTAACACATGGATTTAAGGAACTTATGGTCAGGATGAAAATAAGACTAATAAGGGCTCGTTCAGCGCTGTTCTAAGAACAGTGGTAACAATTTGTAGTGAGCTCTATTTCCCAGAAGGTAAAATCAGTGCAGAGGGGAATAGTCAGGGAAAGCTGATTGGGGCGATGGGACTTTAGCCAGATCTTAAACGATGGGAAATGGGGACTGACAGAGGGAAGCACTAAATAAAAAAGAGTAAGGATGAGTAAGATGAATTTTCAAGAGAGCAGGGGAGCAGGGACCTGTCCTGAATGGATAGGGTGAGCTGGGGACAGGAAGCGTTAGGAAGTTGCTTGGTGTGGGGTATTTCTCTCCTCACCACCTCCACTCCCAACTCTCCAACATCTCCAGGCCCAGTTATATAAACACACATAGCCTTTCACTTATAATAGCTTTCCCCCACCTCCTCCAATCCTGAAAAGGAAAATCAGAATTGTAACATTTCCTGTGTCCCAATATGCTATTAATGGTATGTTCAACATTCAGATTTGGGGGGTTTCCCATTAAAGAATGCCATTTCTTTTTCTGAACTGTTATTCTTTTCTTAAACAAATGATCAAGAAACATCTGTCACCTACCTTAAGTTTCTCCCCCTGCTGCCTTATCAACCTGTCACTCTCTGATCTTCTCCATTGGAGAGTTTATCCTCACGTCTTGCCCAGAATACTGTTCTTGATGTTTTTCTGTGTGTTTTCCTTCCCAATCTAACCAGGTGTTTTCATTTCATCCACTGAGCAGCTCCATGTCAGAGCTTGTGGTGCCCACGTAGGGAGCATGAGTCCGTGTTTCTTTGTGTTGTTTTCATGAGTTTGTGTGTTTTTAAATTTTCCTCCCAGGCATAGACTCATAACACAGCTTCTTTTGGTCCACAACACTGTCTAGAGTGGCAGTTGTGCCTTTACTGCGCCAGGTAGATGTGCCAGTAAACGCTGTTGCCTGAACTGACTTGAGAAGTTTTTTTTTTTCCCCCATAAAATAACATGTGTAACCTTCCCATTCAGACTATAAAATTTATCAACTTTAAAAAGAAGGCAATAGAATGAAAAAAATAATTTTGTCTTTTAGAGATGTTCTAAAGGGAAAGATTTTTCCAGCATTCTGTTCTGGAAATTAGTGTTTCCCCTCCCCGCCAGAAAAGAAGCAGAGCTGTGATTTTTTTAACCTTTTTTAAAAAAATTTTTGAAGTATAGTCAGTTTACAATGTAGTGTCAATTTCTGGTGGACAGCACAATGCTTCAGTCATCCATATCACTTAAATGTGAAATCTGAAAAAAAAAGGCAATTTTTTTCATGATGGTAAACTATTTAAACTTTTAACTAATGTTTTCCTTTTAACCAATGGGGAAGAAGGGATCCCCATTGCCACCCCACTTGGAGGGTAACTTAATTCCAAACTTTACCAAGAATATTGAGCATTACTGGAGCTTCATTTGAACTAATCTCTGCTAAATTCCCTGAGTGAGAAATAATGGGTTCTAAATGGAAATTCATTCTACTTTGGGGGAATTTTCATTATATAATGTTACATAAAGTGTAAAACAATTTATCATAGAAAATTTCTGTTCTCTTTATCTAGAGATGACTTTTCATGTAAAGTCATTTGTGTCTAGGAAGGGAAGTACCTCCATATTACTTTTGATAGATGAATTCTCAATACTAAGCCTAAATCTATGACCTAAAGTTGCAAGTGGAGACTCATGAATCAAACAAAAACTCTTAGAGGATGAATCCTAATGGAAGAAGGAGGTCTGTTTTTCCGGGTCATGTCTGATGCCCTTTCTCCCCTGTGGCATCCATATTCAAGCTTGGTGCATGGCAGCCTTCTGCACAAATGTGCCTCTTCTCCTGGGCCTGTGCAGAATCGGAAGTGGGTTTAGTAGCTACACATGGAAGCTTTCTTGGGAGCGTTGTCATCGCTGTTTTGCCTTTGCTTCGTGGTGTTCTGAACTTGCGTGAAATTCATCTGGTAGTCCTGGTACCAAATCTACATCAGATCAGCCGTCAAAGTGGGACCCTTTCTCCCTATGAGCTTTATGCAGCCCAGCACAAGGGCCACAAGCCCCCAAAACACACACTGAGATGCTTCCATTCTGTAAATGCTTGGTGAGTGTGATTCCTTTCTTAGTGTAAAAACAAAGCTTATACTGGTACGAGTTTTTTGAAGCAGTTGCTTAAACACCTGCTGAATTGGTCCTAAAGCAAAGTGGCTAGAAATCAGGTACTCCGGGTGTTTGGTAAGCCTGTGGATTTTCAGGTCACCTCCTCCCCCTCCTGCCACAGTAAGACAGTGATTCCTGTGTCTGAGGAGAGGCCCAGATTTGTGCCACTTAACTGGTGATAATCACTCCTGGTGATTCTGTAGCAAATAGTTAGCTGTATGTTGAATATGTTGGTAAAAAAATATTGAAAGGAAAAGAACTCTGGTGACTTTGAGGGGCAGTATACTGTGGAGATTAAGAGCTTCAACTCTGGGGCCAGATGGCCTGGTATTGAATCCCAGGTCTGCCACAACTGCTTATAATCTTGGGCAGTTTCTTCATCTGTAAAACGGGACAGAATAGCACCTGCCTTGGGGGTGGGGTGGTGGTTTTAAGAGCTTGTGAGTTGTCACATGCAAAATACTTGATTTGGGCCTGGCTCAGAGTAAGCACTCAATGCATTTTAAGTATGATTTTTTGTTCTTGTCATTCCTTTTTGGATTCTATGTTTGCACCCCCTGTGTTTTTCCATCCTCTTAGAAAACTTGGTGAATTTCAGAACTTCCCATGAAGCAATAAAGAACAGGGTAAGAGCACATGAGAGAGCATTGTGTTGACTCTAAAACCAGACAGAGCTGTGCTGAGCTTCACTTCCACCCCTTGTAAGCTCTATTATCTCAACCTCATCCTCTGTTTCCCTACAGTATCAAGTTATTGTCACGTATAGATAGAGCATGTAAAAGCCAAACTGACTCCTAACATACAGTAGGCATTCAATGCATGTTATCCGTTGTTACTAATCATATATGTAATATATGCATATAGCAGAGCTAGAGAGGGAGACAGAAATTCCATAACCGAAGTTAGGAGGAAAGAGAGGAGGGGAATTCAGGGATGATTTTTCTAAGGAAAGGCGTTTCTGGTCCATGCTGAATTGAGGAGCTGATTAGAAGTTAGCCGGGATGCAGTGGGAGAGGGTAAGAGGTGAACGAGTAGCCTTAAGAGAACCGCCTGTGAGGCTGGAATGTGTATCTGGGTGGGGTTGGGGTTACTGGGAGGAGACCAAAGAAATCTAAGAGATAAACTGAAGTCAGACCAAGTAGGCCCTGGAAAGGAGTTTGAGTTTTATCCTGAGGGTCACAGGGGCCACTAACAGTTACTTATTGAACAGGGGAGTGAGAAGGTCAGATAGGCACATAGAGAAAGTACTCAACTGGATTTGTGGAGGATGAACTGGAGGGGCCAGGAGGCGGGCCGGAAACTCAGTGCTGGTGGCCTGGACTGGAAGTTAGCAGCTCTCTTTGCCTAAGTCCTATGTGGAGGCAGCTGGGGCGGCCCTGCAGATCTGATTCTGGGGGTTCAAAATGAATATTGCCTGAGCCTGACTCTGCAGTCTGTACCCCTCTGCCTGAAGTAAGTTAGATCCTTGTGGAAGTTGCATTAAGTCTCCTGGGCCACTGGAGTGCCGTTAAACTCCTGCTTCAGCATATGGAATGGAACGGAATCTCAGCCTGCAGTCAGCCAGTAAATGAGTATAACTTATGTTGAATTCCAGCTAATGTACAGTCGTAGGAGTAGCGTGAAGTCTGGAAAGTCACTTGAGTACCATTTCGAGTACTGAACTGTGATTTACTTGGTCAGTCCCCAGTGGCCTCTTTGTGCCCAGATAGCTTCCATGGTCTTTTCTACTTTGTTCCAGGGAGTAACTTATGGAATGAAAACATCCCTTTTTAAAATATAGTTTCTATATCTTACTCATTTTCTTGGTGGATGGGGAGTATTGAGGTCAGTATTTATTGTTCCAAAATGTATAGTATAAATGAAAGGAGCAAGTCATAACCTAAAAATGTGGAGTTTAAATGAACATAACAAGCCATAATCCAAAGTAATTTTTCCTATCAAATGTATAGAATAAAGTTTTAAAAAGTATTGATAGTCAGACTCTTATCCAAAATAAATTTATATCTTTTTACAAGGAATCTTTTAAATGCTCATTATAAGTTTGTGATACATATAATATTAATATAGGATATATTAAATAATAATATATAAATGTTTATTAATATAGAGATATATAAATAGAAACTAATATATTAACTAATAATATATAACATATGTTTACTATATTACATATAGTTAATATTAATTGTTCATTGATGTACAGATATATAGAGTGATTTATATGCCCATGAAGTCCAATGTTTAAAGAAATAGAAAACAAAACTGTTAACCTGATAAGACCTAGAGGTCCAAGCCTCTATCTTAGTTATCCTTTTGTCCTCATGCAGTTATCACCATGAGCCTGTTTTAATACTTGTTTAATAGATAACGTGATTGCCACGTGTAAGTGAACGTTAATTTGGGAAGTTGGTCTACTGAGGCTGTGATGCTCGTGGTGGATCAAGTATTAGCAGTGTGAGTGTGAGAGCTCTCTGCTTCTCTGTGATAGGTGTTTGGAGAACTTTGAACAACTGACATTCCTAAAATTTATAATTGAGGAAACCTTAAATAAGAGTCTGTGATAACTAAATTTAAAACTATCTTAGGAAATCTTTTCCCTTCTTAATAAAAATAACAAATCCTTGGATTGGGTTTTCAAAGTTCATAGATGCTTGATAAGTAAGTAGGAAAAGAATTTTAGATAAGAAAAGAGAGGAAGTCATATTTGTCTGGTTTGGGACAGTAAAAGGAGGGAAAAGATACATAAGTACAGTGGAGAATTTTAGAAACATTTACTGGAATAAACAAGAATAGTTCTGAACATTTGTGTTACTGTGGATTGTTCATTGTGTTTTCCAAAACATGACCTCATTTGATCTGTTTAAGAACCTATGAAATAGGGTTTTGCAGACAGGGAAGTTAAATCTTAGAGCAGTTAGATGATTTGTCCAGAGTCCAAACAGATCATAAGTAATGAACTGGAAACTCTAATCTATGTTTTCTGACTCTTAAGCCAGTCCTTAAATGTTCAGTAGCAAGTGTATAATTAGTGCATATTAACAACCGCATTGTAACTAAATGCATCTGTGCCTTAGGTAGTTCACACTGAAGACGTCCTCCTTAAGGTGCCAACATATTTACTGCCTAGGATGCTCATTTGCCATAAAATTTTAGTTTAAAAAAGTTTTTTTCTATTTACAGACATTACACAGGTTCTGAGTAGAAAATTTTTGTAATGTACATTGGCTCCATGAACATTATGTGACCATAGATTGCACCCCTCCATGGATTGAGATTTTTGTGCTTTTTAGAAATATTTTATGCTTTTAAAAATATTTCAAATGAGATCACAAAAAACAGTTTTCATTGTGTTAGTTTTTATTTTAACAAATTAGTATGAAATAATTCCCCATGTTGTTCAAGGTCATTATGGTACTTTTTTAATAGCTTCATAGTCATCCATTTTCCAAATAACACTTATAAGGACTTGGAGATGCTTTGTATGTTTTGTTATTAGAAACAACACTGACGAACATCTTTGCTAAGTACCTCATTGGATAAATCCATGGTTTTTTCCTTAGAGTAAATCATGGCAATAAAATTGCTAGGTTAAATGGCATATAATTTTTTTTCTTTTTTTTTCCTTTTTCAGTTTTATCAGGTAGAATTATTACAGTTTGACTTAAAATTTCTTGATCATGACTAAAAGCCCAACAGCTTCTCCTATTCAGATTCCCATTTTGTCACATATGAACACCATTTTTTATACATTTGCCATTCCCTGATCTTTTCAAAAATTGTTGCCAGAATGATCATCAAAAATAATGCATTGTTGCTTTGCATAGTTTAACTATAAGACAGTAAATCAGTTGAAGGAGCAGGCTCAGGTTTGTTCTTTTGTTTGTATCCTGCCCAACACCTGCTGTTTATTGTTGAGCACAGAGACGTTTAACAAATAGAGCGTTATCTGCACAGCAGGTGTAATACATAAAACATCGATCATGTTCCTCTCTGATCTTTATCAAATACTTCAGGTGCTTCCATTCATTCCTCTGTGAAATGAAATAATCAGCTTTTTCGGCAGGTTATTCAAATGGCAAGTACGACTTGGAAAGCATTTTGTTTTTTGTGCTAGAGGGAACTTTAAAGATCATCTAAACTGATCTCATTACTTTACAATAAGCACATTTAATGTAAAGATGTGAAAAATCCTGGTGTGTCTTACAAATTGAAATGGAAAGCTCGACGTCTAATATTTTTGCATGAATGTATAATTCTGTCCATAATTTAACTGAGTTCCTCATGGCCTCAGAAATTTAAACCTCTTTACTTTTTAATTCTTTGTAGTATAGTGAACCTGAAATTGTCAACCATTTTAAGAAAACAACACTTTAGGCATGGCAGTGGATTCTGGTTTGGGAAATAGACCAAATGCATTTGCAGTAACCTACAACTGCTTTATCTGAGTACTAATCTCCCATAGACACATCACTCTAAGTAGCTTCGTCAACGATGTTTCTTTTTATTTTGCTCTAGGTAGCAGTTTTACAACATCATCAGGCTTATATACGGGAAATAATTCACTCACAAATTCCTCTGGATTTAACAGTTCACAACAGGTAATTTTAAAAGCAATTTAACTTCTGAAATTTTAAAAAATGTAACAGATGATTTTCTTACATAAAAAGACCCATTTATATTACACTGTGAGAGCTTTCTTAAGCCTTCTAATATATATTTTTTTCTCTTGAAAAAATCTCTTTAGCAATCTTATATGGTGAGTGGTTTGATTTTCAGATTGGTTTAATTTTACCTAGTAATACACCATGGAATAGGAGAAATATGAAGATTGACTCTGATCTTACATAAAATTTGTTTGCAAGTCTGAGACCTTCAGTCAGTGGGTGTTTGTGGGTCCCTCTGCGAATGCAGAGAAGACAGAAACACAGACGTAATTGTGGTTATACTCTGAAATGTAGGAGTAAGCAGCAGTATTCTGACAGATTATCTTTTGTGTGATTTGCTTTGGTAGGACTATCCGTCTTATCCTGGTTTCGGCCAGGGCCAGTACGCACAGTATTATAACAGCTCCCCGTATCCAGCACATTATATGACGAGCAGCAACACCAGCCCCACGACGCCATCCACCAACACCACTTACCAGCTTCAAGAGCCACCATCTGGCATCACCAGCCAAGCAGTCACAGATCCTGCGGCAGGTAATTGCGTGCATCTGATTAGCACCACAGGCTCTATTTCTGGTGGTTTAAATGCAAATTTCTGCAATCGTATATTCATGTCATGGTTGCACACTTTTGACAAGTCTTGGCAAGGCCTTAATGTAAGTCGAGCAGCATGATTGTGGCATGAACTTCGCTTTATTTATATTTGCTTTAAAATTTTACTATAAAATACATAACTTCCAAAGTGCATGAAAGATTTTGTTTAGCAGTGCAGATAGTCAATTTTCAAGATAAAAATAGCTTTTTTGATGCATAGCTATAAATATTTAGATATAATTCTTAACTATAATTATAACTAATGTGTTGACATATGAATATTAAAATAAATAACATCACCTCAAATTTAAATATTTAATGGTGAGAAACATTAATGTTTTTCAAAAATCAAGTAGCATTAAAGGGTTGATCATGGAAATGTGATTCTCGGTGTCCACCCTTTCCCACTGATGACCTGCTGTGACCTTTATAATAGTATATCTGAGTGTGAGCATTTTTAACTCCTGCACAGAGCTTGATGGGCCTTTTCAAATGAAAGTCTCTGAAAGTTTTTCTACTGTGTCTTTAATACTTCTCCGCCTCCATTAATTTTTTCTGGAACTCTTACTATTGTATGCTTAATTTCCTAAATTGGTCTCTACCTATTTTTCTTATGTTTTCTCTCATAATCCTTGCATCCTTATGTTAACTTTTTAAAACGTAATCTCTCTTCTCGTGGATTCTGAGGTGAGCTATTATCCTTAAAGAAGCAGCGAGTTTTTTCCCTTTGGCTTTTATTCCTAGAGCCAAAGCCCACTCAGTCAGGTTAAAATGGTCTTACAGTGAAAGACTCACTTCTACGACTTGATCATAGAGTGTCAGTTCTGGGCAGTTACCCCAAATCATGGAGGGGGAAAGTTTTTATGTAATGGATGCTTATTTAAATTTTGACTATAGGTTTATCTTGTAAATCTTAGCAGGTGACCCTCCTTAGGACTCTTAAGTGTTTAGTTGTTTTACCTTTTCTCTTAAGTGCATGCGATGCTGTTTTATTCTAGAGTAGGAAGTCGAATCATTCTTAATCTTGCCTTCCAGCTAACTGCAAATACTCTGCATTTCTGTTGCACATCTCAATTCTGGACGTGCTTGTCTTTGATCATCATTATTCCATTTACCTTTATTTAAAAAAAAAAAACTAGACTGATACATTTTTCACTCAGTTCACAGGTATAAAAACAGTATTCATAGAACCTCGTATACGGACCTCTTCTGTCTTTTGATTATATTCCACATCTATGTAATCACATTTAAATAAACTTTGTTACAGAAAGTATGGAATGCAGTGTAGAAGTTATGTAGAATTTTCCTCTCCACTCACATAAACTTCATATAAGCATCAAAGAGGGAAAGTAATGGCTTGTTCAAATTTAGAAATATCTTGTGTTTTTTACATGAACCTTCTGGGTCATGCAGGCTTCTTGAGACCAAAATGCATTTTGAAATGAGGAAAGCAATGTGAATGAGAACTAGGAAAGCTCTTTAGGGTCTGTGGAGTAAGAGCTTGAGAAAAGGAGACAGCAGAACAGTTTTACTTAGTTCATCATATTTTGGTTATGAAGAGCACAGTATAAAACAAACTGGTGAAGACTTAATCATGTTTCTTAAATTAAGGTTGATGAGAGCTTTTTAGAATTAGGACATGTCATAAAAGTTGATCTCTGAAACTTGACATTGTTCTAAGTGAACTTTATTTATAAAAGGGATGCCATGTGAAAGAGTGGGGATGAGTGGGCACGAAGCCACACCCTGTGGGGGATGATGCGAAATTATAGTCAAATAGGTACTTTTCAAAATTTATATATCATTTTTGAAAGGTGCATAAATTTATTTTAAGACTGAATAATCTGTTTCAGATTTTATTTGAATAAATGCTTAATGTTTTAGATACTTACTACAATTTCAGTATCTTTATGACTACAGAATAGGAATGAGTTGAACTGGGGAGAAAATAATATTTTCAGATTTTTTTTTTATGTTCACTACTTCCCACTAGAATACATGTGTGTGGATCAGCCTTCCTTGTGTTATGTAGTTAGAAGTGGAAAGGTCAGCGGGTTTACACATTAAAAAAGAAATGTGGATTATTTTAAAACTTCAAGGAAGATTTAATCTGGGTTTTTCTTTTTTTTTTTTTTAATTTGTGGTAAGATTGGGGGTTCAGCCTAAGTTTTTTGGTATTGACTTTCCTTTATTCCTAGTCACATATAAAATTATAGATTTATCCTTCTTGATGAAAAGGGAGTTTTGATGACAAAGTACATGAAAATCATTTAAAGAGTTAGGAGGAATGGTTTATTACATTTAACTTAATGTTTTTGTTTGAGTTTGAAGTAAACAATAGTTGAAATAATGAATGTCAGTTTTTGTTGAAATTATTTCAGGTGTTTTTTTAAATTTTTATTTTAACAGTCTATTGCATTTAAAGTTGGTATTTTCTAGTACTGGAAAGTTAAATTCTAGTCATTATGTGATCTTAGGTATGACCAGATTTACTGCTCTCAGTTTCATGAAATTCTGCCATACAGATGAATCCACAGTACATGAATTCTCCCATCCCTTATGACAAGTGTTCTTTATTGTTTATAGAATTGTTACATCACAATGAACAGATAAAGATAACCTTGGTAAGGTTTGTTCAGAGCAAACATGTAAGGATTCATTTGTTTTTAATTTAAAAAATTATAGGAACAGTAGTAATCTTTCAAGTCCACAATAGTATGCAGTATTACTTATAAATATGTACCTCCTCATGAATCTTAAGGTGAAAATTATTTTAGTATGTTTATAAATAAATATTGAAAGCTGTATCCTCCCTTCATTAGACATGTGTAATACATTAAAAATAACGTAACTTGAATGTGAAAATTTAATCTCAAATTTTAAAAACTAAAAACAGTGCCTTTGCGTTCATTTAAAAAAATGGGTTTATTACTCATGCATTGAACATCTTAACAAAATAAAATTTACATCATCTGGAGATATATAAGAATCCATCTACTTTGAGAAACATAGTGAGATTTAGCCAATCATTCAGCAACATTTTAATTTACTCCTTGGGTTCAAGAAAATTATGCCTACTCTTAAACTAGCAATGCCAGCCTCCGCATGCCCAATTGCAGGACATCTTGGTTGTTTCCAGTTTGGGCAGTTGTAAATAAAGCTACTATAAACATTTGTGTCGGTTTTTGTATAGACATAAATTTTCATCTCATTTGGGTAAATACCGAAGAGTGTGATGGCTGTATTATATGGTAAGAGTATGTTTAGTTTTATAAGAAACTGCCAAAATGTCTTCCAAAGTGGCTGTATCATTTTGTATTTCTACCAGCAATAACGAGAGTGCCCATTGCTCCACATGCTCGTCAGCATTTGATGTTGTCAGTTTTCAAATTTTGGCCATTCTACTACTAGGTGTAGTGGTATCTAGTTGTTTCACTTTTATTTTCCTAATGAAATATGACTTTGAGTATCTTTTCATATAATTATTTGCCATCTGTATATCTTCTTTGGTGAGATGTCTGTTCAGATCTTTTGCCCACTTTTTTATTAGGTTGTTTGTTTTCTTATTGTTGAGTTTTAGAAGTTCTTTGTATGTTTCAGATACAAGTCCTTTATCAGATTTTTTTTTTTTTTTGCAAATACTTCCTCCCATTCTGTGTCTTGTCTTTTCATTCTTTGAACAGTATCTTTCACAGAGCAGAAGTTTTTAATTTTAATGAACTCCGTCTTACAAATTTCTTTCCTTTCATGGAACATGCATTTTATTTTGTATCTGAAGATTCATTGTCAAACTAAAAATTTTCTCTCTTTTTTTTTAAATTGATGAATAGTCAGTTTACAAGGTTGTGTCAGTTTCTGGTGTACAGCATAATAATTCAGTCTTACATGTACATACATATATTCATTTTCATATTCTTTTTCATTATAGGTTACTACAAGATATTGAATATAGTTCCCCGTGCTCTACCGTAGAAACTTGTTGTTTATCTATTTTATATATAGTAGTTAGTATCTGCAAATCTCAAACTCCAAATTTATCCCTTCCCACCCCCTTTCTCGCCTGGTTACCATAAGTTTGTTTTCTATGTCTTTGAGTCTGCTTCTTTTTTGTAAATAAGATTTTCTCTTATGTTATGATCTAGAAAATTTGTGGGCATAGAGTTGTTCATAAAATTCTTTTATTATCCTTTTAATGTTCATGATATTGCTAGTAATGACCCCTCTTTCATTTCTGATATTAGTAATTTATATCTTCTCTCTTTTTGTCCTGGTTAACTTGGCTAGAGGTTTATTAATTTTATTGACCTTTTTCAAAGAGCCGACGTTTAGTTTCATTGATTTTGCTCTGTTGTTTCCCTGTTTTCATTAACTTCTCTGATTCTTGGTATTTCTTCGCTTACTTTTGATTTCATTTGCCCCTCTTTTTCTAGTTTTCTAAGGCTTGAAGTTTAGATTCTTGATTTTAAATTTTTCTTCCTTTTCTCATATACACATTCAAAGTTCCCTCTAAGCACTGCTTTTGTTGCATCCCACAAAATTTGATTGGGTATTTTTTCATTTCATTTAATTCAAAATTTTTTTTATATTTTCACTATCATTTAAACGTTCCCTTTGAAAGAGGTATATATTTATAAACATTTTATTGGATGAAAATCTTAGAAGTTTGATAGTGTACTGTATGTGTCATTTGTTACAGATGTCCAGTTGCTCATATCTCCCAAATTAAATGGCTTTCTATTGTTAGAGAATGTGTTTAGTTTCTGAGAGAAGGGTATTACATGGTACCTTCAGATTCCACTATCTAAAGAAGAAAATTTTGGTCAGAGTCAACTCTATTCAAATCTAAGACTGTAAGATAATATTAAATCCAATATTACTTTAATTTTAAACGACAGATTTCATTTTCAATTCCTTTTAACATTTTAAAAGAAAAATTTCTTTAAAATGTTAAATTTATTTTTTAAAAAATTTTTGCAAAGATAATGGTTTTCTTCTATGTTTAAAAATAGAGGTAAGGAAAAAAGAAAAAGACATTTCAGGATGTTTTCCTTTTGTGCTAATATCTAAACTCTGATATTATTATCTCTCAGCCACTAAAGTGTAAATAGTATATAATTTCTTTAAACTGAATTCTAAAATCTTTTTTTATTGAAGTTTAGTCAATTAACGATGTGTCAATTTCTCGTGTACAGCATAATGTTTCAGTCATACATGTAAATACATATACTTCTTTGCATTTTTTTTCATTATAAGTTACTGCAAGATGTTGAATATAGTTCTCTGTGCAATACAGGAGAAACCTGTTTATCTGGACTCTGAAATCTTAAGGCATGTTGTTACCAACATAACTGAATACATTTTTTCAAAAAGTCATAAAAATAATTTAACCACTTGAGAGTAATTCATGAAAAGAATTTTTTAAATTGACTTTTCTTAGAAGAACACTTAAGCCATCCTTTCAAAAATATTTTTCTTTATTGTATGACCCACCTGTGTATAATCAAAATATGAATACTCGTTTGTAATCCAGTCACTCTGCTGTATTGAAATAATTTGGCTTGAAAACATTTTTCTAGTCCATAATGTTTTAGAACATCTCAATAATTATGACAGTGATCATATTATAAGGAAAAATACAATTATTGTGTTTAGAGCTTTACATTCCATTACTTGCAGTCTCACAAGCATAGCCATGAAGTAGGTACTATTGTCTCCACTTTACAGATGAGGAAAATGAGGCACATAGCTCTTGAATGCTCAATAAGTGTTAGGTATTATTAAGTTAATAAAGAATTTTGAGGATGTGGAATTCTTCTGAAAGGAGTATTCACCTGTAACATTGTATTTTGAAAATAATACAGAGCAATCAGAGAGAGATAAAAAAGTAAATGATAAGTAAACATTTTAGGTTAATGCTAGTTATTTATTTATTAGGAATGAATTTCAGTACGGATGCCATAGAAAAGTTACTTTTTCAAAGGATTTGTTCATTTGAATTTCTTACAAAATCTTGAAATCTACCTTTTCATGCCCTGACTGCACGCAGACAATTTACTGGTTAAGGTGATGTACAGGGATCTTGCCAATATTGAATTTCAAGTGACAGAGGAAAAATCAGTATAAGAGGGAATTCAATATGCATGGGAAACCGTTTGTTCCCTCTGCTTCTTTGATCCTTGCCAAGGCACACGAAAGTGGAGCAAAGCGCATGAAAAACAGGGGAACATTCTTGTGCAAAGTGGCAGGAGAGCTCTGAGCTCTCACGGGAATTCAGTGTGACAGGATGAAAAACTAGACTGCCAGCCATCTTCCCTATGAAGGCAAGAAATTTGGGCCACGTCTATACTACCTAGCGTGCCTACATCTGCGCTCTGTAGACAGAATCCCTGGGTTTTGCAAAAGCTTCCATCTTGACTCTTGTTTGGCTGAGTGTGCGGTTTTGCGGATCTTGAGGCGGGCCATACTTGCTCCTGTTCATTGATGCCTTGTGGGGTTTGTTCAGCTTAGAAAGAAACTATTTCACCAAAACAATTTTAACTAGCAGTTTGGAAACATTTGCCAGCAACACAAACATCTGTATCTAAAATAGCCAGGCTATTAAGATGTGAGAAAACAAAACAGATCTTTGTCTGGGGTTGTTGTGTTTGATTGTCTAAAGGTGTTCTGTTCTGTTCTGTTGTTTTCTTTTCTGTTGTTTTCTTTTCTTTTCTTTTCTTGCTCCTTAATGAGATTATAAAATTCCTGGGAATAAAATCCACTCTTTGTTTATATTGCCAGGAATGTAGTAAAAATGAATTGCCTTACCTTTGAATTTTGGACTTGTTTCCAACAAGTGAAAAATTCAGTGTTTTAGCATTTACCTGTTTTGTGCCTCAGTACTGGTTTGACTAATATTTTCAGTTGGCCTGAAATCAGGATACCTTTAAGAGTCAAATTTAGTACACTTGGATTCCAATATGTAATTTTTTCTCATATTAATATAACACATGATTTGCATATAAATAAGAAAATGTGTATTATTGAGCTAATTAATTAGTTTACTAACCTCCCAAGCGTTTATTATTTTATCTTCTTTTGTAGCTAACTGAGTCATTGTCTCTGTGAAGTGCTAAGTGTCCTATGGGACCAACACAAATCAATGTGATAAGTTGCCTTGTCTAAGTTGAAGGACATCAGCATTTACTGATTCAGTTTTTTAATTGGAGATGATTCAGAAAAGGACATAGAAAGTTATATTTGCCATCCCTCCACCTTATTTAATTGGGGTTAGATGGTTTCATGGATGAATTTTGGATTAAGTTCTAAATAAAGGTAGTATTGAGGACTTATGGCTACCAATTTTGTTCCTAACTTCATAGCCAAAGAAAAATTAAGTTTAATAATTTTTTTTTAATTTACTGAAGGCTAACAAATGAGGATGGAACAAAACAATAAAGGTCCACAAGGGTTTACATAGAAGAGCAAAACCGCCTTCAGATTCTGCACCAGCCCCTCAGTTCTTCTCCGCAGAGTTTCTGGTGTCTCCTTCTGGGGACACACTTTGCTCCTATAAACATGGATGTGGCCCCTGCCCTGAGCACTTTTATTTTTCCACATTCAAAGAGCTATACTTTTAATTATTTCTCTTTTTCCTTAATGATCTTAGCATATTATACACACTATTCTATACCCTACATTTTGTACTTAGTAATATACAGGTAAAAATTCAATATGTAGTTCTCTTGTTTTTATATTTCATATACAAATATACTAATGGTGAATATATTTTGAGGACTTACTATGTGCCGAGCACTGTTCTAAGCTCTACTCATGCACAAACTTAATTCATTCCCACCCAGATCCAGGAGACAGGTGGCGACGTCATTTGCAGCATCTTACAGACAGGGAAGCTAAGGAGGGATCAGTGACCACACTGGGTTTAACCTCTGGAAGCTTGGCTTCAGACTTGAGTTCTTAATTAGGAAAGCATGCTGCTTCTTGAAACCACTGAGTCTGAAGTTTCAAACAAGCAGAAAAATGAAAATGTAAGCAAAGAGTCACAAAAGATAGTAGCTATATGGTAATAGCATTTTCTTTAATCATTCGTAGCATATATTAGCGTAATCACTCAGGAGGGCATGTAATCAGGAGGCATTCAGTTAAATGTGTTAACTGAGCTCTATTTTGCTGATAAAGTAACGTAGGTCTGCAGTCACAGGCAAGTGGTGTGTAGTATATTGAAGGTGATCTTGTACTGTATTTCCTGAGTTAAAAGATCAGTTTGTGGGTCTCCTGGATGATCCCACAAATCTCTTATCTTCCACTTTCCTGAATCTGCTCTGTCCCTGCTTCCTGTTTATCCTATTTAGTAATTATCTGCCTTGGACTTGCTTAGGAAACAACTTTCACAACACCTCTTCATCCTTCCCCTCTCCTTCCCCCGCAAGGACCTCATTCTCCACCTTGCCAACTTTTTTTCTTTTTTTCTTTATTTCTCCACTCACAGCTCATGGCTGAGCAGCACTAAGCAGAGGATAATGATATTCCTGTATCAAGGACAAGGGAGGTCATGCATTGCAGAGGGAAACCATCTTAATCCAGGACAATCACCTTCTAGCACTTTTGAAAACATTTCTGTGACCCCTTCAGAAACTTCACTCAGTCCCTCTTTATAAAATTGAAATTGCATTTTCTTCAGTGCCATTGTTTAAGACAAATTTTACTGGTTTTCGTTTTCATGTTGCTGCTGATATTTGAGTGTAAGTTTCTAGTATTTTACATTGTACTCATGCATTTTTCACCTAGATTATTGATTGGCAATCATGGATTGGAAATCACATCTACCATTGTTTCTGTGAGAACAGAGCGTCTGAGTTTCAAGCAACTGACTTAAAAATATTTCGAACAGAGCAGATTTGAAAACTGACAACTCTCTTCTATGCACAAATCCACTTGAGTAACGTTAGCATGAGGCAGTAGAACGATAGGGAAGTTTTGAATTTTAGAGTTAGACGTGACCTTATAGATTCTTTTGCCTAGGACTTTCACTTTACAGATTATGAGTAAGGAATCCAGAAAGATTGGATTTTGCCAAAGCTGCACAGCCAGCCTGCCATCAGTGGCATCTCTTGAGGGCAAGTTGGAGTAGCAGCCATGCAAGATGTCATGACTTGACATCATGGGTTCTCCCACAGTGCCCTGGGCAGCACTGCTATCTCTTGAAGATGGAGATGGATGTCCTTTAATGAGTTCCAAGGTAGGATCAGTTAGGGACACAAGTTTTTGGTATAAAGTTATCAGGATTCTTTTATGTTAAGGCTTTTCTGGTCCTTTGATCCAGTAATATTCACAAAAGTTGAGTACTGTCCAATGCTTTCCAGTCACACCTGCCAGGGTACCACTCTCCATCCGCCCCCACGCCCATGGGGCACATCTGTGAACTTCTCTTGGGCATCACACTTCCTTGGAATATAACTCAGAGAAATTGGAGTGGCGGCTAGGGATTTGGCATTGGGCTAACCTGGCTTGGAATCCTGGCTTTGTAATTTGCTCTGGGCACGTCACTTAGCTCTTTAGTGTATCAGCTTTCTATAAAATGAGGATAAAACCACTCTTCTGTACAGGATGAATGTGAGAATGAAATTATGTGGTGGCTTGCAAAGTGACTGAAGGATGCTAGGCCTTCAAATATTTGTTTCTTCAATTATGCATTCAACAGAAATGCGTAAATGCGTGCTGTGTGCCCAGCATCAGTGCCTTGTGCTGGGGACATAAAGGTGACAAGAGAGGCAAGGTCCATGGCCTCAGGAGGCTGATGTGTTCTTCCCTCCTGAAGATGATGACTGTGGTGCATTGTGCTTTGTGGGGTTTTTTTCAGAGATAAAGCCCTCAAAACATGCCTCACCTGTTTCCTCCACATGAAATGTCTGTGGGGTATTTGAGCCAGAGGTTGAAACATGTGAG
Source organism: Camelus ferus (assembly GCF_009834535.1). Lineage (NCBI taxonomy): Eukaryota > Metazoa > Chordata > Mammalia > Artiodactyla > Camelidae > Camelus > Camelus ferus. The sequence continues at coordinate 13,141,396 of NC_045724.1, forward strand.
AAGGATGGTAGACATTTCTATGAGGTTGTCCATAGAGTATTGTGGAGTGGATGAAGGCCAGACTCCAGGGGTGACAAAGGTCTCTGTAAGTTAGTTACAATTTTGACTGAGGACTTAATTTACCTGGGAGACCTCAATTAGTGATTTGTGAAAGGGAAACAATGGTTATAGAATACAGATAGAGAAATCAAAAAAATTCTTTGTAATTAATTTAATTAATACTTACTGGTCTCTGACTTCTGGTTAACTCTGTAAGACTAGTCAACAAGTTTACTTGCCTTGGCTTATTTTACCCAAGTTTTTATGAGAGGATTCTATGGCTGACAGTGTAAAGTTATCAAAGTTTCTTTGTCTTCTCTTAGCCTTTTTTAAAATAATTTTTTTGAAGTATAGTTGATTGACAATTTTAGTTTCAGATGTATAGCAAAATGATTCAGCTATACAAATACATGCATATATATACACACATGTATTTTCAGATTCTTTTCCATTATCGCTTTTTACAAGAAATTGAATATGGTTCCCTGTGCTGTACAGTAGGTCCTTGTTATTTATCTCTTTTATATATAGTAGTGTATGTCTGTTTATCTCAAAGTCCTAATTTATTCTTCCCCATTTTCCCCTTTGATAACCATAGTTTGTTTGCTATGTCTGTGGGTCTCTTTCTGAAGTCTTCTCTTATCCTTTGAGATAACAGTCCCTGAGAATCTTACATAACGTAATGTATTTTATTCAAGGTCTTGATGAGGTTGTTTGTTGCCAAGGTAGATAGCTCCCACTTTCTTTCTTTTTTTTTTTTTTAACATTTTTTATTGATTTATAATCATTTTACAATGTTGTGTCAAATTCCAGTGTTCAGCAGAATTTTTCAGTCATACATGGACATATACACGCTCATTGTCACATCTTTTTCTCTGTGAGCTACCATAACATTTTGTGTATATTTCCCTATGCTATACAGTATAATCTTGTTTATCTATTCTACAATTTTGAAATCCCAGTCTCTCTCTTCCCACCCTCCGCCCCCCTGGCAACCACAAGTCTGTATTCTCTGTCTATGAGTCTATTTCTGTCCTGTATTTATGCTTTGTTTTTATTTGTTTGTTTGTTTTGTTTTTTAGATTCCACATATGAGCAATCTCATATGGTATTTTTCTTTCTCTTTCTGGCTTACTTCACTTAGAATGACATTCTCCAGGAGCACCCATGTTCCACTTTAAAAGTCTCCCAGTACAAGGCTGTGTTCACCCTCCGTGACATGCCACTGTGGAGGCTTCTTGGCCCATTACCTTGTGGGTCTGTGTGGCTCCCGAGTAGCTTTCTGAGGAGCATCACAGGCCTTCCCTGAAGGCTGTGGCCTTCTGCCTGGGAATCTTCCCTGGTTAGGTCTCTGAATTTCCATAAGAGAATGTCATTTCCCTTCTCAGCACAGCTAACTTGGTAACAAAGTTTATGAGTCTCTCTCAACACAGCAGCCAAGAACCGCTCCACTCCACGTAGCTCATAGTATAACCTCCTGCCTCATCGCTGTCTAAGGCTCAGGTAGCAGCTTGCTTCTGTCAGCTGCCAGAGGGTAAAGAATGGCCTCGTTCTTCCAGATAGCTTCAGTTTTACCCTCAAAATAAGCAAAATGCCCAACATCAGTGCTCTGTGCTCAGAAGCGCAGTCCATTGTGAGGAATCCGCTGTAATCGGCCTCAGAAGTAAGAGTCTTGTAAAACATGCTGTTTTATTTACCACGAGGGTGGGTTCCTGGGGTCACACAACACCCTCCCAGTGAGCAGTCCTGTAAGGCATTTCTGTCCCGTCTCTGTACGAGGCACACTCACGTTTCTGTAGAGAGATGGGTTTGTCCGACCTCATGTACCGAGTAAGCCATTGACTGTCCTGCCTCTGCCTGTGTTGACTGCCGACCTCTGGGCGGGTGCTGACCACTCTCCCCACCCGACTTTATTTTATTCACATTCCCCACCTCAGTTTTTCTTCTGAGGTGCTCATTCATTGTTTTAAAGGGTTGCTATACAGTTATTGTGTATATATTTGGTGGGTATCTTAAACCTTTTTGGGGGAAAGGTAGGATATAAATTACTCAGAAAATAAACTTAAGAATTACAGTGTTTTATTCACTATGATTAAGGGCCAAGGAAAAGATTCACCATGACCACTCCATGCTCAGGAAGTACCTGTTTCGCAAGTTACATCACAACCATCTTTTTTCTTTTTTTATGGAGGTGCTAGGGTTGAACCCAGGACCTTGTGCATGCTGAGCATGTGCTCTGCCACCAGGCCATACCCACCCTCCACAACCATCTCTTACATGACACCATTTTGGTTAATATGTGTACCAAAACCTCTTCAAGATTCACATAATTATAGCCCCCCCAAGAGCTCACACATCTCCACCTTTCCTTCACTTGGCGGAGTCTCACATCTGCCCTGTCTAATTAATAGGCTTGTATTCATTTCAGTTTGGCTAATTTATATAAAAAAGCATGTTTCCAGTTGTAACATGCTCCCCAAATGTAAGAATTCATTTTCTCTGCCACTGACATCATTTTCTTTTTCTTTTTTTTTTTTTAACACTTTTTATTGATTTATAATCATTTTACAATGTTGTGTCAAATTCCAGTGTAGAGCACAATTTTTCAGTTATATGTGAACATATATATATTCATTGTCACATTTTTTTCTCTGTGAGCTACCATAAGATCTTGTATATATTTCCCTGTGCTATACAGTATAATCTTTTTAATCTATTCTACAATTTGGAAATACCAGACATCATTTTCAACGTCTGTGGTTTCTTTTCTTTTCTGTCCCTGGTGACATTTTAAATGTTCTAAGCATGCTAAGAACTTTCTCTCTGTGGAGACTCTTTCCTTTCCAGTCTTCCACTTAGCGTTCTCCCTGAGGTGTCCGTTTCAGTACATTTGTTCATCTAATTACCTCCCTTGACTCAGCTTTGATATTGAGAGTGGTTATAGAGGAAGCACATTGCTTTTGAGATGTATTCCTTGGACTTGCCACTAAATTCTATTACGCTGTTCTCTGATTGAAGGAAAGGCAGAGAGCATAGTTTTTTCTACTGCCACCTGTAAATGCGGCTTTGGTCATGCTCTTAAACATTCCCTTAGCTAATCATTGAGCATCTCTTAATTACAAGGTACTCTTAGGTTTGATTGGGATACTGAGAGCAAGAGGGTTATTCTCTGTCCCTAAGGAACATTCTCTGTGAACAGCCAAGCCTAATAAAGGTTGGATTTTAAAAATGGCATGATAAGAGAAGCAGCAGTATGTTCTAGAAGAATGCAGGGACTAGAGATTTCTTTTCCAAAGTGTTTGGAGAAAGAAACTAATGAAGGAGGTAGAATTTATCCTCAGCATCAAAAGATGTGAATGAGTGAGGGACGGAGAGGATAGCGATAGGATATTCATTCAAGGCTGGAGATGAAGACCCTTTCACAGGGACTCAGTGATGGTATCATCTCCATCAGAACAAACTTCAACTGTATTTAAATTTCACTGAAGGATGAAAGCATTTTTAAGCTGGAAGATCACTTTATGATCATCTTTACCAGTGAGATACCTGAGCCCAGAGAGATGACTTGAACAATTCACTTCACATGACAACACTAACATGTTATATGAAATACTTCAGCGTGAATTATCTTATATAATCTTCACAATGGTAGCGTCCTCATTTTATTGTTAAAGAAGCTAAAGTCCAGATAATGTGCAGATAATTATTTAAATGGTAAGTTAGCAGAGCCGTTCAGATCATACTGTCTGGCTTCATTGGTTATGCTGTCCACTACAATGAAATTTGAACTGCTCATCTTTTCATGTTCTGTCCTGTCAATTAGAGAGGATGTAGAGATGAAATGTGCAGGATCCAGTCCTCTCCCACCACAGGTGGATTATTTTCCAAACATTGAATGAGAAGAAGTTCACATTTTTGGAGTCAGTGCAGGTTCTGTAATCCATGCAGCTAAGCCTTGGTCCTGGGTATCTCGCCTCCTCCAGCCCCAAACCTCCAGGAGCAGGTGATGGCCAAACCTCCCATATCCAGGAGCCCTTCAGAGGCTGTACCACCCAACTTTGTCCTCATCCCTGCAAAGTAAGACTTAGAGAAGTGATGCTGTCTCCCAGAAAAGTCGAGTCAGGTCCAGTCAGGTGTGTGAGGCAGGAGAAGGCTGGTAGAATGAGGGAAATCATCTCAAAACCTAGAGGAAGCCCTGCAATCTACCCTCTGATTTTCAACCCAGATACGGCCTCACTTTTCTTTTACTGTGAAGGGTAAGGTGTCCTCCTCGTTCTGTGCTGTGATATCCTTTCCTCTGTAAATCAGAATTAACTTCTGCTTTCTTTCTTTTGATCTTCCTGATTTGGGCTTGATATACCACCTTTCAAGATGACTTTTGCATACACTTAAGTTGATTTTGAGAGTCTCAAAGTTCAGGGAGCCTCAGTGTTGACTACCGTCTGGCGGCATCTTCCTACACACCCGTATAACTGCCCCCAATCCTTTAAGGCTTGAGTCTCAGACATGACAATACCTGCTTTTAGGGAAGTAATACTTAAACCCCTTTCTTTTCATCTTGGTCCTCCATAGTAGCACACAGAATATATTTGACCCTTGAACAACATGGACCTGAACTGTGCAGGCCCACTTATACACAGATATTTTTCGACAGTAAACACTATGTGCAGTCTTGAGATTGGTTGCATCTCTGTGGATGTGGAGGAACTGTGGATACAGAGGGCTGGCTGTAAATTATGGGCAGATTAATGCCCAGGTTGCTCAAGGGTCAACTGTATAATTGCTGATTACCATGTCTCATGTTCACTAAATTCAGATAATCTTTATACAGGTTTTCCCCAAAAGCTCTGCACTTCATTTTGTAATCTGTGTTGTTTTAGCATAAGGTTCAGAGTCTAGCCAGAGATGGGGGCTCCCCTGGCCTCGACTCCATGTCGTTACACATGTAGCAAGAGTCTCCTCTCTGCAGGGAGTGGGGTTACTTAATTCCATTTCAGGGCAGTAATCTTTCACCTCGATTAGACTGAGAACTGAGTAAGGAGGGACTCCATCCTCCCTGAAGCACAGAGAAAGGGTCCTGCAGGAACCCTGAGCTCTGCCTCCCTTCCAAGTACCCCTGGCATATGTGGTCCCAAGGAGTGTAAAGTTAGATCAGAAACTCCCTGCAACCTTAGAATAAATGTGAACATTGACCCCTAAATCTGCAAGGACCCCTCCAGCGATGCAGCAGGATTACATCAAAGTCAAAGATTTCTGTGAAGGAAGACAGAATTGGAGGAAATATAAGCATAATCTGAGGAGCTCAGGCTTGGGTAAGTATCTGCAAATATGAAAGAAGCATTAAAACTTTTATATATATATATCAGTAAAGGAATATAAAAATTTGGCAAAGGATTTGGACAGTTCATAGAGGGAAATACAATTTTCAGGCACACGCATACAAGCATCTCCAGTATCTCCCAATTAAAACCATGCACTTCTGTTCTATGCTTAATGAGGTAGTAACGACATCTTTAAAACAGCGACAACCAGTGCATGTAAGGCTGTGGCAAAATGGATACATTGGAAATTGATAACAATCCTTTTGAACACTATTTGGTAATGTATGTAAGAAACCAGGTAACACTTTGAGGGAGGCATGAGAAATAAAGCCAGATAGATGCTCTGGGCAGTAAATCCCGCTGGTGTCTGAGGGTTGGAGTTGGCCAAGGCATTTTAGTTTGAAGATAACAAAGAGGGAGAGATGAAGCTATCAGCTAGTGAGATTTGGTAAATATTGTCCACCTAAAGCTGAGTCATCTAGGCCGTGTCCTCAATTTGACAAATCAGGAGACTGAGGACTAAAAACTATGGAGGTAACTTCCCCAAGGCTCAAGTAGGAGTTGTGAGCTCAGGGGAACTAGATAGAATCTTCTGAGTCGCAGCTCTGTTTTCCTTTTTAATATTGAAGGATTTATGGAACTCTTTAGTAGTATTTACAAATGCAGAATTTCAATGATCTTATGTAGATTTTAATATTTTATGATTGGATATGTAGACATTAACTTTTAAATAAGCTTTAAAAAGAATTACAACGATTTCCCATTTGTAAATATTTTGACTTGCTAGTAGAAGTAATCAGATAATCTTTACAGATTCAATAGAGTAAAAGCTAAACTTGAGAAACACTCATTCTTTTGATCCTTGATTTTTCTTTAATGTCTGCTTTGCTCTCTGGACCCTTACTGCACTCTCAGAATGCAAAACGAACACAACCAGGGCTGTCCTCTGGGAGCAGGAGCGATGGACATTTGCTTAAAATAATTCAAACAACTTGTTATCCACTGTGAACATAAACAGTTGCAAAAATTATATAATCCTGTCAGAGAGATAAGTGTAAATACAAAATAGGAACCATAATTCAGATGGAGAATTCACAGAGGAGATGCTAGAGCTTGATTATAGGGAGTAATAGAAATTTCACAGGTCAAGGGAAGACAGGTAAGTATGGAGAAAAGCCATTCTAAGCAAAGGGCATGTGCAAAGTCTGGGAACAGTGTGGCACTTTCAGAGAGCTGAGATAATTAGGGGTGTCTGAAGTGCAGACTGAAGGGGGGAGAGCAGTTAGAGACCAGGTGTCAGAGAGGGACTCAGTGGGACTTTTCTTCTACTAGTGCCATGCTTGGTTCTAAGTAACTTTGCAAGGTATTGTTATTTCATTTATTCCCACTTTACAGATAGTGACACTGAGTCATAGAAAAGGAAAATAACTTGAACTAAAGTCATACGACTAGTAAGTAGTAGGGTCATGATGTGAAATATGGCCATTGAGTCCACAGCTCAGAGTCCTAATATCTAGACTCTCCTTCCTGTTCCACACTGGAGTTTGGAGCATTGATGGGTTTTCAAGCTCATTGTCATGGTGGTGCAGACAGTAGCTGAAAGGCTACAGGTAGCAAGCTAGGAAGCAGCCTGTGGCAAGAATCAAGACAAAGGATGATGAAAACCTAAACTTGGAGCAAAAGTATTTAGGAGGGAAAATCTGCAGAACTTGGTTTTGATTTGATGGAGCCAATAAGGAATTTCTGGCTTGGAAATTGGGTGGATGTTAGTACCATTAATCAGACTTACAGAGGAGGAGGATTCAGTTTGGGCGACATGAGTTGTGGTGTTCATGGATTATTCAGGAGGTCTGGCAAATAGTAGGATAGTCAGATCAAGAGATGAGAAGGTAAAGCTTTAGAATCATCAAATTGGAAGTTATTGAAATCTTCTTACAGACTCTACCAACCACTTAGAGCCTATAGTGAGATAGAGGACCATCGAGGGAACCCTAGGTCACTGTATTTCTCAAAATATAGTCCACCCACGGGCTGCCTGTCCACCAGTTGTTTATTACTAGTCCATGAGAACAGAAGGGATTGCTTCCTCATGTAACTATCACTAAGCACACCATTTACTCGAGCTTTTTTGTTTGTTTGTTTCCAATCTTAGCAAGACTTTTTGATGAAGGAAGCATCACATTGCACTGATTAACAGCTTGATGCCAACTCCTTATTTTGTCCCAGATCAGCACTTTTAGTATCACTGATAGAGAGGACACCAACATGGAAGCTTTGGGCAGAGGGAAAAGTACCCAAAGAGAGGGAGAAGGAACAGGGTGAGTGGTAGGGTGAGAGGCAGAAGGAAGGGAAGTCGGGTTATTCTCATGGACACGTGGTTTGAAGGAGTGAGTGTCAGGACGGTCACAGAGAGGTCAGGTGAGATTGCAGACTAAAAAATAATGATTTGGATTTGGCTACTTTAGGGTCATAAGTACATTTTAGGCGGTTTTACCCCCTGCTTACTCTTCTGCCTTCTGCTGTCTCATTTTTTTCCCACCAATCTACCTAAATACTTCTCAAACCTATACTTTCGCCGTGTGTGCCAAAGACCTCTTTGACTCTAAATCTAAAATACTCTTGGATTCAGTCTTTATTTTACCTTCTCTCTCGGCTGATCTGAAGTTACTGACCCCTCTCTCCTTGCTGTCATATTCTTTCTTCTGCAACGCACCGACCTTGGTCTTCCTTCATACCCCGCCTGTCCTCCGCCCGTCCCTTTTGCCCACACTGCGTGTTTTTAATTGCACCCATTTCTTTCAGTACATTATACGTGGTGTCAATTTCCAAACCTAAACTCAGTCCGCATTTGTCTCCTGAGCTTTAGAGCAGTCTAACAGCCTAGGGGACATCATTACTCGAATGCCACAGACTCTTCGATTTCAGTATATCCAAAGCTGGACCTAAATTCTCACTTGCATTCTTCCCTCCCTACAGTTCCTCCTCCTTCCCAAGCCCCATACTTGTACTACAGTCTGCCCAGTTGCCCAGCCACTGGCATGAGCATCATCCTTCTTCCTTATCCCATTAGTTTATTGATTTCACCTCCAAATGATACTTCAACTCTGTAACTCTCCCTTATCCCTGCTACCTGCATTGGGCCACCAACATCCCTGACCTGGATGACTGAGTTATCCTCCCAACTGGTCTCCTCTTCTCAGCCTTCACTTGTCTCCAGTACCCTCACCACACAGGAGCCAAGTCATCTACCTAGAGTGTAAGTGTGGTTACATCACTCCTTTGTTGAATTCTTTCCTGACACTCCAGCCTCATCTCTGCACTCTACCTCTATAGATTCGGGTCAGATGGATTATTTTTCAGTTTTTCAAAATGCTCTCTTTTTCCGCACCTTCACACATGCTCATGCGACTACTTGGAGTATGTTTATATACTCTTTTTATTGGTGAGTTTGGCTTTCCTCATGAGGAAGCCTCCATGACCTTGCAAATCTGAGTTAGATGGACTTCCTCTGAGGTCTCCTAGCATTCTACCTTTCCCATTTTGTAACCCTTTCCATGTTGTTTTGTAATTTCTCATTTCTGTTCATGAATTAATGCCTTCCTCTGAATTTTAAGCCCCAAGAGGGCAGGGATCATATCAGGTTTGGTACATCATTAGACTTCAAGCTCCTAGGACAGTGCCTAGAATAGTGTAAACAATTTGGTCAGTGTTTGTTAAATGAAACGAATGTTCTTCTGAGTACTTTCACACCCATTATCTCAGTGGGGGTAAAGAACAGTTTGGAGAGGATTTTAATGAAACTTGAGATGTTGGTGGATTAGATTAAATTATTTGTTGGGTTGTTTTGCACGAGTAGGAGGAAGGAGAAGTAGGAGTCAGAAAAGCTGGTTAGGAGAAAAGAAGCATTTAATTCCACCCCATAGAACAAAGAGAAAGAGTTGTTTTTTTTTTTTTTTAACTAGCTTGCATTATTTAAATTTCATCTTCCTTCTGATAAGTTGAGGCCTGTAAAGTGTGCATGTGTATGCATGTGTGTGTGTGTGTGTGTGTTTTAATATTTCAAAGTGTCAAATTGTCCATCTTTTAGGGCTTTTTTCTTCACCTGGAAAACTAGGTAACATGATATAAAAATCTTGTATGCTTTGATCATTGAATTTGTTTTGTTTGGGGGGAGATTTGCAGAAGAGAGTAATTGATTTAATTACAGCTTTTCTATTTCCAAACAAAATTGAGATGGTATATATTTTTAGAGATTTAATTGAGTTTTTTTAAAAGGGAAAAAGAAGTGAACACCAAGAAATAAGGGAATAAGCAATCAATAGGAGGACATCTAGGCTAAGAAAACCTAGGTAAGACAAACTGCTTTGAGGACAAAATTATCTCTAAACTATCTGAAAGTCAAGGTGTAAAACATAATGTGATAAGACACATTGCTTGATGTCTTTAGCTGTTTCTCAAATACGAACTTCCAAAAGCTGAAGAGCTCACAAGTCAAGATAGACCTTTCAGAAAAGCACCTGAAATACAGGTCAAATTAGATGCCAACTGTGCCAGTTGCAAAGCATATGCTCCATTTTGAAACGATTAAGAAGATGGGTGTGTATTCTAGGTCAGGTGGTTCCACATGGAGATGTAGACTGCAGAATATTTAAAGAAAAAAGAGGCCGAGACTTTTTCTTCAAAACACAGCTTGAAATCTAATGAACTCCTTAAAAAAATATATTTACTTGGAGCTCTGAGTTCTTTATAGAACACAGAAGGGAGAAGCTTGGTTTGGAACATCTTGAGAAGATGCCATTATCAACCTCTACAGGAAAACAGTCTAATGTAGGCTTAGAGAACGCTTAACTTTGACCAGCCAGCACTGCATTCTAACGGTTCTATGAGATGAGTTAGCGCAACAGTGTATCCCAAATAACTACATAAACTGACCATCGAGTGGAGTTGTTTTGAAATTTCTGGCTGTAATTAACCAATAGGCTTGTAAATCATCATGGTGGTTTCTGGGTATGAGGAGCATATATCCAGCTTCTGTGAAGAAGTTTGCTGTCTTATTTGCTATGCCAGAGGGCATGCAGGAGTCTTGTCTGAAAATGGTAGAATCAATTAGGTTTCAAGGTTAAACAGGACGTATAGGACTTCATATGATTTCAAAACAAAATTTACTCTGTCAGACTCCATTCTTATCTACCCTGACTCACAAGGCTTTGGAGAAGCACTTAAACTTGGAGGTAAAACTATGACCCACCATGTGACACATGGAAGACCTTGTTGGTAGAATCAAGGCTGACAGGTATGTTAGTAAAGGCTGCCAGGTCTTCAGCTGTTGTCCATAGTTTTCTGTTTGGTACAGTGTAACATCAGCGTCCCCGTGAGAATCATCACTCTTGATGTTAGACTGAGAGATTCTAACCCACATCTAGTTAAGTGATCTAGCAAAGAGGTCTGGGGGCAGAGGCAGCACATCTGGAGGTTGGGGAGGTGGAGATTGTCTGATGGGTGAACTGGATGAACTAAGGGAAAAAAAATACCTAAGGGGTAAGAGTAGATGATTTTTTTGTTTATTCTGGAAACAGGATAAGAGTTTCCCCAACTCTACAACCACTGCCCAGCTCTTCCTCTGAGCTGGTTGTGGGTTGTTTTTTTATTTTGTGGTTTCTATACAATTATTTTTGTGGTTTCTCTGAGTTTCCCAGATGAGTAATTTTAAGGTGCTGCCTGGTTTAGGATGTTTGGTTCAGAGTCTGAGGCACAGGAAGAGCCTGTGATGAATGCTGTACAGAGTACAGAGTTGCTCATACATACATCAGCTCTCCTCATCTTGCCGCTCCCTCATTCCCACATAAAATAAGGGAGAAAATGGAGAATTTTAAATTAAAAAAAAAATCTGTCTGATTCAGTTTTCCCTGGCCCAGAGGTTTTTCTCTATTTCTTTCCATGAACCAGAAGCCTTTTTGTAGGTGGGGGAGCGGCTGGTAAGGCAATCGTGTGAACCTCTTGGTATGGCTGGGTACTATCTGTAGGATGAGAGAGAAGCAGTGTGGACATGGGGATTGGGGAGCCTTGTCTCATCACACAAAACCACCAAGAAAATCTATGCATCTTAGTACAACCTGGTGACTCCCACCTTACAATACATTTTAATTATTTCTAATCACGCACTAAGTCTCAAATCATATATCTCTTGAATTATTTACCAATGCAAGTAAAAGATAAAGTAGAGTTGGAGCAGAATGGAATGTGCTTGACCCTTCAGACTTCCCTGTGAATTAAAACAAGGTTAATTTTGACACAGTGCTGATAGAACCAAGAGATGAAATTTCTTTCTGTATTTCCACAGAGTACAGTACGATCCACAGCCCGTCAACACCCATTAAAGACTCAGACTCTGATCGATTGCGACGAGGTTCAGATGGGAAGTCACGTGGGCGGGGCCGAAGAAACAATAACCCTTCGCCTCCCCCGGACTCTGATCTGGAGGTATGTCATTGCCAGCCCCCGAGTAATTAGCCAGGAGTCTTGTGGTTCTACACCTGCCGTGATCAGGGTGTCCAAATGCCTTTGTTACTGCTTCCCCCCACTCCCCCCTCCCGTATTAACTATAAGTAAACTGGGTTTTTTTCCATATTAAAGATAAAGCAGTTATCCATTTCTGTTTTCTCTTCCATTGTAGCTATGTCGTAAAGCATTTGTTTTCTTTTTCTCTTTAATGAAACATAATCAGTCATGTAGTTCTGCTTTGACCAAATTCTCTTGTACTGCTCTGTGTTGTTGCCACTTAAAATTAAGGATTGTACAAAAAACGCTTAATAAAATCCACTTAGAAATTAAAGACACACATACATATATATATCGAGAAAGGAAAAAATCTAGAATATTCTAAACAGAGATGATTATCACCTTATGTTTTGGTGGAGTTCAAAAGCAGGAGGGATTACATAAAACTTTAAAGGGTGGTAGATTTCATAGCCTTGAATCCACTGCAGTTAAGTTTCTTTTTACTGCCAAAGTGAAATCTGATGATGGAAAACATGATTATTTTGGCTGAAAAGATGAACAATGTCCAGCAAAACTTGTGGATATGAATATGTACTGGTGTGAGTGGGATTGAGAAGGAGAAAAGCAGGCTTGGGACTCCTTTTGTGGTATCTCAGAGACCTTTTCAATTTCAAATACCCCAAGAGTGTGTCAAGAGCCTGTGGGATGTGTCTGCTTAAGTTGTTAACTATCTGAAATCTGAACAAAATCAGGCAGGAATAATATACCATCCATTTGATAACATCCCCATAGGTAACATAAGGTGAATAGATGATGTAAGATTTTAGTTTCTATGGGTGACTTATTTATTTATTTAAATACTTGGCTTGATAAGAATAAAACATCAGATTAGTTATTTTAACACTTCTTCATGAGCTGAGATCAGAGACAAGGAAACGATAAGTTGAATGACTTTTAATGGATTGCCCCTCTCTGTCTCAGAAGTTATAAACAGACTCATTTTAGCTCATTTTCCATTTCTTCAGAACTTAGACTGAGAAGCTATATGGAAGTAGGAAGAATGTATTTCTTTCCTGTATTTATATCAGGGCTTGCCAACATGTGTATCCTCTTGTACCTCATCTGAGATTCCATCTGAGAAAAGCTGGGAGATACTCTTTAGAACAGGTGTGTTTAAAAAAAAAGAATAGTAAATTCAGGTTTTTTCATTTGCCTCCCGTTTCAAGACTAGCTTTTCATGTTGAAGTTAACTGATTATCAGGTTTTTCAGCCTGAGGGAAAGACACACTGATTTGGTTCTTCCTTTGTAGAGGGTGTTCATCTGGGACCTGGACGAGACAATCATTGTTTTCCATTCATTGCTTACTGGGTCCTATGCCAACAGATATGGGAGGGTGAGTACCAAATTTACTCTAATTTCTTTAGAGTAAATATGCCTAGAATTGAATCTTTTTTTGTCCAAAGGGGAATGTGGTTAACTTTGAATGTAACTTGATTTATTGAGATAGTCAAGTATATATGTGAGGCAAAAAAAAAATGTAAATGAACAGAAGAAGTTTCTTTCTTTTGGGTTCTTAAAAATGAGATAATATTTATGTAATTACGTTCATTCTTTCAGACCTCAATGAGTAAAGGTGATTGAATGCTATTCTAGGATGGAATATTAAAATATATAGATGACATAGAAAGGTCTTTTGTGTTATATTTTTTAATTTGCCACATTCTTTTATTCTCTTTATTCTTGAGGTATTCCATGAAGCAAGATATTTCACTTGATACTGTCTTCAGTGATTGGCAGTGTTACCATTTTATTTTTAAAGCACCTGTTATGAATGTCTTTATTAGTCCCTTTGCTGTGGAGCTAAATTTACATGATGCTTAATAAAATTGGGCCTCTGAATGACAAAGGACCAATACATCCAATTTTGAGTTGTGACAATACTTATCTTGATAGGTGCAGGTAAACAATAATATTATAGATCATCTTCCATGAATAGAACTTCAGTTTCACTGTTCTTTCTGTATTAGATTTCCCAAAACTTTGGAAATTCTTTTTGATTGTTTGCTGGCCTCATAAACCTTTTCCGCACAAAAAAAAATCATGTTGTTTAAAGTGCCTTTAGTTATTTCTGAAATTACCCTGTGAATATGGTATTTCTCAGTTTTTGTAATCTTTAAAGAAATAATATTACAAGTCATAGATCCTTGAAGTTATTGATTTTGAGCCTTAGAAAGCTGAGTTCTTGTGTTTTGGTGACTCCAGATGTTTATCAAAATTACGTGTTAAAATTGACACTCATGAAATGTGCATGCTCTCACTACAGGTTTTATCCAGGTATTTATTCTTTCAACAGATATTTATTTCAATAATTACATATCGAGCACCTGATTTGTAGGTATCTGGAAGTGAGAGTAGAGGAATTATAAGCTGAGCTTCACAGTACTGCCTTCATTCTCATAACCCTAAAGAAATACCTAATCCAAAAAACTGGAAAAACGCACATTTGTGAGAACGAGAATATTCCACCATTTGAATTTCGATGAGAAATAAGATATCTGTAAAATTCAACATGCCCCATCTGATTGTCAAACAAATTTTCTATGAGAGGAAGACAGTTAACAAAAACACAGATTATAAAAAAAAAATAAAGCCATAGACTCAATCATTCAGAATAGGTCTCTGCTTTGAAGCTAGCACATAGAAGGAGTCAATAAATATTAGCTGCTTTATTTCTTCTATCATTCCTTGTCTCAGTACTAGGAATATCCTGATTTCAAAACTATTCCTTTAAAAGCCTGAAATGTCAGTGTGGTTAGTAGGAAGCCTCTTGAAGATCATCTTAGCTGAACCATTTTAATGTTCCTCCAACTAACTCCTAAGGTCAAGAATGGGCTCCTGGAACTTGCACACAAGTGTTGAAAGGAGCTTACACTTAGGAAACTAACATTTGAAAACCATTTAGAAAGTCTCAAGTCTTTAAAAGCTTTGTCACTAGAGGCCAAATTGACGTAAAGAGAGTTGTCTCCATCCATGCACTGTTAGCCATTGAAAGGGGCCAGCTTAGAGCAAAGTGGTGAACATCCCATGACCCACTGACCTCACATCAATCTCTAGCTGTAAATGATTGGTTTACACATGGGATTCACACCTAACCTAGAAACCACTGGCAGCTTAGAGTTTTCATTTGGATTCTTGACAATACCTAAACAAATATCATAAATTTTATTTTTACAAGTGTCAACCATTAGTATTTTGAGACTTCAACCAATAGTATTTTGTTTGTTTAGTTTTCTCCTCCTAGGGCATGTGATAAAAAGTTTTATGTAATTTTCTCAAGCCAAATGTATGTATTTTTTTTAAGTATGGATGATTTGAGATGTTTAAATGTAAGCTTACCATTTGTTTATAAGTTGAAGGGGCCTGGGGAGAGAGTGGCCACAGAAAACCTGATTGAGAGAAGGTCTTCCTGTGCGTGACTTTCTTTTTCTCCAGTTTAAATTCTGTTTTCTGCACTCATTGCTTGGGTGATTTTATTCTTCTTCTTTTTTAATTATTGAAGTATAGTCTGTTTGCAATGTTGTGTCAGTTTCTGGTGTATAGTATAATGTTTCAGTCGTACATATACATACATTCCTTTCCATGTTCTTTTTCATTATAGGTTACTACAAGATAGTGAACATAGTTCCTTGTGCTATACAGTAGAAACTTGTTGTGTATCTATTTTATATATAGTAGTTAGTATCTGCAGATCTCAAACTCCCAATTTATCCCTTCTCACCCTCTTTTTTGCCTGGTAACCATAAGTTTGTTTATTATGTCTGTTCTGTGTGTATGACTTTTTGAGCCTGAGGTCAGGATGACCTGAAGAGTCCGATTGATAATGTGACCATCAGGAGAAAGGATGTTCTAAGCAGAGGAAACAGCAAGTGTGGAGGCAGGAAAGGGTTTGATGTTTGAGGGATAAAGAGGCTGGTGGTGTCGAACTTAGTGATGGAGATGCATAATCAAGAAAGATGTGGGCTGGGATGAGGGCAGGTGCAAAGTGCCTCCCAGCCATGCTCAACAGGGCTGATCTCATTGCACGTGCCATGGGAAGTCATTGGAAGACTTCAAGGGGGGACATAACAAGATCAGATTTAGATTTTTAGATTGATTTGGCTGTGTGTGAACTAACGGTAGGGAAAGAGGGGTGGGGGAACAGAGAGGAGGAGGTCTTAGGGGTGATCTGATGCACTAGCTGTAGAGATGGAGAAAACTGATTGGATTACAGATTCTACTGCAGATAGAGAATTGGGATTCAATTGGATTGTGCTGTTGAGCAATAAGTAATAGGAGTGAAAACGTCATTCCTGGGTTTTTGTCCTGAGCAACTGGGAGTGTAGTCATCTATTTGTTGAGATGGGGAAGAATTAATTGGAGGGGAAATGGAAAGTTCAGTGTTCGACAAGTTCGAGGTGCCTGTTAGACATCCACTTGGACCCTTGGACCAGGCAAGGAGGTCCTTGGAAGGTGAGCCCAGGACATGTGGGCATGGTGAGAGCTGCAGATGTCAGGGTTAGAAGCTCCTCAGACACTTAGCTTGATTTCTTCCTAAACGTTTGTGAGCATCTTCATCGTGCTGGTTGCTCATGGTCAGCTGTTATCTCATTACGGGGACACCCCCTATCCTGACAGGTTGACTTTTGAAGATGCGTCACTGAGGATGTTGAATAGTAGCCTGTAGCATGCAAGAAAGTTTGCTCCGTGTTCTGTTTATTAGAGAACTTTAGAATCTTAAATCTGATCACTGTGTCTGGTAAAAATGTGTAGATCAACAAGGATACTTCCAAAGAATAATAAGAACCAAGCTGATCAGAACTTGCATCCCTCTTGCTGACTCGGCACAAGGAGAGAAGTCTGAAAGCAGTTCAGGGGCAAGCCACATTTCTTGGAGCACAGATTCAAGGATGTTGCTGGCCATTGTCGGGGATCATGTGGCTGGGCCTTACTCTGCAGGCACACAAAGACATGAATGCCTGACAATGTGATAGCTGTTCTGTCTCTATGGGAACCAGATACTTGAGAAGTAGCTTAGTCACAGTAGCTTAGGCTGCTCAATGAGTAGGCCATTCAGTAAGGGGATACGGGATCTGGTTGATATAATGCAAAAGTTAGAGCATGTTACAGCAATGTGTACCAAAAAACGTTTGAGAATGTCCCACCTTCCATGTAACCCTAGCTGTGGGAAGCAGGCATGCTGGGTGCTATAAGGAAGTATTGTTTTATAACAAAGGTGATGGGAACAAAAAAAGGATGCTGGGTACAGGTCAGGTTTTAGGAAAGAGAAACAGCATATTAGCAGGAAAATGAAGCCCCTGGGTGTTACTGTATATTACGTTGTTGTTAATAATATCTATCCTGGTTGTTTTTCATACATTTTGTAAAGTGGCTTTCCAACTAAATCCAGATTCTCCAATTTTGCTGAAGAAAACTAGTCTTGACTTTTTTTTTTCCATTGAATTTTCTCCTTGAAATAGGCAATATCATAATCTAGTTGTTAACGTCAAAGCACAGACCCCAAATTTATATTTCCAATGAGTATTGTGCTGATGCCCCAAGCATGGTTTGCTCCTTGGGGGAGGACTTCACAAGGTACCCAGTATCATGATTGTTTCAAGACTTTCTATTGTTGCTTAACAAATCATACGGATTTGGGCTAGAGTGGTCCTTAAAAGCATTGAGCGCTCGCCCCTCATTTTCCAAGAAAACCTAAATGTGAACATTTAAGACAGCATAAAGCTTTGCATTTTTAACTATAGGCCCTGCTTATTAAGAATTTCCTATGTGCCCAGGGCCCATTTAACTCAGCTTCAGTGCTCTGAATCTATTGCCAAGCCCATTTACAGATGAGGAAACTGAGGCTTAGATGAGGTTAGAGATGTGAGAAACACTTAGCACCTAGTCCTGACAGAGAATACGTATTGTTCTAATTTTAGTGTAGCTGAACCTTGACTGTGAAAAAACAAAACAAACAAACAAAAACTCTTGAGCCTGGCATAGTGGCCAGTGAGTAATACGTGGTAGTATCTTTACATTTATGAAGTACCAATGTGTCTGTCATATGCCTTCTGGTGTATAGGAAGGACGTCAGATTTGAATTCACAGAGAGCTAGACTCAGACCCAAGCTCTAATTTTCAGTTCATTGACCTTGGCCCAATTGTTTCTCCATGCTGAGCCTCAGTTTCCTCTTCTATAAATCTGGCTACTTGCAGAATTGCTTTAAGAATTAAGCTATGTCAACAACATCTCAATAAAGCTGGAGGGGAAAAAAAGGATTCAAGTTGTGGTCATGAGTTTGAAGGGCTCAGCACCGTGTCTTATTAATAGCAATAATCCAGTAATAAAAACAGTATATGTCACTGATTAACCTTGTATCTGCTGTCTAAATAAGCATTTGCCTGTTAACACACCAGGCTTCTAGGAGGGTCCCATTTGTCACAGTGAGTTTAGATGAACTCAGCCTCCCTAGTGAGTGTAGTACTGTGATCATTCAGCATACTGATGAAAGAAAAGTTCGACAGTAGTTTATCTAACCCATTTCATCAGAACACCCCAGCTAGCCAGTATGGATTGCTGTTCTTACCCCATTTTAGGATGCAACACTAAAGTCCAAAATCTGTTGAGAGGCAGCCATCTTCCATGGTGGCTGATGTAGATGGTGAATTCATAGCATGGCACCAGAGTGGCTGGACAGCTAGCATCCTCCTCGGGCTCTAGAGGATCTGGTTACTTATACAGAATGATCTCTCTTTTGGGACCTCTAGACCAGGAGTTGGCAAACTTTTCTGGTAAAGAGGCAGGTAATAAAGAGGTCAGATTCTGTGGGCTATATGCCTGTCATAACTACTCTGCTCTGCCCTGGTAGTGCAGGAACAGCCTCAGACAAAAGAAAAAGAATTTGTCTCAGAAACTTTATGTGGCCTGCAAAGTCTAAAATACTTTTTGTCTGTCCCTTCAAAGGAAAAGTTTGCCTGCCGCTGCTCTAGATCGTGCTCTGACCTTTGTGTTGATTCTATTTACTCCTGCCTTTAGGACACCAGGACAATTCAGTGACAGCCACACTGTGGTCACCTAGACTGGAAACTCAGTGCAGACATCCAATAAAGCACAAGCCAGCACATGCATTTGTCAGGGTAGGTGAAGCGGCTGTAACAAATAGGCCCCAAATCGCATAGCTTAAACACAGTAGAAATGTACCTCTTTCCTATTGAAGGGTCTCGGGTGGATTTTCCCAGTTGCTTGGTTTGGGCAGGGTTAGGTAATGCAGATAATGGTTGTACATCTCACCATGTACAGAAGCTCCTGAGGCTTCTTCTGTGACCGCTGTCAGATTTCTAACCCACAGCGAGAAGAAGCAGAGGGGAGCATGAAGGGCAGGCTTGATGGGCCGAGCTTAGAAGGGTGCACACCTCTGCCCCCTTGGCTCAGTGCAGAGGAGACCAGGAGATGTGGCCTCACTGTGAGGCCAGGAAGAAACAGAGAATGAGTTTTGGTGGATGGGTGGCAGCAGCAGCCACAGGTTTCAGCTAAGAAATATTTGACAAATGAGTAAAACACAAAGCCCACTTTCAAATCCTTGTGGTGGCTCTGGCCATCCCAGCAGAGCCGGACCCTCAGGCTATGGGACAGGTGTACTGAAGAGTGATGAATGGCCAGTTAATCCCGGAGGATGGTTCCCTGATTTTATCCTCTTCTTTATGGATCAATGCCAAGTGAGATCAAAATGATGAAATAATTTAGGGTCCCCAGCAGAACTTCTCAATGCCATGAGATGACATAGAATCTAAACTCCCAGAACAAACCAAAAACACACTGCTCTTGACTATCAAAGGGGTTTCAAGCTGAAAGAGCCTCCTGCAGCACTTTTCTTTGCCCTTATCCTGATAATAGTTCTCTTCCCCTTTAACTGCCAGCCCCTCCCTCCTGACTGGCAGTGACATATAGCCGAAATGCATGTTCCTGCTACCTTATTGAATAAAGCCCTATTTTTCACATTCATATATGTGAAAGGGAAGGCAGTGAACACATATGAATCACCACAGCTTTCCAGCTACCACCAGCTTGGGACTTCCCTTACACAGAGGCAGGAAAAGCATCTTATATCTGCAAGTCTCACTTGTTCTGTCTTAATCATCCCATCTATAAAATGGGAGCAGTCACAGGGCTGTTGGGAAAACAATATACAGCATCTAGAAAAATACTCATAGGCACTCCCTAAATAAGAGCGATCACTGCTTCCTTTGGGGGTTCAGAGGAGGGGTGGGCAAGAGTGGGCAAGTGTTGTTCCAGGTAGCAGACAGGGAGAGGCAGAAGAGGAGCATAACCATTTAGGGAAACGAGAGGCAAAATGGCTGGATACCTGTCAAGTATGTTTGGAAGATCAGACTCATACTTGCAGAAGACAGGTGGCAGAGAGTGTGGTAATGGTAATAAAAATACTGCACTTTTGTTCAGCTTTCATACTTCAGACCGCCATCTCCAATTAGTTTCTTATATCTAATTAGTTCCTTCTCTTTTTTTTTTTTCCCAAAGAGGAAGCTATGTTTCAGAAAAATTAAATGATTGGCCCATGGAAGCACTCATCAGGAATATAATCTAGCCTTCTGATCGCCCTCAAAAGAGGGATGCCAGGAGCCTTGGGTACCAGGATTTTGCACCATGGGCATGGCGATGCCATGAACAATATTGAAACATTGGAGTGACATGATGGATGTGTGCAGTTCGGAAGATTGATCTGATAGCAGAGATTATTATGGTTCTCCTGGTGGGAAATAACAAAGGCTTAAGAGAATGGCTGTAATACTAGGAAGGAGATAGGAGAGAGGTTGCACGTGAAATCTGGATAGGTCTTTTGACTGGATTTCACTGTGTAAGCTTTCTGCTGGCACTGCGCGGGCCCCTACGTGTTGAGGCCAACTTGGCCAGATCTACCCTGGCTTTCTTTTCTTTCCTCCCTCTTTGTACCACTCCTTGGCAGCTGTCCCATGTTTGGGACTCATTGGGGTTTCTCCACAATCACAGTTAATCTTTGGAATGGTGAAGTTCTTTCTCCTATGCTCTACTTGGGTATTATTTTCATGATGTTGAAAGAGAGTCTCTTAAGTAAGGAGAAAATTAGAGCAGTCGAGTGTCACATATCTAATCAGTAAAAAGGACCTGATTAGCCCCACCGCAAGTTGGGATATTTTCTTTTTTAAATCATTCAGCCAGTAATTCAACCGTGATTTATTTTTCATGTGTATACATTCTAGTAATCCAGATTATTTCTTCATTGGCATCAGACCTACGCCCAACTCCTAAAACTTGGCATTTCACATCGGCTGTTCTGTGATAGGGCCTTATAAAATTGCAAAAAGTTGAGTCCATTGATGGTATTGATAACTTTAGACAGGTGGGGAGAAAACAATGGAACCTTTGGGTCTCGGAGGTTGTACGTATCATTTACATAAGACTTTCAGTAATATTTTTTAAAGAAATAACATTTTAGCATATTTATTTTCTTCTCTCCAATAATGGAGCTAATTTTCTCATCTTATCTTTAATCCTTCCCTTCTGAGCAATCAGCATGGGGCCACTCCTGGATGCAGAGTGCCCATTCCTGTTTTTCTGCTTTTTTTTTTCCTCCAAAACAAAAGATCTTAATAGGGAGAATTTATTTTAAATGGCATTCAGGCCCTGTTTGTGGCTGTAATATCAGAATAAAATAAGGAATTGCTTAAGGGGTCCAAAACGGGTATTTTCCCTTTCCTTGGACTGATCCTAGCCAAAGATTTGTTTTGCTTTGAGCATAGTTTATAAGACTTTCACAATGACCAACAAATTCTCATAAACCTGCTTACATCCTTAACATCACACCTCCCTGGGCACCTTTGTCCCCCAGTAACTGCTTGCCAGTGGAGGCTTAGTGACCCACGTAAGATCCGTGCAGACAGAATTTTTAGGAACCTTATCTTTTATTCCACAAATTTAAAATGTTTAAGTACCATATCCCAGGAAACTAGTCAGGCTTTCTGAAATAGTTGGGCCATCTTCTAGCAACTCTTTCTAGCCTAAGATAAATTCTTCAAATAGCATTTTTTTCAAACTTCATATATTATACTTTTTGATTCAAAGTAGAGTAGCAATTGCCGGAAGTCTGTGTAGGTTTGCTTTCGTAGATGCAACGGGGGATATTCAAATAGGAGAGACGCAAATGACGTTTATCATATATTGAAAATGTACTTGTAAGTTGGAAATAGTAGTAGATAAAAAATAAAAAGCAAAATTAATTTGGGGGCTTTCAGTAAAATAAACCCCCAATATCACTAGTAAAACCCAGTTACTAACTCACAATGCCGTGGCTGCCTAAAATTAAAACAATGATTTAGGTATTAAAAATATTTTTTAAATGTCTCAACATGAAGAATTTAAATTGGAAAATTTATATTGCTTTATACATTTGCTTGGTTTATTTTACTGTTTTTTTTGGGGGGGGGGGTTGTTGTTTTGCTTTTCACCTTAGAAAAATAAGATGGTAAAAGAAAAGGAATTAAAGGGCAAAACGTGCAAGGGTGTGGAAATAGGTACCAGAGCCACATTAACAACAGGAACAGTTTTTTTCTTTTAATGCTTTGCTGGTAACACAGCAGCGCAGAGAAACTGCTGTCTTACTAACATTTGGTGCTATTTTTAGCTGTTTTTGTTGTGAAATTTAAGTGACTCATAGTTACTCTTTTTAAACTACATGAGATCTAATGTAATATTTGGCATTGAAGCATCATTAAACCAAAACTAAAAGTTTTGTGATGTATCTTTTAAAATACATAAAAAGAAGAGATACTATTATGATTCGATGAATGGTTAGCTTTAAGGTTTCTAGAGAAGGGACCAAATATTTTATTTTTCCACTCAGAAAGCATTCTGGATCCTATTCTAAAAACCTGAGGAGAGGGAAACAGGTTTTCTTCAAACTATCTATTCCGAGACTCAAAGGACTACGGATCCTCCGAGCCAAAAATAGAATTTTGAGAAAGTTAATGAAAATGGGTTGAGAAAAGCACTTTTGAACCAGTCTCCATTCAAGGGGGTGGTAGGTGCTTGTTGAGGGCAGGGATCGTGTTTGCCATTAAAAACAGATTAAATTGCCATTGAAGCCACGAAATGAAAATTAGGGATGAGTGCAAACCTCCCTTCAAAACAGTCTTTGTAGTGCTTACTTAAAAGACGGTTAAGATCAAATATAAATTTGCAATGCAGATGTAACGATGATATTTCTCAATGTAAATGGCCAACAAAATAACCTGAGCAGTGTGAACTTCAACTTGGTCACTCAGTCAATAAGGCTACTATAAACGTGGGTGTACAGATTTCTCTTTGCGACCCTGCCTTCAATTATTTTGGGCACCAGAAGTAGAATTGCTGGATCACATAATAATCCTAAGTAGCCATCCTATTGGGTGTGACATGGTATCTCCTTGTGACTTTCATTTCCATTTCTCTAACGATTCGTGATGTTGAGCATCTTTTCATGTGTTTTCTGACCATTTGTGTATCTTCTTTAGAGAGTCTCTGTTCAATTTCTTTGCCCATTTTTTAATCGGGTTGTTTGCTTTTTCATTGTTGAGTTGTAGGTGTTCTTTGTATATCCTGTATACTAACCTCCTATCAGGTATGAGTTCAAATATTTTCTACTATTCCATAGGTTATCTTTTCATTGTAATTGGATCCTTTGGTGCACAGAAGTTTTTAGATGTAGTCTAATTTATCTCTGTTTTCTTTTGGCTCCTGTGGGTTTGGTGTCATAGCCAGTAATTCCTGCCAGATTCAGTGTCATGAGGCTTTCCTTCTAAGAGTTTTATAGTGTTGCTCTTAGGTTTAGGTCTTTGATCTATCTTGAATTTATTTTTGTATATGGTCTAAGGTATAGATCCAGCTGTATTCTTTGCACAGGAGTATCTAGTCTTCCCAGTTTCATTTGTTGAAAAGACTGTCTTTTCCTCATTAAATAATCTGAGCACCCTTGTTGAAAGTCGTTTGACCATATATGTAGGAGTTTATTTCTCAGTTCTCTGTTTATTCTATTGGTCCATATATCTGTCTTTATGCTTGTCTTTATGTATGTCTCCATACCACACTGTTTTGACTGCTGTGGCTTTGTAATAAGACTTGAAATCAGGAAGTGTGAGACCCAATTTTTTTCTTTTTTAAGATTGTTTTGGCTATTTGGGGTTCCCTGAGAGTCCATATGAATTTTTTTTTTATTGAAGTATAGTCAGTTACAATGTGTCAATCTCTGGTGTACAGCACAATATCCCAGTCATGCATATACATATATATATTCATTTTCACTATGAATTTTAGAATGGATTTTTCTATTTTTGCAAAAAATGCCGTTGAGAATATGATAGGGATTGCATTAAATCTATAAGTCACTTTGGGTAGTCTTGTCAACTTAATCTTAAATCTGCATCCATGAACGTGGAATGTCTTTTCATTTATTTGTGTTTTCTTTGATTTCTTTCAGCAACATTTTGTAGTTTTCAGTATGCAAGTCTTTTGCCTACTTGATTACATTTATTTCTAAGCATTTTATTCTTTCTGATGCTATTTTAAATGAAATGTTCTTAAATTCCTTTCTGGACTCTTCATTGTAAGTGTATAGAGATACAACTGATTTTGGTGTGCTGATTTTGTGTCCTATAACTGTGCTGAATTCATTTGTTAGTTCTAACAGTTTTTAGAAACTCCTTGGAGTTTTCTACATATAAGACCATGTCATCTGTGAACAAAGATAATTTTACTTCTTCCTCTCCTGTTTGAGTGCCTTTTATTTCTTTTTCTTTCTTAGCTAATTGCTCTGGCTGGGAATTCCAGGACTAGGTCTGATGGATATGGTAACTGCAAGCATCCTTGTCCTGTTCCTGAGGAAAAGCATTCAGACTTTAATCACTGAGTCTGATGTTGCCTGTGGGCTTTTCATATATGGCCTTTACTGTATTGAGATAGTTTCTTTCTGTATTCTGTTCCCAGTTTGTAAAGTATTTTTCTCCAGTGGTTCTATAAGTTTTTTTTTTTTTTTGCAGTTTTTTTATATGTATATTATGTCTTTTAATCTGTGTGTTCTCACTCAGTCTATTTTTCTTAACTTTGAGTATTTCTATTGAAATAATCAGATTATTCATCCTGCAGAGTTCCTGGGAGTCTGGGTTTCCTTTCTGTTCAATTTTCACTCTGTTCCTTTGTCACATACTCTTTTGCCTCCTGTATTTCTTATGAATTAGTAGTAGCTATATGGAGAAGCTTAATTAGATTCAGGTTTGATGGTTTATTTGTTCATTTCAGTCAAGACTTCATAGGTGGGATATATCCTTCCAGTAAGAGATGCCTGCTGTCTAGTTGTTCTCTTTTTTAAACTTCGGCTTTCTGGTTGGACAGTCTCCTTTACCAATCCATAGGATATTCTTACTTATCCTGTAAATTCTTTCTTCTTGACTCAAAGTTAGTTGATTAAGAAGGAGAAAACTCAAGAGTTTAAGGGTTCTTTTAAACCCCCCAAGAACTACAGAACCAAGTATATGTGTATCTACATGAGAAATAAAAGGATTGACAGTTCGTGCTGCAAATAACTATCCCATTGCTACTTTCGGTGGGACAAAGTTTTGAGATGAAACTAAAGCACTTTCTGAATTTGGAGATTTTCTTAACTATCTCCTCTCTTTGAATATATTCAGTACTAGTTCAGATCCTTGATTAAGGCTTCCTGGTCACCACTAGTAGACCTTCAGTGGCTCAGGCAGGTGCCACATTACTTTATTATCTTCTCAGCAGCATAGTGAATGTCAGTTTTTATCAGCCAGAGTTTTGAGTTAGTGAACTAATGTGATTAATCGATAGGTGAGCCTGCTGCTTGGTGGCTAACTTTAAAGGTAACTCCAACCTGCACCTTGAGGCTGGGGTCTGGCCTTAGGCATTTTCTCTGTAGGTAGTTTCCTTGTAAACCTCAGTGCAAGAATAATAGTTAACAGCGCTTTGTGTACAATGTATATACAAAGTAACCGTGACTTGGAAGTAATCAATTATTTACATGAGGGACAGAATGCTGTGCTCACATCAGGGAGCTGAGGAACTGAATACCTTTCCCTGGTAGTCAGTCACACTACTCAGTCAGGGTTGCTATTAGTGAAAGAACTAATCCTAGAAGACCTCACTTTCCTTTCTTGTTAGGATAGCTGAAGTTGATATCCTTAAAGTACTCCCACAGATTTATCCTTTGACCCCACCACAAACAAGACCTCGCCAAATTATGATACTCATCAAATGCTAAAGCGTAGCATCATTTTGGGAGCACTGAAATTTTTCAGGGTCTTTATATTGAAGGTACTAGATTTGGAATGTACCTCATTACTGTTTATTGCCATTTATCACTACTAGCCCTTTGTTGATAAATCTGGGTGGTGTCAAGATTTTGCCAAGACCTATTCTCCTAAGTTATTTGTAAATTAACTGTTAAGCAATGGATTTGGGCTGTGCTTAAGTACCTGTCACAAGATCTGACCCTTTAATGATTAAAGGGAATAAACTAACAGGCATCTATGTCCAACCCAAGGAGGTCACACTGATTGGTGATGCAAGCAATTAATTTTTTTTAAGAATACTTTGAGTTTTCTACTGAATTGATACAGTACCTGGGTCCTATCTAAATGCCACCACCTCCCCCTCAGTTCCGAGATCTTCAGAGTATAGGGCAACACCACAGCTGGTTTCCTAGAGTTGGGTCATCTCTCTTAGTGATAAGAAGCTTGGTAGGCATCTTTTGGGAGAACTGATGGCACTCCTCCTGGGAGTGGTCACACTGCATGTTCCCTGTTTAACATCCACACAGATCAGCTTTGCTGATGACTGGGCTCTTAAAAACACAGTCACCTGAAAAATATTGGCATGAGGAATTTAGGGTTGCCCCTATCTTTAAAAATCATGAACTTCGCATCCAGTTTGAATGCAGAATGTCAATGCATCTTTTTGTAGTGGGGACATGTTGCCCCGCAGCTATTGTTGTAGTTTAGTGATAGTGGAAACACCACCACCACCACTGACAGTGGTAGCAGAGCAGCTTAATACTTGCCAGGCACTGGGCTATGCTAAGAAGTTTAAATATATGACCAATTTAATCTTTCAAATAAACCTGTTTTATTCCTATTTTACTAATGAAGCCCAGGATTTAAGTAACTGAACCTGCCCATCAGCCATCTAGTAAATAACAGAGTTAGAATTCCAATCTAGACTCTGACTGCAAAGCCTGCAGAATGACCACCATGAACTTGTGCACTTCCGGTGTCCTTCTGCCGTGCATGCCTGCAGGCTAGGAGCACAATTGTCTTAGAATAAACTCCTTCCATTCCTCCCACGTGTAGCAAAAGAGAACCCCTGCTAATGCCTTGTGTTAGGATTAGTGTTAGACCTAGTTCAGTCAAGAGATGCACTGGATGTCATCCTTGTAAGCTCAGATCACAAGGAGTTTCATTATTTGTCATCCTAAGAGAATTCTTAGATGGAAATGTGGAATCTGTGGGACAGCCCTGCAGTGACAACAACGTCTTCCTCTGGTGGTTGAGTCTTGGTGAGATTAAATTTCTGAATCACTATGAATTGTGCTTACTGAAAAGTGCATTTGTAATGGCCCTTAAAGTTTATCAAATGCCCTAGCTCATCTGTAAAACAAAGCAGGGCAACAACAGACCATATCCTAGTTTTCCAATGTTCAATACCCTCATGCATTTATAGGCACCCTTTTCTTTCATTACTTCAGATCAGATTATAGAATTTCAACATGTGAATTCAAGACTGACATGAGTCTCCCTAGAGGATGAATTTAATGGCATTTCAACATTTCTATGCAGTAATTTTCTCTCGAATTTCTTTCTTCTTTTTAAAGCATTTTCATCACATGAAGATTTAGTGTGCAGTGCTCAGGCTGAAAAAAAAATCAAGAAACAGTAAAAGAATGACTGCTGGCCAAGGATGATGCTGATAATTTGAATATAGGATGATGATAACTTTAATCTCTGTGGGCAGTTCTGTGTTCTAGAAACAGGAGTAAAAGATCTTGAGGCAATGGGATAATTAAAGATCCCTGGATAGTTGTTGAAAGCAAAACAATTGTTTTAGGCCTGGGTCCACATTCAGCAGATTTCATTTATAGTTAATTTTTCTATATAATGTTGCTTTCTCTTCAATAAACATAACCATCTTTGACTTATGTGAAACAGCCCTGGGTAGTCCAGCATTGCAGTGAGTTCCTTCACCTTATTTTCATGACTTTAAGCAGAATTTTACAATTTTATATCACATCAAAATAATTTAAGATCAGGGTTAAATTTCATTCCTGTTTGTGTGTGTGTGCACGCACGTGTGTGTGCACGCACGTGTGTGTGGTGTTGGATGCTGTCTGTCTTGTTTTAGTAAAAGAAACAGCTAATAGAATTTCTTCGGCATAAGAACTATAGAAAATTTACACTATATAGTAAATATACACTCTAGTAAATTTTTGTATTAAACAAGGACTATGATAAAAATATATGACTGTGTTTTCTCTATTTGAGCCTCTTCACTGAACTATTCAATTTTTACTAGGGAACTAAATTGCAGAGCACATAAGAATATATTTTGCAAGATGTGGTAATGCATACCACTGATGAGTTTAAAAAATAAATAATTGTATGCTGATCTTATGCTAGTCTTAGCCACTGCATCAAATAGATAAGGCTTTGTAAGCAGCTATTCTAAAAATGGGCTGCTCTTTAATCAGGTACAAATTATAAATGAACAAGTTTAATACTATTTTATGGAGATAGAATGACTTTAGGAATCAAATGTCCATTTTCGCCTTAAGCTAGTTGTCTGGGATTTTTTTTTTTTTTTTTTTTTTTTTTTTTTTTTTTTTTTACTGACAACTGAACACTGACAACTAACTAAAGATCAAATTTAATAGTTTTTCTTCATTAGAATTATTTGAAGCACCCATTGTTTATTACTTTCATTCATTTACTCCGCCAAACTTTGAGAAATCCCTTGCGCCAGGCATTGTGCACCGTCTCAAGGATGGAGAGATCAAGATACAGGGGTGTGGCTCTGCAATAGCATAGACAGGTGTGACACCTAGCAGCTGCCACGCCTGGCTGAGAGGAGTCAGGGAGGAGACTCCAGACTGATGGAGGTCAGTGGGAGAAGCCCTGTGCAGGGATGCAGGACGTGGGTGTGTGAGTTGAGCAGAGACTTCTATGTATTCATGTCAGAGGGAGACTGATCCAGTGAGCTATGCTACTGCACATAGTTATAAAAAAAATATATGTCTGGGGAAGAGAAAATGATGGTGAGTGTAAGGAAGGCATGGAATTGGAGGTCCAAGTGGCAGGAGATTGTGATTGAGTTGATATGGAAGTAAAGAGAGGCTTTTTAGAAGAATGCCAAGATTTGGGGCCAGTAGGGTACCATTCTCCTGACATAGGAAAACAGTAGGTTTCCAGGGAAATATGATGAATCCAAATTGCAGCCCATTGAGTTTCAGGTGCTCTGCATGGTATCAAGTACAACTGACCAGTAGTGATTATATATGGACCTACAAATGAGGTCTAAGATTTAATAGAGGGGAGTAGGGTGGTGGATGAAGACATGAGTGTGTTGTGGTCTGTGAGGCAGTATGAATAGGAATGGATGAAAACAGTCCTAGCAACCAACATCACTTAAGGGATAGGTGATGTATAATCAGATTCTAGGAAGATGCCCAGAAAAGATTGATGGTGTTATAGACATCAGGGAAGGAGAAATGTTAAGAAGAAATTAGACAGCAGTGGCAGACACGGCAGAGGAGTCAAGTTCAGAAAAGAATGGAAACATTTGGCAACAAGGTTTACTTGAAATGTTTCTTTGAAGTGGAGGCAAAGTTCTAAATAATTTTTCAAAAGTGATATAGCAAAAAATGGTGTTTTGAAAGCCACCATTTCACAACTGCAGCTCTGGAATTTGTTACTGCAAAACACAAGAAGAGTAAGATTAAGCCAAAGACATGGTGATTTTAATGTTCACTTTGGGTCTAAAAAATATGTCTTTTCTTTCTCCCTCTAAATATGCCAAAAGAAGCCATCAAGCTGTGGCTAGTTTATTAGCTCTTCATTGTTAGCTTCTGCGACATCTGACTTGTATCTGTGGCCACAGTTGTCTGCCTGCTGTCCTGGCTAAGTCTCCTTTTAGTAAAACACGTAGGGTGAGATAGCTTTGCACGCTGACCGCTGTTAACCACGAGCAAATCACAGCATTGTTACAAGTCAGTTTTCCTATCTCTGAAATCAAAAGTCAGCCTTCTCTAGAACCTCCTTTTCAAACTATAGGCACACATTAATGGGCGATGAAATGGAAAATGACAGCATACACTCCACACAGTGTGTAAAGCCTTCTTTTGCCAAACTCAGGTTTCAGCTATTTCAGTTCTGTGCGTGTGTTTGTGTCTGTGTCTGTGTGTGTGTGAAAGAGAGAGAGGAATGTTGCTAGATCATGGTGTGAAATATATTTTTTACTGTGGATTGTGGTTTAAAGATGTTTGACCAACACTGCGCTTGACTAGAATCCCTCCTCCAATTCTAAGAGTCTCTCATCCCAGTTAACTATCACACTGTTCTTTTGATTTAGTCAGTGTTTCCTGACAATATCATGGAGTGGCAGGTATGAAAACTATTAAGGAATGACAGCTATTAGCAAAAGAGAAAAACATTAGAAGGTAAATAAGGCCAACATCTGTGTTATATTTGACCACAAAACTGAACATGCTTTTAAAATTTATTACTGTTCCGACTCACAAGTCATGACTGTAATTTATGAAGAAGAGTTAGAGTGTGGTACACATTAAAAAACAATGGAGTAATTCTTTTGAGGGTGGCATAAGTAAGCAACCATATCAGGGGGAAATAATCCTTTTTCAAAAGTAACGATATCATGGCACATAAATGCCAGAATTGCCAATTAAATAAACGCGGTGAATCTCACTGCCTTGACACATAAAAAGATTCATTGATGTGGTTAGGAGACAAGTCAGTGTATTTTTATTGGCCTCAACTAGACGAAGTGCACACCTGAGTCAGGTGTTTTGTTTTAGAAACAGCTGTTTGAAATTCCCCTCCTGGTTAATTCTCCTCTAGGCTGTATTTGAGCATTTGTTTTCCAGCAGGCTTACTGATACTTAGAATTCTTGTGAGTGAGCAGTTTCCTATGAAACAAAGAGTCAATGGGAGTTTTTCTTTACTTACTTCTAAACTGTTTTTAATTCTTCTACAACCTACAGAATTTCATAGATTTTAGGTGGTATTAAGTAGGGACGATTTAACAAGGCACAGGAAATTTGAGGGATGTGTTTTCATTTGTCCCTCCCCACACAGTTCTTGGACATTCAGTTAACCCCTGTGTTTTTATTTCCTGCCTGTACACTTACAAACCCTGGGGTATTTGCTTTTGCCCCTTTGCCAGTCTAACCCCAGATTTTTGGCAATACTGTGTATTCTGCCCCCTTTCTACTGCCATTTGGCTGGCAGAGAAGGCTTCCATGAGAGGGGAATTGAGGCCACATTGTTATCCTGCCATATCGTCCCCAACCCTCCTCTGGTCCTCAGGGACTCCTGCAAGATGCTGAGGGGGTGGTGGTGCTAGTGGGGTGGGTGGAGTGAGTGGGATGGGTGATGCAGTGATGGTGTTGACTGCGCCTCCCTGGCCACAGCTGATTGGCCTGTGGTTGGCACCCCACGAGTCCCCACCCCCATCCACCATCCCAGAACCCTGCTTTCTCAGATGTGTTTAAACATGTTATTGTACCCAATTAGGACATGGAGATTTTTTTTTTCCCTATGGGAGAGCAATGTAGTTGCCAACTAGCTATCTGATTTATTAGATGAGCAAACTGAGGCTCAATAAAATAAAGACACCTAAGTGGGAGAGCAAGGGTAGGGCCTGGCCTCTGGGCTTAGGGCTCTCCTTCTACCACTTGTTGCTACTTCCCATGGCCCATGAGAAGATGGGACTTGAGGTTATTACTCAAGGTCATGGTGGACTTTAGATACGTGGAGGGTGGGGAGTAAGACACAAGCAAGTCCTGACCTTTGGAATGAAGACAGTAGAAAAAAATGTACAAGGTTTATGTTGGACAGTGTTAGAAAGCAAGACTCTTTTATTTTCTCTGGGTTTTATGTTCTCCACTGTAAGACTCAAAGACTGGTGATACACAGAGTGCACTTCAGCCAGAAGGGTGACCTATGTGAAGGCATAATTTCTTTAATTAAGTGGTGATACACATACATGTAGGGTCCAAAGTTTTGCTGTGATAATAAAATAATATATCAGAAATTATTGTTCTTTGGAGAAATTTAAAATGCCAGACAAGTGGAAGTTGGTGTTGCTATTAGAATGCCAATAAAAACTTCAAAAACTCACATTACATTCCTGAATACATCCTCCCCAGAATTCTTCTTCTTCGCTAATTATGCAGGATGTTCACCATGAACAGTGTTGCTTCCTGCATTCGATTCATAATGAATACAGTAACACCATGACACAGTAGCACCTTGCCAGTATCTCCACATCCCCTGTCTCAGGGCCAGCAGATGTCATCAGGGTATGAACTGTGTGGGACAGACAGCATTGGGTAGAAGCCACTGTGCACCTCAGAATGCTGCTACCTCCCTCTGTGTTGTACTGGCTGTTTGATGGCTGGATAGTGTCACAAGGATGTCAAGATCGCCTTCCCGAGCTGGACAGCAAGCCAGCTGGTCAGAGTGGCCAGCATTTCCTATTTTGAGTATGTTCAAAATTGGCAGGTAGTCCGAGCAAATAAACAGTAATGATAGTTATCATCTGGAGTAAAACTGGTATTTACCACCCTTCTGAAATGAATCAGCTCTGTGTCTGTTTTCTGATGTTTGTAGCAATGCATTTAGATTGCTTGATGGATTGTGGCATAACATAAACAATGTCTTCCTGATTCACTGAATTTCTTGCTCCTGAAACAGATGTGAAGATCAGTTTTCTCTACTTTATATGTTTAAGTAACCCTAGGTTTTATATTTTTGTAATTTTTTTAAGCAGCGAGTTTTTTCTTCTTTATGCAAAGTACCAACAATATTAGGGGCACTCTTTAAATAAGTCACTGAAGTTTGCATCCAGAGTACACCACACACTCAAAAAGCAGCTGGAGCCCAAGCCCTTTTGGCCTTTCCTGATGCAAACTCCCTCTCAGCGTGACACCCTCCTTCCTGTAACCTGAAGTACGCATGTTCCTGACCTGCAAAATTCTCCTTTTAGGATCCACCGACTTCAGTTTCCCTTGGACTTCGAATGGAGGAAATGATCTTCAACTTGGCGGACACACATCTATTTTTTAATGACTTAGAGGTAAGTTCTAATTATTTCATATACTCTTTTTGCATGTTTGGAAATAGGTGATTGGTCTTAAAATGACAATGGGGTATAATTTTTTGAATATATATATAACTGAAATAATGAGATTAACTAATTATTGATTATATGGTCGTGTATTTTGCCTTCATGGAATTTCTGTTTTGCTTTACTATGGCTGTTGCATTTTAAAGTTCTGTTCCACATGACCATTGATAAGGATTAAAAGTTGATGTCAAGAATCTTAAATGTTAAACCGTGTTGATTATCAGAAGCTACAGATTTCTCAGTTACATAATCACTGTTGAGATGGATTACCTTTAGAATCCACCAGAGTAAGACACAAGCAAGTCTTGACCTTTGGAATGAAGGCAGTGTGTTCAGAAGACAGTAGAAATCCAGAATTTGTGATCCTTGCTATGCTGTCCATGTTAGACTCTTATGATATTGGGTCAGATGCTTTTCTGTCTGGTTGGCCCAACTGGTTGTGTTTCAGTCAGGCGTCTGCTTTTTGGGTTGCCTTATGTCAAACTGCTGATGATCTTGTTTGTCCATTATAATTCGAGTGGAAACTTTTGTAAGATGGCTGGTTAAATGTGTTACAGGTAATGACAAACATGCTGATCTTGATTAGAAGGAAGTTTGTTGTTTTTTTTTTTAGTATCTCCATAATGAGAAAACTTGACTTATAACTACTACATTCCACTCTCTTCTCAATAGAGATAGCTGTTTATTTAAACCCTGCTCTTAAGCAAGCTGGTGGAAGGGCTGCCAACAGGCATTAATCATCACGTTGTTGTTTTGCTAGATTTTATAAATGTATGTTATTTCAGACAGGAGAAGAATCTGAAAGATTCAAATAGAACTTTTACTGATCAAAGTTAATTGGCAGCAATTGGCCTTTAAATATTTCCTGATGTTTCCCTTTTCAAAATCAAGCAAAATGCACCTTACTTAATAGATGAGCTAAAATCATTTGAAAAAAGCCAGCGTGTCACAGAACTGAAATGCGGTTTGTTCTCCATCTGTCCTGTATTTTGATTTCTTTTCATCTGCAATGAAACTACTCGCAGACGAATTGGCAACTTCCAGTGCAATAAAATTACTTAAGTGTGCTTCATTTTTTCCCCATTCCTTAGTGAAATATTTATTTTTACACTTAGGGTGAAATACAAAAATGTTCTGCATTTTCAAGTGCTTGCTTTAAGGAGATTACATGTAAGGCATTACTATTTTTAAAGGTAGAATTAGTCCATATAAGTGACAAACTCAGAATTGCCTTTAGAAAAGCTTAATAATCATACTTATTTTCAAAAGCTGTTTCTGATTTATGGTTGTGATTCATTTCATAAGAGAACAGCACCAAAAAATTTCGTATTTCACTGGTACGTTAAAATTCCTTTCCCGTGTTTCCATTTGTTTCCAATGACACAGACTGGGCTGATGTTTTGTCTTGGGTACAACCTGGTTACTCTTATTGATGTTAATAAGTGTTAATAGTACCCATCAAGAAGAAATTAGTAGTAATTTTCTATTGTTTTTAAACTCTGCCTTCTTAAAGCACCAAAGCTTCTCTGTACAGTGCCAGGACTGTGTGGTGGAAAGTGAGAACTTGGGCAAAGTAGTAACTTGGTATAATGAAGAGAGAAAAACTGCCTGCCTCCATTTTGATGGGATATAACCAGATTTTTATTTGTTTACTGACTTATTCAACACTGGACTATAAAGGGAGAAGATCTGAAATAAGAGTAAATAATAAAAGTTCTAGTTTAGATATGTAGAGAATGCAGTTTTTTCATAAGCCCAAATTTAAAACAACAACTAGGGACATCTGCATAGATATTGTGATATCAGATCTATTCTTGGCATGAGGACTCTTTCTTATAACTAAAGTAGAAAAGAGAATGACGGTCTAATTCAGCCAAATGTAAAAATCAATCACGGAAAATTATTTAAGCTTGTAACCATGCAAAAGTTGATTTTAAGCTATTTTATTTGAGAATAATATTAAGGTGTCAGCAAAAGGACAAATGAAAGGTTCACTTAGCCTCTGTCTTTGGAAATGGTTTACTTGCTCTAGATTTTGCACAATATTTTAATAATAAATTGGTTCGTAGACTTATTTAAATCTTTCATTTCATATTTTTGTAACTCAAATCTGAGACTGGCCATAGCAAATGTTAGTTTCTTTCATGATAAAAAGTAAAGTTGTTTCTGGGGGAAAATAAATGTATGAGCGTAGTATTCTTTAGAAAACCAAAATTATCTCATCAGGCAAAAATGATGTGGTAATGCCTGATTTCACACTCCAGTTAGCAATGTGCTGTGGTAAGGGACATAAATATTTTAATATATTTTAATTACATGTTTTTAGCATTTTAAGGTCTATAGGACATGTAATTTCAAGGAGATTAACAACCTATTGGTTAGCATGAAGTGTGATTTCTGAACTCTAATTGTTGACATTTGGCCTCTTTTTTTTTTTTTTTTAAATCTTAACTTTTTGCCAGCACCTCTGTATAATTTGGTTAGTTCACAGCTGTGGCTTAAAAGAGATTCTGAATAATGAAATACACTATGAGGAGCTTCCAGGGACAGTCCTTGTGTTATCAGAGTACTAAACTTCAAAGTCTTAAGGCTTAAAATGGTTTTAACAATATTATTTAGGAAATTTTGGATATGATTTTTGCAATTTAGAAATATCCTAGTTGTGCTCTAAGACATAAAGAAGTGAACCATTTTTAGTTTTAAAAGTCCTATTTGTCACCTCGCGTGGTGACAGTTTTTAACAAAAGCAATCACAGTTTGAAGTAATTCTGTTGACACTTCTGGAAAAAATAAATAAAGAGGAGAAAGCTTGGTTTTTTGAACCGTTAAAAATGTGTGACTGTTTGACTTGTGAAGGGAGATGAGTGACAGGAAGACACAATTATCAGAGGAAATAATATTCCACACCCTCACCCTCACCCCCACCCCCAGAGGAGGGTTTAGACTCGAGATCCTTGGTGCACTCCTGCCTTTCTTGTTTCCACATCTGACTATTCCCTGCATATCATTTTATCAAAAGATCTCCGTGTGCAATCCAATGGTGCTTATATGGAAGTTATTTTTTTATGAATCACAGTACAACATTGGAGGCTTTTTTCAGGTTCTTTAGTAAAGTCTGCCTCTTTCTAACTTAATGGGGAAAGAGCTCTTTCTGTTGGATTTTTATTGAAAGGTAATCTGCAAGCAGAGGAAAGGCCTTCTGAATATGATAATGTTTCAATGTAACTTGCCGCTGGATCTCCTGATGGATGTTTAAAGGAAAATATTTCATCAAGATGGATATAAGTCTAATGAAAAATAAGGCGCACACTTATATTGAATTTTCTCTTTCTGTCTGGTGTTAATGTCATCTCACTGGCATCATGGTTACCATCCTAACTGGTGTTACCAACATGGTGGCCTCCAGGAGCCTGCTCTCAGGCTGCAGGGTCAGGGTTGGGAAGTATCAAGTGGAAAGCTGCCTTCAGCTCTCTCCTTCACAATCCTAGTACCTCGGTTAGTTGAGACAGACCAGAGGATTCTTTGGTGTCAGGCTTTACCACGTGAATATGCAGCCCTTTCTTGGGCCTTTGATATGGAGACTCCTGTCCCAGCTCTGATTTTTAAAAGCACATACTTTTTGTAGCTCCTCATTTTCATATTTTCTATGCAGAAAGTGTCTGAGACCAAAGGCTCTGGTCTCAATAGACCGGGGTTTGATGAGTCAAAGGCCAAGGAAATAATCGTGTTGCATTTTCGCCTCTAGTAACCAGAAATGTCAGAGAGTAAGTGTTCAGCCTGTTGCCCATCAAATTGGCAGAGACTTAAAATCAGTGATACAGTCTACTGTGTAGTAAGACGACACTTGTGTGCATTGCTGAGGAGGGTATAAATTAGTACAGGTTTTCAGAAGAGTAGCTTGATGACACGTATTCAGGACCCTAGTATGTTGATCCTATTACTCAGCAATTTCACTTTTAGCTTCTGTTCCAAGAAAGGAGTTGTAGGCAGAGAACTTATACAATAGTAATAAACATTTATTGAACTTGTCCTCAGTGCTTTCCGTGCATTATTCCACTTAGTGCTCTGGCATTTCTGTGACGGGAGCACTGTTCTCTCCACTTTATGGAATAGCCAAGAGAAGCTTAGAGGGCCACACCGCTACTGAGCGGCAGGTTCAAGCTCAGGGCCAGTGCTTTCTAGGCCACGCAACCCCACGCTGTTGTCTCCTGCATGATGTCTTTTACCTCTAACATGGAGAAATATTTTAAACATCCTAAAATAGATTGATAGTGATTCATGATACATCCTCGCTGAAAATTGTTTTAGGATTGCTTATTAAACATAGGGAAAATAGTCATGGTCCATGTCAAGTTTCAAAATAGGCTGAACAGTGTATTTAATGTAATACAGTGTAGCTTTAATGTTAAAGTTTATGGCCCATAATCTGAAAGGCTACATATTGTGTGAGTCCAACCACTGGACATTCTGGAAAAGGCAAAACTGTGGATCTGCTGGCTGCAAGGGGTTAGGGATAGAGACGGATGAATTAGGTGGAACACAGAGGATTTTTAGGACAGTGAAACTATTGTGTATGATACTACAGTGGTGGATGCATGTCACTGTACATTTGTCCAAACCCATAGAACGTAGTACACTGAGAGTGAACCCTAACGTAAACTACAATGTGTCAGTATCGTTTCACTGATTGTACCAAGTGCACCACTCTGGTGTGAGACGTTGATAGTAGAAGGCGTTATATAAGTATGGAAGCACTGGGTGTGTAGGAAATCTCTATATTTTCTGGCCAATTTTGCTATAAACCTAATATATCTTTAAAAAGTAAAGTTCATTAATTTTTTGTAAATTATGGCATATTAAAAAATTGGAGGGAAATATATTTTTAAAAGCTACCATTATGTAACTTTAAGTTTAAAACTATGCAGTCTCACTACTATATATAAAATAGGTAAACAAGGTCCTACTGTATAGCACAGGGAACTATATTCAATACCTTGTAATACCCTATATATATAGGCTATTACATATATATATATACACACATACACACAGTAGGACCTTGCTTACCTATTTTATATACAGTAGTTAGACTGCATATATATATATGAATGACTGAATCACCCTGCTGTACACCAGAAGTTAACGTAACAATATAAACCAACTATACTTCAATTAAAAAAAAAGTATAAATAAATAAATGAAAATAAGCCATCTGAAAAATAAGTTGTACAATATGATTCTGATTTTAACATCTGTGACTTATTGAAAAATAACTGGAGGTAAATATCTTAAAATGTTGCGGTCTGGATGGCGGGGTTATAAAATACTGTTTCTCTGTGATGCTCCAAAACTGAGATGCTCGGTAGCATTTTATAATCTCTCTACCTCTGCCTGTCATCCAATAGTCCATATATATCTGTCGAGTAACTGCTAAGTGTCAGGCACATTTCTAGATGCTAAGGATGCAGCAGTGATTGAGTCAAGGTTATTCCCTTCATGGAGCTGGCACACTGGAGGGGAAGGAGGAAATAAACACTATATAAGTAAAATAATTTCAGGTAGAGATAAGTGCTAGGAAGAAAATCAAAGAATGATTGGATAAGAGAGGTTGTGGAGTGGGGCATCTTTAGTTGAGATGTTCAGAAAGGCATCTCTGAGGAAAGGACATTTGTGAAGAAATCAGGAAGTTGGGAGGAAGCAGCTGGAACAGCAGGAAGGCATTCTGGAAGGGGAATGGCCTGTGCAAAGGCCCTGCGGTAAGAATGAATTTTGCTCATTCAGGAAATAAAAAGATCATCCATGTGGTTGGGGCAGAGTGAATGAGGGGAAAGTGATAGGGTCCAGTTGTGCAGGGCCTTGTAGACTGTGGTAAAGAAGTTGGGTTTGTTTCTTTGGGTTTTTTCCCCCTCTAATCACATTGGGAAAGCTTTGAACAGTGTTAAGCATGAACATGATAGGCTAGTGTTTATACTTGGAAAAGATCAGCCTGGTTATCATATGAGGAATAAGGCAAAAGTGAAACCCATGAGACCAATTAGGAGATGGTTGCTTTGGGCTGAGGCTGCGGCAGTTCCGAACATGGTGAAAAGTCACAGAATTTACAGTATAATTTGGTAGAAGCATGGACAGAATCTG
Organism: Camelus ferus; assembly: GCF_009834535.1. NCBI lineage: Eukaryota > Metazoa > Chordata > Mammalia > Artiodactyla > Camelidae > Camelus > Camelus ferus. The sequence goes on from NC_045724.1 coordinate 13,180,886, forward strand.
CTAATAGATCAGATGTGGGTTGACGAAGTGAAAACAGGTAAGACTGAGAGTTTGCACAGGGACCAGAGGTGGAGAGATGGGTGGTATGTGGAGAGGGAGCAACTGAAACAGAGAAGTCCTTGTGGGGCAAGAGAGGGTGGGATCCAGAAGCCAGGTTCCAGTGCTGGGCGTCGGTAGGAAGGCAGGCAGAAGCTCCGGGTACAGATGCAGGCAGGTGGCTGGGTTCGGTAGTGGAAGAGGAGGCTTCCTCCCCGCAGAAATACCTACCGTACTGTGTTACAACTTTCTGTCTACTTTCTGTCCCCCACTAGAGAGCCCCTTGAGGGCAGGGACCATGACTTGTCCACTTGAAGCCTAAGCAGTTAACACCAGGTTTGGTCCACAGAAGACTCTCCTATGTCTCTTTTATTTTTACCAAATGTTTTAAAGTAATTGTCTACAGTGAGTACTACTATTTTGATAATTTGCAAACATTCACTTTATAAAAGTAAATGACTAAATTCAGTCCTAAAAATAATTGAAATTGTCCAAGATGTTAAATTTTGATGTTATCCTTTTTTAAGTGGTATTTTCAAAATCCTTAGTGACAAAACACAATTCAAGAGGTATGATATAAAATGATACACAGTGTAGGTCCACTTTTAAGTTTAAAAAAAAAAAGTGTATCTATCCAAAAAAAGGTAAAAGGTTTTTGACATTAAAAATGTTATGAAAAATAATTCCTATAATAAGAAAAGGATTTATCTCTGAAGAGCGGGATAATACTATCATGAACTAAACCAAGTTTTCTTTATATTTTTATTTTCTATAGTTAATAATTCTTATAATTAGAAAATTGTTGAATAATCATGACTCAGCTGTTCCAACTGGACTGAAAGCTCTCTGTGTTCTCTTACAGTTCTAGGGGTACCAGAGGTTGAATTCACAAATTTGTTTATTCTTAAAGGACCTCTCTGTGCCTCAGTTTCTTAGCTGTAAAATTGGATGATGAGGGTACCCACCTCCTAGTGTCATTGTGAGGATTCCATCCATGACTACCTGTTCGGTGCATAGATCGAGCCCTGGAACACAGAAGCAGTAAGAGAGTCTGATCTGCTGTTATGGTTTATGGAGTATCTTTGATGCAACACACTGGACAGTAGGCCTGTGGGGGAGGGAGGGGAGTGACTTAGGGAGTGGTTAGGGAGTGAAGGGCGAGACAATGAGTGGTTTGCTGCCAAAATTTCCGTGTAGAATTCCAACAGAAATCATACCAGAAAAACGACACCAGCAAAAGCTCTGCCAGTGTTCAGCTGGCAAATACAAATAGTTGCAGACACATCACAAAGCGCTCCTCTCCTTTCCTTCCTCCCACCCCCGGTTCCACAAGGGGAGGTTTGCTTTCAGCAGTTAAATAGCTGCTGTACCTGCTTCCATCACCCCGTGCCGTGCTGTCCCTTCGTAGAAAATGAGGATGCTGGCTTCGTGTGGAAAGGACACGCGTGCCGTCGGGTGTGCTGGTCTGTTTTCCTTCCCTCGTCCTCGTCCAGCCTTGCGTGTGGAAGGACGGCTCGTGGAGCTCGCTGGCGGTGTCTGCAGTAGGGGGCAGAGACTTGCCGTGTGGGAGGTGACATCGGAGGGGAGGGGGCAGCAGGCTTTAGGCAAGCTCTTCTCACGTCAGTCCAAAGCACTGACTTCGATTCTGTCAACACTGTGAAGTCAGTCTTATCTCCAGTTTACACATGTGGGCAATTGAAGTGATTTTTGCCCAAAGCCACTTGGTTAGGTGATGGTAAAGCTAAGGTGGGAACAGGGGTTTCCTCTTCCAAATATCACTGCACAAACCTCTCCAGCTGGGTCCCATGACCCGGCTGTTTCTATAAAGGAAGTAGCAGCATCTCGGTGCCGACACATGCTGCTGTAATAGAGCAGACCCAGTAACGGAATGCGTTTCCTCGGGTGTATTATCCGTTAGCTTTGTTTCTCACTGCGACTTACAAACAGTGGTTGCTCAAGCAGCCTAAAATCTGTTTTGGGAAGGTTTGGAGATAATTGGATAGGTAGATAGGCTGTCAGATAGATGACAGACACGTGCACATGTCATTGTTGAGTAGACAAAAATATTATTTTAGCTGCCTCTATCTACATAACAGAGAAGAAAACTACAGTGCTATAAATGCACTCCTGCTCACTCTGTTCTGGACACTCTGCTTGGCACTGAGGAGAAGAGATGAAACATGATCACCGCCCTCAAAGAGCCAAGATGGGAGGTGGAGACAGAAAAGCAAAAGAACAGCTATATCGTAGTGTATTTCCACAGTGATGGAGACACCTGAGGACATTGGTATGGTCCAAAGGCAGGATGGGGGAGAGGTGGCAGGGCTGCGAGGGCAGAAGAAATGCTCCCCCTGGATGTCACCTTGGCATGAGAGAGCATGGCATTTAGGAACAGAGTTTGAGTAGACAGAAAGCACAGAGCCCCTGCAGAGCAGTTGTGAGGTAAGAGGACAGAAAGGGAGTCAAGAGCCCAATCGTGAAAGGCTTTGTACCCTCTGCTAAGGAGGTTGAATGTCATATTGAATGCCGAGGGTAACCATTAAAGGATATTTGGCGTTGCTAAGGAGATGAATTGTAGCATGAAGTCACAGGTGTCAGCAGGTGAGAAGTCACCAGGGTTTTGTATGGTTGTGGGAACAGTATGGGGGCAGATGGGAAAGCTCTTAAGAAAGTCATCTGGAGAGGAAGGGGGACGATATCCAATGCAGTGAACTGAGAGGTTAGAATCTTAGTTTCTGGCTTGAGCAATAAGGTAGAGCTAGAAAACCCGGGACACTTAGCTGGCTTTGGAAGGAAGATGCTGAATTCGGTTTTCTGCTGTTGAGCTTGAAGTGTTTTGAGCAGCAGGTGGACTCCAGCAGTGCAGCAGGTCTGAAGCTCAGCAGCGGGAGTTTGAAGTCATCACCCATGAAATTGGTTACGGTTTCCCAGGAAGAACATATTGAATGAACAAGAAAAGTTCTCTCAGAGCAGGGGTCCCTGTGTGAGATTTTTGTTTGGAAACACCAAATCTCAAAGTATATTGAAGATCCCTGATTCAGAAAATGAAATAACATATGAAAAGCAGAGTGGTCATTCTAGCACACTGATAATTCACCTGCCCGTGAACGTATCTTCCTGGTTGTACCCTAGTCTCTTACAATGTTTTTTATTGAGGCTTAATTGATGTACATTATTATGTAAGTTTCAAGTGTGCAACAGAGTGAGTCACAGTTTTTAAAGGTGATATCCCATGTATGGTTATTATAAAATATTGGCTTTGTTCTGTGGATGAAGTAGCTGGGAGACCACATGGCCTGAGGAAAGAGTGAATGCTTGATATATGCAGCAACCTGAGTTCGAGCCTCGCTTACACTCATGTGTGACCTTGACATATCAAACCTGGCGGGTTTCAGAGATGGCCCTGCGGTGTGGTGCAGTCAGGAGATAAGGTTATCTGGGGCCCCCCACCCAGTCCCCGGCACAAGGTGGGCCTCGGTATACAGGATGCCTTCCCATCTTGCTGAATAGCAGTGCCGCTTCAGTTTTCACATAATCGGCTGCGTGGCCGTCAGTTTATTTAAAAATCCTGAGAAGCTGACCTGTTGGAGTCACATATGACAGCCTTTTTGTTTAGATTCTTGATTTTGACAGGTGCTCACTAATCTTCAACCTAGGAGAGAGTCACTACTTTCTAAAGCCAGACTTTCCTCGGTTACCTTCATAGGAAGTTTGCTCAGTCGAGAATTTTTTTTTTCCTCAAATTGACTAGTGCAAGAGAAAGCCTGTAACTTCAGCTTCTCCAAAATGTGTTTCAGTGGCAGTCCCTGGAGTTTTCTCCCGTTTCGGGCAGTTACAATGGAGCCTCTATCTGGGCTCAGCCAGTCCAGTATGCGAACGGCATTTCTAAGGAAACACTTTCCAAAGCCTGGATTCTTCTTGTGGCTAATTGCGTGCTACGCCTTTGTAAAGCAGGTAGAGGGCCGAGGCCGGCAGAGAAGATGCTGGTTTTTGATCAACATTATTTTGTGATTTTTGTTTGCCTCTTCGGAAATAATGGACTGGGAATCATCTTTGGGTATTGATGTTTTGTCCAAAAGTTATAAGTTAAATCTCTAGATGGCATCCCTTTTCATTGGTGGGCACTGTTTTAAACACATATTCATGCAGTCCTACTGGACTTGCAGATAAGATGTTTGTACTAAGCAAAAAATAAGTAGCTTAGAAAATTAAGTGTTGAAAGGTAGTTTTTAGCATGTATGTAATAAGAAGGTGTAGAGGTGAGGTGAAATAATATTTTCTCTTTTTAAAATAGTAATTATAATCTTTACTTTCTTTAACATATAAGGGACATTACTTAAATTCTAAATGGCAAAAATGAATAATTCACTGTACTTGCAAGCATGTACCTATTGAAATATTCGTGAACCAAGTCACCCCATAACTGATGAAGGCCTTAAGGAAATTGATAAGGGCTTCCCAAAATCCAAGGGAAAATTTAAAACTTTATATATGAGTTAAGAAACTTGAATTTTGTAAAACTTTTTAAGAGTGACAGTAAACAAGATGAAGCTATTCTTATTCTCAAGGACCTTAAAGTCATGTAAGCTCAGAGTAAGGAGGAGTGCTCAGAAAGATGAGGGGACATTGAAACTGCCACAAAGGATTAACAGGAATCAACAGAGCTGTGTGGGTTGGGCCTTAGAGAAGTGTGTTCTAAGCAGAAGGTAAATAGTGAACAAGGCTCCGAGATTTGGGTGATTAAAAATGTCAGTGAAGGGAAGTACTAACATAGCCTAAGGAGATAAATGAATCTCATGAATCCAAGTGTGTTCATCACCACAGTCATTCACTTAAACATTTATTAAGCAGTGACTGTGCTGTGTACAAAGATGCTTAAAATGTTAATAAATAAAAAACTAATGAAGGTCGATTATTTTAGATGCTTAAAATAGAATTGTAAGGAAGGTTGACAGTTGTTGCCCTACTTAACAGTCCAAGAAAATATTGGAGACTATCAGCCATTGCTTAGTTAAAAGAAATATGAGACATGAATAATGTGGAATAGTATACAGCAATTTAAAAGGTAATATAGATGACTCATTGATATAAAAAGATCTTTATTACATATTATTGCTACAAAACATGGATCTAGTTTGTCCTGCTTTTTTGGTTTGCATCCCCTACTAAAATTTAAACTCTATAAAAACCATGAGGAACTTTGGTTAATTAGGTGAGTGAATAGGACTAGGAAGGATGACAGAAGAATTTTAACAGTGGTTACTTCTGAGGGATGGAATTGAAGGTTATTTCTTTTATATATTTTTGTTTTGCATGAATTCTCTACATGAGTATGTATCATTTTGTACTCAGACAAAATAATAGATTTATTTTCATAAAACTACTCACTTTTTAATGCTGTGTCAACAAAATGCAATCATGTTAGCAGTTAGTTTCTGCTTGGGTCATCCATCTTTTCACATGAAATTCTGTCAGTCACACAATCTGGAACTTTCCATTCAGTATCCTCCATGTGCTGGGTCCACATAGAAAAGGAAGAGGCAGAACTAGGGTCCTATTTAGAAGATGAATAGAGAGAAAAGGACACATGAAAAGTTCTCTCCTCCTTCAAAGAATGTGTTACATGGTGGGATGCACTGAAGTGATCTGTGTAAGTCTTCATTTCCCTGTCCATCAAATGTAGAGTTTAAGGGAGGATTGGAAATAGCATGTAATACAAGTGCCTGACACAGAGTAGGCTCTTAGTCAGTGTTGCTTCTGTTATTCAGACAGTGAGTTCCAGAGCAGACATCAGGGTTGGAAAAAAAGAATCCAATAAAAGCTTGAAAGAGGAACGTTGCCTTGACAGGAGAGGGAGGAGAGTGAAGGTATTCCAGCCAGCAATAGACACAGCATTGTCTGGTGAAAGAGGGGAGTGGAGTGGAAGCCAGGCTGATGGAGACCAGCCAGCCAGGAGCACGTGATCCTTGTGATGGGCGGTGAGGGATTCCCATTGGATGGGCAAAGTGAAGGTTCATTCTAGAAGCCCGCTCGCATTGGAATGTACTCAATGTTTCCAATTTAATTTTTCCAAAGCATCTATTGATCACCTCCTGGTTAAAAGGCAGAAACAGATAGACAGAAATAGAAGTGAAATGTATTACCTGCTCCCAAGAGGTGAATCCTTCCCAGTGGAAATTGTTTCCTGGGAGAGCAAAACCTGCTTTGAGAAAACTGCATTTGATGGTGATTAATGCACTGGCTGGGTTGCAAGGAGAAAGCCTAGAAGCACGAGGAATCCCACGTTCTGTTCCCATAGCTTTGCAAGAATTCTAGTTCTTTCCCTGAGAGAAAATCACCGTGACATTCATTTGTCCTCTCTCTCTCCAGCCCCTCCCTGTGTTCACGAAGCCTTCCTGGCAATATCTGCTTCTCATTTATGTTTGTATGCTCAGTGTCTGGTCTGTAAATAGGTGGTCAGGCATCATTAGTTGAATACATGACATAACAAAGGAAAGGATACAGGATGCGCACCCTGTGTGTTTTCTAAAGGTATTTCCACAGCTGATATACAACACAGATAATGTTAATGCTTATTAGTGGTGTATCTTCTAGTATTTTCCTGAATAATATATGAACTACCAAAACATATTATTTGTTGCTTGAAATGGTTAATTCACGGGGAAAGGGGTGGCGGTGGTTTTCTAAGGAGTGAGAATGAGTATGAACAGAATATTTCCTTAGTCTTCCTCTCAGGCACCCACTCACCCCTGCTTCCCTATTGACCCCCAGAGGTTTGGGGCGCACCAGAGCTGCCCTTCGGGGGGAAATTTATCAGATAGGACAGTTCACACCAAAGTAGTGGAGCTTAAGTAATGTACCCTTACCTGAATTCTTTGTCTTATAAAAGAAGATTTAAGAGGGATGACTTCGGGGGTGGAATTTCAGACCCACCGATACTTGGAAGAGAAGAGAGAGCTTTTTAAGTAAGAAAGTGCCCCCTCAGAGGTCCCCACTCCCCTACAAGGGGCTGACAGTGAGGGAAGGTGATGATGGAACCTTCCTGAAGCTCACAGGGAACCTATTTTTTTTTAAAGTGCCCGTGTCCGGTTCTGCATACTTTTCTCTCTGGAGTCAGCAATAATTATACGGCAGAGGAAATCGGCTTGGGGAATTTTTATTAACTTGTTAACTAAAAATGTTATTCTGAGCTACACATTCTTTTATACAAAATTGAGTATTTATGACCACTGTCAAGCCGTCTGGCTGTATAAGTTAACCAAAATTAATTAATTGATCTCTTTTAAACTTTCAGATTTCACTCCCTACCCTTACAAAAAAAAGAGCCACTTACAAAAACCAATTATGTTGAAATATTTCTTTAAAAATTGTATTGACGTATGGTTGGCAGTTCAAAAAAGGTGAATCAATAAGATATGGTAATAGACTGGAACTTTTGTTGCAAATATTGAATTTTAGAGTTTAAAATTGTTTCAGAAAAAAGGTCTCTCAAAATATGACCTATTTAATATTACAGATTTAATTCCTTGGTTTGTATGGGATCAAAATGGAAATGTTCTGTGTAAATTTAAATGTCTAGCTAAATGCTCTGTGTATAAATTAGTATGTGATTCATTTTCTTCAAATGGCAATGAGGGTTAAAAGAAAGTGATGGCAGAAAAGGATAAAAGGTTTCCTGGTTTGGGTATGTTTCTGTGCTTTGGGGCAGCAGGTTGGCAATAAAAAGAATGATTTTTACGAGAATGTGATTATTCACAGCAAGGCTAGAGTTGGTGTCACTATGAAAAATTCTTCTCTGGTAGATACTCTCAGCAGGAATAATAGATCTAAAAGAAAGGGAACAGGAGTTACAAAGAACATTGTGGCCAGTGACAAATTACGTTTGCAAAATAATGGGCAAACCCTTGGAAAATTGAGAAATCAGTTCAGTAGTAAATCAAAGGCTTATTCTTAAGAGTAGTTCTGACTTGACATTCAAAAGAATAACATTTGTTTAGATATGTGCTGAGTTTCCTTTTTTTTAAGATTCTGAATTATTATTTTGTACATTATCAGCCTTTAATCTTTTGTCTTACTATTTTATTTTAAATTAGGTGATACAATTAAAATGTCTGACATTTTAATGAATAACTATAATATAATTTGACACATTATCAAACACTAATGCACTGCCCTATTTTGTATTTAAAGTTATGCAACATTTTCACTGATATCTGTGCAAATTTGTAAAATGCCATATCTTCTTAAATTAGCTGAATTATAAGTGAAGTTATGTACTTGGGCTGAAGCTTTTTGTGTATAATACCATGTGGCAGGGGTATAGAATGCCCTGAAATATATTGTGCTATTGCACAAAATATAACTTAGTAAAAGACAAATCTGGTAGCATTAGATATTAGGTATTCACTGCATATCTTTTCATTCACTGGGTACTTCTTATTCACTGTAGTTTTCTTAATTCACTGCATACTTTTTAAAAGTAAATTGTGTTGATATTTGATCAGATATAATATCTGCCATAATTATCAATTAAATAAATCTGTTACTTTTAGAGACATAGTGTTGAACAATTTTAAATCAGCCCATTCTATTTTAAAAACTTATTTTCAATTCTTTCTGGCTTTCATTAATAAGCATTTCTTTTTCTCACCCTTAAGTTGAGAGTGTAAATAAAGACAGATGTAGTCATATAACCATGTAAACAAAGTTATTTATGGTTAGAAAAAAAGGAACTCCAAGCAGAGAGAAACTAGTATTTTTTTATTAACACTGTACCACTCACTAAGAAGGAACTATCTTCATGTAATCTCTTTCAGGTTCTTTGAACGACATGGTACAGTGGTATCCTCATGACATCTTACTTTTAATGAGTACATTTTAAAAGGAATAAATATTATAAGAAAATATTAAGAATTTTAAATCATGTTTTCATCTTTAATTATTATAAGAAGCTTGAGAGTCCTGTAAATTTTTTATTTAGTGATCTTAAATATTACTACAGATTTGAACACATACAAAAACATAGCTTAAGCACTTTAACTTATCTTTTGCCTTAATATGCCATCTTCAGATACCTTCAATAAAGATTTTATTCTCTGAATATTTTATGAATATTCATCTACACAGAATCAGATTGAAAGGGCTAATTAATATCTTACCTTTGTTGAAACTGCTGTAATTCAAACTTGGGTTTTGCATACAGGTACCTAGGTTTTCTAGCTAACATAAACATGATTCTAGTAAAATATCTCTTGCGTTTAGATAATTCCTACAGGTTATTATAACTTTAAATATATTAAAATACTGCTTTTCTAAGTAAGAAACAATAATTACAAACAGCATATGTCTCCACACGTTACATCTTATTACCAAATCTCAAAAATAGATGTTAACATTCTCTCATCAGTTTCTGAGATTTGAAAGTCTGTTTTAATTTTATTTTTCCTAGTAGTTTATAGTCGTGTCGTCTGATTCCTATTTAAACAGATAGGGATATTTAAATATTGACTTATAACACGTATTGGCACCAATGCTGTGCCTGAGTAAATAGTTTCAAAGTGGGAATTTAAAGATAAATTTGCCCAAGTATATTTTAATTCCTTAACTTGTGTTTCTCAAACTGTCAAACAGAATGAGGCAGATTTCAAAAACTCCCTTTGTTCTCGATCTCCTGTGCCTTAGCCATGGGTAATCTGCACCCTTTCTTTTGCAAGGAAGGATTGGCGGTAGGAAAGCAAGGGTGACCAGGTGTGCCCTGGACAGGCATGACTGGACCTGCTTCCTCCAAGCGCTAGAGTCTTGGGGCTGCGACCCACACACCCCTCCTTCCAGGTGGCCCACGCCATAGGCTTGTCGCCAGTCCAACAAGGCGGTCCCAGGGGCACAGCAGGGCTGTGGGTCTTCCCTGCATCCATCTGAAAGTGCAGTGAGGGTTTTGACACACCTTTAGAAAGTACCCTGCAAGCGTATTATTCCCCATCACTAAGTATAAACACACAGTACGTTGACTAGACAGCCTCCTTTTTACAGAGCGAAACAGGCAAGTAAAACCCTGGTTTCTGCGAATTTACTACCTCATGGACAGACTTTTTTTTCATTGAAATATAGTTGATTTACAATGTTGTATTAGTTTCAGGTGTACAGCAGTGATTCAGTTATTTATATTATATATATTATATATGTTTTTTTCAGATTCTTTTCCATTATAGGTAATTACAAGATACTGAATATAGTTCTCTGTGCCACACAGTGCGGACAGAAATTCTTAACCACAGAGATCGACGCACTGAATCTAATTGTCAGCGAATTAGAAGCAGGGTTCTGCACCTCTTTCCCACCAATTAGCTTGTTTGACCACTCCTTCCCCTACTAGAACTTCTGAATCACAGATTCTCTGGGGATGATCCATTTCCCCTTGTTTTTCCAGTGAAGTTATACAAATATCTAGGCAGTCAGGAGTTATTTCCAAAAGCTGCCATGGAAATCACTGCTTTAAAACCTCTGTCACTCAAACACTGGACACCCTGTGATGCCTTCTGTACAATGTAGATTTTCTCTGAGAAAGAGGGTAGTGTGGGGAGATCTGCAGCAGGATGTTTCTCCCTCTCTCTTTTTTTTTTTTTTTTTTTCCTTTTTCTTTTTAAAGTGCTGCTATCAAAACAAAGCTTTGTGTGGATTGTCTCTAACATACTGGAAATACTCCTGTCTAATTAAACATTTTCATGTTTAGGGCTAAAAGGAAAACTTCTTTCTAGTAACTTGTAGAGGTAACAAGCCAGTGTCTGTATGTTTGGAGGGGAGGTCAGAGCAGTAAATGTAATTGCTTGGTGACAGACAGGAGGGGACTAAGAGCCCCCCCGGATCCTTTCCTCGGGCTGGCCAACTCCAGTGGGTCTCAACAGTCATGTGGATGTGGAGACAATGAAAATAATTCTTTCTCTGGTGACTATTTCTCCTTCCATTTTTACTTTGTAAAAGAAAGGCTTGAAACAATTAGTTGGCAGTATGGTGTTAGTTTTCTCATGGTTAATTTGAGAAATGGAGCAAATAGAGCTCCAGTCAGCAGAACTGGGGCTTTATGTAACTCAACTTCTCCAAAGATGGGTCTGTAACATTTTTATATTGTTCCCTTTCATAACACGTGGGCTGCCTCGCAGTCTTCTAAGAGTCTCTGTTTATTCAGAGACTGCAGGTTTACTTGGAGTTTATGGTTCTAGTGTCAGGTTCAGAGGCCTCGTGCCCTGACCTGCTGGCTGTGACATCACTGGGCCTGGCACAGACAAGAAGACCCGTTGTGACTGCCTTAATTCTTTTTATTAATTTTTCCTCCGCAAACCTGAATGATATGGTGTATTTTGACATAATTATGGCCCAAGTGAAAGGCTTGGGGGGTGGGGTGGGGGTGTACAACCACTACAGTATCAAAGCAGGATAAATATTTGCAGAAAGCTTCTGCCATAACTTAATATTTTGCATATGAGCCCCCATACAAAATCAGAGTTATTCCCGGGGCTGGGTCCAAAAGAACATGTCTGGGGCCCGGCCCTGAAAGGCCAGAGAGGATGATGGATCAGAAAAAGGTCAGTGTGAGTCGCAGTGCCAAGAATAATGACAGAAGGGACCAAAAAGGCAGAATAACAGTGCAACCGGAGTTCTGGGAGAGACGGTGCCTTGGCCGCTCGGCCTTGAGAGCGTAGCCGGGGTGGCTTCCTTCACGCTTCCACCGCCAGGCCTGGTATTTGGCTGCTTTGTGTGTTGGCAGATTTCCCCAGCCGTGCATGGGAGCGTTTTATAGTCCAGCCCCACGGGTGCTGAGATGTCTGCGCACTGAGGGCCAGTGGTGACTGCAGCTTGCTGATTTTATTTATCTCACAGCTCTGTCGGTGAAGTACAGGCCGTGGAACATAACAGGGCAAGCTCTGGTTGCTTGGTCTGTGGTGCTTATTGAAGGGTGATCACAGAAGCCTGTCAAGTGGAACAGAGTCTGCAGGCTGGTACTGGTGGGTCCGCGTCATGTCTCTCTGATCCTCCCCAGCTGCCCTAGTTCAGCTACCGTGACTCTGGTCAGATCCTTGTTCCTGGGCTTCCTATTAGGACACGCCAGTGTCAGAGTCGCTCCGCACCTTCGCTCACACTGCCTACAGCCATGCTCTGTACCCCTCCACCCCAGGAAATGCCTGATTGCCACAGTGGCTCTCCCGGAGTTTCCCTCCAAAGTGCCAATCATTTGAAGCCCTGGTGGAGAGAGGAAGGGCTGGGGCTTATACTGGAGGATGGGAGGGGAGAAACGGACCATGGTGACAAACACTGTACACAGGTGGGAGTGGGGCAGATGAAGGGGAGGATGCAGGCTGGGGTCCGCTAAACTCAGAACAAGTGACAAGCCACAAAGGGCCTGGATGCTGGCCCCCACATGGAGTGGGCAGTTGTCCACGCTGTGTGGCATTGAGGGGTGCTGGGAAGAAATGGTGAATGGCAGTCAGAGACCTGTATGGTATCTTGGCACTTCGGTTATTTAACTTTTCTGAGTCTTCATACTTGTACCTATAAAATGGGTGATAATGTGAAATGCTATTTTGTCTTCAACATAAGTAACAGTAATTCAACCCAACAAGAGATGGGAGTCTGTGTAAGAGACCCTAGGGCCTGCCTCTGCAGGAACTCCTCAGACTTGCAATAAATGACCCTTATTGAAGTTGTTCGCCATGACTTTGAGAGGAGGAGGAAGATGCTCTTCAAGGCATATGGAGCGTCAGTATAGGCTCTTTAGCCATTGCGTGCCAGCGAGGGGTGCAGCCCTGGTGCTTTAGAACTTCTGAAAAGGGAGAAACTCATCTTGGGAGGGAAACAGTGGCCCAACCCTTTGGCAATAGCTCATGGGGTTAATCATGACATTTTCTTAGTAAAGGACATTGACAACTTTGCCTAGCACTCTTCCTTAGCATCTCTTTGTGAGATGTGAATATATGTGAAAACTGGTTAAAGAAGATATTAATGATATACTTCTAGCATTGGCTTGACACAGAGCCTTTATACAAAAATGTTGGTTCTGACATCCCTTTTGAGAGCCATGAAAAAAAAATAACTCTTTGCCCACCTCTTGATCCCTTTCCAGCACCCACACCAATTCTCACATCTCTCATTTTCGGGGTAAAAGAAACTATATTTAGGAACCTTCCGTCTCACCTCTGGGATCTGTTCATAACCCCACAGAGTCCCTTTGCATCTCTAAGGCTGGGGTATTTCCTAGAGAGAAGGTTGGCTTGCCTTCCTTCCCCCATTCCTACCCACAGCCATTCAGAAGTAGAGGACCAGCACTGAGAGTCTAGGATCAAAGAGCTATGCTTTGCTTGTTACCACAGCTTCGGTGAATGTGCACCATCTCTTGTCGTCCACTGAATATCTCTGTTGGAGTCCTTTCATCACAAAGGCAGCAACATGAACAGTGGGCCAGGCTGTCCCTCCTGATCTAGCAAAATACCATTTCAGTTTTTCGGACCTCTGCAACCCTCTTGGACTAAACAGATTTCCACTACTTAGCAAGAGGATATTCCTTTGGGTTCCAGGAAGGGACTGTGGCATTTCCCACAACTGCAATTAATTTATCACGTATGTGGTTAATTAGCTTCTGTCTTTCCTGCTAAGCTGTAAGTGCCCTGAGGGCAGGGAACGATCACTTGATGCTACTTTCAAGGCAAAGCCAGCTCCTCACTGTCACCTGCTGGCCCACATGACTCCTCCCCTCCTGCCTCAGGGCCTTTGAACTTGCTCTTCCCTTGGCCTGCAGAGCTCTTTCCCAGACACCTTCACAGCCTGCATATTCCCCTCACCTGCTGTCTTTTTCTCCTTAGCACTTACCCTAACAGATTGTACATTTTGCATATTCTCTTGCTTGGGTATCTCTCCCAACTAGAATGTGAATTCCAAGATGGTAAGGATTTTTGTGTTCAGTGGTGGGTCCTTAGCATCTAGAACAGTACCCAGAACATAGCTGCCCCTTAATGAATAATCAGACACATGAATGAGTAAATGGCCACCTTTCTAAGCAAAGGCACCTGTCAGCCAGCTTGGATGGGTGTTGAGTGCAGCATCTACCAGGAGTACTTTCTGCCCCGAGTCTGACACCCAAACAGGTTAGGGGTCCTTTGGGCATTTCAAGTTTCAACAGGACAGATTACTGCGTGAAATTTGCTGAACTGGCTGAACTGGCGGTGGTGGCCCCTGTGTGGGTGCTCTGCCGAGACTTGGATTCGGTGATGACTTGAACTCTTTAAAACCCTACCACATACTTTTTGGAAGTTTATTTCAAAAGTACATTTTCAGCACATTCAGTCTTTCTGGAATAAAAACTTATTTTCTCGTGGACTCCTGTATGTTCCGCACTCTGTGCATGAAGCACCAGATTAGGGTTTTTAGGAATATATTTCGCACCTGAGACTGTAGAAAGCTTCCATTTTTGTCCTCTGAGTCTCTCAATTCTTCCACTGGGGCTTTGCTCTTTTGCTGCTTCTGTTGTTCCGATGGGTCCGGGGCCCCTTTTGCTCCCCCTCCCCCAAGTTCTCTAATTGTCTGGGTTTGTAACGAATGCAGAAACTAAAAACAACCAACTATAGAAAGCAAAAATGAGAACCTAAAATGAGGCTCTTAGGAAGACAGACAAAAAGCTAGATGGCTTCTGAAAAGTAGAAGAAGGTGGGGGATGGGGGTCTCAGCCCCACGGTGGGGACAGTTTCAGGATGTCAGAATGCAGAGACCCACCATTTCTAACATGGGCGCAGATGCATTTAGTACAGGTGCACACATCACACGGCTCTGCTGAGACAGGAAATGGTATTTTGGTATCTTAATATTCTCCATTCTTTGAGGAATTAAAGTTTTTAATAGGTCACCATCAAAATCGTGATATCCTAGTTTTTCATTAATTTTTTAAAAAAATACACAACTTTATTTCCCAAGACATTTTTGCCATTATTTGTAAACTCATACAAAGACTTAGCGGTGATGAAGATTTAGGATATATCTTGTCAAAGACTGTGCAACAGAATACTTGTCTATTGTGAGGTGAGAGGAACACCAACTCCAAAAGCACATTTTCCATAGACATTTTAATGATTTAATTCCTAAAAGCACTACTCAGGCCCTTTAAAATGTTCTTGATTTTTGAATCTATTTTGATTAAAATGTTTCTATGCGGAGGAGGGTATAGCTCAGTGGTAGTGTGTGCTTAGCGTGCATGAGGTCCTGGGTTCAATCCCCAGTACCTCCATTAAAACACACACACACACACACACACACACACACACACACACACACACAGACCTAATTACCTCCCCCCCCACAAAAAAGTAATTTTTTAAAAAACTTTAAATAAATCGTTCTACAAAAATTCTGCTGAAGATGGGGGAGGGAGGATTTCCTTGTGGCCACCACACCAAACTTCGCTTTAATCAGATCACTGTGAAGTGAGTTTGGTATCTGCAGGTAAAAAGCTAGAAGCTGTTGACCCTTAATTAGAGCAAACCCAGATACTGAACAATACTTCAAATGAGGACCTCAGCCTGGGAGCAAAAAGCCTTAGCTAAAGCTGGCAGGAGAAAACAAATACCGGATGTGGCCGGACAATAGGAAGCCTGGACTCACCCCCAGCCCTGGGAAGATAAGGCTTGTCTGTTAGTGATGGAGATTATCGACTGCATCAGCTTAAGAAAAGCCTCTTAACACCTTGCTTTTCCAAAGAATTCTTCCCATCCCGAGTTAGCCACACAACTTTAGGTCGGCTCTGATTCCTTGAATTAAATTCTTGTTAATGTATCCTTTCTAATTCCTCAGCTTCCTCCTCCCCTCTGTTCTTTCTCCCAAGGGAGGAAACTCCTCCACTGCAGTGCTGTGGCTTTGTTTCTTTGAAGGGGGTACACTTTTTTGCATTTGTTTGCATTGTACACTAGCCCTGCACCCCGAAACAGCCTTTTACTGACATGGCTTAGAATAGAAACTTAGGATTTAGTAATTTTTTAAACCCAGAAGTATGTTGTTGAAAAGACACAACTATCATTCATCTTCCGAATTACGATTAAATTAATAACTGAGAAATTCCCAAACATGTTTTCCAGGAATGACCTGTATTTAAACGCCTGTGAGGCCTCCTGGACTTCTCTTCCTTTTCAGTTATCTGGGGTTATGGACCTCAGGAGAGCAGGGAAGGGTTACAAGGTCAAAGTCTTTTCCTCCTTGGAACTTGCTGCTTGCTGGGAGAGGGTTGCCTGGAAAATAGATGCTTTAGAGAAGAGGTTGGGGGGTCACAATTTTAATTCTGTTAAAGCAACAGCTGGTTTGAGTTTCTTTCCACTTCTATCTCCTGCTCCCTTCCTCACAAATCCATGGAGAGAAAAGAATTTGTTCAGAAGGTACCGACAAAATAAAAATACACCTTTTATTACGGCGGTGCTTTACCTGTGTTATCTTTGTTACAAGTTGCATGTTAAGCACTCAGGGGATAGGCTAGATTTTATAAAATGAACTACAGAGTAAAGATGACCAGAGCTTTAGTCAGAAGAACCTTTTACAATACAGGATGCAGGCCTGCAAATTTCTTCAAATATTTTTTAACTAAAACTTTTCATGGAAATAAGTGTCATAAAGCCCTCTGGGGTGTCTGGAGGCTGACTGCAAAAAGAAGGATCATGACTAAAATATTCACGCATGCCAAGTGCATGTTACTTGTTTCTGGACTGGAGACCTTGTCTCCACGTTAGTATGCGTTCGTCTGTTCAACAAGTGTTTATAGAGTGTCTGCTCTTCCCGTAAAGATGCTCGGGGCTGGGGACCCAGCAGTAAGATGTGGGGTGCTTCTGTGTCCGCATGTTCATAACCATGAAACTGTCCAGCAGGGCTTCAGCCCACAATCACACCTTCTATTCTAAGTAGTTTACCTGCAGTTTGGGATTTAAAAATCAGGTCTGTTCAAATCACATTATTGTCTAATCAACTCAGAAATCCAGTATTTTAAATGAGTGTGTAATAACAGTGAAACAGCAGGAAAAAGAAGAGTAAAAAAGTTTTTAAAATGGTAAAAATAAATATGTTTGATTATTTTTATTTAGGTTGTGAAGTCATCTCCCATGCTTTTTTCCAACACACACACACACACACAGACACACAGAGAGAGAGAGAGAGAGAGAATAAAACCTGCATCTCTCAAATCAATGGCAAAGCAGTAACAGATTTTCTGGTCTGGGCTCCTCCGCACGCTGGCCTCGGGCTGTGTTGGTGTGTGGCTCGACAGCAATCAAAGGTCATAATTTCATTGGCAGTTAGCATCAGGTTTAATTTTTCTAGCATGTTAGATTTACCGAAATGTCTGGTTTCAGTTATGCTTCGGCACTGACTGAATCAGCTCTCAGACCAGCGTGATGTCTTCAGGTACCTGAGGCTTATGGAATATATGTGCTGATTGTTTTCAGTCACTTTCCCTTCTAAGCACAAAAATGTGTTTTCTGAAGCTGAATAACAGTAGTCCTTAATGACATGCTCATTTCTTATAGTGAAAAAGGACCTGAAGTAGGTAAAAATGTCAATTTAACAAGACTGCCACCTACTGATTGACATGGTTGGAAAACCCTCCAGTTACAGTTAAAAATAGCTGTGTGTGGTTTCTTGTTTTTTGTTTTCCCGAAAAATGTAGATGCTTTTTGAAAACTAACGTATCATTTTAATTGCATTTTAGGAATGTGACCAAGTTCATATAGACGATGTCTCTTCAGATGACAATGGACAGGACCTAAGGTGAGCCCACTGACCATGAAGGGATGGTCTCCATGTTGTAGTTTAATTGCTCAGCTAACTAAGATGAACTTTCTGTTCGGTTAACTTTGGGCTTTTCTTGCATCTAAATAGCACATATAACTTTGGAACAGATGGCTTTCCTGCTGCAGCAACCAGTGCTAATTTATGCTTGGCAACCGGTGTGCGGGGCGGTGTAGACTGGATGAGAAAGTTGGCCTTCCGCTACCGACGAGTCAAAGAGATCTACAACACCTACAAAAACAATGTCGGAGGCAAGTGACTCCCAGTATCTCACTGGATTGGTTAAGACAGTCTCAATAAAACACTGCAAGTCCCACACACTTCTGCATCATATGGTTTTGGGTGGAACAGCTTTGTTGAGAGCGGTTCCATCTAACCTGTGCTTATCCTGCTGTGATTTAGTGACAGAAAGATCATACTCCAGCCATGGCCCTGGCCAGGATGGTCTAGTCCTGGCTCCATTACTTAGTAACAGTGTGACCTGGAGTAAGTTTCTTGACTTCTTGCCTAAAGGACTTGAGATGAATTATGAAGCTCCTTCTATGAGGTAGATGCTTCTATGAATTTGGATCTTTTGATTGTGGCTGAAAATAGCTTTAGCACAAAAAGGAATATATTGACCTCATGAAAATTGTCAGGTGGGTGGTTTCTGGAGTGGCTGAAATCCAGCTGCTTAGATGATGCCATCGGTAATCTCTGGCCTGCGCTTTCCCATCTGAGTGCGAGTCATTGGAGTCACTTCCTCCCAAAAGGTGGCAAAGATGACCACCGATAGATCCAGACTTATCACCTACCAGTCAGGCACCTCCATGGGCTGGAAAAATGTCTTTCCCAATAGATTCAGCAGAAGTTCTCAGACAGACTTTCACTGGCCACCCTGAGGCCATACGCCTACCCTGGGAGCCAGAGGGTAGGGTCAGCTCTGCCCAGATTACATGGCTGGAGGAGTGTGGGGGTGAGGATCCCCCCCAAAAGAAGACTTCCATAGCCAGAAGGGATGCTCAAACAATAGATGTTCCCCCCAGTGCTAAATAATTTGTCGAGTGAATGAGATCATGTGAAAAATCCCGTAGTAGACTCCACTGCTTGAGGGTGGTGGTAGAGTAGTTTTAAATGTTTATTATTTATAAAGTTGAAGAGACACGAGGAAGTAGTTCTTGCACTCTTAAACCCACAGGTCTGCTTGGTCCGGCCAAGAGGGAAGCCTGGTTGCAGCTGAGGGCCGAGATCGAGGCCCTGACGGACTCCTGGTTGACACTGGCCCTGAAAGCTCTCACGCTCATTCACTCCCGGTAAGTCCTCCCCGGGCCTCTTCGCACTGTCTGCCCGAAAGCGAGCTCTGCTTGATCATTTTGGAGATTGATTTTTCAACTGTTTTTCTTTCTTTCTGTTCTCCTAGGACGAACTGTGTGAATATTTTAGTAACAACTACTCAGCTGATCCCAGCATTGGCGAAAGTCCTGCTGTATGGATTAGGGATCGTATTTCCAATAGAAAATATTTACAGCGCAACTAAAATAGGTAAGCCGCTTCTAGTTTATCTATTTAAAAATCAACCCGTTGCTTTCAGGCTGTTAAAAATGAAAAGCAATAGATAGAACTCTTTTTTTTTTTGGAATGCTAAATGTCAGAAAACTTGAAGAATAACTTAACCAATTTTATTGTCCAAATTGGCTTTAGACATCAAGAGAAATACAAAGCAAAATCCATGCAGTGAAACTTAGAAGATTTTACTGTACTGGCTAACATTAAAACCTGCATGTTTTAGCTATAATCAACTTAGCATCACTTCTAGATTATCTTATTTTCATTCTTTTAGGCAACACCAACAAAAATATTTTATAAACTAAAACAAATAGTTGTATAGAGATACACAAAGTAGAAATTAAAGCACTCTAGTAACAGCTTTAACAAAACAACTCTAATTAAATACACCATTACTAGAACTATTTTTTTTGCTTTATTTTAATTCAGCGTGTATAAACAATTGAGTTCCCATTTTTGTTATGGGGATCCAAAAAATAATTACATTCTTGTAAGAAGGAAATGTAATTTGGGAAAAAAGATAATTGTGAAATTTAGTTAGAATATAAACCAAGACAAAATAAAAGTAGGGATTAAAAAAAAAAAGCCATGGCTCTTGTTCTTAGGGAATTCTCAGTCTAGCAGGGGATGCAGACATCAAAATAACTGTAAAATGATAAAGTCATATGTAAATGAGCATTTATCAAGTACTCTCTAGATGCCCAGAAGTATACTAAGCATTTTAGATATTAAAGTCAATCTTGGCAGCCTTTCCATTTTACAGCTGAGGAAACTAAAGCTCAGAGACTTAAGTAGATTGTTGAAGTTAACAGCAAATAAAGTGGAAGGGTCAGAGCAGATCTGAGTCCAAGTTCCAGCAGGCTCCTTGCCACACCCTAAGGGGTCCTACCAGTACGTGCCTGAATGTGCACTTCAGTGGGGGAGCAGCCACTCCCACCCAGAAGGAGGCAGAGGGCAGGGGTCAGTGAAAGCTAAAGGAAGACATGACATTTGAGCTGAGTATAGAAGGGTAAATTAGAGTTTACTAGGCAGATGGGCCAGTGAGAGGACAGCGATGGAGGAATTAAAATGTGTCCCCACTGAGGGACCCGAGGGACTCGTGAGTCATCCTGGGTGACTAACAGCGCTCATGGGAAGCTGACACTGGAAAGGTAGACTTGGGTCTAGTCATAAATCGCCTTGTATGTGACTCTCATGAAACAAGTATTACATGAGTGAGTCCTGGGAAAGGGGGGTGAGTATCCTGGTAGGTGGGAAGAAGGTTCTTTCTGCCCAAAGAAAAAGGGGCAAAATGGAATCCCTGTAGGTCCATCTCTCTGTCTGCTTTGTGCTTCTCCTTCAACGCACTTACTAAATTATCCCTAAAAAAAAAATCACTTTAGTTATTTGTTCATAATCTCCTTGACAACTGAGTCTGTGTCTCACCCATCCTACAGAGACCAGCACATAGTAGGTGCTCAATAAATGTTGAATGAAATAGATGAATAAATGGCTGTTTAAAGGCTGACACACAGGTTTCTTTTAGGCAGCTGGGTCAGTAGTGACACCATTCGCTGATGGGGAATCAGGTTTGATGGCAAAGATAAGGGTTTGATCTTACCCGTGTTGAGTTTAAAGAACCCATGGGATATTCAGATAGCCCTGTCAACTTGGAAATAGTTGGAGTCTGAGAAAGACTGAAGCCTCCTGAGAAGGGCCAAGAACAGAATACTGGAAAGCACTTATTTTAAAAAAGGAATATACCAAAAAGATTCATAGTAGCCTGATAGAACCAGAATTTTTGTATGTTCTCCTGTAAACTAGCCATCAGTTTCCATCAGCTCAGTTCTTTATTCTATCTATATCAATAAAGAGGAATCATATATTTTTTAAACAGAGATCCAAGGTACAGGCTTATCAGCACATGAAAGAAAGAACATATTTCCAAGTAAGTGTATAATACCCAAGGGATAGTACTTAACTTCCCAGAAGGAAAGAACGAATAGTGTATTACATGCACATTGAACTTTAATCCCAAATAATGTGAAAGTGTTAGGATAATAGGAAATTACAATAACAATCAAGAAGGTATTTTTTTAATGGGTAATATTGGACTTGAATTTTTTTTTTTAGTACAGAATAAAAATTAGATTTAAAAACTGTGTGGTGGTAGAATCAATCTCAAAACCAGCAATAGAATCATTCTTCTGTGGTTTTTCTTAATAAGAAGAGTAGGGATTGAGCGTCCTGTAAGTTATTTGTTGATTTTACCACCAAATGAGTTAAAATTTGGGGATCAGTGCAGAAAAACCCAGGAAATTTCCTTGTAGGCAAAATGGCAAAGTCAGGGGAGGGGATGACTGGTCTCTGATTCAGCAGAGCTGTGATGTTCTTTCAGAGAAAATGGATTCATCAAAATGAAAACTTCATGTAAGACCTCAGATTAATGTCTAAAAGGCAGCTTCAATGAATCCTTATTGTGGAAAATGTTGACATGACCCCAAATTCACAATGTAACCTGTAGGAGACAGTGTTTAGATGAGGATTTTTTGGTCCACCAGAGCTTCACTTTTAAGTAACATTGAGAGTACCTTCCTTTTTCCATGAAAAGGAAACTTTACAAAAACACACAGGCCTTTCCCTTTAAGGCAGGGTCGGGGCCGGTGGGTAGGGGTGAGTTTCATGACATCTAGGTGTTTGGTTGTATAGTTTTGGCAGTGAAAACTAGCCTTTGTATTTGTTTCTTAAATTGATTTAATGTTTCACAGGTTAGTGGGCAACTAAGGCATCATTGAAATTACATCCTTTGAATAAGGCTGGCCCTGTTTCATTCTGTCAGATGCAAACTAGAGATTTTAGTGCAAAATACAAATATAAAGCTGACATTTGTTTAAGCAAACAAGCAATTTGTTCATGTGTATATCTGATCCTTATTTGAAAGAGGTGCAGTCCCCGCTCAGCCATTCACATTTGAAAACTATAAACTGTCCCATTGTCCATTAAAATGACCCTACTGGTAGCCACGGACTTGGAACCCAGTTCCTGCCCTTAGAAACAATGGCTGTATTAACTGCAGGGATGTGCTGATGGCATAGCAGCCCCGGGAGCCCAAACTGGGTCTTGACATGGGAAAGATCATAGATAAAGAAAGGCATTCTCTTACCTTTATCCCGCGTTTCTTTTGGAAAGTGCTTCATTGAACGTGCGATGCCTGGGCAAGGCAGGCATGCTATGCTCTCTCTTGTAGGGCCCCAAATTACCTGACATTTATTTCAGAAGCAGCTTTCCAAGAATATTTCACGTGAACCCATTAGGCCCTGGGAGCCTTTCATTCAGATAGCTTATCCCATCCTTTTCTGGTTGAGATGCTAAGTCTCCTATGTGATTTCTCTCCCCGTAACTAAACCAATCCTTCAGTCTCTTCTATCCTTCTCAATAGCCTTTCGATCAGATATTATCTTCAGACTTTGATGTGCCATGAAATAGTTTTTAAATCAAGTTCAAATGTGTTGCCCAGAATGGCGAGCTTTTGTTTAGAATTCGCTTGTAAGGGAAAAGGACTGCTGTCAAACAAACGCTGTGATTGACTTCAGTCCTACTTTCTAATAAGTGAGTCTTTGGGGAAAATGTACTAAAATTGTACATTTCCAAGGGACAGGATGCCACATGGATGATTCATGTACAGTTTGGGATGTACTGTGCTGTTCTACATGCGACCCAAATGGCACATAAAACCACCTAGTTTGCATGAGTATGATGGGGTTAGATGCAAAGCATGGAGAAAGCATTTTATATAAAATGTTCAATCCCTAGAGTGCTGACGTCCCCAGATTTTACATTTTTGATCATTTGCTTTTGTTCATTAGGAAAGGAAAGCTGTTTTGAGAGGATAATTCAAAGGTTTGGAAGAAAAGTGGTGTACGTCGTTATAGGAGATGGTGTGGAAGAGGAACAAGGAGCAAAAAAGGTGAGTGCACCTCATTGGTGTGTCCTGTGCCACTGAATTTTTCTTAGTCCTCAGAATTCTCCCAACTGGATCATTTAAGTAAGTTCCATTTCTCCTCAACAGATCATGAATGTGTTTAGAACTGTAAGCACTGACAAATGGCAGAGTAGATTTAAATCACTATCAAGTGATCTTTTTGAAGAGTGACAGACAGAAGCTCAAGGGTCATAGGTAGTTGGTCTTCATATGATGTAGACTTGGGGACAGAAAGGAGACTTAGCTCTGTGGCCATCATCCAGAAGAGAGACAGCACACATGTCTGCTCATGCCAGCGTGGCCCTCCCTACCCGAGTGCCTCCCACAGCAGACATCACAGGTGATTAAACCTGTATTACCTGACCCTGCATGTAGCCTTGCAAACATCAAGTCAGAAAAATTACCAGCTGGTCAGAGCTGGCTTGCAAAACTATTTTCTGTGCTAGAGTATGGTGCCATCTTTTGATCACGAGGTCAGTGCCTTGCCTCTTTGGGGATGCTCAGAGAGGAGGAAGGCAGCAGACCCAATCGTAGGTCCCGTGACTCCCAATTTGCCCAATATACTTCTTTCTATTCTGTATCTGCACAAGTGTAATTCTGTCACTTCCCTTAAAAAGCTTTCTTGTTAATGTCCTTTGTTGCATTTTAAAAAGAGGGGAAGGAAGAGAGGACCACATCCCTTAGCCTGGCACTCAGGGTCTTCACAGTCTAGTAACAACCTGCCTTTCAGGCACCTTCACTCCTGCACCTTACGCAGGAGCCACACTCGTCTGCTTACTTCCCTTTGGCCATGCCCAGCACTTCGTCCCTGCTGCCGCCGCCCCTGCTGAGCATGATCCTTCCTCCAATGCCCTACTGTCATTGTCTTACTCATTTTTCAAAATCCGGTTTCTGTACCACCTTTTCTATCTCCCTCGTTTGTGAGAACTCAGCTGCAGGAGCACCACTCCTACTTTAATTGGAGAAGCTGTTGTAAGTAACTTGCACTCTTGAGCCAGACAGCCTGGTCTGAATTCCAGCTTTACTATCTACCAGTTCTGTGATTTTGAACAAGTTGCTCTACCCGTCTCTTCCTCTTTCCTTGTCTGCAGATGGGGTGAATAACAGCACCTAGTGCATTGGGCTGGTTTAAGGATTGGACTTAGTTAAAATATAAAACAGAGCCTAATAGGTAGGAAGTAGGCAGCAAGTGGTGGACATTATTATTAATTATTTGTGTATGTGTCTGTTTCAGCAGTGAAGTGTGTGCTCCTGAGAGGCAGGGACCTTATTTTGCTTGATTGTTGAGACTCTGTCTTCAATTTTTTTTCCCACAAATCCCTTAATCTTGGCACTGTCATGCTCTAAATATTTCTTAAATTGAAGAGCATTAAATATGAGATTAGCCATTAGGATAATTTTTTCTCTTCCTTACACGCTCACTCATAGAAATCACTGTATCTTCCCATAATGGAGGCAACAATTCAACTCTTCTGGAATAGTCCAGTATATACCAGAAATGGCACATAAAGTCACCAGACCATAGATGCAGCATTAAGGGTGACAAGTGGCCAGCCTCCTTACAGAGTCTAAAGAAAACTTCATTCACCTTCAGTGCCTCTAAATGCCAACAGAAGCACAGAAGCTGACCCTACCTAGTTCTGTAAATAATAGATTATTTCACTTATACACATAGATGCATGATGTGCCCAGGGTTAGTCTCCCCAAGTGTGATGGGTGCTGTTGGAAACCCACACACACTTTCTTAAAGCCTGATGTTAAGCAGTGTTTGCCATCTCAGCACTAATTCTGTGTTCCAACTTCACCAGTGGCCAACTGCCATTGCCATTAGGTACATCTGCTAGCCCTTTGGGCTGTCTTCATAAAAAGAAGTCTTTCCCAGACTAAATAGAATACCCAAAACCCAATCTTGGAGAGTTAAAGAGAATGTTTGGTGGAAATCCAGACTCAAGTCTTTTTCCTGAGAAAGCCTTTGGAATCCCCATGCCATTTCTAGACAGGACCTTCTGGTGGGTAGGGGAACATGGAATAGGTTTACACCTCTGAGCTCTGTAGAACTGAAGAGGAGCATTTCATGCCAATATGGCCCAGGGCCAAGGTGTGAATCTGCCCTCCAGGCTGGTCCTTCTCCATCTAGTGTTCCCCAGAAAGATTGAATTTCAAGAGAAAGTTGCCAGAAGGTGGCTTTCTCGCTTGTGGTAGACAGACGAATATTTATGAAAGTCATTTAAGTCATCACTTAAAATGCAAGGAACACAAAATCTTTTGGGCCCCCATCAAGGTTTCTGTGAGTGAGTCTTAGCCTATACCTTTCTGAGAAGTATGTTTTTTAGATGTGTGCATGGGTGAACACAACAAGGAAAATGTAAAGGAATTCTTGGCTTGAGGTTAGAATTGAAAGCAGTAATAGAACTAGGAGTATTTGCTCCCTTTGAGGAATAGTTAAAACTGCTTCCACTGTCTTTCTTTGGTCATGTTATTTTTATTCAGGACAAACACACACATTTATACAAAAAGAATTAGGCAGCTCCGTGCAAAGAACATCTTCTTTAAATTTCTTGACCGTGCATGAATACTTGTAGCTTCAACTTTCTGTTGTAATTTCTTGAGATAAGTGTATGGGATGAGTCCAGTACCATCTGTTACAAACTCTGCAGCTTGAGAGGTAGGCGTGGGAACTCTAATGAAACTGTGACTAGGAGTTGTAAGAGATTTTTGTGTGTTTGTAAAGTGTACAGAGTTTTCAGAAGATGCAGATTCCTATTAATAGTGCATAAGATTCAGATATCATCCATCTAGACTGACAAAGTGACCATTTCTTTCTTAGATTCTGTCTAGCCTTTCTAGGTTACTTTGTGCATGAGTTAAGAGACAAGAATCTAATAATTCACAGTAAATAATGAGTATCTTTAATGTGTGGAGTTTTGCACAGATAGGGGAAGTATTTAAGTATTTAATTCAGGGGAAAGACTACAATTTAGTATCACATTTTAAAAACTGAAAATTCAAGCTAGAGAAATAAAGAGATGGTCAGGTTATAGAAGGATTCATAATCATAATAGTAAGTATCAAGAATTACTGTCAATTTTAAAGCCCTCATCATGTCCCAGACCCTCTTTTAGGCACTTTGTACCCATCTCATTAAATCTTCACCAAAAATTTTATGAGGAGTCCTTAGATCCACTTTATAAATGAGAAAACTGAGGCACAGGAAGGTGAAAACAAGATCACACAGCTAGAAATTGGCCAAACTAGGATTTAAAGCCGATTATGAGATTTAGCACAAAGTTCTTTCAAATTATAAACTTTATTTTCATATCTTAATGATTTATTATAAAAAAAATTATTTTTTTAAATTGTTAGAATAAAGTGTGCAGTGTTTCGTTCTAATTTTACATTCATGATTAAAATTTTAAAGATAAATCATTCATTCTAGTATATCCTGTAGTTTGCAAGCATTTCAGATTATTAAATTAAAAGCTGCCAAAGAACTAGTAACTAGTGGAGTTCTGCAAGTTTGAGCATAAAAATGTTTCACAAAACCAAAACATTTTGCATTTCTTCTAAATCAGTTTTAACCATTTAGCTTGTCTCTTAGTTTCCTTGTGACCTTTTAAAACTCTAGTACAAAACTCTCTTTCCTGCTGAGATGTCTTTCCTCTCCCTAAATAGTGTTCTGCTACTGGTAGGTACTTAAGCCCAGAAATGGAAACCAGGAAGTACTCTCTGCCCATGGCCTGTTTTGTCTCGGTCATCTGAAATCTGCTCTGTCCCCCTGGTTCTCTTTACCAGTGTTCCAGGAGTTTCATCAGTAATTTCATCTAATTCTGTAATTCATATTATTAAAAAAAAAAAAAAACCCTTCAAAGAGAAAAGGTTAGAAATACCTTTGGTTTAAAAAAAAAATTATTCTAAAAAGATCTCTTTTAAGAGTTATCTCCAAGCCCCTCTTTGCTCTTAGACTGTGCAAAGAAGCAAGTCATCTGCCTCTGGAGAGCTTTCTTTCATGTATCTCTTTTGTTGTCAAAATCTGCCAGGCTTTCTTTTTTACCATCAAATTCTTTGTTTCCCTAATAAGTGAAAATAACCAGGCATATATGTATGATTTTTAAAAAATCAAAATGTAAGTAAAAAAATGCATGCTGACAGCAGTTTTTTGTTCCAGAGTAGAAATGGCCTCGTTTTATAACTCTGTAACAAAACTTACTTTATTTACTTTTCAGAAAATGATTTAAAATGAACCTCTTGTGAGTAACATGGAGGGAAGGGGGATGGCAAGCATCCATTATTCTGCATAATGACAAAGGCTTCATCAAAATATGTCCAATTTAAATGTGCATTCCCAAACTTGCTGAAAACCCAGATGAAGCTGAGAATCTGATTAATAATGCTTGATTCTGAATTTAATCAGGAGAAAAATAAGAGCTTCTTTTGTTTAGAAAAGGACGTTTTTAATGCAGGTTTTTGCTTTTAGTTTGACTTAAGTGAGACACAGGGATGACTCACACTGAGTACAGAACTTTATTATTCTAAAGCCATTACATTCATTTAACTTAACGAGCACAAACTATCTGCCAGATCTTTAAGTTGAATTTCATCTTCGTTCTTAAAGAGCTCACTCCTGTCCAGAGGGGAGGCAGATATACAAATAATCAAAGAGCAAAGCTCCATGAGTTCTTAGAGTATCTCTTTATTTACAATCTGGGAAGTATCTGTACCTCCATATGCAAATTTTCTAGAGAGAACATATGCATGTGAAAGCACAGATATAGTCTTTATTTTTTATACAAATGGTAACTATTCACTTTTTTCTGTACCTGCTTTTTTCACTTACTATATATCCTGGTAGTTATTCCATTTCAATACATGGAACTCTGCATCTCTAATTTCTCACAAATGGCTGCATCCGTATTCCGTTACGTTGATGCGCTATAATTTAATGAGTCCCTGGGGGCTGAACATTTCGGTGGTTTCCAGCACTTACTATTACAAACAGTTCTACAGTGAGCAGTCATTGTGGTTCATGTGGGGGCAAGTGTATCTGTAGGATAGTTCCTAGAAGTGCAATAGTCGGGGCAAAGGTTATGTGCTTTTATGTATTTGAAATATTTTGTTAATACATTTTTAACAATTCAGCAAAATTCAGATTACATATGAGTGTCCATGCACCCAGCTTTTTATATTATTAATCTTATGTGTACGCAGAAGGGATCAATGCAAAATACCAGACAAGGAGGAAGGATGGCAGAATGGGATGTGGAAAGCTGCACGTATGGGCAAGAGGAATAGAAAGTATGTGTCATTATTTTCCCATTAGTCACGGAACATTTTGGTTCTAATGACCCAAAAGCATGTGCTACTTCCTATGATTTAGGTCTTAGAATCCACTTCTCTCAATATACACCTAATCTTGACCAACTAAGTCATATACACATCAGTCTCAGCTATCATTTCTGTTAAGATTTGTGTGTTTGCTCTGTTTCCAGTCCCATGGCTCTAGTTACCTGATGGACTCTCTCCATTTACGTATCCCATCTGAGTATCAGCACATGCTGAATTCTCCTGTCCCAAACCAGTTCACCCAAATTTGATTTGCTGTTCTCTACCTCAGACCCATCGCCGAGTAGTGTGAATTCTCTCTTCACCGTGT
Organism: Camelus ferus; assembly: GCF_009834535.1. Taxonomy (NCBI): domain Eukaryota; kingdom Metazoa; phylum Chordata; class Mammalia; order Artiodactyla; family Camelidae; genus Camelus; species Camelus ferus. Next base: position 13,209,880 of record NC_045724.1, read on the forward strand.
GTCTCCCATCATTGCACTCACTCCATTTCCCCTGTTCCTTTGCCTGGTTTCTCTGCTACCAGCCACACCTCTATTCCATCCTTCCCCCAGTGCCTCACTAAATTGCTTAACATACTTCTACCTGGAAAAGAAAAAATCTCCCTTCTTACTAGTGCTTATCATGAACACAGTGTTCCAGCCCCATCACCTCCACAGGAAGTAATCTACACCTTTGTCACAGAGCATCTCCTGACTGGGAGTCCCATCCCTCTCCACCTACCTAACCACAGTTGCTCATTCTTCAGATTCAGCGCAGAACCCATTTACCCTCTCCAGCTTAGAGCTGAGCTCTCCCTTCTCTGAATTTATTGTTTTGATTCTTGGTTTTACTGAGATACAATTGACATTCAGCATTGTATAAATTTAAGGTGTACAACCTAATGTCTTGACTTACATATACTGTGAAATGATTACCACAATAAGGTTAGTAGACATCCATCATCCCCTATAGATACAAATTTTTTTTTGTAATGAAAACGTACTCTCTACTCCCTTATCTTTCGAATATACCATGTAGCAGTGTTAACTGTAGTCGCCATATTGTATATTACACACTTCCAGTTAGAAGGTAAATAAGTACTGGGGCTGTATCTTTTGACTACCTTCATCTAATTCCCTTTCCCTCCCCACACACCTTGCCTCTGGTAACCACAAATCTGATCTTTTTCAATGACTTTAGGGTTTTTGTTTTTAAATTCCACATCTAAGTGAGATCACACAGTATTGTCTTTGTCTTATTTCACTTAGCATAATGCCCTCAATGTCCATCCATGTTGTTGCAACTGGCAGGATCTCCTTTTTATGGCCAAGTATTTCATTATGTGTATATATACCACGATGTCTTTATCCATTAATCTGTCAGTGGACACTTCGGTCATTTCTATGTCTTGGCTATTATAAATGATGTGGCTATGAACATGGTGGTGCAGCTATCTCTTTGACACAGTGTTTTCATTTCCTTTGGGTACATACCCAGAAGTGGGATTGTTCAGTGATGTAGTACTTCTATTTTTAATTTTTTGAGGAGCCACCATACTGTTTATCATAATGGCTGTACCAATTTACATTGTAACCAACACCATGTAAGTGTCCCCTTTTCTCTGCATTTTCATCAGCCTTTGTTATCTCTTGTCATTTTGCTGAAGGCCATTCTAAAAGGCTCAGAGGTGATACCTCACTGTGGTTTTGATTTGCATCTCCCTGGTTAGCAACATTAAATGCCTCTTCAGATAATATCTTCTTTGCAAAAATGTCTGTTCAGGTCCTCTGCCCATTTTTAAATTGAATTATTTATTTTGCAGCCATCTCTCTCTGACTTCATGTAAGAAATATTTGTTCCAAGCTAAACATTGATGCAAGAAAAAAACTGTTTATAGCTCTAGGCCCAATGGGTGCAAAGTAATCTTCACATCAGTATGTGCTTAGTTAGGGAAAATATTATTTTGCACTATTAGTTCTAATTATTTGTTAACACGTGTTTGAGTTCCCTGTCCTCTCCCCCAGCCTCGGTTATGATTTACATTTAACAATGAGCAGCCTCGGTTATGATTTACATTTAACAATGAGTGATTATAAGACTACCATTATTATTCTGTTTAAGAGGGTTACCAGGTGCTGCTCCACTGGGCTCCTACAGCCAATCAGGTCACAGTCATGTCTCTCTCACACAGCCAGGATGCTAGTGGTGAATTTCTCCTTTATCCTCTGCTCCTCTCCTTCACTCACAGCCATTAAAGTGCTCTTCTAAAATGATCGGCCTTTCATAACTGGCTCAACTATTATCTCCACTTAACAAGTGTTTCCCCAGTTCTCCGGGCAAAGGGAATGACCCCCCCCCCCTCTTTTTAGGTAAACAGTCATGATTGCTGCTGCTCACCCACAGACTGAGCGGGTGGGCCTGGGATGTCTTCTATACCCTGCCTGCAAATTCAAAAAGTCATTATTGAGTGAATGAAAGCCAGTACAGTGTATTTTTAGGATCTAAAGTTGCCAAGCAGGACATTCTAAAAATTTGAAAAGATCTCTAGTTCTTGGTTCTGGCTAATTCTATTACTGAGTGATAACACAAATATAGACATATTCTAAAACAGTATAAAATCCAGAAAGGTCTACACGTGATATTGAGCTGTGGTCAGGCTTTTAGCAGATTACTTGAGACAAAGAGTGTTAATAACCGAGTGACAACAGCTGTGTGACATACACCAAAATAGTAGCTTCTCTGTTCCTTACAGATAATCCCCACAAACTCCTCAGTTCCAAATTCTATTTGCTCTCATGCCACATTCTCCTAATAGTCTGAATTAAAAAAAAAAATTCCTTTGAACTATATAATTTCAAATTATACTTAGGGTTCCACATTTTTTGTGTGAAAAAATATTTATTTTCCTATGGGCTAGACAGAATTTTGTCCTCTGAAAGAAAGGTAATGATTATCATTCACTTACCCAAGAAAAAGATTTGTACTTACTCCAGTGCTTTGGAGCAGTCAACTTTATAATCATGTTTTCATCCTTCATGGATGAGGTAACCTCTGTGGGTTCCCCCCCCCCGTTTTTCTTGTCTCTGGTTTGAATTTCACACATTTCACAAACCTTCCCATTATTTAAGCTAGATTTTGAGATTGATGTTTTAAACAATAACTACCAAAAAACAAAAACCTACCTTAGGTGTTCATTTAAAATTTTCCCATCTGGTAAAGCTGTCTAAACGTCAGAGCAAAGAACGCCTGATGGAAATAAATGAACAAAAGTTGCCTCTTACATGAGTAACATTAAGTTCTGGAAAATGTAAAACCACCACCAGCTAAAGGAAAGCTGCTTAAACTTTCAGCATGAAAAATCCACTGGGTACAGATTCTGAAAGGCAACTGTTGGACAAGGTTTTGGTTCGTAGCTACTGTGTTTTAGTTAAAGTTTGAAATCGGCATGCAAGTCACAGTGTAGATGTGCTGAAGAAAGACCCATCACCTTCTTAAAAGAAACAGACTCCAGGTTCCATTTTAAAATGCAGTCCAGTATTCTTAGGGGAGGATTAAGTTTGAAGTTTTGTTTTAAACAGATGTGGTGTTAAGATCTTAACTGGCGATTTTCACAAGACTGAAAAAAGCAGGGGTGGGCAGCAGAATGAATTTCCAACGTGGGCTTCCAGGGCCCGTGCTGGGAGCGTTCTCCATCCTCACTGTGTGTCTGCCCCTTTCACAGCACGCCATGCCCTTCTGGAGGGTGTCCAGTCACTCGGACCTCATGGCCCTACATCATGCCTTGGAACTGGAGTACCTGTAACTGCCACATAGCACTTTGAAATCGCACATCTGCCCTGTGACCAGGAACGAATCCAGCAGGCCTGCATCCCGTGTCAGCGCTGGACTCCAAACTAGCGATTTCAACTTATTGATGCCCAGCTGCTGGGGGTCCTCACCTCTGCCCTAGCGGGATGTGAAGGACCACATCCCTTTCTTCAGAACAGCTGTTGACTCTCGTACTGTGAAGCCCATGAAAATAAGCCATGAGAATGTTCTAGCACAGTGTGATGTGTCTTGGCCACATTAACTACATGGTTCAAACCTGTGAAGAAAGGACCTGCAGATGCTTAAGTTTTTAGAATTTTCAATGTGATATAAACAGCTTCTCCAATACAGCCAACTTGATTGCACAACGAAGACTGAAATGTGTTTCCTGAATACCAGTGGGGGGATTTTTCTTGTAAAGGTTTACTTTTTGGTGTCTCATATCCAGGGTAATCTCTACATCTCTACTTATTTATGAACAGACTTTAAAAAAAAAAAAACAGCTTTATTGAGGTATAATTCAAGAACCATACAGTTCACTTGAACAGACTTTTCGGACATCAAATAATTGAAGAGATGATTAGCTTAAGAGAAGCAATTAAAGACCCTGGCCTCACGACACAGCAAGTACTTTGAATTTTAGCACATTGCAAAGTAGTTTAAAATATGTCTAATTTAAACGTATAATATGTACATCACTGAGACAATCATGTACAGAAAGAATTTTTGGTGTAAATTTGTAATAATGGATGATTCTTTTACATATTGTTTAGGAAAAGGATGCTGAGAGGTAGCAATGCCTTGCTCGTGAAGTATGAGGCAGTGTGCACAGATGTGCAGCGCCTTATCCAAGTACTGGGTATAAATATGTAGATAATGGATTTTTTTTTTTTTTTTAGATAATGTTGTCAAGACCAAAAGCATGGATGTCAAGTGTCAATAGGATTTTGTTTTCCTTTTTTTTTTTTTTCTCCCCATCAGTTCTTTTTTTTAAAAAATGCTGTTAGGAGGGCCTTGGTAAAATAACACAGCAGTGTCTTAATTTGGGGGAAAAAAGCCCTCTTACAACCTCACTTTTTCATTTTCAACCCTAGTGTATTATATGTAACTACTTGGGGAAAAAATGATTATTCAAATGCTTCTTCCCACAGAAAGAATGTAGCTGATAGATATATTTTATTAATAAAGTGGTTCATGAATTGGACACTCGCAGAGTTTCCTTGTGCTCAGATGACAGTGTCTGCATTTTCCTGTTTAAAATGACATTAGGGAGGACATTACCCCATAGCTGGAAATCAGCAAAACTATGTAGTACTTCTTACCTTTGTGTCCTTCTGTCTTTTCCTCCACACTTAACTCCCCCTGCCCCCACCCAGCCCTCCCAGGACAAGTTCACTGCCTGCAGTGGACATTGCCGGTCGTCATCACCAAGGAAACAACGCTAGCCTTCACCCTTAGGATGGCTTATTACATGCCAAGCATAATCTGGGAAATAAAAAGTCACCTTTGTAATACCCTAAGAAAGTTTCTCCAAAAGGGATCAATCAGTTCATCTAGGCGCTAGTTTCTCTCATCTAAAGCCTTCCATTGCCATGAAATTACTTCATGGATGAATTTTCTTTAATATCATTTTGGGAGGAAAAAAACACCAGTTTTGACCCAAAGTGGCTAAAGTGCTACTCTATCCTTTTCTCAAGGTTCATGTTGCTGCTAGAATTAGTTGTGAATTCTCCAGATGTGTAATAATAATAATTCAGTTTTTTTCTTTTGCTTGAAGCAAACAGAAGTTGACAATTTTTCTAGCCTTTTCATTTTATGTTTTTGTACTCTGCAGACTGAAAAGACAAGGTTTATCTTGGCCTTACTGTATAAAGGTGTGTTGTGTCCACAATTGTGTACAGGATTTTTCTTCATTAAATTTGTGTTTAAATTAATAAAATGGATTTGTGAAGTACTGTAAGCTCCTTGCATGTCAGTATTTTCTTTGTCTTGGTTATGAGAAACAGCAAGATCTCAGTTGCTTTAAGGCTCAGAGTCCAACAAAAGGAAGTTGTGTGAAGCAATTGCAGTAATGGCTTTATCAGTCCTGGAGAGGACCAAGTGAAGGGAGTAACAGCTGTTTCTTTGATCACTGTAAAAACAGATGAATGGAAAAGCTCTTTGCTTCCTCCAAACCTATATAAACTAGACCCTGACTCACATTTATCTGCTATAGAACAGAATTCAGCATCAAGTATCTCGGATGCCAGAGCATAGACTGAGCCACTTAAATACCCAAGAGACAGCACTATAAACCAGTTTCATCTATAAAGAACGCCCACAACATACACCTCTAAGATTTAGCCAGATTAATCACCGCCAAAGAGCTATAAAGCAACACAACTCACTTCCTCCTGGGATTTAATCTTAGCAACACAACATTTGTACGTACAAACAAGTGAGAATCAAACATGCAGTGATCTGACTTGTTTATCAGGCCCAGGATGTTCATTTTTCACACACACACACTCGGCCAAGTGGCTTGAGTAATGAAGTGTCTGAGCGTCCTCCGACACTGGAAAATGAAGAGTTTGGGGAACATCTTTATAAGGCAGCAGTGGAGAGGAGCGGGACCATGAGGTCTCAGGCAAAGAAAGTATGGAAATAGGCAAAATGGAGAGCATATCCCCAAAAGATGACTTTTCTAAAGCACTGCTTCGAACTTGACACCCCCTGGCTAAAATGTTTAAAGGGCTCCCCTTGGACCACAGATTAGAGCCCAGATTTCTGTACCTGACATTCTAGGGTTTCCAAATAACATTGTAACTTTTTTCCCATTATCTCTCATTATTCTTATGAACAAACCTTCAGGATATATTAACTGGGCTCTTTAATGGACCCAACTGCCTGTAAGCATCCCTGCCTCATCTTTACTAGAGCTTTTCCACAGCTGTCAATGCTTCCTCCACCTTCAATCCACCCAAACCACGTCCAGCTCCATCCAGAGCCTTCTCCTTTGCAGAGCCTCCCTCCCCGTCACAGCACAGTGTTAGCTCCATCTCTTGAACTTCTCCCACTCAATGTCCACAGTCTTGTTGGCAGTTCCCATTATTCCCTTCAATAAAGGCTCACTGTCCTAGATGCTAGGGATGGAGGTCCCCACTTCTGAGGATGGAGTTTACATAGGAATAGGTGGCAACAGACAAATGAATTATCAAATGAATGGTTAAGGTACATTCAGTTGGAAACGTTCTTTATGGAAAATGAAGACAGGGCATGTGGGTCACAGGATGGACAGAGCCAAGACATGTGAACCGAGACCAACTGCTCAGAAGCAGGCAATGTGTGAAGATCAGGGGCAGAGGACAGAGGCAAAAATCCCCAGAAGAGAGGACTTCTATTTACTGCGTTCTAGGAGTGACTCACACCCACATGTCCAAGAAGAGATGACTCTGGGAAGGAACTGAGACTCGGAAAGTCTTGCTAAGACATTTGGATGCTAGTCTAATGGCCACTGAGGGCTTTACACAGGGTTGTGACCCCATCTGATACCCTCTTTGCAATGATCGCTCGGGCCACTGGGTGAAGAATGGGCTACAAACTAGCAAGAGAAGAAGTGGGGACACAAGTTATGAGGCTAGCAGGGAGCAACAGCCAGGGGCAGATTAGGATGGGGAAATGGTCAGCTGGGTTTATTCTTTGTGACGGTGACGACAGCACTGGCTAATGTGTTGAACAAGGGAAGCAGTGAGACACGAAGAATCTGGACACCTCCGGAGGTAGGGGTCTCCCCACCACCGTGAGATAGCACACCCAGTGGCTGACAGCCCAGCCTTCATGGGCCAGCTGCCTGGGTTTGAATCCCATCTTCCCGGTTTTAGCTGGCCACGTAGTTTAACTTCACTGCGCCTTAATCTCCTTTTAATGTAAAAACGGGGTAACAATGTCTACTTCAGAGCATTATTATGAGAACCAAGTAAGTTAACATATGTAAAGTGCTTGGGACACCACTTGGCATGTTATTTAATGCTGCCCGTTATTATGATGGCCAAGTATTCACGGACATTTTTGTCCTCCCCAACTAAAGGACCAGCTCTTTGATGGCACAGATGATTTGTTTACAAGGGGACTGGCATGGTTTAGGAAACAACATGAAAAAGACAGTCTAGGGCTCAGGGTATAGAGCTCAGTGGTACAATGCGTGCTTAGCATTCACGGGGTCCTGGGTTCAATCCAATCCCCCATACCTCCATTTAAAAAATAAGTAAATAATTTTTTAAAAACAGTCTAGTACCCTGACCTCAAGCATTGGGATGGTGGCTATTAAAAAAAAGAATCGCAATGATACCGCAGGCTTCAGGGAGCAGTACTGATGATGAGGGAGGCAGGGCTGGCAGGGCAGGCAGGAAACACTCCCCCAAAGAACTGACATCTAAGCCAAGACCTGCAGGCTGGACCGGCCCAAGCAGGGTGAGGGGAGATGAGAAGGGGAAGAAAAGCCACAGGCCCCATGACCGGGGCTCAAGGAGGGTGGGTCGGCGTGGTCAGGAGAGCAGGGCTGAAGCTTTAACTGGCCTTCACCTCTGAGTAAAACTTCAGGCTTTTATTACACACGAACGTAACCATTCATCCTCCACAGGAGAAAGAAAATCAAGAGGATGGGAACAGAAATCTCATCCAGCCTCCTGCATCAGCACACGCAGCCTGGACCCCTTCACGGTGGTGATTATTCCACACCAGGCTAGACCAGACTTCAGATGTTAGCTCTCAGTAGTGTCTAGCTGAGCCCTTTATTTTACAGATTACAAAACCCAGGTTAAATGCTTTGCCAGAGAGGTCACAGCCAAATAAGGCAGAGTCACGACCCCGACGGACTCTTGGATCCAACACGGAATCGTGAAGAGATCAGGAGCTCTCAGGCCAATGAAAGCTGGCTCTGTGCCCTGCTCTCTCGCCCCACCCCAGGGCTTCAGCAGCCCTTTCCATCTTCAAGGTCTATTTGGCATCCTGTCCTTAGTCAGTACAATTGTCAGTGATACCTGAAAGCTGCTGCTTTTTTTTTTTTTTTTAAACCTTAGCACGTCTTCCAGAGGTTGGTTTAAAATTTGTCTTCCAATCAGCATTTACCAATGTCAAATTCACAGATATTTTGTAATACCTTTTAAAATTTGCTTTTCAAAACATCTGAATATGACTTGGATGTTCTCCAATTCAAATGAATATAAAGGAGGACATTTGCTTAACAGAACGTGGGGATGCTGCCTCGGACACTGTGTGTTTGTTTAAGAACTGGACAAAGTTTCCTTGCAGACACTGGAACCCCCACACTACACAGCTACAGAGGCTTCTGCCAGTTCACGTGGTCCTGCCCATCCCGCTCAGGAGAGTTCTGACAGTCCAGGGGAGAGCTCGTAAAAGCATTTCTTTCTTTCGGTGTCTCTCAGAAATGTTTCCATGTCTCTCCATTCATGCAATTATACAGACTGACAGGATAACTTGTGGCAGAAAAAATGAAGGGGTTTGTAATTTGGGAAACCTTTGGCCCCACTGACTGAAAGCAGGTTGTTTGTAAAAAGGAAATCCTGACCTCAGCTAACTGGCAAACTCTGTCAGAAGCAATAGAAGGACGCGGAGGAGAAAGAACAGCACCGGGGGTTTTTATTGGCAACAGAAGAAACACGGATGCTTTGCCGAAGGAAAACCCTTCAGAGAGAAGTCTCCTGTGGGGACACAGAGTGTGCTCGGAGCCCTGTGTGTGCAGACACACCCCGCATCGCCATTCTGGACTGGTTCTGTGCACTGGTTTGACTGGGGGAGTCTGCTGCAGGGACCACAGCTTAGACTGTCAAACCTGAAAATAGATTTCCTCCCCTGAGCTGAGACGGAAGCCCCTCTTCTGCTACAGGCACTCTATGGCCTGGCTGATCTTCTCTCCGTGTGGCTTGGCTCAAAGCCCCGAGACCCACAGAGGATGGGGTGCGCACCAGGTGGTAAAGGCGACCAGCTACCTGGTGCTGTCCACATTGGCGCTGCCACCGACTCACCCTCCCCACCTCCTCGTCTGCTGTGCATTGGGCAGGACCCTGCCATGACCTCTGGGGAGCTCCCTATGAGTGGAGGCCCCCACATGTTCTAATTCCCTTCTGCCAGTGCTTCTCGATTGGCTGCCCACTGAAAACACCTGGGTGCCTTAAAGACTCCCTGAGCCCCCCTCTAGAGATTCTAGTTTCATTTGTCTAGGTTAGTTGGGGCTTGCCTGGCAGTTGAAGTGAAGGGCCATTGCTTTGGGCCAAGCAGATCTGTAAGTAAGACCCCCAGTTCAAGTCAGCTTCCAGCTAGGTAGGGCCGCAGTGTGCAGTGTGCTCGCCCGGCTCCTGGCCTTTCCTTTCCAAGCCATTCTGATTCCCAGTTGGCCATGCCTATGCCCCCAAAATCCTTGTGTCCCTGAACTCAATTCCATTAATCGTCTAGAGGGTTCCTCTTGTGAGTGGAGAGGTCTGCCTGGTGTCAGGGGTGTCCCCAAGGGGCTGGCCATCTAGTGGGGAAACAGAGATAACTTGAAAAAAAGACTGACAGGAGCCTCACTAGATCACAAGAACACTGGAAATCTGGGGGGTGGGCAGGAAATGTTGCAAAGAATTGGAATTTTAGGATGGAAGCGCAGAGGGGACAGCAATGAATGTTGGTTGGAAACAAGTCTCATTAAGGGGGTGACATTTTCATAAGCCTAAAGGAAATGAAAGAATAAGATGCTAAAGGGCTCTTAATCCATCCCTGGATTAACGAGAGAGAAATGTATAGTAACTGCCAGCAGGGAGACCGCAGGAGGACTGCAGTAATCCAAGCGACATGGAAGGAGGGCTTGTCCTAGGGCATCCCTGGGGATAGAAACCCGTAGCCGGTGTCCTAGAGGCAAAGCCAGTCATGAGCACATGAGACAGGCTTCCAAGGCCCTCTTTCTGCCCCCTGCCCCATCCAGCACTGCAAAGGATCTGGCGGGACCCAGCCAGCCACCAAGTTGTGTATGATGTCAGAGGATTACAGCTGCGGGGAGTGGCTGGTTCATTCTAAACCTTTTCTCTAATCCAGACCTTGTAGGCTGTGCTGTCTTTGGAACAAATTGTGTATCACTGAACGTGTATGTTAGCAGTGAACTGTTTCTAGGGGCAAGAATAGCAATCGAGTTTCCCCGATGGTTCCAGAAAGTGTAGCAATCAGGCTAAAGCCCTTTCCGCCCAAAGGTCACTTCTTCAGTTCAAATCAGCAGAAGGGGATGGGGGCTGGTGGAAGGAGATTTTAAAGACACTAAACCCTTCCTGTGGAGGATTTTACTATCGCCCTCCAAAAACAGAACCTGAAGGTGGGCTGGGAGGCGGGGGACAGGGGACAGGACCTTGGTCATATTTCCAGGAGGACAAGGGTCCCCACACTCACTCCCTGCACCCCCTTTAGGGACACTGCATCTGTGGAGACGAACCAGGTACCCAAAGGCTGCGCCAAGGTCCTTAAATGCAAGACCCCTTTGACTATGTTCATCACCCTCCCTTGTTTACAAGCATAGAGCCCGCCTCTGAAGAATGGCAGTGTTGAAGAAGGACAGAAAAGGAAGTTGGAGAAGAAAAACCAAGACAAAGAGTGTGAACAATGAGGAGCACTTGGTTTGTTGCGTCAACTCGGACATTAAAAAGAACTAAACCACTGAACAGGATGCCCTGCACTTGCTCTAGCCCTGACGTGCAGGAGGCCTGGACAACCCCCCCCACCTTCCTCCACGTCACAGGATCAAAGTCCCCGTGAGCACAGGTCCAGACACCCCCCAGGGCAGAGGAGGAAGGGAGAGGGGGTCTGGGTGAAGGCCGCCCCGCCCCTCCACTGGCTCTTCAGAAAGGGCCTCTTTCCCCGCCTCCCCGTGTTCCTGTCTGCACCAACCCCTCACTGAGAAATCATGGCAGGCCCCACCACCTAGCCTGCTCGGTTCTTCAGATATACTGAAGACTTTGCAGAATTTCATTCTTCTCAAAGTAGTTAAAATGCAAGCGGGCGGGGGCAGGAGTTGATGGGGGAAGGGCACACCCTTATTGGAACAGTCTTGTTTTGAAAAACTTCTGCCCTCTGGGGTTGAAAGCATTTCTTGGCCCAGGCGAAATCAGAAGGTACCAGGATAGCTCCAGAAAGGCTTCCAGCCCCTGACCTTGAAATTTATTTGCAAAGCCTTACAGGAAATCAGTGCTATGTGTTCCATGAAAAACAAAGGAGAATGCAGGAATCAGGAAAAACAACAGACTGCTCCAAACAGCCTTACATCAACAGGCTTTAAAGAAAATGAGATGCTGAAAAAATAGTTCCCTTTGACGTGTGAACTTACTGGGAAGTTCATGTTTCCCAGGGTGGGGTTAAGGGTGCTGCCGAGATCAAGGCAGTGTGGAGTGGCCAGGACATCAGCAGTAAGGAGCGGGGTGAGCCAGCGGCTCCAGGCGCACCGGGCCCGGGAGATGAGTACTTTGTTTGGGAAGACTCCTAGGAGAACGTAACATTTCATCTGTACTGAGGGACAGGCGGCAGTTTCACAGATGAAAATAAGAAAGAGCAGAGCTGCAGGGATGGTGGAGAAAGTCTAAGACAGTTTCAGAAACGGAGCCTTAAAATTGCTCTAAAAACGAAGCATGACATCGGATGAGCTGACAGTCACTGATTACCATTCACAGAGTGCTTTCTACATACAGCAAGACATTCCTAAAGTGGCCAGAGAGGTGCAGTGCCCTTCAATGCCCAGGGTTCAGCTGACCAAAGGTTGCAAACTCAAATGACAGCAGGGGCATGTAATAGAAATCGGTGAATGACAGGGGCCTCTCTGGGAATCCCAGGGTGCTCTCATTTAAAAACACCACCACCACCAGCTTATTCTGGTTTGGTAGTGACAGTTCAGAAAAGGTTTTCTACACTGTAAGAAAAACACACGAACAAGTGTACTGTAATCAGCCCTAGGCAGTCATCCTCAGAGGGGCGAGGTAGGGAGGGTGTCAGAAAAGAGCAGGGGTCTGCAGACCGACAGCTGCTTCTCAACTCTACCCAGCTGTGGCCACGTGGGAATGCTGGCTCGGGGTGTCAGGTTTTCCAGCTCTCAAGAAAAACCAGATATCCTGATATGGGAAAGAGTTGGTTGCAGGAATCTTAAACTGTGTAAATTATGGCTCCAGATTTTAAATTTTGTAGACGGATTAAAACATGACTGTGGGCACAGTTGAAAACATTCGGATAATGGGAAATATTTGTGTGGAATGTTGAGGAAGGCTTCCTGGAGGAACTGATGTCTGAGCTGGACCTTCGAGAAGATTATTGGTCTCAGGTAGGAAGAGACTAAAATGACAGCGTCACTCCTACTTTGGAAAGTCACATCGTGCAACGGTCCTGAACTTGGCCATTTGCCAGAATGAACTTAGAAATATTTCCCCCCACATTCATAACATGTTTTAAATATTTAAAATGTTTATGTACGTGCTATAACATAGCTTCACCTTAAAGACATTATACTATATCAAAGAAGTCAGACACAAAGGGACAAATGTCTGATTCTAATGTCATATGAAAGACCTAGAATAGGACAATTCAGAAAGATGGGAAGTAAAATAGAGGTTACTGGGGGCAGACAGCAGAGAGAAATGGGGAGATACTGTTTAATGAGTACAGAGTTTCTGTTTGGGATAAGGAAAAAGTTCTCAAGATGGATGGTGGTGATGGTTGCACAATGTTTTACTGTACTCAATGCCACTGAATGGTTAAGAAACATGAACATGGTAAAAAAAAATTGTGTAATATAAGCAAGCCCATTTATCATAAAGAATACGGAAATATGTAAAAATTTTAAAGGATTTTTGTTCTCCACCTGTTGCCAAATGAATATACAATGGACCAACCAATTCTTTCCCTCACAAACTGTTAGGAATTCACCCCACTGGGCTCCTGCAGCCCAGAATTGAAGAATCCACAGGCAAAAATGCCAGCCATTCCCACTAGAATCAGCCTGGGTTGCCTGCAGTCTGACTCTGACACACTGTGCTACTGCTCTTTTATAGAACTCACGGTGGAGGGGTGACAGGAAGCTTCCAATTCCCCAGAGGCTGCGGTCACGTGACTGCCTTTAGGTGTGGTGCGCACCTGTGTGTAACATGTGCTGACCTGTGTAGGTACAGTTTGACTTATTTTACATAATTTTCTGTTTGTTGATTTTTTTTTTTTAAATGTCAACTGCTTTAGATATTGTCCACTTTGGTACTTATAGATCGAGTTCCTCACTTTTAACAGCTGCCTAATGTTCCACTATATGTAAGTAGTCTACCTCTTCCACTGACGGAGACTGAGGTATGTTGCTGGATTTTCCCTTTATAAACTATGCTGTCGTAAACATTCTTTTATCTGTTTATAAATGTGCACAAATAATTCATCTAAGTTAACTTCCTAGATATATAAGTGCAAGGTCAACAGTTATGATTACTTAATGTAATAAAATTTGCCAAATTATTATGCAAAAAAAATTGTACTAATTTTTATACTTGCACCAAAAGTACTGTGAAATCCGGAAGGCTCTGTAGACTCTGAGTCCTGCTCCCAGAGATCCTGATGCTGTAGCTCTGAAGTAGGATCTGGATGTCAGTATCATTTTAAAATTCTACAGGTATTTCTAATAATTGCCAGCTTGGACCCATTGATCTAAGTACAAGCTGAACATCAAATTCTGTATTATCTAATTGCAACTAAAATCTAAACACTAAGGAATACTGTTGACAGAAATTAAAGAAGTCCTAAGTAAATGGAAAGATATACCATATTCATAAATTAGAAGACTGGATGTTTTAAAAATGTCAATTCTCAAATTGATGTGTGGATTCAATGTAATCCCAATTAAAGTCCAAGAACAGAGAGAAAGAGAGACAGAAGGGGAGGGGAGAGAGATAGACAGAGACAGAGACAGAACACAATCTGATTCTTTAAAATAAACAAGAGCAGGGAACCTTACCCTAGCAGATGTCAAAACCAATCACTTAGCAGTTACTGTGGTGCTCATACTAGACTAAAGGAAAAAACAAAAAAAATCAAAAATAGAACTGCACATATTCTGTCACTGATGACCAGGATGAGAGTACAGGAAAGGTGGCCTTTTCAATAAATGGTGCTGATCAGTGTTATTCCCACTTGGGGAAAAAAAATGAATCTTGACCCCTACCTCTCATCATACAGAAAAATAAAATCCCAACAGACTAAGTACAAATGTAAGATAAGATAGATATTAGAAAAATACATATAAAATATGTTTATGAACTTCATATAGAGATTAATGGGACATAAAAATAATTAACCATTTTTAAAATAAGTTGGTCTATATCAAAATTAAGATGTTCCTCTCATCAAAACACATCACTAAGAGAATGAAAGGGCAAGCCATCATGGGAAAAGATATTTGCAACATATACATCTGATAAAGTACTCATAAAGAGCTCATACAAATCAATATGGAAAAGGCAAGAACTCTCAAGACTAAAAAAAAGGCTAAAAGGATATCCAGCTGACTGATAAGCATAGACCAAGTTGCTCAACGTCATTGGTTGTCAAAGAAATGCAAATTAAATCAATCATGTGGTATCTTCACATACCAACAGAATGTGAAGAAATGAAGAAGAATGGCTGAAATGAAGAGAAGTAGCATCTGTACATAGCACTAGTGGAAGCATACATTAGTACAGCCTCTTTGTAAACCTGTTTGTTACTATCTACTCAGTTGGATCACGCTGCACTCCTCTGAATTACTGAGGAAGGTACTCTTAATGACTTATTTAGTATTATCTGTTGCCTTGTAAAACAATTGTTGTTTATTACACATATGTTTCTTAACCCCCTACTCAATATTTTAAACTTCTTGGAGTGGGAACAGTGTCTCATTTTCTATACCACCGAGTACCCAGCCCATCACATAGTAAATATGCAGAAGTATCAGCTGAAGGCGCTGCTGGTTTATATTGCAGGCCCACAAGCACATTTTTTTATGCTACCCAAAAAACTCTAATTCATTGTTTCATTTTTCTTTGATATCATCTACATATTAAATACATTAATATCTTAGATTTAAATTTAATAAGATGCTATAATTCTATGTCTGGGAATTTATTCAGAAGAGTATTATTCATTGATTTATTTATTCACGAAAATTAGACCTAATACACCTGAGGATGCAATGGAGAGCAAAAATAATTACCTGGCTGAGTTAATCATGACCAGAGCATAAAAGTGAATGCTTGGGTTCTGGTTCAAGATGGCAACATAGGTCGGGGGAGGGAAATAGCACAGTGGTAGAGCTTGTGCTTAGAATGCACAAGGTCCTGGAGTTCAATCCCCGGTACGTTAAAAAAAAAAAAAAAAAAGATGGCAACATAGGAGGATCCTGAACTCACCTCCTCCCAGCTGAATCCGCAGCGACATGCGGAACAACTCCTTCCGGAAAAAGCACTAAACACTGGCTGAGCAACTCCTCCACACAGGGTAAATGAGCGAAGGCCCACATCAAAGCAGGCAGGAGAGGCTGGAACACTCTCTCTCCAGGAACCCCATCCCTGGCACAGCAACCCACAACTGGAAATTCAAAACCTGGAGTTTATCCCTGAGGAGTAAAGGGTTTAAACCGCACAGGGGCACCCCAACTTCTAAGGCCTGCATCACGCTGTGAAAACCAGTGGGGCCTGTGTCCATGAGACCCATAGGTGATAGCCATCTGAGAACACTCTCAGAGGGCTCACATGTGCACTTGCCCACCCCAGGGCTCAGTGTAATGGCAGCCCATCGAGAGGCAGCCAGACTATGTGCTAAAGAGGCTCATTCATTCATCTTCAGGCACCAGCCTGAGAAGTAGGCATGGAATTTAACATAATCTAGAAGCCTGCTGGCTGGAAAGCACCATTTTGGCTCTCTCCCTCTGCCATGCTCCAGAGCACAAGCGTCTTCAGGAGGAGAGCTTTTACATGCATCTGGTACCCTGACTTTTACATCTGGTGCCCCATTTGGGGGGCTGCTGTTCAGGGGATGTTTGTTGATCACCTGGCTCTGGTGGCCAGGGGACTTGTGATCCTGGATCCCACAGGACTGTCACAATTGGAGACAGTTCTTGGCAGAACAACACCCCCCACCCCCGGGGCACTGCATAGCTCAGGAGCTGAAACACACCCTGAGTCTTTCTGTGAAAGAGGCTTTTTGCTTGTCCAGGAGTTTTGGCCTGAGGGGCAGTCTTCTGGTTTGGCACAGAGGTGCCCTCAGGAAACAGAGGCCAGTGGACATCAACTTTCCGCCCTCTCTTTGCCTCACTCCAGCTCACCAGTATCTCCCAGGAAGGAGCTTATACCCTTGTCTGGTGCACTGATTTCTGTGGCTGCCACCAGGGGACACCTCTACATTGTCTGGCTCTGGAGACCTGTGGGGCCTAAGCTCAGGGGTCCCACAGGACTGTAGCCAATAGAGAAAGAGTTCTTAAATGGCTACCACCCACCCACCTCCCGCCCCCCCCAGGGCACAGTAAAAAGAGCTCACACAAATCCAGGAGCTCAGTCTTTCTATCAAAGAGGCGTATCATCTTATCATCATAGCTGCAGCCTGAGGGGCAGGCTTCTAATTAAACACACATCTAAGGGCTGTCGGTAATCCCTTCCAGAGGACGAATGCCATCTTTGTGCTTTCCCTCTGCTGTACTCCAGACCACTAATATCTCCTAGAAGGGAGCTTTTATACACATCTGGCATCCTGGTTTCTCCAGCCGCCACCCAGGGGATGCCCCTGGTCACCTGGCTCTGGATGCCAGGGGGTCTTGTGTTCCTAGATCACACAGAACTGTAACAATCACAGAGACAGTGCTGGGCAGACTTCCACCCCCAGGGCACTGCGCAGAGAGCGACTGAAATACAACCCCAGTCTTTCTGTAAAAGAGGCCTATTTGCTTGTCCCAGAGCTTCGGTCTGAGGGGAAGACTTCAGGTCTGGCACACAGCTAGAGGCTGATGGAGATGCTTTCAGGGAATTGAGGCCAGTGGACACCATCTCTACACTCTCCCTCTGCCTTGGCACAGCTTGCCAGTATCTCCCAGAAAGGTGCTTCTACACTCATCTAGAACCCAAATTTTTGCAACTGCCACCCAGGGGACATTTCTAGCTTACCTGGCTCTGGAGGCTAGTGGAGCTTACACTTGTAGACCCACAGGACAATTCATATTTGCATATTTCAAAAGCTGTTGCCAGAAAGTCAGGCTTCCAATCAGTCTGAATCTCAGTGCTAAGATCTGCCCTTTCAGAACACTGGTAGGTCTTGGAACACCCTCAAATACTGGGAGCCAGTAAAAATAAAATAGGCTCCTGAGACAATGACAAAGCACTGAGAGACAGCTAAGAGCTAGAGCAGGGTTGAACAACAAGATGCATCTCCCACACAAGGCTAACCCTTCAAGACTGGGAGAGGTCGCTATTTCACCTAACACACAGAAACCAACACAGAGTCAAGCAAAACAAAGGAACAGAGGAGTATGTTGTCCACATGATAAAAACCTGGGGAGAAACCTTAATGAAACAGAGATAAGTAATCTACCTGATAAGTTCAAATGGTCAGAAGTATCAGAAGAGTGGATAAACATAATAAGGACTTCAAAAAAGAGGTAGGAAATATAAGAAAGTACCAGTAATAGAAGTCACGTAGCTGAAGAATACAATACTTAACTGAAAAGCACACTAGAGAGGTTCAGTAGCAGTACAAATGAATCAGAAGAAACTATCAGTGAACTCGAAGACAGGGCAGTGGAAATCACCAAATTAGAGCAGCTAAAAGAAAAAATGAAAAAAGAAAAAAACATGAGATACTTCGAGGGATTTATAGGACATCATCAAGCAGACAAACGTTCACCATAATAGGGGTACCAGAAAAGAAGAAAGATTGAGAGAAAGGGGCAGAAAACTTATTTGAAGAAATTATGACTGAAAACTTCCTTAATCTGGGGAAGGAAACAGATATCCAGATCCAGGAAGCCCAGAGAGATGAACTCAAAGAGACCCACACCAAGTCACATTATAATTAAAACATCAAAGTTTAAGACAAGGAGAGAATCTTAAAAGCAGGATGAGAGAAGTAACTTTAGTACAAAGGAACTTCAATAAGACCATTCGTAGATTTTTCAGCAGAAACTGCAGACCAGAGGGAATGACATAACATATCCAAAGGGCTGAAAGAAAAAAAATCTGCCAACGAAGACTACCCAGCAGATTTATCATTCAGAATTGAAGGAGAGAGAGTTTCCAGACAAGCAAAAGCTAAAGGAGTTCATCACCACTAAATTGGTCTTACAAGAAATGCTAAATGGACTTCTTTAAGCTGAAAAGAAAGGGTGCTAATTCATCACAAGAAAACCTATGAAAGTGTAAATCTCACTGGTAAAGTTAAATGTATAGTAAAGGTAGTGAATTAGTCACTTATAAAGCTAATATGAAGGTGAAAAAACAAAAGCAGTAAAATAACTATAACTGCAATAATTAGCTAAGGAGCACAGATGATAAAAAGATGTAAAATGTAACATCAAAAATATAAAACATGGTAAGGGAGAGTAAAAATGCAAAGCCTCAGAATGTGTTCAAACTTGTTACCAACTTGAAATAGACGGTTACAAACAAGTTGTTATATATATAAGCCTCACAGCAGCCATAAAGCAAAAACCTACATTAGATACACAAAGAAAGGAATCTAATACCACTAAAAAGAGTCACCTAATTACAAAGGAATAGAGGAAGAGAAGAAGGAAGAGAGAGGAACTACAAAACAGAACACAATTAATAAAATGGCAGTAAGTACACACCTATCAATAATTGCTTTAAATGTAAATGGGCTAAATTCTCCAATCAAAAGACAGAGTGGTTGAATGGACAAAGGAAAAATAAGAACCATCTATATTCTGCGTATAAGACTTGTTTCAGATTTAAGGCTACACACAGACTAAAAGTGAAGGGATGGAAAAAGATATTCCATGCAAATGGAAGCCAAAAGAAAACTGGGGTAGCTCTACTTATACCAGATATTACAGTTTTGTTTTAAAGTCTGTTTTAAGAGACAAAAAAGGGCATTATATAGTAATAAAGGATTCAGTCCAATAAGAGAATATAACATGTGTATATATTTATGCACAGGGGCACCTAAATATATAAAGCAAGTATCAACAGACCTTAAGAGAGAAAAAGACAACAAGACAATAATAGTAGAGGATTTTAATACCCCACTGACATCAATGGATACATCACCCAGACAGAAAATCAATGAAACATTGGCTTTAAACAACATATTAGAACCGATGGACTTAACAGAGATACACAGAATATTTCATTCAAAAGCAGGATGCATGTTCTCCTCAAGTATACAGCTGCCCCAGGTCAAGGCCCTGTGCAGCAGAGGGCCCAGGACTCAGCCCCACAGACCAGTGCAGTGGCACTAACCCTGCAGTCAGAGATCCCAGGCCCAGGGTCTGCTCACCAGTGGGCAGGAACCAGCCCCAGGAGCCCCAGCACTCTGGCCCTGACCAACAGTGGGTTGACACAGCAACTCCTGGACCCCTCAAGCCCTGCAGCCAGGGATTCTGGGAACTTCCTCTGACCACCAGAGGGCTGGCACTGGCCCCGGGATCAGCCCCACAAATAAGTGGGCAGGTATCAGCCCCAGGACCCCCTGGCCCTGGCCACCAACAGGCCAACAGAAGCTCTGAGACACCTTGGGCCCCTCAGCCAGCCAGCCCAGGATCTGGCCTCACCCACCAGTGGGCCAACACCAGCTCCAGGACCCCCAGAGGACTACAGCAAGAAATCCCAGGACCTAGATTCACTCATCATGAGCCAGAATTAGCCACAGGACCCCTTGGGCCTCAGCAGCTCCGATTCCAGCTTTGGGACACCTGGGCCCTGCAGCCAGAGACCCAGAACCCAGACTGGACTGCCAGTGGGCTGGCACTAGCCCAGAGACCCATCGCTGTGTGGGCACCAGCCCCAGGATCCCCTGGACCCTGAGCCCAACCACCAGCAGGCAGACACTGCCCCAGGACCACCACAGTCCTGGAGCCTGCCTTGTCAGGACCCAGTCAACACACCAGCAGGCCAGTACCAGCCCCAGGACCACCCAGGCCCCCACCCATCAGCAGGCCAACACCAGCTTCGAGATACCCTGGACTCCTCAGCCAGCCACCCTGGGACCCAGCTCCTCAGCAGCAGGACAGCACCAGCTTTGGGACACCCGCAGCCAGCTGGGTCAGGAACCAGACCCACCCCACTGGCAGATCAACACTAGAAAACAATCCTATTTATAGCTGCAACAGAAAAAATGAAATATTTAGGAATAGATTTAATCAAGGGGGTGAAAGACCTGTACATTGAAAACCATGAGACATTAATGAAAGAAAATGAAGATGATACAAATAAATGGAAATATATTCCATGATCATTGATTATAACAATTAATATTGTTTAAATGCCCATACTACCCAAAGCAAAATACAGATTCAATGCAATCTTTATCAAAATTCCAATGACATTTTTCACAGAAGTAGAACAAACAATTCTAAAACATTTGGATGGAAACACAAAAGACCCTGAATAGCCAAAGCAATCTTGAGAAAGTAGAGCAAAGCTGGAGGGATCATGCTCCCCAATTTCAAACTATATTATAAAACTAAATAAAATAGAATGTGTATTACAAAATTACATAATCAAGAAGTATGGTACTGGTATAAAAACACCATAGATCAATGGTACAGAATAAAGAACCCACTCTTAGATGAGCAATTAATCTGTGACACAGGAGACAAAAAATACAATAGGGAAAAGTGGTCTTGGGAAAACTGGATAGCCACATGTAAAAGAATGAAACTGAACCACTATCTTACACCAAAATTACCTCAGAATGGATTAAAGACTTGAACATAAGACCTGAAACCATAAGACATCTAGAAGAAATTGAATAGGTGGTAAGGTCCTGGACATCAGTCTTGGTAATGAATTTTTGGATTTGGCATCAAAAGCAAAGAAAACAAAATAAAAAATAAACAAGTGGGAGTATACCAAACTAAAAAGCTTCTGCACAGCAAAGGAAGCCATCAACCAAGTGAAAAGGCAGCCAACTGAATGGGAGATAATAATTGCAAATCGTATATCTAATAAGAGGTTTATATCCAAAGCTTATTAAAAAAAACTCACGACTTGACAGCAAAGAAACAATCTGATTTATAAAATTAGCAGAGAATCTGAATAGACATTTTTCCAAAGACACACAGATGCCAACAGGTACATGAAAAGTGCTCAACATCACTAATCAGAGAAATGCAAGTTAAAACCACAATGAGCTATCACCTCACATCTGTCAGAATGGCTGTTATCAAAAAGACCACAAATATCAAGCATCGGTGAGGTTGGTGGTAGAGAAAAGGGAACCCTTGTATACTGTTTGTGGGAATGTAAATTGGTGCAGCTACTATGGAAAATAGTATGGAAGTTCCTCAAAAAATTAAAAATAGAATTACCACATGATCCAGCATTCAACTTCTGGGTATTGATTTGAAGAAAATAAAATACACTAATTTGAAAAGATATGTTCATTACAGCATTGTTTGCAATAGCGAAGACATGGAAACAATATAACTGTCCACTAATGGGTGAATGGATAAAGAAAATATGGTATACATACACAGTGGAATATTATACAGCCATAAAAATTAGTGAAATCTTGCCATTTGCAACAATATGAATGTATCTTGAGAGAAATATATGTGAAATAAGTCAGAAAAAGAAAGACAAATACAGTATATGGTAACACTTATATGTGGAATCCAAAAGAAAACCTAAACTAAACTAAAAATACAACCAAATTCACAGGTACAGAGAACAGATTGTTGGTTGCCAGAGGCAGGGTGTAGGGGTGGGCAAAATGGGTGAAGGGATCAAAAGGCATAAGTTTCCAAATAAAATATAAAATAAATAGGTCCATGGGGACATAATGTACAACAAGGTGACTATATTTAATGATACTCTATCGCACCTTTGAAAGTTGCTAAGTGAGTTCCTAAAAGTTCTCATCACAAGAAAAATCAATTTATGCAGTGTCCCATGTTAACTAGACTTATTGTGATCACTTTGCAATACATACAAATATCAAATAATTATGTTTTACACCTAAAACTAATATACAGGCATACCTCATTTTATGGTACTTTGCTTTATTGCACCTCACAGATAATTACATTTCTTAACAAGTTGATATTTTCTGGCAACCCTGCTGCAAACAAGTCTATGGGCACCATTTTCCGAACAGTCTCATTTGCTCACTTCATGTCTCTGTATCACATTTTGGTACTTCTCACAATATTTCAAACTTTTGGGTTGCTATTATATTTGCTATGGTGGTCTGTGATCAGTGAGCTCTGATGTTACTACTGTGACTGTTTTGGGGTGCCACAAATCATGGCCATGGAAGACAGCAAGCTTAACCAATAAATGCTGTGTGTGTTCTGACTGCAGCACCAGCTGGCCCTTCCCCTGTCTCTCTCCCTCTTCTGGGGACTCCCTGTTCCCTGAGACACGACACTACTGAAGTTAGGCCAATTCATAACGATGCAACAGCCTCCACGTGGCGAGTGAAAGGGTAACTCACATACCTCTCACTTTAAATTAAAAGCTACAAATGATTTACCTTCATGAGGAAGGCGTATCAAAAGCCAAAACAGGCTGAAAGCAAGGCCCCTTGTTCCAAAGAGTTAGCCGAGTTGTGAATAAAAAGGAAAAGTTGTTGAAGGAAATTAAAAGTGCTACTCCAGTGACCACATGAGTGATAAGAGAGGAAAACAGCCTTATTGCTGATACGGAGATTTTAGTGGTCTGGATAGAAGATCAAACCAGCCACAACATTCCCTGAGTCCAAAGCCTAATCCAGAGCAAGGCCCTAACTCTCTTCAGTTCTATGATGGACAGTGATTCTTCTGATGGATCTGGGCAAATTAAATTGAAAACCTTCTGGAAAGGATTCACCATTCTAGATGTCATAAAGAACATGTGTGATTCATTAGATGTCAAAATACCAACATTAACAGGAGTTTGGAAGCGGTTGATTCCAGCCCTCATGGATGATTTTGAGGGGTTCAAGGCTTCAGTGGAGGAAGTAACTGCAGGTGTCTTAGAAATAGCAAGAGAACCAGAATCATAGATAAACAAAAAGGTCCAACTGTAGAGCACAGGGAACTATATTCAATACCTTGTAATAGCCTATAATGAAAAAGAACATGAAAAAGAATATAAATATATATATAGATATCTGAATCACGAAGGTGTACACCAGAAATTAACACAACATTGTAAACCAACTATACTGCAATAAAAAGAAGTGCTTCTTTTAAAAAAAAAAGAGAGACAGAGAAAACTAGAATCAGAAGTGGAGCCTGAAGATGTGACTGAATTGCTACAACCTCATGATAAAGCTTTAACAAATGAGGGGTTACTTCTTTGGGTGAGCAAAGACAGACTTTTTTTTTTTTTTTTTTTTTTTTTTTGAGATGAAATCTACTCCTGGTGAAAATGCTGTGAGGATTGTTGAAATGACAACAAAGGATTTAGAATATGACATAAACTTAGCTGATTAAAAAAATGCAAGGTTTGAGGATTCAAACAGCCTTGCACGCTACAGAGAAATCTTTCCTGAAAGGAAGAATCAATTGATGTGGCAAACTTCTTTGTTATCTTATTTTAAGATCTTGCCACAGCCACCCCAAACTTCAGCATCCCCCACCTTGATCAATCAGCAGCCATCAACACCGAGGCAAGACCCTCCATCAGCAAAAAGACTGACTCTACAAAGGCTCAGATGATGGTTAGCATTTTTTAGAAATAAAGTATTTTTAAATTAAGGTATGTGCATTTTTTAGACAAAATGCTATTGCACACTTAACAAACTGTAGTGTAGTATAAATATAACTTTTATATGCACTGAGAAACCAAGATATTCATGCAACTCACTACATTGTGATATCTGCTCTACTGCGGTGGTCTGGAACCAAACCTGCAGTATCTCCGGGGTATGCCTGTAATGTGACATGTCAATTATACCTCATTAAAAAATGAAAGCTTAATGACACATAAAGACATAGTATGAATTACACTCAGATGTGCCTGTAAGCTGGGGACTTCTGCCTCTCTGCTCCAGGAGAAACTTCTACCCCAACATCACACTCAGCATGCTTTATCTGTGTTGTTTTAATTGTCTAAGGGGTTAGAGAGGGGACCCCTTAGTCCTATGAGGGCAAGCACCATGTCTGTTTTGGTCATTGCATCTCCAGCACATAGCACACGTTAGAAATGATTTTTAAAAATGGAAGTACATCTATGCAATGAAATACTGTGCAAGTGCTAAACAAATTATGTAGAGCTATATCTATAATCATGGAAAGCTGTCCACAATATATTGTTTAGTCAAGAAGAAAAATCAAGGTACAAACAGTACACACACACACACAGTAAAAAATTTAGACTAATATCTACCAATATATACAGTGATCATCTCTGAGTGGTGCAATTTTGAAGCGCTTTAACTTCTTGATTATGTTTTTATTTTCTGAAGTTTCCAATGAGCAAATGATACAGCTAAAATAATTTTAAAACTTTTTAAATTTTAAAATGAAAACTTTCCTATTTTCCATTCCCCACGTTTAGCAAGTTTCAGCCCAAACACCATGTCTTCTGCAAAGAGAGAATATCTTCCACCAAAGCTGACTGTTGGACTGCCCAGTCCAAGGAGTAAAGTTTTCTGGTTTTCCATGATCTCTAATCTTTCTCTTCCATCTGCCCAGTCTGTGGGGTGGAAGGACACTGGGTCACCCAGGCAGGTCAACCCCAACCCCCTGCTGCAGCAGCCTTGGCTTGAACCTCTCCTTCCAACATCAATACCATTTCCTGGTTCACTGTGTGTTCAGTGACCACCTGTGTGCAAAGACCCTGACTATCTATGCTAGGCCCTGCGTTAGAAGGAAAGCCTGGGGGATTGGCTGGCAGAGTCTATACCCTCAAGGATCTCTCAGACTCTTTGGGAAACAAGACACACATGCACAAGCACACACGTACAATCCCATCTCCCCAGGGCCACAGTCTTTGCCCTCCTCTGGTGATTGCTAGCCAGCATGCCAAGCAGCAGTAGACAGCATTGACTGGTATGCCTCTTTCCAGCTTATTTAACTGCATTTTAATATTTCCAATGGTCAAAGCACATACTCATGGTAGAAATTTTGAAAATTCCACAAAAATATAAAGAAACAATAAACCTATCCATAATTTTTCCATCTAAGGCATGGCCACTAGTAATAGTTCAACAGGCTACTTTTAAATAACTCTTTTATTCTGCTTTTTTTTCTTACATAGTTGAGATCAAATTGCATATTTGACTTTTTATCCTGTCTTTCCTGACAGTTTATGATTACTATTTTTGCATGTCATTAAGCACTTCCTAAAAGCCATCATTTAGGGCAGAATGATGTTTCATTAGATGAGCGCATACTATCCGTCTGATGCTGTACTGACCACTGTAGCAGCTGTAAGAACCGACACTGGGGAGTGCTAACTACTTTTCTAAGAGCTGGTCAAGGGGATTATTTCATCTGATCTTTACAACTTTATGAGATAATTACTATTAATTCCATTGTTCAGAATTTTTTTTAAAGTCCTCAGCTATAGAAATGTAAAGCATTTGCCCAAAGTCCCAGAGGCAGCAAAGGGTAGAACCAGGATATAAACCTAGAAAACCTGACTCCGAAGCCCACTTACTTAACTACTGTATTATGCTGCCTGCTGTTCCCCCAAATGGATGATAATGGCTGATAGTAAACTGTATGCCAGATACCGGCACTAATTAATGATGTGTTAACTTACCTAATTCCCAAGATCATTCCATTACTGTCATCTTTTTACAGATGAAAAAGCTGAGATCTAGAGAGAGTAAGTAACACGTTTAAGATCATACAGGTAGGGAATGGTGGTCTTGAGCCCAGGTCTCTGACTCCAGCCACAGCCAGTGTTGTGAAGCTTTTCCTCTGTTTTCCTCTAAGAGTTTTATAGTTTTTGCTTTAATGTTTTGACCTGCTTTGAGTTAATTTTTGTGTGTGATATTAGGTAAAGGTCCAGCTTCATTCTTTTGCATGTGGTTATCCAGTTTCTCAAACACCATTTGTTGAAAAGACTGCCCTTTCTCCATTGAATGGCCCTGGCACCCTTCTTGAAAATCATTTGACCATATGTGAGGGTTTATTTCTGGGCTCTCTATCCTATTCCATTGGCCTATTGTCTTTATGCCAGTACCATGTTGTTTTCATTAATTTAGCTTTGTATTAAGTTTTGAATTCAGGAAGTATAAAACCTCCAACTTTCTTTTTTTTTTTTCCAATATTTTTGGGGGATATT
This sequence comes from Camelus ferus, assembly GCF_009834535.1. Taxonomy (NCBI): domain Eukaryota; kingdom Metazoa; phylum Chordata; class Mammalia; order Artiodactyla; family Camelidae; genus Camelus; species Camelus ferus. Next base: position 13,236,664 of record NC_045724.1, read on the forward strand.
TGGGGTCCCTGGAGATTCTATATAAATTTTAGGATGGATTTTTCTATTTCTGTTAAAAAAAAAAAAGACATTGGGATTTTGAGAGAGTCTACAATAAAGACATGCAAATCATTAATTGTAACAAAATACTGTGACTATTGGGAACCACTCATCTTCCCCACTAAATGGTAAGGCTTTCACGAGTAATCGTTTCATATGTATCCTTCTCAGAATCTAGTACTGGATCATGTGCTGGACTGTGCTCAGTTAACACCTCTGAAGGAATCAGGGTTACAGAGCATCAAACACTTATTTCCTTGTCTGATAAGAACCAAGGTATTGTAAGAACTGAACAGAACAAACTGAAAATAAGCACATTTCTTCTTTATGATCAGATTTCAAACCCCTCCACAGAGTAAAACAAAGTTGAGTCCTGTGTGGCACAATCATGTCATAATTTCCATGATTTTGTAAGACATTTGAGTGATGCAAAATAAAGTGTATGGGGTTTTTTCTACAGTTTAAAACAGGTAGAACCTCTCCCTCCCTCTGCCCGAGCCAGCTATAGCTTAATAAAATCTAAAAGTGATCTACATCCATTTATCCACATCTACATCCCTCTCCTGACTATTAAGGGTAAGTGCTTTATTTTTTTAGGGTCTAGATTACTGGCTGCATGCTTGTTGTAAATGCTCAGGAGTGGACATGGTTTATTCTATTTATAGCATTAGTACTGTTTTTTAAGTTTAAATAAACAGAATGAAGAATTGAAGTTCGCATAGTAATGTTCTCTATAATATAAAAGGTATGAAACATAAACTTCTTCCTTCCTTCTGTGGAGCCTAATAAAACTGCCAGTTGTTTATTTTAGCACAAGAAACTCTTGGCCTGCAAAGCACAGGAAAGACAGAAGAAATGCTCGCTTTGATGCTTCTAGCATTAACCCAAGAGGCCTTGTAAACCAGATAGCAAAACTGCCCTTACACTTCCAGCCCAGGCACTGTCTCCTCTGTGCTTCTTCTGTTAGCAAACAAAACTCCTAGAGCTCATGAAAAAATAGTCCAGCAGTGGTGATGTGCAGGGAGAGAATTCACTTTTATCTGGGCCAGGCGGGCTCCAACTTTTATGGGATGTAGACCTCTTTGAAATTTGATGAAATGTAGGAACCCTGATCCCCCATCCAAACCCAAATGCAAACATACTTGCAAAATTTTACATATGATTTCAAGGGGTTCAGACTAGGACTTCTGGTCTGCTGAATGCCAACTCTGTACTACATACAGGGCTGGGTGAATTAATACAATGTCATACACATTAATCTGGCAAGTGATGATGTTTGGGTCTGAGAGTTAAAGGGAGGTGTTATATAGAGTAACAACTTTGCTTGTTTATTTTAATCGATTTGCCAGGAAAAAGAGCCCCAGAGGTTGAAGAGCTGGGCACAGTAAAGAGACTTGGTAAGTCACTGTCCGGTAAAGAAGTTGGACTTGCCCAAAGAGAAGTCTGGCCTTTGCCCTCCATTTCTGGGAGGTAAACATCATACCCAATAGGAGGGTTTTTGTTTAGGGAGCAAGCTGGCCACACCAGGTATTTTAGGGTAGGTCCAGCCACATGCAATAGTGTGAGGTGGGAACTGGCCACCTGAGAGAGACCAAACGTGATTTAGAGTGAAGGCTTTTGATCATGCAGTTGACCTGGTGGCTGAGGTCAACTACGTGGGCTGTCAGTCAGTCAGACCTACAGAATGAAGCCCTCAGTGAACACCCTGGACTCTGAAGTTCAGGTGGACCTCCCTTGTTGGGAACATTCCACGTATACCATCACCTATTGATGCCGGAGAGTAACACATCCATGAGGATGATGGAAGCTTTGTGTTTGGACCTTCCCAGACTCTGCCCTACGCATCTCTTCCTTTGACGAACTTTGGTCTTTAGCCTCTGCCCCTAATAAATCATAGCTTGAGTATAACAGCTTTCAGTGAGTTCTATGAGTTCTTCCATCGAATGATCAAACTTGAAGGTGGTTTAGGGAACCACCTCTCAAACTTGCAGTTGGTGTTAGAAGGAAGGAAGACCTGGGACTGTGCCCTCTAACTTTGTTGTTCGATCCGAACTTGCTGTAGAGTCGTAGGCAGACTTGGCAGTGGAGGACAGCACCCTAACCTCACGGTTTGGCTTACTGTGTAGACACTTTCAAGCAGAGCTCAGTAGTGCCCAAGCCCTTGGCCACTGGCTCCCCCAGGGCTCTCTGGTAAGCTGTCAGAGGATTTCTAGACCCTCTGTCCTTGGGCAGGCCTAGCCATGGAAGACCCCCTGACTCCTGCCATGGAGAAGGGGTCTGGGACCCGTGAACACTCAAATCAAAGTGAGTCAAAGCCTTAGTTAACTTTTCTCATGGTAAAGCCACCCATGTAGCCTCTCACACCCAAGCTTACCCCAGCAAGAATGGAAAGGAACTTAGCAAAGATGGAAGCTCAGGTACAGCAGAGGCCTAGCGTTTCCTCTCTATCACAGCCTCAGCTTCTAGGACCAAGGAAATGTCTGATGTAGGTGCCAACAACTGATCTGTACACAGATTTCTCTCACAAGATCTGGTTCTGACTATATATTGATTCATGAGATCATAAAAGAGCTCATGGCACCCATGACTAAAAGGGGCTGGCTTTTTTAGAGCTTCACTGATGTTTATTGGGATGGAAAAAACCCAGGCAGTATACATTGAGTCAGTGTTCACAAATGAAACAGGCCAGTAAGATGTCTTACAATGGTGGAGACGCAGGTAATTGTCCAACCCCTTACAATGCTTTTCTTTCATCCCTTCTCCCAAAGTAGCATGAGACCCAAAGCTAGAGATTAAGTGGAAATCAGTACCCCTCTGCTCCTAACCTGCTCTTGAGGGATCACACATATATTAACCAATGTGCGCTGAATACTTTGTGTGCTTGAAGTGTGCCACTGAGGGGCCATGAGGTGGGTGGGAGGTTTGGTTCAATACATTAAAATAAGATCCTGCCCCGAAGGATTCACAGCCCCATAAGAGAAACAGGATACATAACCCGAAGGAACTTAAGAAAAGCCAGGTACAATAGAGAGCATGTGGAATACAAGAAAAACAAATAAATGACAACTTACAGAAATTCAACAGAGGGAGAGTGTGGGGTGAACAGAGGAAGTGCCAGGTTTTACACGGAGGAATTAGTGTTTGACGTCACCTAAATAAAATCATAATCATTACAAAGAAACACCATTAACTAGATACAAGACTCAGGATATTAGTGCTCTGGAAAGGTGTCTTTTTAAAAAGAAATAACCTTATTTATACTAGAGCTTCCCTAAGACAATGGAGACTAAAAATCCAAAAGGGCTAGCTGCCCCAACCCCAGAGGCTAGATCTTTTCATCCTTTGTCACCAGAAAGCAGGCACAGCGTGACCAGGATGGCTGACGGGCTTGCACAAGACCCTGCTGGGAATGAGTGGGGATTCAAACTCAGGCCTGCTGGGTGTAAAAGCTCACAGCAAGCCCAAAGTGCAGCCGTGTGCCACAGCGCTGGGCGGCCTCGGCCTCGGACAGGGCTCGGTGTCAGCAGGGGCCAGGGGTGGGAGCTGAGAGGGGGAAGGAGGGTCTCAGTGGCCCAGAGGCAGCAGCAAAGGTAGCCGCCAGCACTGGGGCTGCCCACAAAGTGTGGCTTCTGGGCAGGATGTGAGGGAGTGGCAGCAGGCAGGACCCGGGGAGGATTGCCTCTGGGAGAGATGGAATGCCGGCCAGATGAAGAGGGGTAAAGCCTAGGTTTTTATGGATGTGTGAACTTTTTCCTGTGTTTTCCTTTGATCCCACCCCCCTCACTAAGGTGAGGGGACCAGCAGGGGGTCCCCCTGAGCTCTCGCTGCTGCCAGAGAGGAAGTTCTCTTTTCTGGACTGGTACTAGTGAAAACACAGTTTAAGAATTCCGCCCCTGGTAAGCACCTAGACTAGTTACTGGATTACATACTGAAGGCCTATTGCTAACTCTTTGGAAAAAAAAAAAAAAAGAAATGAATAGATGGAGCACAAGTGATTTTTAGGGCAATGAAATTACTCTGTATGATACTATAGTGGCTACACGTCATTACAAATTTGTCATGGAATATACAATATCAAGAGTGAACGCTAATGTAAACTATGGACTCTGGTTGATAATAATGTGCCCATGTTGGTTTATCAATTGTACCAAATAGGCCACACTGGTGAGGGATGTTGAGGGTACGGGAGTACATATGTGTGTGTGGGGAGGGCTATGTGCGAACTCTGTATTTTCTGCTCAGTTCTGCTATAAACCTGAAACTGCTCTAAAAAAATAAAGTCTATCAAAAAAATAGAGAAATAAACTTGTTTTATTTATCTCCTTATCAGCAGCCTTCCCTTCCTTCCCCCACAAAAAATAGCCAACGAACTGCCTAGAGCATCCAGAATTCTGGAAACTACCAAGGGAAGCAGCAGGTTCCCACCTCCAGGCTCTGGGGCTGACTGTGCAACTTCCGTGATTCGGCCACTCTATTCTGAAATAATTCCGGACAAAGTGACAAGCACAGGTAACAGGAACACAATCAGAGCTGAACCCTAAGTTTCCGATTTCCTACTAAGGTGCAATGAGGAGAAGATAGTCAGGTGGAAAGGAAGATACCCAGAGGAAATAAACCCAACCCCAGCAGGAAGAATGAATCTGCCAAGAAAAGGAGACAGGTGGTGCAGGAAGAGACCTGGGCTCTGAAAGACCACTGTCCCCCCCCTCAGTCCCTGAGGGTCTCTTCAGCCTGTTTTCCTGTCTGTAATGGAGACAAAGAACTTACTTGAGGAGAGAATCTTCTGGGTTAAGAGAGTTAACAACAAAATGCTAATGTGTGACACTGTTTGGATCCTGGGATGAACAAACCAACTTAAAAAGATACTTCCAAGACAATCCAAAAAAACAAAACAAAACTAGGTATCAGATGATACCAAAGAATTATGATGTTTATGTTTTGAAGAATATGTCTCTATTTTGTAGAGATACAAAGATGCAGAGATCACACAATGTGAGTCCTGGAATTTGCTTTAACATCCTTACCAACAAGGAAGGGAGATGGGGAGGGAGTTACAATTTTCAAAGGCTTCTTTTCAGCTCCACCCAGCTGTAAACAGCCAGTTCTTTCAAAGCTGCCTCCTCTAAAACACACTGCCACGTTGATCACCCAAGCTTTCCTAAAACATTCTCGAATATGAGCCACACAAGATGCGGCTCCTAGTCCGGGGCTGCCTCTGGGTATTACATATTCTCAAATCAATCACTTGACATTTTTACAGCATCACAAAATCTACACCTTTGCTCCAGCCTAAACCAACAACAAAAGCATCAGCCAAGACTGCGTCTATTACAGGATCCTTGTAAATCAGCAGTTGCCTTTAGGCTCGAGGGGCCTCCAAATTTGACCAGCTGTTTGAAACAGTAAAATCTCATTAGCTCAATGTCCAACCACTCAACAGTGAGGTTTACTTCAAAGTCACACTCTGCAACCAAAGAGAGAATAACCAGGAAACTTCTGTACTTATTTATAAGTTAATTAACAAGCTGAGAACCCGATTTCTTCTCACTAGGAGAAAAAGGGAGAGCTTGCTATTTAAGGGTTTGTTTTTTTTTTTTCTTTTAATTACTTCTCCTCTTCCCTTTTACAAGGAGAAACTTCTCTCCTGCTGGAAAGAAATGGTAGGACTTGACTTCCTTATGATCAAGGTGGGAACTTAGACATTAAAAGCCATTTGTGCAAGCCTGAGGTTGACCGCTTTGATCCACTGAAAAATTCCAAACAGTGATCATGTTTGACTTGGGCATCAGGCTGGGAAAAGATTGCCTAAGCTTTCATCCCTGCTAAATACTGTGATGGAAGGAGGGGTGTTGTTTATTGGTATTGAAGTCAAGTTCACTAGATACCAGCCATCTTTCTTACACACATCAGCAGTGAAATAGCTGGTTGACAAGTATATGAGACACTAAATCTGTCCCAGTCTCTATCAGATGCTGAAAAAAAGAAAGAGGAAAAAACTATGAGCATGTGGATTTATTTATTAAATTTTATTTTTCTTGTTTGGGGCAGGGGGATAGAGATACTGAGCAAAGCTATTTACAAAGCCCAGTTACTCTCTGATCCTTGGCCGCCCCAGGCAAGATATGCCACTCGTGTTGTCAGTGAGCACCAGATGTTTTCATCACTTTGTTAATAGTCTACAAACATCCAAAGAGTCTGATGACTACCCATGTTCTCATTTGTCTGGTGCGGGTTTATGGGGGGCACAGTGGTGAGCAAGGGCACCGAGAGAAGGCGGGCGGTGGACAGCTGTGAGCTTGACTGTGTACAGCCCACCTTGGCCATCGATAAGCTTTTGCAGGGAGTATGGCTGTCAATACAGCAAAGCCCCCTGATGGGAAACAAATCCTAGGGGCCAAGATTTGGTAAGAGGAGTCCAGCCAGCACACTGAGGGATGGAAGCCCACACCTGCCTGGACCAATAAATCCTTCCCCAGCAAAGATGCTGCCACATGTCCAGCCTGTGCTTATGTCTTATCTCATTAACACTTTATTTTTGTCATAATACATTCCACCTCTTCCAGAAGCCATCCTGGAAGATCTCAGCCTTAAAGTTGAAGAGAATAAAAGGAATGTCAGTCACCATGTCACTGTCACTTTTTTTTTTTTTAAAGAACCATATCACGCTCAGATTTTCATGGTGGCTTTTGAAAAAGTGACAATAACGTATTTCTAGTCAAATCAAACACCACTTCACTATTACCTGATTTCACTACATGAAGTTTCATGACAGCAGTAGTTTAACTTCTACAAGCAGACCTCCTGCTAGCGTGCTTGACTTTTTTGTGCTTCACAGATACTGCATTTTTTTTTTTAACAAATTGAAAGTTTGTGGTATCGAGCAAGTCTATTGGCGCCATTTTTCCAACAGTATTTGCTCACTTCGTGTCTCTGTGTCATATCTTGGTAATTCTTGCAACATTTCAAACGTTTTCACTATGGTTATATTTGCTAGGGTGATCTGTAATCAGTGATCTTTGATGTTTCTATTGCCAAAATGTGACTCATCGAAGGCTCAGTTGATGGTTAGCATTTTTTAGCAGTAAAGCATTTTTAAATTAAGGTATGTACATTGATTTTTCTAGACATAATGTTATTGCACACTTAATAGACTGCAGTAGAGTGTAAACATAATTTTCACATACATTGGGAAATGTAAAAATTTGTATGATTCACTTTATTGTGATATTTGCTTTAAAGCAGTGGTGCTTTTGTTGCTTGGTGGCAATGAAAAGGCTCTCTTTCATTTAGATACACAAGGTTATGTATCTGAGAATGAATTTCGCTCCCTCAGACTTTTCTTCATCCCGTTTCATCATGTTCCTCTCATATCACAAAATGCCTGTGTTTTCTAAAAATTCCACTGATCTGTCCAATGGATGCCAAACACACTTGCCAAAGGGAGTAAGCAGGAATCTTGTCCAGCATGTTTTGTGTTCTTTAAAAGCAACAGCAAACTGACCACGGAAAGCCACTGTCTAAGAATGAAACTGACAACCCCCGCGGAACAATCGGCTTTTGCTGGCAAACCTTCCAAATTACCAGGATGGTTTCAGAAACCAGACCAGAGCCAACATTAATGTATAAAACTCTGCCAGATTCTCACACAAGTTTTTAACATCACTCTCCATATTTTGGTACAGATGAAAGGATAATTGGAGGCCGGTGGAAAATATGAGTTTTTCTTTGCTTCTCACATAACCCTTCACATTCTAGAAGGGAAGGAAATGACTTATGTAATGTTATGATAGCATTAAATGACTATTGTTTCGAAACTAGTGCTAACCACCTAAGGCAGGTCAGAGTGTGGATTCTGGCTTTCCCTTGGAGGGAACCACTGAAGTCAGCTTCAGTTCTCTTCTCCTTTGGTACCCAATATGAGCTGAGCAGCAGCCCTCAACACAAAGACTTCCAAAAACCTGAGATTCTGCTCTTCCAGTCCAATGATGTGCTTAACAGGAAAGAGGAAATGAAATTAAATGAAAACAGGTTTCCAAAAACAGTGTAGTTACCGGCCAAATCAAAGTCCAAAAAAATTTTAACAGCCCCTGATTATATCCTTGGTAAAGGAGGAGCCAAAACATAATCCATCAGGAAGAAGACAGTTTAGTCCAAGATATTCCTTGAAAGGGAAACCCAGGAGTATATGAAGGCACTCCAACCCTCCTCACGGCAGAGAAGTGCAGCCCCTCACTGCCCTGAGCTGGTCCACGAGTCCACCACACCAAAACCCCATTCCAAAGCCAGCTCCCCAGCCTGGTAAGTGAGAAGGGCCCAGCAGAGGAGGCGGCAACAGCCCTTTGCTCCAAGCAAGCCCTGCATACATCTAAGGAAAATTAAACATCGGAGCTTAGTAGAGTAACCCTACTAAGCTCCACGTAAGCATGCTTCCAGACGAGTAAGGAGCTCCAAAAAATGAACTGATGCTTTTTTCTAGCACGCTGACTCTATTATGGCTAACATTACATCATCACCCATACACTTAGGCTCTGCCATTTATCTGTACACCTGGATCCAGCTGCTTGTTTCCCAGCAATTAATATCTTTCCTGATGCCTATTTTTATAGGCACATCTCAGCCTTTCTGCTTGACAGATACAATTTTGTGATTCCTACTGTTCCTCATATCTTTTCATCTTTTATTTATCCAGATTGACACATATAGCACCAAAGATTCACCCTTAGAAAGTGAAAGTAGTCCCAGTTTCCTCACCAGATGCTGTTTTTGAGCAGAGGAAAGTGTAGGGCATAAGCGTTTGTTTTTTTTAAGTTTGTCCTATAAACAAAAGAATACCCAAACCATACACACAATATAGGTTTATATTTGAGCTTTGAATGCTTTGGGAATTCCACCATCTGTTGTTTAATTCACCTACTTAAATCAATCATGAGAACAAAAGTCCATTTTAATCAGTTGTACTGCCTTCAGTTTCTCATGAATATAGTTGAGAACTCCCTACAGATGTTCAGATCCTACATATGTAGACATCCTTCCATCTTCCCCCCCTCCTTTTCTACACTTGACCAGCTCCTAGTGATATTTACTAAACAAAGATGTATATCACCCTGTTATAAAGCATAAGATCTCTTACATTATTGGCCAAGTTTTGATGTGTTCATTCTTTATTCATTCAACTCGTATATTAAGTGGATATTGTGCACAAGTTACAGGTACTCAGAATATAATATATTCAAGAAACTTCAAACAACCCAATCCAAAAATGGGCAGGAGACCTAAACAAGCAGTTCTCCAGTGAAGACATACAAATGGCCAATAGGCACATGAAAAAATGCTCAATGTCATTAATTATCAGAGAAATGCAAATCAAAACTACAATGAGGTATCACCTCACACCAGTCAGAATGGCCATCATTCAAAAGTCCACAAACAATAAATGCTGGAGAGGCTGTGGAGAAAAGGGAACCCTCCTACATTGCTGGTGGGAATGTAGTTTGGTGCAGCCACTGTGAAAAACAGTACGGAGATTCCTCAAAAGACTAAAAATAGACTTACTATATGACCCAGGAATCCCGCTCCTGGGCATATATCCAGAAGGAACCCTGCTTCAAAAAGACACCAGCACCCCAATGTTCATAGCAACACTATATACAATAGCCAAGACATGGAAACAACCTAAATGTCCATCAACAGATGACTGGATAAAGAAGTTGTGGTATATTTATACAATTAAATACTACTCAGCCGTAAAAATAATAAAATAATGCCATTTGCAGCAACATAGATGGACCTGGAGAATGTCATTCTAAGTGAAGTAAGCCAGAAAGAGAAAGAAAAATACCATATGATATCACTTATATGTGGAGTCTAAAAAAAAAAAAAAAAAAAAAAAAGACAAACTTATTTACAAAACAGAAACAGACTTACATAGAAAACAAACTTATATTTACCAGAAGGGGAAGGGGATGGGAAGGGATAAATTGGGAGTTTGAGATTTGCAGATACTAACTACTAAATATAAAATAGATAAACAACAAGTTTATATCTTGTAGTAACTTATAGTTAAAAAGAATATGAAAATGAATATATGTAAGTTACTATATGACTGAAGTATTTTGCTGTATACCAGAAACTGACACATTGTAAACTGACTATACTTCAATAAAACATATATATGTATATATAAAAATAGACTTCAATCACTAAGGAAAATAATGTATATACATAACCATAATGCAAGGTAAAAAGATAAAAGGACCACAAGGGATGTACAGATATAAGGCTGGGGCAGTTCAGAGGCATAACTTTAGGTAGAGAACATTCAGGGAAGGCTTCCTGGAAGAAGTTTCTTTTTAAGGTTGAAGAGTGAATTCACAAACATATGTGTGGTATACGTAGATTACCCTGTGGTATTTCAATAATGTGTCTGTTGCCTCTCAGTTATCACACAGTGAGCTCTGTGAGGGAAGGGGGTACTCTTGTCCACATTTATGTTTTCTAAAACCTAGGAGAATACCTAGAATGTGCTTGGTAATTGTTTATTGAATAATTTCATTAATAATTTGGTCACGGGGAGAATTCCAGACAGAGGCCACAGAAAGTAGTTGATTCTAGACAGATTCTTTCCATTCCATCGTTTGGCAAGTATGGAATCTTCCAGCTATGAAAAATAAAGCAATGTGTTTCTTGTTCCATTTGAAAACTGAATTTGATTTGAAACAAACTCCCTTGTCTTCTCCCCACATCCCGCTGCAGTTTTGCCAGCCATGCCCGCAGGTGCTGAGAGACAACAGAGCTCAGGGTAGAAGCTTCCTCTTCTCACCGGGGTTCCTGGGCAGTGTCCTGACTGAGTGTGGGCTTCATTCATGGCCCCTCCAAAATATGGGAATGTTTCACCATGGCTACACTGAGAATTAACCAAACTCAAGAAAGTGTCTGGAGAGATTTAGATGGAGGTCCCCCTAGACCCACAAGGTATTAATGTGATGGAATGTCTAGAAAATCATGCAGCTTGGCTCAATTTTTCAAACTTGTGAGGCTCGCTCCATTTTGGAGTTATTGCTGTACTTTCCATTTCCAACAGATTATAGCTCATTGCCTTCCACAGCCTGGGAAAGGACTTGGGGAAGGGAGTAAGAGAAAACAACGCCTGAAGTCTGTCTCACTACAGTATATGTGTATGTTCGAGGCAGGGGGTGTCTGCTGGGGAGGGGCTGGGAAAGAGTGCGGTAAATACCTAGACGAACGCCTGAGCCCAAGAGGTTCCCCGAGTGGACAAGAGGAGGGAAGCCCCTTCCCCGTGAACTGGAATCCTTGGAGAGGACTGAACTGTCCTCATCCCCTACATTCTCAGCATTGTTTCTGTCAGCTCAGTGATAGTAAAGAAACTTTGATTTTTCAAGGAGGTACTTAATAGTATATTCATTTGATTATGTTTGGAGAGGTGAATGAAGACACGGCAAGCCTTGTGATCTCAAAGTCATGTTCATTAATGAGCTTCACTTTAGTCAGAATTAAGTGCCTGAGAAGGGCATTTGCTTGTCGACTCTGAATAGAGGTGTGTGGTAACAGTGCCTTACATTCTATGGCATCTGCAGTGTAATAAGTCTGATCATTTATGACTTATTGGACCATAGGAGAGTCATAAGCCAGGCATTTTCAGCCCCACGTAACAGATAAAGAAACAGACTTAAGTTAAACACATTTATTTCCATAGAATTGCTAATTAGTGATGGAGCCACTTGGTAAATGTCACTCCATTTCATTCTTACACCAGCCCTGCAAGAGAAGTGCTATCCTCTCATAGAGGAGGATTTCTGCAAATCAGAGAAATTAGGTTCTTTCCAAAATATCACAGAATCTATAAAACGGTGACTACCCTAGGTTCACAGAGCATTAAAGCATCAACTCTGTTCTTTAATCACGCTCCTCTATTGATTTGATGACCGATGTATTGAGCACCAACTATATGTCAAGCACTATTCTAAATACTTTAGATAGATCAGCATCTGGTGGTGTTTATATATTCAAGATAGAGATAAGTGAGTAAGTGAATGACTTCATGATTCCATGTCTGTGGCACATATCTACTGAGTCTCTATGGGACCAACCAATGTGAACTATTTGAAGTGAATTTACCAAGACTTAACTTCACAGGTGGAAATAGCTTCTATGTTTTTCTAAATCGAGCACTGTTCAAGTGATCTCAGTAGCCATTGCCAAGATTCCCCTGCACTGTTTAGCCAGAATCCAATAACTATATCTCAGAAGAACCACTCCCGGGGTCTTAATAGCTAAAAGTAATTTCTCAACCCACAGTCTTCATCTCAGACCCCACTGTCAGACAGAGGATAAATTTGTGGTATAGCTAAGGGTATTCGTATAAAATAATGTCTATGTTTTGTCGATGGTCCAAAGAATCTCACAACCCTGGTCTAAGTTTGAAAATAAAATGTTTACATTTTTGTTAAAGAGTAAGTTGTGTTACACAGAAGTGATTAGTTACAAGATTTTGTGCAACTCTGCCATCCAAAATTCAGGAATTTGGAGAGCGCAACACTACCATTCAAATATTTTCTTTCTTTCTCTCTGCCCTGACTTTTTTTTTTTTTAACGTTAATTGATTTGCTCCATGAAATGCCCTGTAAAGTGGCCAGATGTTGTAAGAGAATCTTGATAGTATGGGAATTCAGCAGGAGACTCCAGCAGCACAAAATGATCCTCAAGTTTCCCCAGCTCTCCATTTAGTAAAAACAAAGGCTCCCATTTTAAGTGAGATTATAAAAAATCTCCTGGATTTCACTGGTAGTGTCTTAAGAAATATTTTAAAAATTGCCCACTACCCCTACCACTAAACACACCAAACAGGAATTTGTAAACACAGAGGCTATTACCCTGGACTAGTAGCCAGGAGACCTTGGTTGATTCTTGACTGCCATTGTCTAGCTGTGCGAACTTGGACAAATCATACAATCTCTGCATCTCACATCCTCATCATTTAAAGGTTAAATGAACCCATGTAGAGATGACCAGGAAGCAACTGGAAATACAGGTCCATGAATTTTGTCAAGAAGTCACATCCGTCCGTATGGATTGGGATATACACTGAAGAAGGATGACTGTAAATAAGGCAGTTAGGAGGATTAGAGCTGACATTTCTCAAACCCATAAGGAGTATAGTGAAATTAGGTACACAAAGTTCCACTGAGTTCATAAGCTTTGTAGGTAAGTGCCAACAGAGGGGTGAAGATACAATCCATGCTTAGAATCTCTCAGTCTGAGCAATAAGGGTGCAACCTGCAAAGCTGAAAACTACTTGTTCCTAAAATGATGGGAACAAATACTAGAGAGGCAGCCATGTGGAATACTGAAGGAAGGATTTCTGTACTTAGAGGGAAGAGGGACTGGATGGTCTCTCAGTCCCCTTCTAACTCTGTATTACTATTCCGTGACTTAAGTAAGGAGTAGGGAGCAATGGTGGATGCGTGCAAAAATGAAATGAAGAACATAGTAGTAGAGCCAACCAAAGTTTATCTCAGAGTGGGAAGGGCAAGTGTAATAAAAATACAAAAGCTAAGAGACTCAAGGGAAAAGCAACGTGTGTGTCAGAGCATCAGTGAGGTGCCAGCCATGCCCCCACCCTAACCTGCTAGGGAGGGTAGATGGACCATCTCATCTCCAAGCCAAGACCACGCCACACACAGCACAACAAGCCTACACCAGACAACAACCCTTCTGTCTCCTCTCCCTCCTTACTTAGAAGTTAACAGGTCATTATAAGAAAAGAAAGCTGTGTTTACCAAAATACTGTAGCATATCCTCATGCTGAAAAGTCACAACTCCAAGCATTAAGAAAAGACACATATATTCAAACTCTGACACTTATAGCTCACACAGGATTATTTTTAGAAAGAAAGCGTATAAATCAGGCAACATTTTGCTGAGAAGTAAATTCTTTTTTATCAGTAAAGGAAATATGTGGCCTGATAGTGACAGAACATGGCCCTCTCCAGTTAGGCGATGCTTTTACCTCTGCTACTGGTTTAAAAATGCTTTTGAAATACACAAAGGATTTAAAAAAAAAAAAAAAAAAAAGGAGTGCAGTGCCTCGGGGAGTACCGCTAGTTTAAATAACACATGAAAAGTATTTATGAGCCCCTTTTTATGAGGTGGTCAAAGAAAAGACCATCCAGCATGTAACATAAGACTGGCTGAAGAAGAAAGCATTTCCAAACCACATTGGAGAGTAAAGCATGAATGGAATTTTATTTCAGTCTCTATTGCTTATTGAAATGAATGGTGTTTTCAGAAGGGGTCTAAATGATAATGCAGATCAAGGTGAGGCTTGCCAGAAAGAAAATATACCACTCTATTATTTGAAGAATGTTCCTAGGTAGTACTGGAATAATCTGAAATATATGGGTTTAGCAAAAGGGGGTTTCTGGAAGGGGTAAGCTGTTGTAATAGGCCCAAGTCCACTTTGAATTCTGTATGTTGAGTATTTTGCTAGAATCAGGGCTTTGGAGTGACTCCATGTTCAGCAAATATGGCGAGCTCATCTTCAGCCAACCATGCCCAGCCACTGGCCGCAAAGAACCACAACACGTGGTGACAGCCCTCGGCCCAGGCAACGAAATGGACTGTTCGCCACTTACTCAGTTGTTGCAGGTGACCTCTCTGAGGAGCGCGTGGCTCCAGCTTCATTTCTCCTAAGTGGTGATGCGCCTGGGCTCAGCGGCTCACAGCCTCCCTTCTGGGCCCCCGTGTGACAAAGAGCACGCCCTGGTGTGTGACAGCTGGCAAAGGTTATGGGTTGTGGAGGCAGCCTTGGAACAAAACAAAGATAACTGGTCCCTAGAGGCACTGAACAGAGATCCTTGGCCTCATTAACTCTCTGTCTTATAATGAGCATCTGTCCCGTGAGTTGTATCAGTAACAAATTGTAATGGTAAAGTGTTCCCTCAGGCCACCAGTTGATTGAGTTCCATAGCTGTGTCAAGAGTACTGACATGTTCAGCCCCGAAATGAATGCTAAATGCTCCACAGGCACCAACTGGGCTGGGCTGTCACCTAACTTCGTGATTTCCAACAAACTCCTTCTGGATAATCCAAATGTCACAAGGTGTGCTAAATCTACAGGGGGTGTTTTTGGATGAGGAAAAAAATTGTTTAATAATTTTAAAAAATTTGTTTTCTATTTCTTTAGTGATGCATCCACATGAGATGATGGATGTTCACTAAACTAAAATGTGCTAATCATTTCATGATGCATGTATGTCAAATCACTATGCTGTACACCTTCCACCTGGACAGTGCCGTATGTCAATTATATCAATAATGCGGGAGGAAAAACATTTTAATACAATAAAAATACTCCAAAAAAAAGTAAAGTAGACACCATCGGATCTTCAACATCACTCCTCTTCAAAAAGTTCACATTTCAAGTTCAGAAGCATCAAGCAGGGTCCATATTTTGTAAATGTTACACTTAAGAGAGGCATTGCTGAATTCAACATAGAAAAATACAGTCTTAGACAAGTTGCCTTTGTGCATCTATACAACAGCTTCAAAATATTATGAAGGTGAGGGGAAAAGACATAAGGCAATAGGAAAGTCAGTTTTCAGTAAATTCAGTCAAATCATTAAATCATTTTTCAGTCCCTTTTACAGAATCAGACCTATTTTGTTATACATTTCTCTTTAAACATTCACTTTTCTCGTTCCTTGGTCATCTATCTTCATTATCTCCAAACTTCTGGTTTGTGGTGGGTTGGACAGTGATGGAGTGATGGATGCAAACCAGGGAGCCTGGTGGTGCCCAGTTAGAAGGGACATCATCCAGGGCACAGCACAGCCCGGCCCACATAACCCCACCTCCTTGATGGCTGGCCTCCACTTCCCTTTCTTTCTAACCACCTTACCAGATGGAATAGTAGTTTACCAGTAGGAGGGAACTCCATCCTGTGATTGCCTCTATGTGAGACCACTGGGTGTAGAACAAAACAGTATCCACCCTTTCGCAGCTGTCAAGCCCAACCCAAGGTAACTGATCACTCCTTCATCTGTGCGGGGAAGAATGGGAGGCAACCCTCCAGGAGGTAAGGGGGAAAGTTTAATTACCTCCTAGTAAGAGTTAATCCACAAGTCCTCACTTTTCACTCAAGCCAAGTGGTTTTTTTTTTTTTTAATATGTCCTGCCATACTAAATGCAGAGCACATAAAAACAGGTCTCTGCCTCTTATTAAAAAAAAAAAAAAATCCCAGTCTTTGCCATAACTGGTAGAGGCTGGAACCTCAGTCTTCTGGGCAGGAATTCACTCCAAAGTTTACCAGCACAAAGGCATGTGGTGGAAAAATGTTTCCAATCTGATTATGGATTTCCAGTCATATTTGAAAGGCAAGAACTTCTGATCCTTTTTTCTTTTCCTCCAAATAATCTACCATACATTTCAACAAAGAAAAACTGCCACAAGCCCCTACTTGTTTGCTTTCTTCCCTCTAAAATAAACAGCACAGAACCTCAAGTATATCTGACTAATTGGAGGTCATTTGATTGGACTTTATGGTCAAATTCTTTTTCTTCCCCAGAGGCAGGCATACTTTAAGTTTTAAATGAAAAAGATGTAACAGCTGAATCCAGATGCAGCCCCAGTTTCTCCAAGAATATTTTGGATTATCTAATGGTAATTTACTTTGTTTAGAGTGTTCTGCAGTTTAAAAGTCATAAGCATTAAATCCGGCCAGTGTTTTTCCAGGAAGCCACTTCAGTACATCCTCACAGAGAGGTAGCAGAAAATTATTCATAAAGCAAAGTTCCAGCAATGTCAATTAGGTAATCATTGTCACTATGAAGATCACATATTATTTATCTTGGCCCCCTCAGCCAATAAGTCTAAAGCAATATTTTTTAGTAGAGAGTTTTTCTATTATGGGTATCCCATAACAAACAGCAGAATCACAGTTCACATTCTGGGCCACTGCTAAGCTATGGTCCAGATATTGTGCTATTGTCTGCCTGTTAAGGACCATGCTATAGGTGCTGGGATATCTGGGTTTCACAGATAGCATGCTCCTGGTAGCATCCAGGGACCTCTGAAAAGAGAACCACCTCTGATGATTCCCAAAAAGGGATTAATCAAGACTCTTTTCTGTCTTGGGCGTCATGTCTGCCAGTTTATGAAATGCTGCAACAGTCTGCGGACTTTTCTGTAATAAATCTTAGAAGTCGCTGAATTCCTCGTTTATTTACTCAACAACATTGAGCACCAATGTTGGATCAGGTACTGTTCTAGGTCCTAGAGCCATTCCTCTTACAGAAGCTGCACCCCACCTCTTTAGATTTATAAACAACTTATTGAGATCATTTTCCATAGACTGAACAGAGGTTGCCATATCTGAAAAGACTTTGGGTTTTCTGGAGCCGATGGCCACCATTTTGTTGTGATTCTTTTAGTGATGTCTGTTGGGGTATTTGAGACAGGGAGACATGGTGTACAAAGCCGTCCCTTGGTTTTTGAGACATGTTGAAGTAGAATTCCACTGACTAGGGCATGTTTATGTGCTGTCGAAAATACCAGATTTGAAGATTCAGTCCAGTCACACAGAGCCACTGCAGGGCTTCATCGGGGATAAGGTGCAAGACTGGGAAGACCATCTCTCCACATGGCCTCCAATTACTCCCACCAACGCATGCCCCCCAGCACACAGACATCCGCCCCAGCCCTGAGACACCGGGCAGGAAGCTGTGACCAAGGCAACAGGGCATTTCTCATGCTGGTTACATTTGCAAATATCTCTTCACAAATAATGGGGGGCTTGGGGCTGATGGGAAATGATTTTAGTTAAATTTCATCTATTACCATTCTGAGGAAAATGAAGAGTCAAATGAGAAACATTGATTTATAAAGAAGCTTTGTAGTCACAGAGGCCCAAGTTCTAGTTCTAACTACCCTGCTTCCCTGAGAGTCCCAAACAAGCTCCTTAGTCTCTCTGAGTCTCCTCTCTCCCATCTGCGATGTGAAGATTATGCCACCTGGGCCCCAGCGCTCTTCAGAGGGTTAAGTAAGATAAAGTGCCTACCATCTTGCTCAGCACAAAGAAGGGACCAAATAGTGCCACAAGTCTGTCCCCTTTCTCACTTAATACAGAAAAAAGTTCTGCCTTCATATAGGATTAAGAAGAAACAGTGTATTCAGATCAGAGTTCTGTAGTTTCCAGTAACATGAGAATCTCTACATAATCATTCAACTTGTTCACTTATTCTCCTATCTATTGGTCATGCTGCCTGTGAAAGGTACTGTCAAGGACAACTGTCACCAAGCTCTGTGTTATTACATAGTCCTTTAAGCCCAGATCTGCACGGTGTTTCAGTGAAGCCTCGAGTCAACTGCTTACCAAGAATATTTGAAGGTTGTTTTTTTTTTTTTTTAACACTTCCTAAGTATGTCCGATTTGTTTTTAAAAGGCAGGATTCCAATCTCACAGTCAGAAAATGTGGTGTTTGGGGTGGCAGTTATAATACTGTGACTATATTTCTCAAACCATAAATTGACATGTGGTCTGACAAGCATAAAGTGCACTTCTGGAGACAGTGGGATAGAATATTTGAAATCAGAACTGGAAAATTTGGGACATATGAAGGCTATAAATAGTGGGCAGAGATTGGGCTGGTTCCAGCAGGGACTTCATTCCCACTAAGAACCACATAATTAGCCAGTCCCCATTTGTTATACATATAAATACTAGTATATAAGAGAAGCAATTTAAACCAGAATGTTAAACAAGCCATGCCTCTGCCAGAGGGCTGCCTGGCACACACATCCCCAGTTCCCAGAGCTCCATGAAGCCCTGTACGGGACAAGGCTGTCGCGGGGGAACCGACCACATAGCTAGGAAACAAAGCACGGAGACCCACATGCACCCACCCAGAGCGGTGTGTTCATTTATGTGACTTGGTCACCTTCACCGACCCTTCGTCCCACAGGACAAAGGTAGAACGAGTTCACACACACAGTTCTAGGTCGGCCATGCCTCTCCCCAGTGGGAGAATCCACTTCTTGCTCAGACGCACTAGGAAGTGACTCCCCCCGCCTAGGCTGGCAGAGCACTGCCGGGGTGCAGGGCAGGAGAGAACTGGGGCAGAGTAAAGGCAGTGGCAGGAGCTGCACAGAGTGAATCTGAGGGGAGTTATGCTTCCTGACTACTCTCAGGTTGTTTACTAGGAATAAGGCGTGGCATGTCTCTACAAAATATAATGAGGACTCCAACACAAGACACTGAGGACGCCACTGCAGGACAATGCACGAGGTGTGGGGGCGTGACTATCAGAGCCATGGTGGGAACAGTCCGTGTGCTGAGCCCCCCTCATGGCTGGCACACACCAGACATGCTGCGATGCACAGATCCCATCACTATCTCACCTTTTACAGCTGAGGACATTGGGGCCCAAGTTCACACAACTTCTAATAAATTGTACAGTCCCCAGTTGGATCCAAGTCTTCAAATTCTTTGATTCCCAACATAACGCCATGGCAAGAGGAAATATATTTTAGAAAGGTCCAGAACAGATGCTATTTTCCTGGCCTTATGGTTCCCCACAGAAAAAGGATCAGAATCACTAAGGAACACTTTGAAAATATATAGGCTTGGGCCCCACCCTGGAATTCCTGATGCAGAGGGCCTGGGCCTCCATATTTTGAAGAAGCTCCCCATCCCACACTGGTGATTCTCATACACACTTCCTGTTAAGAACTTCCTGACAAGCCCAGCTGTCTCTGGCTGGGTTTTCACTTATTTTGTAGTGAGAAGAGATTAGAAACCCACATTTAATATTAGCATTAACCATGTGTCATCTACATGTACAAATCCGCCTCTGATGAACACGCAGGAATGGCTAAACAGCCCTAGATTCATGGAGGGGGGTCAGGCATTCTCTAATCACTCGTCAAGATTTTATATGCCGTTGATATCTACTCTGAGGTGACACATTCTTGACTACTACAAAAAGCCAAAGTCACATTAAACTAAAATGAGGTTAAAGATCGCTCTTTCCAGAATGCTCTGAGGATGGCCAAGTTATGAAAACCCAGAAGAGGCAGCAGCCAGTGGTGTACGTTGTAGCAGAGCAAACAAGACAAGTGGCTTTTGGTAAATGGAATACATACATTTAAAAAGACGGAACACACACTTGGACTAAAAGCAAAAATTCCAACACACTAATCTCAATAAAGTACTCAAAATAAGAAGGTTTTAAAAGGATGAAGACAGTAGATGGGTTCATTTCTAAAATCATCCTTTGAAATTTTTTGGTGCTGTGACCATGGAGATGAGAATAAAAATGAAGTTGGCCCAAAAAATCCAAGTCCAATATTTCTGTATAACCCAAGTCTCAAAGGGCACCCATTGTTGACTGTCATATGTGTGCAATAGGAGAACAAAGTTAAACATATTACACTTGTCTCTGGGCTTGGTGACAGGAAAGAGCATGACACCAAGGGTAACTCACATTCCCAACCTGTCTCTGCTACTCAGTGACTCACGTAAAAGACTGGATTCCAGTACCTTGGCTGCCCAATCCGAAAACATGGACAGAGAGGAAAAGGGGGACTCTTGGTAGATGAGAGATACCACATTTGTACTATACTTACGCTCTAATTGCAAACTACCCACAGTTATGTACATTCTGTTTTATGTGCTTTATAAGAGTCAGATGTGGAATTCCCTGTGGTGGTGGTTGTTTTAACTCTCTAGAAACTTGAAGGGAAGTTAGAACTAAAAAGAAACTAAAGAAATGGGACTTAAGAATTAAATGTTTCAAATATTTTCCTCCCTAATGTTCTTTGTAAAGAAATGGAATACAGACTATCATCAGTGGAGGGCTTTCAAGTGAATCATAATCACATGCATGTGCAAAACCATCGGCGAAGTCTACATGTGCAATTAAATGCCTAATTATGCTTCAAGAGCCCCAGCATTCTTTACTGCTTACACCCTCAGGAAAACACACAGTAGCCTCCTGTCTGGAGTACGGGGTCTTTAAAGTGCTTAAATGCCATGAAAGTGCAACCGTGTGCCCAATTAGGGGTGCAATTGCCAAGTCAAAGCATGAAACTCAGTCTAGCCCCTGCCATGCTGGGTTAGCGCTCCAGAGCCTCCTACCAACCCTAAGGGCTGTGTTAACCAGCTTCCTCTGCATCCTGGAGCTCAGTGAGAAGTCCTGGATGCTTTATCCTTTGTCAGATTTAGAAATGGTACAAAGGAGAAAAAGTCAAACTTTGGGGCTTCCTTCAAGGGCTTTATTTCAAGAGATCAAAAAGTATCCTCAGATATTGCCTTGCTGGGGGGTGGGTAGGGTGAGAAATGAGGAAAGAAGGAAAGGAACCTTCTTGAATTCTCTCTCTCAATACTAATCCTGGTCAGGCCCCTTTTAAGTTTATTGACGCAAGATTAGGGATTACCACGATACACTCACTGCTAGGGACCCACAACACACATTCTGAAAAGGCTGTGTTGTAAGGATTTTGAATATTCTCTCATTTGGAAGTCACAGATAAATCTCTTTCATCAAAAGATCTTGAATCTGTTGGTCACCCATTTCCCCAGGTCCAGCTGCCTTCCACAGATTTTTAAGTAACTGCCAAATCAGTGCCCCTCCCAACCTTAGGGCAGCTAAGAAGAGGGTCCCAGTGGTGGAGAAGAGGAATGGGCTTAGACATGGCAGGTGGCAGTGTGTGGAGGGGTGTGGAGAGCAGGCATAGAGAGAGGAGAGCTGGTGTCAATCAACCCATAACAGCCAGAGGACAGGTGTTTCAGGGGCAGAACTTCAAGCCCTAGGGAGACCAGTGGGATGGCAGGATTTGAGTCCCAGAGGAAGAGGTGACTACAAGGACTCAAAGAATGGTCCCAAGCAAAGCCAGGGTGAGAAGCCAGAGAACGTGACGCTGGCCCAGAGTACAAAGACGGGGATTGGCCATGAGAAACAAAAGTCCAAGTCCTGGGACGTTTTCCTCTAAAAACTTTTACTAAACCCCTACTCTGTGTCGGTGTCGATTATGGCAGCCTGTGTGGATGATGCTACAGTCAACCAACAGATAAAAATAACGGTCAGAAGGAGACCTAGCAAGAGGCTTGGGATACTGAACACACAGCTATAGACTCCGGGAATCTTCTAGCTCCCTTTGCAGATTCCAGAGTCTGGGGTAACGTGCCAGTGGTTTCAGCTAAAGGATGCCCAGTGGTGCTGGAGCAGCGCCCCAGTGGGCAAGTCCGGACCCTGGTCTACTGGGATATGTTTATTCTTCTCCCCTTGTTTGTCCAGCCTGCTGCTTTTCTACATTCCCAGTTATCTTTAAAAAAAAAAAAAAAGAAAAGAAGAAGGAGGGTGGGGGGGGAAGTGACTTCACATGCCTCGCCTCCTTCCTAGTTGGCTTAGGAACAAAAATCCCAGCTGTTGATATTTCATGCCTCATCATGAAACAGGGCTTGACCTCTCACTGGCAAGGTTGTCCCCCACTGTCTTGTGGGCACACAGAGCCTGTCCCACAAACCTCCTCCTTACTTTCACCAAAAGAGGTTCGTGTGACCGTGGGTGACTGAGTCATGAACAAACACAGCTGAAGTGGTGAGAGGGCAGCCCCAGGCTCAAAGAGAAAGGCAGTAACTGTGCCACAACACAGACAGTGAAGATGCTTTTACAAAGTAAATTGATGCCTGAGAGTGAAAATCACCTAGAACTAGATTCTGCCTTGAAACTTTCCCCTACTTTACTGTAAACATCCAATGGGTTAAAAAGGACTGAGAAAATATTTGGGGTACCCTGATACCTCATGACACTAATGGGCATCCAATAGCGCTGACTCAGCCCCCACCCCGTCAGAGGCCTCAGAACCTTCCTTCAGGTTCTCATTCTCCCTCCATTGTATTACTCAGTGGCTTTCTACTGAGCTCCCCACTTGTCTTTCCTCTTCCTCACAGACACACGTGCTAGAGAAATCTTCCAAAAGCCAGACTCTACTCAGGCTGCCCACTTGTTTGACAGCCTCAAGGACTCATCTCTATATAACAGAACAATTGTAGCTGCCATTTGTTGACTGTGAGGCTAGTGCTTTACCTTGGTTATTGTCATTCTCCCAGTGGTAACAGAAGGTAGGAGGTGGCCCCCTCATCCATCCATTCCATAAACCAGCATGAACAAGTCCTCACTGAAGTCATCAGTGAGAAAACTGAAAGTCAGAGAGTGTGAGCAATCCTCCCAAAGTGACTAGGAAGAAGTCACCTTACTAGCCACATGCAGGTCTATCCAGTTTGAAAGCTAGGCATCTCTCTACCCTCCCAGACTGCTGTATTGGGGGGATTAAAAAAAAAAGCAAACTCTTTAGCCGGTATTCAAGGCCTTAGAGAGCCCAGACTTAACGGATGTCTCCAGTTGGAGCTCCTCTGCCCACACTCTGTGTTTTGGTCAAAACAAATTACATACGGTTCCCTGGAAATGCCCAGCTTCATTCTGTGTCTGGGACTTCTGTTTGGGTCCTACCTCTCAGGATGCTTCTTCCCCTTGTAAATTCCATCCACCAGTCTCAGGCATGAAATGTTAAAAAGCTACCTTTGCCACCAAGCCTTCCTTGTCAGCACACCTGTACCAGCTGGAAGTGACTTCTCCTTCCTCTGAACCCCCAGGCAGCCTTGTGATGCTCTCGCATGGGCTGTGTCATGAATGGGCACACCACAAGCTTGGAAGTCAGAAGGACCAAGGTTTAACTCTTCACTTTTTCACTTACTTTTTAAACCCCAGGACCTCTGCCTCCCTGCACTGTGGGACTGTTTTCAGAATTCACTTATGAAACAAATGGAAAAGTATTCAGCACAGCCTACCAAGGCACAAATGTCTGTTATTATTATTATTAAAATGGTTTGCATCCACAGATTATTCTGTCTTCTGACCATAAGCTCCTTGAAGAAGGGGGACTATCTTACTCGGTCTTCTATCTCTACTGTGATTAGTGGAGCACAGTAATCTTTGATAAATGAATGACAGACCTGACAGAGCTTCCAATCTAATTTCAAAACCTATTAGGCTGCAACTGAAATGAAAGCTCTCTTAATGAAACTGCAGCAAGAACTTAATGTGGCAAATACATGTATGCTTCATGTTATTGTTCTGTCTCTTTAGATGAGTAGAGTCCAGGGTCCATAATGCCATAGCCACAGGTAAAGGAGAGAAACAAGCTCAAAACACACCTCCCATCCTGCGTACGTGGATGAAGGAGCACTCACTGTGCTGAACAGCAGCAGGGGTCAGGTGGTAGGAATAGCAGCCAGCATTCATCAGCACATAATAGATACCAGATGAGAGTTTGAACAGCTTCATGTGTGTTAACTCATTGAATCCTCACAACAACTGATGTGAAGGGGCTTCTACTCTGTCCCCATTTTCAGATGAGGAAACCGAGGCAGAGGAAAATCATTTCTAAGGCCTTACGGAAAGTGGGATTTGAATCAGAGCCCACAACATTCTACACATCCCGGCAAACAGCGAGAGTCTCAATGCTGTGCTGTTTCCCCGCAGTAAGGATACTGGTCCAGTCAGACCTCAGAAAAGGTCCCTGTCACTGATCCACCAGTCACCCTAACTGGGATGCTTCCTTTAGGAGATCCAGATGCCATTGGAGGGGTGGAAGCAGAGTACTGACGAGAGAGTAATATCCATCTTTACAAGCCCATACTTTAGTGTTTGCAAAGATAGTTCCAAGGACACTAGGAAGACTGTGGGTAAGATGACCCACAGGGATGGAGCTGGAGGGCACAGGTAAAGGACCTTGTGAAGACCCTGGACAGCAAGCTTTCTGAAGAGGTCATGGTGTGTGAAGTAGGTCCAAGCCAAGACACAGGAATAAAGGAAAGCAGCCTTACTCCTGCTGGATTAGGAAACAAACATAAGCAATTTGATGACCATGTTTTTAGAATCCCATATTGCTTTAGGCATCAACTATCCACAGTTGGGGCTATGGGGCCATTTGACGTTGAGGAGTTAATATTGAAATTGCTGCTTAAGCTGGTTAAACATAATGAGAGCTCTTCCTGATGGAAACCATGAGAAAAAAAAAGGGACCACATTAATGCAGCCCAGAAAGGCTGCGACCATTAATTAGCACTGCTCTCACATAAACCGCCCATTCCTGAAGGGCCAGAGGCGCCCGTACTCTGGGGCATGAAGCTAATCAATTTCAGAAGAAGGAATTCTGTGAACCCTTCCTGAGGTTGCCATGTCCAGGCCCATGATGAATCCCTGCTCCATATAAATCTGTGAGTGGTGGGCCTTCTAATAGAGGGTGACCTGTGCACCAGTGGAGGGCCGCAATGGAAGGCTTGGCTGGCATCGCAAGCCTGCAGAAGACAGCATCGGGCTGGCCATTCCATTCACTAATGTAGACCACCTCCTGGACAAGCTGCTTTTCATCCAGTTGGCCCTAGAATATGGCTTTTCAACAGGGTCAGTAAGGGGGCAAAAATTGGTTCTTAGGGGATTGAGAAACACTTACTCTTTTTTGTATTAATCAGATATACCTAAGGGACACAGATAGGAGATTCATGGTAGTCCATGGTGAGGGGAGCCACTAGGGAAAAAACACACTTCCTTGTGGGAGAGAAGGACAAGAATGAGCCCACTTTTTTTAAACACTACAAGAGAGAAGCACAAGAAAATTGGAAAAGGCTGCTGATGGGAGAAGTAGGAAGACAGGAGGGACAACATTCCTCAATCTTCAGTTTTTGCCAAAAACCCAGCCATATTCTTGAAGCACAAGGCGAGAGCCTAAGTCCAGGTCCTCCTTTTGCATAGCCTGTTCCTACCAGCCACCATCAAACACCACCACAAAGGAATCCCATTCGTACAAATGAGGGCAGATCCAAAGCTGTGCCCTGCAACTTAGGGAAAAGATGGCGAGGCCTCACGAGAAAACAAACCTGATGACACCTTGATCTTGGACTTCTAGCCTCAAGAAGTGTGGAAAAAATGTATGTCTGTTGTTTAAGTCTCCTGGTCTATGGCACTTCGTTTGGCAGCCCTAGCAAACTAAGAAACCTCCATGGTGGGTATGACTTCACCCCTAGTGTTCACTCATACTTAGTTCTTTTCTCCTGGGCACAACAGGGCAATTCTCCCAAATCTAACCAATGAGTTGTAAGCAGAAATGATGTATCACATTTCTGGACCAAAGCATTAAATTGCTGGGTCAAAACACTCTATAACTCTTTCCCACGCCATGATGATCAAAGAACATATGGAGAGGGAGCTGCTGGAAGACAGAGAAGTAGCCGAGAATTCTAGACCACCACTTCCCTAGAGAACTGGCCTGGATCTGCAGGGGACATGGGGTGAAGAAACAAGCTTTGTTCTGTTAAGCCACTGAGATTTTCAACATTTTTTTTTACACAGTACATCGGTAAGAATGGGGACTTAGCCTATTCTTGCTGATGTACACCCAGCCTACAGAGGTTTGGGAGAAAGCCTCTTGGTGGTTCCAGGGGGTCTCCTTGTGGGCCACCTGTGAAATGAGAAGTCTCCTCTCTAACAAGGTCATGAGAAAATGAAACAAACTGACCATGAAAAGAAGAGTTCAAACAAAGGAGCTGATCCACGCGGAGCCTGAACAAGCCAGAGGCAAAGAACAAGGATCCATCCACCTTTCTCTATGTTTGTCCCATCAGGCTGGAGGAGAATCCTAAGGGCGTGAGCAGTCAGTGGTAAAAAGCAGCACACATTTGGCATAAGGCAGGGCAGGCTGATGGGCTCTATGGTGGCATTAAGGAAATGTCCCTCAAGATCTTCTCTGGTTTCATTCTCAACAGGAAGGCCCTTTGGTTCTTGGAGTTTGATGTCCTGGTCAAGAAGAATATTTGTTCCCACGAAAATATATATTACCATCGAAAACCATAAATAGCTTTCCCTGTGCATGTCAATTAAGGGTGTATTTAGCCAGCAGAATTCTGATAAACACCCCAAGACTCCGTCACCCCAAAGTACACTAATTATTGATGTTACAAGCTTCCATGAAGAACTCCATGTAGAAGAAGCCAACAGGAAAACCCACCTTTACTACATAAAGTATGAGGGGATGGCTCCCTAAACTCATTGGGAGATTTCCTTAAACTTAACCTCTTTCCACCTGTGCTTTTTTGTTCATTTCTCGATCCTTTTGGTCCTCTTCTCAACGCCATGACTACTTTAACTTTTGCTCTTAACACTTGATTTGGGTCTCATGTGGAAACCCAGCAAAGGTGTGTGCAAGTTGAGTCCTATAAAAAGGACACTTGGGTCAGGAGGTCAGGAGAGGCACCTGACATCCAAGCAGCGCTCTGCTTGCCAGGACACATGAATTCCATGTGCTCTCATCCGTGGAAGCCCTTATTATAACTGGTCTGCCCAGAGAGGGGACCTCTCTATAACTCATACAAAGGTCCTTGTGAGCTGGCAATGGCTGTGACCCATGTCACACACCCCTTTTCAAAGCTTTGACTGGCTCTCCATTTCCCTCAGTGCTACACCCACACTGCGGTGCACACACGTCAAAGCAGACAATCCCTGTAACAGGGCTGCCCCATCGCCCTGGCTAAGACATCACTTCTGTCAAGTGGGTTTCCCTTGGCATCTGATGGACAGACGCCATGCCCACATCATTACTTAATTCTGTGGTTCTCAACAGTACCACCCAAAGGGGCAATTTGGAAATTTGTGGTGGTGGCTTTTTGGGTTCTCACAATAACCAGAAGCCCTACTGGCTTTAGTGAGCAAGGGCAATGAATGCCAGCCATCCCGCAGTGTGAGGGGCAGTCCTGCACCTCGGATAACTGTCCCTCATCCTGCATGATTCTCAAATGTCCCACCTAACTTCATGGAGATGAAAAATTTTCAGACATTCGTGCAAATATTAGCTAAATGTGTGCCATGTGCTCACCACTCTTTCAGGGGTTTGGGGTGAATGAAATTCTCTGCTCTCTGGAGCTTGTAAAAAATCTATTTTAATTTTCTGAGCCTGGAACCTAACCCAGTTTTACAGTGAACAGAAAGTACTCCTGCACTGTCTTAAGATCTCCTTATGTTTCCTGAAATGGAACTGCCATGCAAATCAAGGGGAAACCGTAATTAATTTTGTTCTGAAGTTCACCAAGAATTGTCCACTGTATCAGAAAACCACATCACTAATTGTGTCACTCCCCATGACAACAAAGCCACAGGTGTAACTTGTCCTTCCAGTCCACATTTGTAGCAGTGCCAAACTTCGGACTCCTTCATTAACTTTTCACATAGCCATGCCCAAACGCATTCAGAAATCAGTGTGATTTTATTGTAAGTTGCTTTTCTTCAGTTTCAGCTACATTCTAATTAGAGCATGATATTGCTATTGTTGTTTTTTAATGTGCGTGTGGTTGGTTATATTATCAATGAATCTCATTTCAACATGGCAAATGTGATATAAAAAGTTGTGCCTTTCTCATATAGACAGGACACTGCATCTGAGAAGTTGAGAAGCAATTCCTTAACCACTGAAGTACGCAGCCTCCTAGCTTTCAATGAAAAGCCTCTTCCCCAACTATTTTCTGGAAAGCCTTTTGAGGACAGGAGATCCCTCATATTCCCCCTTTTTAAAATTCAGAGTCACTTCCAGTCTCATGAATTTAAGGAATAACTCCTCAAGGAACTATATCCAATGAAAGCCTCAACACATGGGGTAGAAAAGCATGTATGGCTATTTACAGTGAAATTACTGGGAAAACAACTGAATTCCAGACACACTAGTAACTTTAACTTCAAGCTAAGTAAGATTCTGAAAATCTCACATTCTCTACCATGATACCATAAATTTTCACAAAAGTTAATAAAGTAATCATTGACTAGTCATGGGTTAAAAGGCACAAGCTAACTCCTCAGCTGTTTGGGAAGATGTCTGTAGTTAATACAAACACATGATAAAAAATAAACTTCTTCTCTATGCCACGGCTCAACAGACAGTAAATGCCAAGAAGGACATGAAGCAGAATCCAGGAGGGCCGAGTTAGGAAGGAGAACGGCAGCTGAGGGGGAAGGCGTCTAAGCAGCCTGACAGAACCAAGGGTGCGGCCTGCTGGTCCCATCAATGCTCCTCCCAACAATGCCATTTACTGGCTTGCCTGTCAATGGATGGGTTCCTCTTCCTCTGTATCAGTCACAGTTCAGCCAGAGAAGCAGAACCAGTAGGAGGTGCTCTGAACTGAGCATGGGCTTCCATTCAGCCTATGCTCAGTTTGGAACAGTGCTGACCCCTTCAAACCCATCAATTTCAAATTAGTATTGGTGCCTGTGGAATTATCCACCCATTGTTTTGATTGCTACACAAGTTCCCGTTTTCTTCAGAACCTCAGTTTGTCTTTGCAATTAAACTCACTACAACAAAAGCCTCAATGACTGTTTTGGACATTTCAAAAAACCAAATAGCATTTAAAATAAAAGAGATGTACTCAAACAAAAGACATACAAAATAACTAGGGATAGATAACTAAAAAAGAATCATTCAGGGCCTGTGTAAAAAAAAAAAAACTAAAAAACTTTATCAAGATATATTAAAGTAAGGAACAAAAGTGAAATAAATTTAATCCTAGAAGGAAAAATATTATTTTATAAATGTAATTCATTATTTTATGTTATTCTTCCCTCAATAAGTTTAAGGTATTTCCAATACAGTTCACATGGTATTATCTTGTAACATGAAAAAGTGATTCTGAAGATTATCTGAAAACAAAGAAATGGGGATAGACAATTTTCTTTAAATGAGGAGCAATGCAGAGACACTGCTAAACTGTTTATAAAATTACAATAATCAGAACAACGTGATAATGTCATAGGATAAAGAGAGCCATGGAAGAGAATAGAAAGCAACAAAAATCTCTATGAGAAAAATAACCCTTCAAGTAACTGGAGAAATAATGCAGTAACTAGTAAATATTACTGGGAAACTTGATTATTTTTAAAAGTCAGTTATATCCCTAGTAGCAAAATAATACTAATAAAAAGTTGCAAATGAATCAGACATTCGGATAAAAAATAAAATCCTAACAGAGCTAAAAAAAAAAAAAGTAAAGAAGAAATTAAACGTAAATAAAGTGAATGAACAAGCAGCCATGAAAGCATTAGCAGGTCTTCAACAGGAAGGGTGACAAATGGAAAGACTCAAGCATCAGGTTTCCAGACGGCTCTGCTAAAGAATTCACTGTGGCCTTGGGGAGACACTTCCCCTGCAGGCCACAGCTTCTTCAGCTGTAAAGCCAGGGCCGGGAAGGGGATCACGTCTAAGAGCCCACTGGGACGGACATCCCACCACTTTACGAGCCCCTCCGGGGAGGCAAGGCAAGCCCAGCGGGGATACGGTGCTGAGTCATCTCCTCGTGGCGTTGTGATAGAAATCACACCTCAGACAGCCCCCTTCTCTCTATTGCTCTATTTCATCTCACCTTCTCTCAGCCCTCTTTCTCTTGCCAACCATGAAACAGTAAAACTTAGTTTTTCACTCCCAGCACTTCAGCTATTCCGGCTGTTACTCAGACGGTTCAGCCCTCACTGGTATCTGATTTTGCTCTGGCCCTCCATGGGGGTCTAAATATCTCCTCCCCTCCACTCCGGCTCTTTCCAGCAAAACCCCACACCCTGGCCTTTGTTGAGAAGATCTTCCTGCCCCTCCCTGCACTGTCCTCCCTGCTTTTAATAAATAAACACACTCCATGCTGGGCCCCCTCCTGCTCTCACAAAATCATGCTGGCATCTAAGAAAACTCTATGTGAGGGTGGGGGGCTGGAGGCCCTGAGATCTTTATGCAATCATACTCATTTTAAGATCTCCAGCCATTTAACCTTGGCTCCGTTTTCCCAGAAATGACTGGCACAGGAAGCTCTTGCGAAGGGCTGTTGGCTCAAGGCTCACTTGGCGGGTCTTGGGGGATTCATTTCAGTTACAGTTTCATCTGCCAAGTCTGTATTCCCTGCTGACCTGGTTTGGATATTAAATTTCCATCAGGACCACCTGCCTGGTGTTAATTAGTTATGGTTTCTTATTTTATATGCAAATTTGTTTTAACATCCGTGAGCTGACATAGCGTCTTGGGCTTCTCCCTTGATTCAATTGGACAAGCAGTGTTCTTAGCTAACCCTGAGATTTGTACTTGAATAAAATGATGTAGCCAGGATGGCAGAATACCCAGCAATAGACCTAAGGATGAGGGTTGAAAAATCCATGTAAATCCCAATTCCTATTTTTCTCCTACTCACTGTTTTTCAAAAATCTTGAATTTATAATCTAGGATAAGTTTTTCTTATTCCCCCACCCCACACACATGCCCTACGCTCCCTAGTAATACACATGATAGGAAAACCTTATAGAGAAACACAAACTTATTATTTTTAATGCTGCCCTAGACATCTCTGTCATTTTCACCCATCTGTGATGTATTCACCAATTGGCAATTACTAAATCAAGTCAGCTGGCTTCCTCTTGTTTATAAGGCGTTGGGTGGATGAAATGATCTTTTCAGACTTACTACCTTTCCTTTAGTGTGAAAAATCAAAGGCAAAGAGTTTTTTCCTCCACTGATGTGGGCCTGTTCTCAGAAGACCAGATAACTTTCAGAAATCTATCCAAAATCTCCCTTCAATCCAAGGTATGAAAGTAAACATAAGCACATTAGAATGGTGGACTTAACAGCCTACAGGAAACAGACTTGGCATTGACACATAAAGTCAGCCTAGAACTTTGGAAAGGATAAGAATCTCTCCTTACTCCAGGGATCAGAAATGAAACTTGAATCTCAGGGAGAGTCAGGAATCACTGGTTCTCAAAGAAGAGCTTGTGTCTGCAGGCAGTCTGATGTTAAATCCTTTCATTCTCATATAATTTTGGACCAGCATTAAATGGAGGTGGGAAAACTAGCTGATACCACTGTTGTTGCTTTACATTTCCATAGAGCCTTCCTTAGCATTTTAAGAATCATCCACTTAGAGACAAGGCGCATCCATCCTCTTCACAGGAGTGCTGCTCTTTTCTCATGTGCTCCAGACTCTCTGATTTTATGTTGGGCTGTGCCAATGACTAAATCCAGGGCTAACATGGCTGGAAAGAGAGGGTATGGAATTACTTTTCTGTCATAATTTAATGGACAATTTTCTGGGTGCTAAGTATTAAATGGTTTTAGGAAGTGATGAATGGCACCAGCCTCGGGAATTGGAAGGATTCCATTTCACCAATTGCTCTCTTTTGGATCCACAAATAATCTGGGATTAGCTGGCAACAGGAAAAACCACGGGCCAGGGACACCTCCTCTTGCCCTCTGGACTCCTCCCCCTGAACACGGAGCCACGGGATGCCTCTGGATGAGGGGAGAAAAGAAGTTGTGACGTGCAGCTCAGATCATCTACTGGAGCCAAGTCAGACTGGAAAAAATCCAGCTCTGTGCCGGATGATAGACAAAAATGTAATATCTAAAAGCGAACATTCTTTTGTTTTGAACAAAAATGAGTTACCGAAATGCAGTTTCCTGAAGAATTTTTACTTCTTGGAAGGTAAAATGCTGACATGTCCTAGATAATAGAGTCCATATATGTTTTTACACATGTGAATGCAAATGCACATTGGATATGTATTTTATGTTATGCACGTTACTAAAGTATGCATCCTTCTAGAGGTAATGATGGATTGTGCTGAACAATTACACTGCTGTTGTAATGAGCATGTACTGATACATGCTGGTTAGGTATAGCTCTAATAATTCCCAGCACAGTAGCACTTTCCAACTCATCAAAATCTAAATTCATCCATTCATTGGAATTTTAAGCACTGTTGTATGATTAGAGAAGAAAACAGCTTATGCAGCTCAAATTATAGTACTCTGTACCTTCACTCAGTCAATATTTTTTTTTTTTTGATGTGCTTAATGTGGTTCATTTATTGGGAGAGGTTTTTAAAGTTGCTTTTATTTTCTTAAGTTGACAAATAATCCATTTATAATTTGTGTTAATTTCTGGTGTACCACACAGTGATTCAGTTATATACATATGTTCTTTTTCATTACAGGTTATGACAAGCCACTGAATACAGTTCCCTGTGCTATACAGTAGGACCTTGTTGTTTATCTATTTTTTATATAGTAGTTAGTATGTGCAAATCCGGAACTCCCAGTTTATTCCTCGCCTCCCCTCCCCTCCCCCTCCTTGGTAACTATAAGTTTGGTTTCTATGTCTGTGAGTCTGTTTTGTAAATAAGTTCATTTGTGTCATTTTAGATTCCACATATATGTTGTCTCATATGGTACTTTTCTTCCTCTTTCTGGCTTCCTTCACTTAGTATGACAATCTCCAGGTCCGTTCATAATATTCTTTTCAAGGCCTGATACATGTGCTTACTTTCATGGCAAGGTTAAACATTATGTTGCCCTGTACCAGATGACAACTGTCCGACACAATCATGTTTTTGCTGTTCCTGGAACTCTGGGCTGAATTCTTTTTCCTTCCAAGAACTAGCGCTCTTTTATACATGTCACTTGCTTTTGTAATAATTACCATTTTGCTATCACTTTTGCTCCCAAATCACTTTATTCTGACTTACTGATCTCAAACCCTTTTTAAAAATTCCAAATTTCTACTCCCTTCCAATCAAAGGCCAATGTTTAAATCTGTCATTTATGTAACAAAAGTGCTACTTTTACCTGTGGATCCTATTCAACTCCCTACCAAATCAAGAAGTGTTAGATTTCTAACCAATAAAATATGATTATTTATAAGAATGTGACTTCCATGTTTTTGTAACATGAAGAACAATTCTGACTCCATATTAGATCTGCTCCTTTAGCTCTAACCCCATGCTGTCTCCTGTGCTTAGTCATACTGGTTCTGCACCTTTTGTAAAAGAACGTTGCCTATAGTCTGAAATATATAGGATAGTCCATTCTCAAGGCTCTGACCTTTAAGGGTATAACACTTTTCCATTAATAAAGAGATAAAACATTGCAGAAAGAGAATAACATTTGTCTTGTTGGAGGTTTACAGGAATATCATGACCTGACCTATATGAACAGCTTCAAGAACAAAGGATTCCAAGATCAAGAAGTTTGCAACAGCTAGCCACACCCCCTCCCCTTTTTAGTATAAAAGGAGTCTGAATTCTGACTTGAGTAAGATGGTTCTCCAGGACACTAGTCTCCCATCTTCTCAGTCTGCTGGCTTTCAGAATAAAGTTGTTATCCCTTGCCCCAACACTTCATCTCCCAATATATTGGCCTGTCTTGTGCCAAGTAGAATGAGTTTGGATTCGGCAACATTTTGAATCATTAAATATCTTGTTTTCATACTTTGCTTGAAAGTATCAGGCAAGGAGTTAATTTGTCACAAATAAATTACTATCTGATTTACATTCAGTTTGGACTTCAAATCTTTCAGATTTAAAATATATTTCCTTTAAGAGTCTACCTTAAGTTCTTTCTGAAACAAAGTGGGATATATATGGGTAGGTAGAGGATGAATGGATAGAAGACTCATTAAAAAATAAAGCAGATTCAGTAAACAGAAAGATAGTAAAAAAAAAAAAAACTACAGGAGATAAGTAAATTGGTTATTCAACATTAATTGAATACTGATGAAGAAAGGGTAAATTAGATGTACAAACTAAATAAACATGGATAATTATTGGCTAAAGGATAATCACAGTGTCCATATTTTTAGCTTTAAGGAAGGGGAAAAGAGAAAAACCATTCACTATAGAGAGCAATTCTCTCCTAGCCACAAAAAGATTAGTGAGGTAGAATTAAAAAAAAAATCAACCATCAGTAAAACTATAAAGTTGCAATTTGCATGAGAGAACTTCAAGTACCTGGCAAGAAACCATGACCAGAACCCAAGCTTGACTCTTAAAGTAATTGTGCACAATAGAAGAAAAAATAAACTGATCTGTACCTTGATATTTGTGTTTCTTTCATTCCTGGTCTGTATCTATATAGTATCTGAGTTTCTAATTATAGTAAAGTATTAAATATTTCATCAGGGGTTCTATTAAGTCCCTCATCTGACCACACTTGAGGAAATCTTAGCATTTTGGTTTATGTGCTCTAACCCACAGCGCTATATGTATAGAGGTAACTACCTTAATTGCAGGTAAAATGTCTAGGGGGATTAAAGAGTCTTCCACTGAGCTGGCTTTTTGTGACAGCAAATTTTGCAGACAGACATATTAAAAAAAAGAATAAAGCCTTAGTCCATTACATAAATCACGGAAGATAATATGCTATCTTTTTTTATAGCTTGGGATTAAACTATTTATCCACTATCAAAGGGGTCTTTGAATTGTTTCTTTAAGAAATGGTGATGATTAGGTTTTATGCATTACAAATTCTCTAAGTCTCCCTCATGATTAATACTGCACATTTTCAAAATAGCTTCCCAACGGAGCCTGAAAACAAACCACCACACAAGGAAACAAGCTATGAACACCTGTCCCTAAGGACAGGACAACTGAAATAACCAGGGCCTCGGAACATATACTGAGGTTACAAAGATACATTTAAAATACTCTTTAAAGGAAAAGTAGCAAAGATTTGCAGTGTTTCCAGTTCTGTTTTACACAAACTAGATTTTCTACAAAAAGAATACAAGGCTTTTTCAAATAAAGATAAAAATCAGAAGAATCATGTTTAATATCAGAAATAAAAGTCCAGAAACAATATATATGAATTCTTTCCAAATGCTACTCAGTAAAGCAAAATTGTCTTGCCTGCCCCTCCCTCAGTGGGCGACAGTGGGTACCATCCTCCTCTTCATCCTGCCCTTCCTTTTCTCCCTCTCCCTCTCATTCATTCACAGGACTGTCAAAGAATTAAATATATTGCTCATAGGATGACTTAGGGTGAGAAACACTGATCACAGCAAATAGCTAATATACCAAGGATACTGTAAAACATATGCAGCTTATTTATCTATGTACAAGGCAAACAAAAACTCAATGCAATTTAGTCACTAGGTGGCAGGGGAAAAGATCCAGCTGAATTGTGTCATATGGAACACCCAGGAACACCTGAGCAGCCTGTAGTATCACTCATTTATTGGTATGTGTAACACAGGCCCAGCTTGAGACAGACTGCAAAATTTGGCTTAAACATTGTGTGGACTTTCATTAAGAAAAGCTTAAAAATATCCATACACTTAACAAAGACAATTTAACTACATGCAGGATTTTTCACTATCTTTTTTAAATGAATGATTTTTAATAGCTCATGTCTCCAGACTATGAAGCATTAAAAAAAAAAAAATCAGTCCGTACTTTGTGATCTTGGTTAAAAACAAAATCTTTGTTTTAGTCAGCTTTAATAGTAATCAAGCAATTTTCTAGGTATCTGACTCAAATGTTTTGCCTAATAGATATAATCCAAATGATTATGTCAATAAAAATCCAGGTAATGTGCTTTATGACTAACAAATTGGTATCAGATTCCTATAAAACCTAAAACAATTGCATACAAGTCACCATCATTGGGATTTAGCTGGTTTTATGTTTTTCCTCCATTAATCCTCCAGTGGGTGGGATTTATCTTTTTATGGGAAACGCATGACAAAATATTTGGTTATCAATTCATTATGAAAGTAGTTACATGGTTTTTACAATGAGGTTAGAGCAAAACGATTTTGGAATTTCCAGAATTTGCAGAAATGGAAAGAAGCCTGATCAAATTTGAATTCTGCTCAAGGAAGTGGGATCGTGTGCCATTTTGAAATGTGTATGCCTATGCATTTGCCACTTAAACTTCTCTTCTTGCCAGCTGCAAAATCTCCTGAAATGCCATCCAGATTTGATTAAAGACAGGTTACTCCAAACTTCCTCTTACTCCGTATTCCCGATGTTGGAGCCTGCAGGAAGCACTTCCCAGGCTCCATGTTGCTGATCTCCAGCTGGGCCAAGGTCAGCCAACAGTTGGCATGGGTGAGAGGGTTTAAAAGGTCTAGGGACAGAGAGGTCAGGTATTTCTGCTTCTCTTCTCTGACAGGGATGGTCTGCCCTGCAGTATGTGGGCTGAATCCTCTCCATGTCTTCAGCTCCCATCTGATAAGCCAACCAACCCAAGTCTTGCCTCCGTGGGTCATCCAAGGCCAAGGTCTGATAGCACCATCTTTACTCTGTCCCTCCATTCTAAGTATGGGAGTAGCTTCCAGCTGTTGCCACCTCTGGGATACCTCACCATCATGTTTGGTTTCCAGTTACTCCACCACCCATCTAATTCATTTCTCTGCATTACATTCTCTTTGTAACAAGTCACTGAAGTAGTTTATTTTTCCCTGGTTGGATCCTGATTAGTACAAGTGGTAAGAACAAGAGCCAAATCATTATGGACAAAAGAATGGGAAAAGGTGATGCTGGAGAACAACAGTATAGATTATTCCTCTACTAGTTACATGGAAAGCAAAGAGACTTGATGGCAGTTAGAGGGTGGTTTTATTTTTTTTGTAACCTGGGGTTTTTGATTGGGTAAGACATGGGCTTATTTTAGGCTGAGGGGAAGACATCTGTAAAGAGTGAGAGAATAAAAGGTAGATGAATTGAGGGAGTTTGATTAATAGAACCAGTTCCCAGAGGAAACAGGAGAATGTGAGGGGTTTCACAGGATCCAGCTAACGGGTTTGACCCCAACCTGAAATTGGTACCTTGAAACCAGCAATATGAAGGTAAGGATTGACGTGGCTCTAAGTCACCTTGGAGGTAAAGGGGGTGGCATTTTCTGATGGACTCAGTTTCTCCCAGAAGTTTGAGGCTTTATTGAGTTTGGAGGCAGAAAGGGAGCTGGAGGAGAGTGGTGATGGTTTGTAATTCCTCTGTGGGGGGTGGGGGAGAAACTGACCACGGAGCTCTGAAGGACTGATGGGAAATGCAGAGGGCCCCGCTAAGCTAGCAGACAGGAATCTTCGTGGTACTAATCTACATAGTTCTGTAGTTTTTCCCTCTCAGATATCAGTTGTCTCTGTTTGGGAGCAGGATGGCAAATTAAAGTTTGGGGGTCTTGCAAGATGAGCATTGTGGGAGCACAGGATGGCAGGAA
Source organism: Camelus ferus (assembly GCF_009834535.1). Lineage (NCBI taxonomy): Eukaryota > Metazoa > Chordata > Mammalia > Artiodactyla > Camelidae > Camelus > Camelus ferus. The sequence continues at coordinate 13,274,790 of NC_045724.1, forward strand.
ATCAAAGGTGAGAAAGTGGTCTGGATGATCAGCCAGGGAATAGAGGCAGCATAAGCAGTAGAGAGAGTGCACAGGGTTGTACTGGTGGGCCGGATTGACCTCTAGCCTGGCTATGGGACCCTGGGCAAGTGACTTAATCTTTCTATGCCTCAGTTCTCTCATCCAAAAAGTGAAAATGGACCCTGCCTCAATGTGATAAGACTGAACAAGGAAACTACATACAGTGTGTATTACAGATCCTCACGCACACAGCGAGCTCAGTGAACAGCAATGGAGTTAGACATTTTCACCAATCTGAAACTTCTCTAAAACATACAAAAAATGTCAGGTTCCAAAACAAGCCCATTTCAGGCCACTTTTGGGGCTCCAAGCCATACAGGGAGATTCTGGTGAGACCCTGATCCACCATCCTCTAGAGAGAATGGAATGCTGTTTGAGAGCTCTGTGGGAAGATGAGAATCTCCATGGAATACAAGCCTCTGGGGAGCCACAGAACAGGCAATTCAAATGGGGCACAAAAATGGACCGGGTATGGAAAGATCCCCCTGGGACCAAAGGCTGAGATTCAAAGATGCTGGAGGCATGTGAGGAAGCAATCAGATACATTGTCTAGCAGCCCAGTGGAACCAGGCATCTGGCACACCTCCCATGCCGCAACTTCTTTCTAACTAGGCACGGAGTGATCACTCAGTCTGCTGATCTCCCAGGCTCCTAGTTCTTTGCTTTCTGCCATCCTACTGACAACTTTTTTTCCCTCATTACCCTAACAGATGGAAGAAGATTCCCCATCGAGCCATCATTCTCCAATGCACCAGAAGATAGGAAACCCACATTCAGCCAATTTCATTTGTTCTAACAAGTTGTTAAGGATAAAATAACTACTTGAATGAGCTTTTTGGAAATAAGCTTGTGGGCTTATTTCACTTAAAAATAACTGCTCTGGTTCTTATTTCTATAATAAATAGGAGTTAAGTGAGCTAAACAGTACTATACACTTACCTATTTCACTCGCTCTCAGTGAAAAAGAAATGATAGTATCCTCAAACATTTAAAACCCTACAAAGTGGAGAATTGCAAACAATTGCATCCTTATCCCTTTAAGAAAGTTTAATGATATGAAAACGACACATGTCATCACTAATCCTGGGAATCAGAGAAAAAATATACAAAAGGCTTAATGAGAAGATGAAGAAAGAAAACTGGTAACTGGCATTTCTGGCTAGGGAATATGACCATCAACAGAAGGGCTACTGGCCAAACCTTCCTACAGACCGAAAGTACTAAAAGCTTTACCCAGAGTCAACAAATGCCATGTTCTGAGGAGCGGTGTCTTAGGGGACAGATCTGTTAACCATCAGCGGGCGTTTTTCATCTCACCGCTCATGGCAGGCAAGTTAAAGAATGCTTTGTATACCTGCTCCCCAGCAGAAGCCGGAGCTCCCAGGCACAGGAAGGCAGGTCCTGCCCTCGGGCCGGGGACAGATAACACACACACACACAGGACGTGGATAGAGACACATAGCACCGTCTTCAAACACTTTCCTCCAGGCTATTACTTCTCCCTCATTTTTGACTCACTGAAGAAAAGCTTGAGTCAACAACAGGTCAGAAAGATGTGACAGACTTTTTCTTTCAGTTTTGTACTGAACATAGATTTGTCTGTTCAGCAAAGTCAGAGTGGCTTGATACCCTTGCTGAAAGCAACTTTCATACCAAAGAGAAGAGTGCATAGAAAGGTAATTTTGAAATGAGTCCCCTTTTCCCAAAGGGGAAAGGGAGGGGGAAGAATAAATTGGGAGTTTGGGATTAGCAGATACAAGCCACTATATACCAAATAAACAAACAACAAGGTCCTACTGTACAGCACGGGGAATTCTGTTTAATAACTTATAATAGCCTATAATGAAAAAGAATCTGAAAAGGAATATATATATGTATAACTGAATCACTATGCTGTATGCCAGAAATTAACACAACACTGTAAATCAATTATATTTCAATTTAAAAAATGAGTCTGACAGCCAGGTCCCTTCACAGCATGCCCGGTTTACACACTGTATCTTAGTGTCATCCAATAAACGTGAACATCTGCTGGATGCTGGATGTAGCATATGCTACAAAAGGCCACCCGATTTCTCCAGCAGGAAGGAGAGGGACAGAGATGGGAGGACAGTAGCAGGAGCTGTTCTGATGCCATGACAGCTACCACTCAGCCCACTCTTGGGTGAAGATATGCAGTTCTAAGCATCACACTGTGGGAAAAATGCTACTGAAGTTGCAAAGGTACAGCAGAGGGCAGATGGAATGACTCAGAGCTTCCAGTATGAGGCCCATATGTTGACTTCACTCTCCTGTTGCAAATCAGTGGTGGTGAAGACCCCACCAGGAGGAACCTCCCAGAGCCTTTGCTTACACATGTCAGCATGGGGCAGAAATGGTCCTTCCTGAGCCCCTGGATGTTTAGGGGAATTTTTTTTTTAACACCTGGTCCTAAAACCCATTCAAACTAACCCACGTGTCAGTCAAAATCCAATCTTTCTGTCACATCAAAACAAAGTTCCTTGATCCCTACAATCTTATTAACTGTTTATATCACAATATAAGAATTAAGATATTTACCAAATGTTACACAGCAAACCTGACCCCAAAACCAAGACAGCAGCAGAGTCACCTATTAAAATATAGTAGAATTTCTATTAAAATGTAATAGAGATGTTCCTCTATTATATTTTACCTATGCAGTTTACTAACACTGTACTTGTGTTGTTTTTCAACGCCCTTGTTTCCAAGGTAACCAGTTCATTTGGATGGGGGACTGAGAGTGGGGAGGTGGGGGGGAGGCACAGACAAGAAAGCATTTTTTAGATTTTTTTTTATTGAAGTATAGTTGATGGACAATGTTCCAGGTGTACAGAGTGATTCAGATATATAGACATTATATATATATATATATATATTCTTTTTCAGATTCTTCTCCATTATAGACTAACAAGATGGTAAATATAGTTCCCTGGGCTATACAGTACCCCCTTGTTGTTTAACAAGAAGGCATTTTTTAAGAGATGCATAGCGTGAAGTCAGCCTGAATGAACCTAATTTGCTGGGGCAGGGCAACAACACTGAAAGGGTGTGCTCCATCAGAGACCTTTTGGATTGTTTCTGACTGGGTAATTTGAGGAGAGTTTCTCTATAATGGTGCCTCTTTCACACAGCAGGACTTTTGAATCCCACCTGTAAATCTGGGATGTCTATGGGGATTTGTCTGTCTTTTCCCTCCCTACCTCTTTTGTCTCTACCTCTTTTTCAGTTATTTGTGAAGATAAAATGGTCCTCGTAATTCTTTTATGCTAAAGAAGATTGGGTTGTTCTGCCCCGAAAGTGGCACATTAATTTTGATCAACAATTTGCTCATTGAAATTCAACCTCTAAGATATTTCTCCTACCTTCTGCTTGAAAAGGAAAAATGTCCATCTGAAATTCTTGGTCTATAACAAATACTGATGTTGCTTTAAATTAATGTTTAGTACTTAGTTCATACTCCTAGTCTAGACAGGTGTATGCTATATACACAGATGAATTAGGCTATCTACATTAATTTTCTTAAACTTATAATTATTTCTCTGACCAAGTATAAAGATGAAGTATTCAACTGGTATTAATGTAAATGTGTATTATAAAATCACCTTGTTATATCAGTCTGCCTTGGAACCATGTATTTGTGTCTCAATTTTAAATTGAAGTTGTGAAATGTTTTGACTTTGTATCACAGAATCTAGCTGTTGAGAAAGCATGTGTACACACACACACCCCATACCTTAGTAGTATTTACAATGGAAACAACTTAAATGTCTGCTTTGGATTGGTGAATAAACTAAGATATATCCACACAACAGAATACCATCTAGCCACTGAACATAATAATGCAGAACAATGATCAATGACATGGGAAGGTGATACCTTCACAAACAAGAAAACATCAAAAATTGCAAAGGAGGACATACAATAACCCATTCCTACTTAAAAAAATACATGTAACCTTACACACACATAGGATAAAAAAGGTAAAAGATATTTTCTCAGAATAGTAGTAGTCACTACTTCTCAGAAATTAGATTATGAGTGGTTTTTGTTTGTTTGTCTGTGCTTGTCGGTCCCTAACCTCAGCCCCATCCCCAAATTTTGCAGGGAGTGTGCTGAATAAAAAAAAATCAGTTATTTTTCAATAGTAATTACTTTTTTAACTGAAGTCAAGAGAGCCCTGAACTACAAGGGGCCCCTCACATCGAGCATAAGGACAGGACAGCCAAACCAGCTGAAATGAACAAAATTTCAAAAGGTTAGAAATGAGTAAAGTGTGCAACAAGCCATGATTTGTGCTAAGTTGAAAGGAACCTGGCTGCATTGCTCGTGAGATGATGTGACTACTGCAGACCTAGCCTTCCGCTCACTTCTCTTCCCAGGCTTCTCAAGGGTATCTCTTGGATTGTGCTCTGAGACTAGGGTCCAGAAACAGCCAGTGGAGAGTGCCATGAATGCATAGTGGTTTTTTGGGTTTTTTTTAATGGACATTTAGTTGATTTAATATATTTAAGGTGTACAGCAAAGGGATTCGGTTATAAATATATATACACATTCTTTTTCAGATCCTTCTCCATTATAGGTTATAAGATACTGAATACAGCTCCCTGTGCTATACAGTAGGTCCTTGTTGTTTATCTGTTTTGTATATAGTAGTGTTTATTTGTTAACCCCAAATTTCCAATTTATTCACCCCCACGCTTTCTCTTCTAGTAATCATGTTTGTTTTCTATGTCTGTGTAAATAAGTTCATTTGTATCATTTTTTAGATTCCACATAAGTGGTATCATATGATATTTGTCTTTGACTTCACTTAGTATGATAATCTCAATATGAAAACAAACGTAAGTATGTATATGCATAATTGGGACATTGTGCTGTACACCAGAAATTAACACATTGTAACTGATGGTAATTCAGTTTAAAAAAAAAAAAATCTCTAGGTCCATCCATGTTGTTGCAAATGGCATTATTTCATTCTTTTTTCATGGCTGAGAAATATTCCATTGTATATATTACACACCACATCTCCTTTATCCACTCATCTGTGGATGGACATTTAGGTTGTGTCCATGTCTTGGCTATTGTAAACAGTGCTGCTATGAACATTGGGGTGCATGTGTTTTCAAATTAGAGTTTTTGTCTTTTCAGGATGTATGCTCTTAACCTTATAGAAATACTGGTTGTGTCTTTATTCGTGATGACCATTTTGATAAATTTTATGTGTCCAAGGCAAACTGTAAATTTCCTTGTCAAAAAGCTATAGTTGTAGTAAAACAAGCAAATAATTATGGATTAAATAAGTTACTCGTCAACATGTGCTTTTTGAAGAAAAAGCATTTTTTACAAAATACATTTAGCATGACATAGAGAGAGGGAAGAAGGAAGAGAGCAGAAAGGATAAAAATCTTAAAGAAAAGTAAAGAAAAATAAAATTTTCAAAAAAGGTAGCCAGGGGTGAGATTAGCTTACCATAATACCCCAAAGACTTGAAAAAACAGAGCCATAAATTTATATTTAAGCTTCTTAATAGCCAAGGCCACAAATGAAACACAGTCAATTCTGTAATTCATAATATTTCTAAGATAAAAGCGAGTCAGAAGCACTGCAGAAACAAGAGGGCAATTTCTCCCATGGACTCTTAATAAGGACCCTGTGATGTGATAAAATTCTCAGCCACACCCCCTGCAGGACACGCATGCCTTGTGGAACCATTTCTCACAATGGTCCGTAATGTAGGTTGACGGCGCCACCCCAACTCACAGCTCATACAACTAACTCAGAGGATGGAAAAGTTAACACAGTGATCCAGGTTCACAGCTCAGTGATCTTGCTTCATCTTAGGGTATGTTGTTTTCATATGCAGGAATGTACAAACTACATACCTTTTTCAATGCTCCATTAATTCTGTCAACCAAACTTTGAAAAGTAGAGTTCTTCAGTGAGCCTGACACACTAGGCCCTCATACCAATATTCACAGTTCAAAGCAAGCCTGTATGTTTTAACAATCAGTCTACTAAATGAAAAGTTGTCCTTTTATTCATTCATTCAATTAATTAAAAGTAATTCAACAACCAAGATGTAAGATTTCATACCTTTTGAGTTTCAAGGCATCTCCCCTACTGATTCATTTACATTTAGAAAACTCTCAAAGACAAGCAGTCTATTGTAATAAATGCTGTTTTTTAAAGCTTTTCATTAATGCACTGCTCAATCCAAGAAGACTCCTGGCTTAAATGCCTTTTCATTACACTGAATCCCTAGTTATTGGTCTCTTTGTGAATGGAGCAGGTTTAAAAAATCATCCCAAAGCATGTTTCATGTAGTCTTAGAACAAAACTCCTCTTGGAAGCTTACTTCCTGTCCTGGAGGAGGTGGTGAGGAAGGATTTCCCTGCCCCCTCCCCAGAAAAAGAAATTTTAAAAAAAGTAATTCAACAAACACTTATTGAGTACTCATTTTCTAGAGATTTGTGTGCTAGGCTACCAGAGGGGACCGAAGCTGCCTTGGCCACTCTGGGGCCCTCATGGAAATGGCAAATCAATCTAGGGCACCATCAGCACTATGATGTTTGGGGCTGTATAACCCTTTGTTGGGGTGGGGGGCTGTCCTGTGCAGCGTAGGGAGTTTGGCTATACCCCTGGCTTCTCTCTACTGCATACCAGTAGCAATGCCACCAGTTGTGACAAGCAAAACTGTCTCCAGATGTTGCCAAATATCCCCTGCAGAACCAGTGAGATAGAGAGCACATGCCCTAGGAAACTACAATGAATCAGTTCAGAGAGAGGAAGCAGGGGTGCTGAGAGGATGTGGAGAAGAGGAACTGCCCCATTCCCGGGCCCCCGAAGGCTTCCTTGAGGAGGTGAAGTTTAAATGCTACAGGGAACCAGATGTCTGAAAAAGGGGACTCCACATAGAAGTGACCTGGGGATGTATACAGATGGGGCCAAGCGCTACCTCAAAACACCATTTGAATCTACTCTAACACACAGTCCATCTGAGACCAAGAGTCACGTAAAAGGCTTTGAAAAGACAATTTTTAAAAAAACCAGCCAAGTGCACCTTTGAGAGTAACGGAACTTTCTGTCGTCCTTCCTAAGATAAAACAATCCCAAAACACACCCCTAGTAAGGCTGAGTTGAACTTCAGTATAGAATTGCTAGCTGTGACCCAGTTAAATGCTGGGACTAATGAATTAATATATAGATTGTACCACAGGAGGTTACTCAGTATTCATTGAGAGAGATGTTTTTACTTAGAAACATAGCATTCAACAGAACTTTCTGCCAATTATATTAATTAAAATCAAATACATCCAGTAACTAGATCGGTACCACTTTAAAGTCACTTAACTGTTGCTTCTACCACCATAGAAATCAAGAATTTGGACTGTATCATTTCCTAAAGATCCTGGCCATTTTTTTTAAGTTTTCTGGATTTAGAGCTATATTTTTTATTATAGATTATTTGTACCCTATTTCTAAAAGCAGATTTTTGTCCTTAGAGCAGAACAGATGATTTCAATAAATGTATTCAAAGGGCTGAAGTGTTAAAAATTTAGAAGAAAAAGAGATTCTAAGACTTTTCTGTTTCTTGCTTACTTCTCCAGTTGATACCCCCAACAATACTACGGGCAGAGAGGACTAACTCTTAGGTTTTAGCGTGATAAAATGTATTACTTTCATCATCATTCTCTTTCTATAATTGATAAAACTGAGGGTCATTAAAATGCTAATTAATTTTCCCAAGGACACAGGCAATAATTAGCCAAGCCAAGAGTCAAAGCCGTTATCTTCTGACTCCACTGTTGGTGGAGGAAGGACATCACAATCAGCCTTCAGGAAAGGAAGCGGGTGTGGCATACACTGGGAAATCCCAAAACAGCACTGGGCATAGATCCCAGAGGAAGGGGAGAGCAGAACAGGTGTTTACCCTTAACCCTATGCTTGGGGGCCCTCCCAGAACACCGTCTTCTACTTGATCAAAAAGGGAATGGTAACAAAGGGTACTTTTGGTATGGTAGATACTTTACATTTACTATCTCTCATCCTCACAACAGCCCTGTAGAACAGGCCTCCCTGAAACTTACAGGCACATGAATCACCTGGGGACCTGGTTAGCTCTAATGCAGGTTCTAATTCAGCAGGACCAAGGTAGGGGCTGGGAATTTACATTTTTAACAAGCTCCCAGGGGGTGCTGAGGCTGCTGGCCCCAGACCTCAGACCCCACCTTGAGGAGCAAGTACTTTTATGTAGAGCATAAGAGTCACCTGAGAGGCAAGTTCAAATGCACGCTTCTGGGACCCACCCCAGACATGCAAGCACAGAAGGTCCATGGGAGAGTCTAGGAGCCTCTGGTAATATGTGCTCTGGGTCATTCTGAGCCAGTGGTCCAGCAGGACTATAGAGTCCAACAGACTTGGATTAAAATCCTGGTTCTATTACTTTCCAGCCGTTGGAAAGGAACTTGAGCAAATTAAAACTTCTCTGAGCTTAGATTTCCCCCATCTACAAAGTGAGGATAATAATAATAATAATAATAAAAGCCTCATTGGATTGTATGGGTGGTTAAACACAATTTTCTACGTAGCATATAACTAGCATATAACACGTATTTGGAAAGTGACAGTTGTTGTAATGGTGTTGATGTGATGATGAAGATGCTCATCAAATAGATAGGCTCAGGTGCAGAGGGGGAAGATCACTTCTTGGAGCTAGTTTATTAAGCAAGATTTGAACTCAGATCCAACTCCAAAGCCACGGTCATTTCACTGCATCAGATCACAAGTACCTGCATTTATGGAAATCACCCAAATCACTGCTTCCTCTGCCCCTATCCTGCTAGTTCTGCCAGGCTCTTCCTCTCTGACCTTTTTTTTCAGCTTCCTCCCTTGCAACCTTCCCTCCCCCACCCCCCTCACCCCCATCAACCCTTTGAATTTTGTTCCCAGGGCTTGACCTTCAGGGTTCTCCAGGGACCCTCTGTTTCTCTTGCCCCTGGCCTCCTGGGGCAAGGTCACCCTCCCAGCCTGCTTACCCAGTTCAAGAGGGAATTTGTACATATAGAAAAAGATGATAGGGAGAAGACAAGGTCTAATTCTGAAGATGTATACAAGTATTTTTTGAATTTTAGTATGATGAGCAGACCCTGCCTTTCACCATCCAAGGATCTCACTGGGAAATTTTACTTTTTTAATGAACAATTCTTGAGAGAATGTCAATCATAGCTATAAAATATCTAGAAGAGTCCAAATAGAATTATTTACCCATAGTACTCCAATACACATGGGAGGAATACAAAACACACGTGAGAGGTAACAGTCCCATAAAATACATGACAAGAAAAGCCACAGACTTATATTACTACTGCTCTGGCTGGAAAGATATTTTGTGGAGGATTGAGATGTTTCAAAATGTTGGGAAATACTCAGGACCCTAAATAAGCAAATTGTTTTAGCATTTCTGTTCCAAGTAATAACATTCAATGACTGCATGGAGATTATTTTCAGTAGAGATTTTATGGGAAAACTATAACTGGAAATAAAAGGAATATTCTAGCCATAAACATGACGTATCTCTTGTTGCACATGTTGGTGATGACATTGAATGAGATCTCCAAGCAAAATAAGAGTTATGATGTGTGGTGTCAGCATAATAAAATAAGACTTCTCCCTCTCAAAGGTCAAGTCTTGGGCTTCATAAAGATGTACAGAATTTCACAGCCTGAAAACTGTGTTGAGGGGACGCTGAGAACCAGATGGCAAAAGAGTTTCAAAAGAGCAAAATAGAGCCTTATGCCCCTGCCTTAATTCATTGCAGCACAAATCAGTGTTTTAAACAAGCCATTCTCTCCAACAGTCTTTTTTAAAAATGTTCATAGACATGAATTCTCTTGAAGAATGTGTCTATACAGAAAAAACACATGGAGAGTTGAGCTGTCATCTTAAATAGCCGGCATCCATCATTCTGTTTCTTCTTTAGTAGGTACAAATTCATAAGGCTACTCTCGTTATTTAAATAGCTTTTAGCCTCCATTTTTCTTTCCCTATACTGATACAAAAAGTATGACCAAGGATGGAAAAAGTGGGGTACACAGAGGTCAGCTGAGCTGAAATAAAGTGTCTCCTTAGCTAGAAGAGGTCCGTGGTTAGCTTTGGGCTTCACAAACACATTGCCTGCCTTAATCTGTTATTTACAAGGTATATGACCTGGGACAAGTTACTTAACCTAAGCCTCAGTTTTTTCATCTGTAAAATGGTAATAATAACCCCCCCCCAACAGGGCTGCTGTAATCATTAAACAGTATAATGAATATGAAAGACTTGGCAGAGGTCTTGCTCACAGAATTTTTTTTAAAGTATACACATAACCATTTGATTGAGCTAATTCACATACCACACAATTTACCCCCTTTAAGGTGTAAAATTCATGTCCTTTAGTACATTCATACACTCAAAGTTATGCAACCATCAGTAAATTTTAGAATATTTTCACCAAAAATAAATCTGTCTTCATTAGCAATTACTCCTTATTTCCCCACAATCCTTGCCCTCCCCCACCCTCCCATCCCCAACCTTGCAGCCATAGGCAACCACTAACCTACTTTCTGTCTCTATAGATTTGCCTGTGCTGGACCTTTCATGTAAATGGACTTGTATAACACTTGCTCTTTTGTGACTGGCTACTTGCCCTTAAAATACTGTTTTCCAAGTTCAACCAGTTTGTAGCATGTATTAGTACCTTATTCCTTTATGTTGAGGATTAATATTCCACTGTTTGGATGTATCACACTTCAGCTATCCATATCCAAGAGTTCCTATTTCAAAAGTCATACTATAGGAGTATTTACATGGCCTTGGGTTAGACAAGGATTTCTTAGATACAACAGCAAAAACAAATGATAAGAAAAAAATAGATAAATTGGATCTAATCAAAATTTTAAAATCTGTGCTTCAAAGGAAACCACAAAAATGAAAAAAAAAAAAAAAAAACACCGCAGAATGGGAGAAAATATTTGCAAAGCACTTATCTGATATGCAACTGTTCTAGACCACTTAAAGAACACTTAACAGCTCAGTAATGAAAGACAACCCAGGTGAAGTATCCAAATAGACATTTCTTTAAAGAAAACATACAAATGGCTACCAACAACATGAAAAGATGTTCAGCATCAGTAGCTGTAAGGGAAATGCAAATCGAAAGCACAACAAAACACCACTAGAATTAAAAAGGGTTGATGAGAATGAGGTAAAATTGGATCCCTCATACATTACTGGTGGAAATATAAAATGGGATGACAGTCCCTTTGGAAACATTTCAGCAGCTCCTCTAAAGGTTAAACACAGAGTTACAAAAAGCCCCAGCAATTCTGCTACACCCCACCGCCTCAGTGGTGCACTGCAAGATTGTGTTCTCACCCTCATCCCCATGATGTTGACTCGTTACTAATGACTTTTTGCTTGTTGACTTTTACCTCTTTTGTGCCTTTGGCAAGGCTGGAAATTATTTCCCACTCTGTGCTTCCTGAGTTATCTCTTAAGAAGACAGAAGTGTCCTGTTTTGAGACAACCACCCTCAGTGGCCTCCAGCCCACAGGACTTTCTTATGTGTTCCTGGTCCTCATTATCTGCCACAGGGCAATTTATGAGGATGGTTCAGCTTCATCAAGGCAAATCAGTGCTACCTGCTGGCCTTCCCAAATCTTTCCAGCACTATTTAAATGGCCAACCATTTCCACCTCACTTTCAGTAAATAACTTCTACTGACAGGACGTAAGTTATTAAACACAAACAAGCTTTCCAGGTTTGTTCCACTCGGCTTCCTCATTAACGGCACCTGTAGGTCTCTCTTCCACTAACTTGATGCTACGTGCCTTAAGGTTATGGACTGTGATATTTTTCATAGTGACTTACTCACCCAGCCCCTTGCCCTTAGAGACAGTTAATTAGGTACTGCATAAATGAGTAAATAAATAAAAATATGTGGCAAGTGAAACAAATCCTTTATCATGCAAATCCGAGACTCCATCTATTTCACTGATGTGCCAGTCCATAAGGTTCATTTAACAGAACTGACAGCTGGGCCCAAATCACATTCTGCACCACTTCCCCTCAATCCAGCAGCGATGCAAACCAACTGCATGTCTAGCAATGACATTTCAGAGACGCTTCAGTCACACGTCACGCTTTTTTGGTCGCAAAATAGTTCTTTGTGGTTGTTCACAGAAGTTACTCAACTGATTTTAAAATTTGTTTCAGTTACTTCAACATTAGTTATCCACTACTTTCCCTAAGATTTCTATCAAAATCCAGCAAATAACCCTGGTTTCTTGGAAGAACATTCTGACAACTAAAACGGTTGACTTTCTTTCCAGGAGGGAGCCACTTCTGTTTCTCTCCTCCCCACTTGAACGCCCATGGAAAGCTTATCTTAATAATGGCGTTTGCTTAATAGAAGCTCATATTGAGCTACTTGCAAAGCTTCCAGTCACTGCCATGGATTTGATTATCTCTGCCAGTTAGCCGCGACCCCTCATACATGCTCCAAAACCCTGAAAAGCCATCACACCAGCTCCAGCAGTTCTAGAAAGGATGGCACGGGTTGGGGCCCATCTCCCCCTGGGGAAATGAAATTAAAAGTAAGAGCGGGATTTGCTTTTCCTCATATCTAGGTTCTTACACGAGCGTGTGAACTCAGTCACCAGGTCGGAGAGGCTCCCCAGACCTGAAGTACTCACCTCTGTATGTTGCCCGCGAGGCCAAGTCTCCCTGCAGCAGCGACAAGGCGAAGATTTACAGCTCCGGCTCCAGCTCCAGCTCCACACCGCCGCGAGGTCAGTGGCAGCCAGGCGGCCAGGCAGCCGCCTCGGACCTGGCAGCCTTCCTGTAGTTACTCCTCCGACAGTTTATGACTTGGCACATTTGCTGGCTTTTGGCAGCACTGCAAAGGACTTATTGATCTTCAAAACCCACTTTGGCTGTTGAAGGAAACAAAATCAATCTCTGAATAGATTTCTCCTCTTGATTTATTTCTTTTTCACCTTCAGTTCTGGTGGGGCTTGGTTTTTCACCCGAGGAACTCATCCTACCATGAGCTTTTGACAACAGAAATCCTCTTCCATTTAAACTTAAGTGACCTACCACAGGGAGAGAACTGGAGTGATAGCCAAGGAAGGTGAGGTAACTTCTTAAGGAGGACTGGCGTTCTTGCGCCTCGAGGTTGCCCTCTGGTTTGGGTGAGGGGGAGGTGGGGCTTTCAATTGCTTCGCAGGTGAAGGCACTTCCTTTCAAAGAGTATTTCAGGCTTCCTGACTGATTCTCAGGGATTAGCAATCCACTCTTAAATGGCTACACCAGCATGGAAAGTACTAGATCTTCATTCAAATATGCATAATATTAAAGTATTTCTAAAGTACTAACCATTAGTCACTTACAAGCCAGCTTGCTCTACCAGATTGTGATTTTCTTGCAGTCAGGATCCATTTTACCCATTTCTGTGACTTCAACACCTCTCTCGGTGCCTCACACACAGCAGAAGGGACTCCATTTGCTGGCAGAATAAATAAATGAACTTGTAAAAATTATTTAGAATTTAGCAATAAAGTCTTCAAAATCTGGGGGAACAGTAATTTCTTACTCACAAGAGTAACATCTAAAATAACCACAAATGGTCCATGTGGCATCTCTGTAGAGCAGACACATCTGCTAAAATTTAAACCGAAAGTCCTCCTACAAGAGGCCCCGGGAGCAAACCTCACCTCATTCCAGGCAGTATAAGCGCCCTGGAGAAATTCTGTGAGTTCTCCATCCTGGGCCCTTGCTTCAAAAAGACTGTAAAGTCAACAAGTAGATTATGCGTCCCTTTGACATATTTTCCAAGGGCCCAGTGGATTTTAACTTTATCTTAAAAAGTGCAACAGCTGAATGAAAAAGAGAATCTAACAAAATTTACTTGCTTAGGTCTAACCCTGAAATCATTCACTTAAATAAGCTCACCTGCATTTCTTAATCCCCAAACGGAGGGTACAATACAATAAAAGGGGAGGTAGGCATGACTGTCCCCCTACAATAAGGAAAAGAATAGATAAACATAGTGACAAGCAGCAGCCACATTGCCCTAGATTTTATTGAAAATAATTTAATAGTTAGGTTATTTTCTTTGAAAGTTTATGTTTGCTGCACCTAGAAAAGGAAAAGTAAGTAGTGGCCGGGTGAACTAAGCTATTGCCTGGGCACGACATGTGTTAAAATTTGACCCCGTGTTTTGTATTCATTGTCACCAGCTTAAACACATATTGCCGAAGAACCATGCACTGAGGATAAGCTGGCTGACAGCCGTAAGGTGTGTTTGCAAGAGTTCTAATGATTTACTTGCAATATGTGCTGAATACACTTCACCTCCACATTTCCCGCAGTTTAAGGCAGGAGAAAGGAACTCCCCTAAAATGAAAAAGCAAGCATCTCAGAGCAAAAGGAAACTTTCTTTGAGAGCAGAAATAAGTGCTGCTCAGCACTCGGATGTGATGAAAAATCATTGTTTGGAATCAACGGCCATCTTTGTGGAGAATTACAGAAGCTTTGTAACTTGTTAATAGACCTGAAAGTCTACAGAAGCTTAAACTCCACCTAATTACCATTTCCATAAACCTATGGACATACCTAGTGTGCAGCCATCTTTCTCAGGCCTTCCTGAACTTCTTCAGGATCACCCCCGCAGGCCCATTCTAGCTTGTTCAAGCCGGACATTGGCCCATCATTGTCAAAGCTGGGAAGTGGGTTGAAGGGTTTACACTGAAAAGCAACATTCAAACAGGTGAACCCTCAGTAGTCACAGATAAGAACCAATTACTTTTCTGGCTCTTCAGGGTGACCTTCAGCTCCTTTTAACAATGAAATAAGAACTGATTGTTGACCTTACCTTCCCCTTCACCAAGGTAGGTTTCAATGCTATTTTCTCAAGGACTTTACTTCAACTACCCTTTCTTAGCTGCTGTAACGTCTTGGTCTCAACCATTCTTTCCCTTCAAACATGTTCATTTCCTTCCAGAGAAATACAAAAGCACAGAAAGTTTCCTTCCACCTGCTCTACCTACCTCTCATTCTCTGCAATCTGCTTTTTCTTCCTCCCTGCCTCTGTTTTCAGAGAGTGGTCTATATTCCTGCCGCCCTCCTTACATTCCACATCCTCCCCAGCCCCTGGGCTCAGCTTCTGCACCAAATGCCCTGTGTAGCTTTCTGAAAATTTGGATAACAAATGTTCAGGCCTCTCTTCTGGAAATCCCAGTTTAGCACATCTGGGCTAGAAATCGGAAATTCCTTTGGTTTTAATTCTTCACAAGTGATTATGAGGCAGTCAGGATTGACAGGACTAGCCTTCAACTTTTGCAACCTGATTTCTACCTCCAACACTATTTTCTCTCTTGAACATCCCTGAAAACCTCTGGATCACAGAGTCCACCTGCCTTTGTGGCATTCTCACCATCCTGCAGCATCAGCCCTGATGAATAATTCCACTCTCCTGAAGTAAGACAGAGCTCTCAACATCTTTGACAGTCTGTCTTTGTCTTCTTCCCCAACAAAACTCCTCCAAGGTCCTCCACTAAATGCACTCTTCAGCACTTCCTCCTAGGCTTTCCTTTTCTTTCCTTTTCTATTGCACCCTCAGCAAAACGACCTCAACACCCTTATACATCCAGGCTTCTAAGTTCCAGATCCACTTTTCCTACTTTCAAAAGCAGAGCACATGGTCAGAATTCCTTGCCCCTGAGGTCATGACAAGGGAAGGCATGAAAGCTTGAGGTTTCAAACCCTCCTGAACTTCAGAAATACTTAAGAAACTTACTGAAAATGCACACATGCAGGTCCCCCTGGCAGAAGCTGATTGTGTGGGTCTGGTTTGTGGCCCTATCTAGAGGCTGTATCTTGTTAAAAGTGTGTAGATAATTGTGATGCTCACCGAAGTTTCAAATCCCTGCTAAACATCGTGATCAGAAGTTTAGCAACATTTACCCTGACGGATCCCAATTTTCAAGAAAAAAAATGTGTCATTCTTTGAACTATTAATAGCAACTATGATTTATCATGTCAGGAATAGCGTCAGGGAGTAAGTCGAAGTTGACCAGGATGCCACCACAGTGCAGTCATCCTGAATACAACCAGACTCTTTCTCTCTTTAAGGCTGGTCTCAGTACATTGCTCCATCCAAACAAAACCAACTCCAAAGTCCCAGAGACTAATGGAATGCCTTAAGTTTTATTGAGGAAATGGTTACATCTCATCATATACAGTAAAACTCAATTTAAAAAATCTATAAGCATTTTTATCCTAAAGTTACACTCTGGAAACCTGCCAAAGTAATCTCAATCTCCTCCAAACCCCTCTCCTTCTCTTTCTGCATTTTGACAGTTTTTGGCAGGGACTAACTAATCCACTCATCTTTTAAAACTATGACTTCTGAAAGCCCTTCCCCTAAGGGAAACATCAGCCTATGGTGATGGTTATAGCAACCATGGTCACCATCTTTACCTGGACCCAGGTCCCTATCCTTCTGGTTCATGGTTTACCTTCCAGTAAAACACAAGCCAGACCCATCAGAGGCAGGAAGTTTAGGAGAGGGTGGGTAACCAAGCAATGGACGGCTGTGAGGTCCAGAAGAGAACAATTAAGAAACATCAAAGAGTAAAACCAAGAAGCGGGCAAATTACCTATCAGAAAATGTATCCAGAGAAATTCAATGAGAAGTGATGAATGCAGCGAAGGAAGGCAAAGCATTAAAACAAAAAATTAGAGCTATAGTGAACAGAAACCTAAGTTGAATGGGGGAAGGATCACACTACACAATAATATAAGAACAAGCTAAGACCAATGACCTAAAGTAATATTCACTGCTTAAAGGATTAAATAATTTTCCTGTCTTGACTGTGCACTTGTCAACAGTAAGGACCAATTTTCATCTATCTCTGAACGGACCCTGATAGGGTATGTTAGTAGATGAGTGGAGGCATGAACAAATGGATGAATTAAGATAGATGATCTGAAGTTAGTTGCACTACTTTTTCAATACACAGTTGACCCCTGAACAACACAGATTTAAACTGCACAGGTCCCCTAATACATGGATTTTTTTTTCAGTAGTACTATACCATAGTACTATAGGATCTGCTGGTCGGTTGAATCTGCGGATGTGGAATCACAGGTAAGGAGGGACAATAAAAGTTATATGCGGATTTTCCACCATGCAGAGGGTCAGCCCCTCTAACCTCCCCCGCATTGTTTAAGGGTCAACTGGACTAACTTCCTGCTTGTTAACGCAACTTAAGTGATTTGTTTTAAAGGACATGGTATCACTCAAAATCATTTTACCATCTTGTTTACTCCTCATCAACTCTTTCTCTGTGTCTTTAAAAATGGTCAGAAAAACTATGTGTATTTGTCTGTGTCTGTGTGTGTTTTTTACAGGAAGGCAATAATACTCCCTCTCACCTTCCCAAAGAGTCACATCCATGTTCAAAACGTAACGTCAGACTTCTCAGCGCTTATGACTGTTGCACAACGCCTAGGAAAACAAGACATTACCAATATCATAGATGAAATGCTGGCTATTTAGATATAGTCAAATATATAAGTCATTTTCACAAATGGATTCAAATTACTAATCTATGTTTGTGTGTGGTCTTTCAGGTACACAATAAAATGTTAATGTAAATACTGGGTTAATTTTAATAAATACTATTTGTTTAGACTGTGGATTTTGTTATAAAGTCAATAAGAATTTGGTGAGCTAATTAAAATAATAAAATAAAAATGCATGCACTAAAATTGTCATGCCAAAGTGCTAATATCTGCTTTCAACACATAAAGTGAAATATAAATTCTTTATTCTGAGATGTATCATCAAATATGACTTGAGATGAGTCAGTGCTTTACGCACCATGTTGGCTGACTATTCTATTCCAAGATTCAAGGTGTTAATTTTAATCTTTAACGTCCCTATGTTTCAGGAACTACAAACTTGAACGAATAATTAGATATGCCAAAATATTATTGCTGTAGTCCCCTACATGTAAAATTTGGATTATTTTTGACATAATGTGATTAAATAACAATCTCTTAACTTTCAGGTACACAATAGGACTCTATTCTAAAATTATAATAGGCTCACCCCATTTGGAAATGGCTATGGCCCCAGGTTTTATCAGCCTGATACTACTAATGTTCAAATTAAAATTTTTCCTTTACTCACTCTTTGGATGAAAGTTGGCTTTCCTTATACACCAGCCTACACGCTAACAAACTCATAAGCTACAATAACAATCATAACTGTCACACAGACCTGAATATTCCTATCAGCCCAACTCTTACTGATGCATATTTTAGTCTGTGTGACAATTACAATTCTAACTGTCCATTAGTAAACTGGCATTCTGGTTTTTAAAAAATAAATTACTTTCTCATTCACCTTTGTTCATCTTGCCATGAAACCACCTGGAGCGAGGATCATGTTGCAGCAAATGATACTGACGTTGTTCCTTGTGGGCTGACACATATGGTGCCAATGGCCGGAGCAATTAAGCACATGGATAAAAATTAGGTGGCCTAGAGAAAGCAAAATAGGATATTAGGTTGTTGGAAGACACTCCCATCAGGAGACGATGAAAAACAGTATGGTGCCCCATTAATTCTTTCACCACCCTGAAGAACCCAGGAAAGCTGATTCCAAAGTCAATTCCAAAATCAAGTGATCTTTAAAAAAAAAAATCAAATGCTGGATATTGTCCATAGTTGGGAAAAATAATTTGCAAATTCATCATAGTTTCTTGGTACACAGTTTGTCGAGGCTGGATTACGTGTTCTCTGTTCAAATGAAGCTACTAATATTAAAACAAGTGAAAAGGTTTTTGAATTTTGATGTTTGACTTTAATATTGATATTTTCAATAACAGAGACAGATTCAACCAACATTTCAATGTTGAATATAACTGTAATTTACTCATAAGTAGAACTTCAGTAATTGTCTCCAAAACAAAACTCCAACTGAATGCTAGCAAAATATTGATTCATTTCTGAATTGTTTATTCCCAAATGAAGACATTAATTCTTGTCTTTCAGTAAAATATATAGTCAATGCCCCATTTTCTCTTTTGTCATTAATCATATATGGTATTCCATTTTGTACTAATGACAGTTAACGTCTGGAAGTTATTGAATTTTACAAATGACTGTTACTAAAGGAAATAAACAACTAGGCTATGGCATCACTATCCTGCTATTGTAATAAGTAGATGCATTTTAATTATGATATTTTGTAACATGCCTGGAACTGCTTTCTAGTGCTTTTTGTAAAAGCAATGAAATCTTGATAATTTTATAGCTGACTATCACTCCTTACTATTAAACTGGTCACTGGAAATGTAAAGTGATACTGCTGATGGGATTATGAAAATTAGATTTTGGGATCACTAAAGTTTGAGCCATTGTATGACTACAATTTCTGTAATTAACTATCCCAGAAAGAATTTCATTTTGTTATATGCTGATGTCACTGCTTTTGTGTTGCTCCTTGGAATGACTTTTGTGAACATGCTGGTCATCAGTGAAAACCAGCTGCCTACTTTTTTAAATTGAAACATAGTTGATTTATAATATTATGTTAGTTTCAGGTGTACAGCATACTGATTCAATATTTTTATAGATTATATCCCCTTAAAACCATTACAAAATAATGGCTATATTTCCCTGTGCTGGATCTGTCCTAATGAATGGCTAGTTTGAGAGGAATACTAGCTCTCAATCTGACAGTAGTCACTTATGTAACATTGGACAAATAATTTTGGTTTTCTAGGCTCTTGCTATTCAAAGTAGAATTCAGTTCTACATTCTTGCTGATGTCTGGTACTAGGTCCCCAAGTCAGAGAATGCCCCACCTGATAATACTGACCCTCTTAACTCCCTGTTTACTTATAAGAAGCCTTGTGGTTGAGGAATTCCTCCACAGTCATCCCTGGTGTCCCCAACTTGTACCCCTCGGTTCACTACTTGTTATTTACTGTCTTAGTTATTTCCTGTGTGTTCAGGCTGCTATAACAGAATGCTGTAGGCTGCATGGATGATAAACCACCATCATTTCTGCACATGGATTTACTGAATCCCTTACACACTGCTTTGACTTCTTACATAGTGTGGTAACAGGCTCATCCCTATGACATTTGTAGTCTCATTTTCAGTGTCATCCAGAGGTAGATGACTTTTTAGAAAGATGACACTGACCTTATGACTCAGCTATAGTGATGATTCTGGGATACGGTCTTGAGGGATGCAATACATACTCGAGGCCTACAGCCCAAATATATTGCCATTTCTTTAATGGTCAGAATATAAGAAATCTGGGAAGCCATCTGGGTAGGTGGAGCTGGTGCTTCTCATGAATGTACCTAATGATTCATTTGCAAAGTAACTGCTTCATGGCCAAGATTTTAAACTCTATTGATTGAAGACTTTAGTGCCCAAAAGAGGAATGCTTCTTCCTAGAGACAAATAATGATTCCACTGCATTAGAAGGCAAGTCTTCCATATGCCATTTCAGAAGTTGGGGGTAAGGGGGCACAGATCTTTGTTTTGCTAGAGTATTTCTCATCGCATGGGGAAAATATGGTTGCTACTTCCCCACAGGATGTAAAAGGAATACAGTTGAAACCTGAGGAGCCTCCATAGGGCACCTCTGTGTACTGTGATGCCAGTGGTAAACAGTCAGAAGACCACAATTATCTTATATGTGCAGAATCTCAAGGGCCTTTGAGGAACAAACTTATCTCTGGTTCCAGTCTCCTCTGCCCTAAATGGAGGCAGCAGAGACAGGCAGGGAAGGAGGAGAGGGGTTGTAGTTCTCAGACTTAGGCAATCATCAGAACATCTGTAGGGGTTGTTAAAACACAGACTGCCGAGCCTCATCACACAGTTTCAGATTCAGTAGGTCTAGAGTGGGGCGCGATAATCTGCATTTCCACCAAGTTCCCAGGCGATACTGCTTACTGGTAATCCTGGGACCACACTTTGAGAACCACTTCTTAGGGCCACCTCTTCCCAGACTCCCAGATATGAACATGATAAAATCCACTCTACCCTCAAATCCCCATCAACTGATATGATGGTCTCCTTTCTTCTGAACTTTGGTCTGAGAGAGAAATAGGGCAACTCGTGTTTCATTCCATGCTTCCCTTAAACGTGTCTGTCTCCTCGCAATACCTGTGGCCAGAAAGGGTGGACTTGCAGTTAAATCCTCCAACTCTCTTGGGCTTTTCCTCTACATTACAGAAGAAATTCTATGACTCAGAGGTGGCCACGCTGTTGATAGGCTAATGGTAGATAAAGGAATTCAGAAATCTCTATTGTACCTCTACAGAGGCCAGACTCTAGACTACTACCTGAATGGAAAGGTCTATAAAATCAGTTCTAAGACTCAAATTTAATCTATGATTCTGGCTGGCACCCCAATTTTCCTTGCCTTTGAGCAATTAGGTTCTGCTTGGACTCCATGGAAGATTTCAGAGGGAAGTTAGATTAATCAGTTTAATTCTAACCAAATAGCAGTTTATATCTGAAAAAAAGGAAAAGGTAGGGTGGGCTTGTGTGAACACAAATGCACAAGCAAGAGCAGGTGCATCAGGAGCTATGTGGTGGAACACAGTAAACGGTTAACTGCCTGACTCCCCCTCTGAGGGAGGCACACTTTACACACAGAGTGGGGCCCCAGGAGCTACGTCATCAGTGTTTCCACACTTCCCTGTCAAAGCTGATTGATCTATATCTGACCTAGATGAGCTCATGTGATTCTCTCCCTCAGAAATGTAACCAGAGACTGGCTAAACCTGAGCCTTGTTAATGTAAACCCTTGTAGAAAATAATCATGCAAATAATCTGCTGAGAACCCCAACATTGCCTTGATATGTTCTCTTCCCAAGATGTAGCAATAACTTTAGATTTGAGAGAGACAGAGAGACAGAGACAGAGAAACTATAATAAGTTGATTTTATGTGAAGTTAGCTGGAATCGGTTTACTTTTCTTATAACCAAAAGTATATTATCTAATATACAGGTCCTATGCCAAATTCTTTACAAAAATTATTATACTAAATCATGACTGACAAGCCCCTTGATGGCAGGAATTATCCTCATTTCATAAATGAAGAAATGAATTTAGTTCCTGCATTTACACACCTAGAGAGCAAGGCCAACCTAAGACCTGGCCTTGGGTCTGATGGACTTCAAAGTTCTTAGTTTTTCTACTGCCTCCCTCACTCCTGAAGGAGGTGGAGCTAGGACCCTAATGCCATCTAGATATCTAATTTTAAGCCATCTGGTTTCCAGGACCTTTAAGATCCTATGCCTCTTTTTGGAGTTTAAAGTATGATTGGGGAAATAATTTTTTTTTAAAGGAAATAAGGTAAAGAAAACCACCAGCACCAAGATAGTGTCTCATACTATATAAGGAGAAGTCAATACATTTGCCTGATTTCTGAATTATAAATTTTTTAATGAAATGTTATGATTACTTCTAAGTACACAATGGAATTTGAACGAGGTCAAGAAACAATGCCTAGAAAAGGTCATAGTTTACTAATGAGTAGCATTTATAATTACTGTATCAAAAGAGAATTCAAAAGGCAAACCTCTGATTACATGCAATTATAAAAAATAAAGCAGATGTTTCTAAAGTTGTTAAAAACAATACTCTAACATCATTAAGGACTTTGTCTTATAACTTTATTTGCAGCATTAATATTTTCTAAGTCCTTTCAAATACTTAACAGACTGGTAACCATCTACCCAGGCCCTGACCAGATTATCATAAATTCCAAATTAATCCAATTTAAGGAGATTTCATTTTAAGTTCAGCTTTTCATTAGCTCTTCACAGACATCTCTGAACATAAACATTGGAAGCCCTTGAAATTTATTAACACATTGTAACTTTTGACTAGGCTGCCTATCTTCTGATCTTTAGCCAAGTTAATCCTGAAATGAAGGTAACACAGAGGAACAAAGGAAGCAAAATTGTCTTCAAAACATCTAAGAAATTGTGTTCAAGGACACAGAGCTGTTCTTCAAGAGCTATCCACAGGCCGTGAATTATTGATAAATTGAAGAAATGAACAGATAAAATTTCGAACTACTAGATCAGAATAAATAAAACATTATTGCTGTGTTGATTAAATATATGACAGATGATTCAAATATTTCCCTTTTCTAATTACAGTTCATTTTAAATTGAATTTTAAAGTCTTATGCTGCTCTCTTAATTGTTTTGTTTTTGTTTTTCTTTAAATAGACTACAAGCTCTTTAAAGAATTATGTCTCACACTCATGTTTCCCTGCAATGCCTAGAACAGAGCTGAGTAAATAACAAAGTAGGAGTAACAAATGTCTTATTTCCCATTTCCACTTTAGTGGCAGTGTCTGTCTAGGGAGAAGTACACAGAGAAAGATTGTGAATTCATGACTAGACTACACCAAGCAAGCCTGCAGATGACTGATTAGTGATGTCTGCTCTGAGCTCTAGAGGAGAAAGTACAGCATGCATGCCACCTGTTTTTCCATCTCACTTGCAGACATTCATTTCATACTTGTTAAGTGAATAAAAATGTACACAAGGAGAAAAGGATGACATCAGGTAAATTTTCCCATTGAGTTTAATCTTTATCCACATTCAATAAAAATTATACTGCATGTGAGTTCATTATTAGGCATGGAATCAATAAACTTTGAAATGTAAAGGAAAAGCAACTAGCTTACAAAATCATGAGATACTTTGTGATCATATCAGATCTATTCTTTCAGATTCTTTATTCAAAACTAATTCACTTCAAATCTTCACACCTCACACTAGTGGCAATCAAGGGGCCACCTGCTTTGACACCTGCCAGTGATGGGGAAAAGCTCAGCATCATCTTAGTATATGAAAGCTGCTCTCAATAAATTCCCCCAAAGCTCAGAAAAAAAAATCCTCTATTTAGAAAATGACAAAGCCAAGGATTCTCAGAGCTAAATACTAAATACATATGAGCAGAAGTGTACACACTGAGGCTGGTTCAAGGGCAAAACATGTGAGCAAATGGGCTAAAGTTTATCAGCCTCAAATCACTATGGGAGTTCTTCTTGCCTTAGTAGCTGGTAGTAGTTCCAGTAAGATCAGAAGAGATATAATTACATCTGTCCCCTCACACACACAAAGCATACATACATCTACCCTGACTGTATACCTCTAAGCCACACCTATATGAATATGCATATCTCTAAGATTTGTAGAAGTTTCAGGGAAAGTCAAGTTTCCCATTAGCTTCTCTACAGTGAGGTGTATTTAAATTCAAATAGTATGTCGAAGAAATTAGGAAATAATTATTCCAGTCATAGTTGTGTAAAACTCTCATAGCGTTTAGGCTAAGAAATACAGCAAGTTAAAACAGAAAAGAAGCAAAACAAACCAAAAAACATTGATGAGCCTTACAGAAAATGATTAAAAGCCATGAGTCCACCCATGGCACCTGCTACCTGACACTGGGAAGTCGGCACTCAGTGAGGTGGGTGGTCAAAAGAATCCCCAAGGCCATTGGGTTTGACCCCAATTATCTTCTATTGTAAATAGGCCATATGTCAAATTCCAGGATAAATTGGAAACATTTGATCTATCTTCTGCTCCTAGATTAATTTTAAAGATTCATTTTCTATTCTTACAGAGTCTTTATTTGGGCTGCTTTACCCTTATGTTTTAAAGAAAAGACATCTTATATTTGCCTTTATATATTCAAGAAGATTCTCTCTATAAGAATAATTTGGGAAGAAGAGAATTTAACAGTCAGACAGATTTTGGAGAAAAAAATGGCAGGAAATTAGCGTACCCAGAATTTAAGGTAATGACCATCCACTGACTTTTTCAAAAGAATCTATGTTAACTAAGGGGAAAAGATATCTAAGAAAACATTTATTACCATGCTTAACAGAGATGGATGCTTTAACAAATCTCCTCATTTCCCCATGCAAATCATTGCTATATCCATGCAAACCAACACAAATAAATATATCACATATGAAAAAAATAGTCCTATGAGCCTTTGAGACATGTTTGGGAAAAAAGCTTCCTTAAAACAGACTATTAAACCTCTGAAAAGATCCTGATTTATTCAGTAATGAAAATAATATTAATGTAAACCAACATGGCCTACAACCAAATAGATTCTGCATGAGTGAATTCACGACAATGTGATTTTCATAAAACAATTTGGCATTAAAACTAAACAGCATAAGAAAATAGAAGCTACACTGCCCATCCCCCACCAAGTACTCATGCTCCTGAATAACTTAATATGTACTTCTAAATTTTGCACACAAATAATCTATTGGAGAAAGGAGTTCTTTAGAAACCAGTGCTTTTTCTTCAAATTAATCAGAATGAAATAAGATTCATTTAAAGTCTAATTTTGAAGGGTTTTACCTACTTAATAAAATACCCCTGAAGTTACAGAATGGTAGAGAATGTGTTTATTCTGGTCTTTTTTTTTTTTTCTTTTTTGGAAAGATGAGTCCATGGGTGTTAGCCTAATAGATGAACTGCCCTTGAAACCATGGATAGCACCACCTTTGTGCTCATTCGTATATGACCAGGTTTCTAGTTCTAAAATCAGAGATACTGTTTCTACTCCACAGATAACACAGCAACAGCTTCAAGCAGTGGAAAGATGAAACGGAGCAATAAAGGGCTGAATGAAAAGAGAAGGTCTTACTGTAATGGAAAGAAAACAACCTCCTGCTAGTCCTGTCTGACCCTGGCTGCTACTTAATTTTGAATTTTGTGTAGTGATACCGAAGAAGTGATGAGAGGTAACTGGTGAGGTAAGGGCTTCATACGCCCCTCAGGTCACACTCAGGTCTCTCACACACATCTCCACTGACCTCTCCTTCTCACTGTCCCTCTGCCCCTTTCCCTCACATGACCCTGTCTCCCTCCTTACAATGCACTTCTTCCCCCAACGGCATCCTTTATTCTCTCTAAAGCTCTAAAAAAGCATCATTATATGTTGTGAAAACAGCTAAGAAAGAAAATGTAGAAACATTTATCTTAGCCTAAAAATACATATATTATATATACACATATGCATATACATATGGTCTAATGAACTTTCCACCTTTCCACAATAAAGCATTAATAAGACCGAAGCAAGATCCTCAGAGTATCAATGATCATTAATGATGTATCCATTACCAATAAGTGTTAGTGTCACATCGATGATGCATCTATAAATACACCTAATTACAATATTAAATAGCTGGCATGTATGATTAATTTACTTTCCTCAGCAAGTATACATTAAGAACTTGTTTCTAGAAAGTTTCTAGAGAGTCTCTTATTACAATGATATACAAGCTTTAGCCACATGAGTTCATCTACACCTCAGACTGATTCTTAGAAAAAGAAAAAAATTAAACTATTTATTGTTCATAAGATCACTGAGAAGACCTGACCACACTCAGCAGACAGAAAAAGACAGAAGCTCCCTAGACTTCTATTTATCTATTCAGCCAAGCTTCAGTTTTCAAATATAATCTGAAATATATAATGTATGAAACGTGGTTCTCTGAAAGTTCAGGGAGAGAAGTGAGCTCTGATGGCCGTTGTTACCATCCTTGCCCCCATCACCAGCTCATCAGCCCAGAGAAGAAAGTACAAACGTGGCATTCAGGGCAATCTCAATCATGCAGCATTATTATACACATCGTGACCTTTGATGAGCTTCCTCCACATTCCGGGAAATGTAGAAATGGTCACCCCAACTGTAAGCTAGAAATTACTGCTCACCCACATGGTACCCCACCAATGCCACCAGGTAACCATGGGGTATTAGACAAATCACCCTGTTTTCTGGGTCACTCTTGCAGCCATGAAATGAAGACCCCTAAATATTCCTGGATTCTAAACAAGTGTTGCTCAATGGAAATTAGGAAAATTAGTCAGAACATTTTTTCTACATAATCTAGTACTTATAGTCAACTTGATCAGCGTCTGAATCTCCAGTTTTTAGAACACTGATGGCTTTTCTTGAGGGTATTGTTTCTAGTTTTCTTTTATAATTACATATTTTCCTGACACTGAGGAAAGAAGGGTTTAAGACATAAAGCACGCCATTCCACTGTTTATAACAGAACTCCTAAAAGGTTTAGTATGGGGAAATGTTGAAGCTAAATGTCCTAAAATGAGGCTTGGGGATTTAGTACTCCACTTATCTGTATCATTACCTTGTGTATTTGGGGACATTTAAAATTTAATTATACTTACTGCATTTCTGAAGTGATCAAAGCACATATTGGGCATAATCTAATTAACAATTTTAACTTCCTCAGGAAAGAAGAGGAATAAATTGCTACATAATGTAGGAAGAAGAAGAAAAAGAAGGGAGAGAGGGAGAGGAGGGGGAGAGGAGGCGGGGAGAGGGAGGAGGAAGAAGAAGGAAGAGGGGAGAAGAAGAAAAAATTACTGGGACATTGTGCTGTACATCAGAAATTGACACATTATAATTGACTGTACTTCAATTAAAAAAAAAAAACAACAATGGACTAACAAACAGTAAATTCCAGAGTGATACATTCCATCAGCTTCCCATGTCACCCCTACAAACAAAGTGTACAAATCTATAAAACTATTTATAAACCAAGAAGTCTAGAACCCTGAGGGCTCTACTTTACTTCAACCCAAGCTCCAGGGTAAAAGCATTCCTTCACTCTGATGAGGGACACATGTTCTAAGAGTACCTTTTTAACTTATTTTTAAATGTTAATGAATCTTTAAAAGGAAGTAAATCTTATACCTTTTTTGCTGCTGTTTTGCTCCATCCCCTAAAAGAATGGGAATTCTCCATTCACTCAGACACAGCTATCATTACTTCAGTTCCAAATACAAATGCATCTGTTGAGTGCCTACCATGCTCCGAGCAGTGTTTCAGGTACTGCATAGGTTACAGAGGTGAGCAGTTTAATTAGGGAGAAAAACAGCATGTGGATTACATTGAATGGAGCACTGGGTGCAGGAAACTGCCTGCTGGAAGGAAATGGGAAAAAGTAGGCTGGAAACAAAGCATGAAAGAACACATCTTCTTTGAAAATAAACTGGACATTTTGTTAGGCAAAGGAGAATTATCAAAGTTGTGTGTGTGTGGTTTTGTTGTTGTCTTTTGGTCAGTTGGTTGGTGTTGTTATTGTTTGCCTAGAAAAAACATGATTAGATGATCTGAGCTTTGAGAGAATGAGTTGGGCGTCCACGTGCAGGATGGAACTGAAGTAGGAAAGACAGGTGGTGGAGAGGACAGCTGAGTCATATTGAAGGTGCAAACTAAGACAAGGGTAGTGTAAATAAGGAAGAAGGGAAAAAAGATTTAGCAAGTCTTAGAAATATAATCATCTGAACTTGGCAATGATTTTGGATGTAGGCATGATAGAGGAGGTATTGAAAATAATGCCTCAAAGCATTATCTCACTTTAACTGAGACAGGGGTCTTTGAAAGGGACGTGGAGGGCCAATTAAATATGTTGAATCTGAGGTCCCCGAGAGCACCGGATCTGGCATAGATGTGTGCCAGGAACCTAGACATGCATATCTGGAGCTCAGAAGAGGTTGAAATGAGAAATGTGAACCTGGAAGTCTTTGCCAACCAAAGTCCTTGAATTAACTGACATGAGTCACTGGTGAGGTATTAGAGAGGGAGATGGAAGCTAGGAAATTAAAGATAGTCTGAAATTCCTATTAATCACAGACACTGAACCCAACCTATCTCAAAGATCACCCCCATTCTTTCTTCCTCCTCACCCCCATTCAGTTATCCTTTTTCACCACCAAATATATCCTACCACCTGTCATCACCACTTCTTATATTGCCTTCATTATTCATATTCTTAGCCAAAAGAAAGAACTCTTGTAAGTCACTCTTGGCTTTCCTTGGTCCTCAAATCCTATAGATCTTTCTCTTTGAAAATCTCTTTAATCTAGCATTCTTTTTGCCAGCCTAGTTCCTGAGTTTTGCATCCTCCTTATGTCTGACTTAAACTATCAAGGCCTATTCCTAACTGAAGCTGTCTCTGGTCCCTCCCTGCTCTGTCCTTTCTCCAAATTACCTCTAAGAGGTATCTTCCTAAGAGATCAAACAGATCACACCCTCACCCTACGTTAAAGCCTCTGAATGCTAACTCTGCAGAGAATGACAGCAGCATCCAGGTGTGATTTTTAATGCCCATGTCTACCTGTAGAAATGTTGCTGAGCAAACATCACCTTTTCTGTGAGCCTTTCCTTGTTGGTCCCTTCCTTAGTACTCTTCACCCAGCACTGACGTTAACAATTTTTGTGCTATCTGCTATATCTACACCAGCTGTGAAGGAATAGTGAGAGATGCTGAGGAATCATGAGGCCAGTGATTGAGAACAATCAACAAAAGAGAGGTTGAGGTCCTGACGAGTAATGGTGGGAGATGGTAGAGACTGGAAAATGGTGACCCAATATGATAAAGGCCAAAATCCTTAAAGTGGCTCTAAAGGCCTGATGACCCTACCCCTGCCCACCTCTTCAGACTCATCTCAAACCATCCACCTTGGTCTCTGAAGCCACCTTTCACTGACCTTGCAGTACAACCTCTGTCCCTTTGACGTGCTGCTCCCTCTGGCAGAATCACTTTTGCTTGTATCTGACCTGCTAATCTAGATCCATCCAATCTCCATTAGAGTCTCCCTCCCGCAGGGACCAGGGCTGATGCTCAGGCTAGGTCAGGTGCACTGCACATGTTCTTGAGCCCTGAGATTTTCCTTGACAGCCCTTGATGTTTGCAGGTAAACACTTATTGACATGCTTTCAGTGACACACACACACACACATGCACACAAAACCCTGGAAGATCTTTGTAGTTAATAAAGTAGTAACACACCTAGTTTATTTCTATACGTTATTGAAAACATGATTGACAATCTCTTCTGAAACACTATCCTTCAAAAGTCCAAAGACTGACAGAGCAACATATTATTAACCTAATGTCAGCCGAGGAGGGGCTGAAGAGGAATTCGAGGAGGTGAGCTGCCCAACTGGAAAAAGGCACAAGGAGCCGACATGGAGCAAAACTGCACTTTATTGCAGTACAGGCGGGTGGCATGTGTGCCTCAGGTGTACACACTTGTCCTTTTATAATACTAGTGGTGCATGCATAGTGTTCATAATGCTGACTCATGTACTGGCGCATGCATATTATTCATAATGCTGACTCATGCTACTAGTGCATGCATACATTTACCTCTGACCAGGTGCAAGCTATTGTGAACTTTGGCCTGGGCCCCACGGCCTACTCACTTAAGGCTGCCGACACCTAATATAGCTTTTCAGAAGGTAAAAGCAGATTCTCGAATGTGTGCCCCTGTTACAGACTCAAAAATCCAAAGCAATTCTTATTAACAGTCAAGACCTGTCAACATTTGTAAATTAAATACATTTTTTAATGATTCATGGAACACTTGCATGTGCATAGGCTGGGTGAGTATGTGAAAATTATGTCCAGCTGAATCCAAGAGAAACACAGATATGGATGAGTGAACAATCAACCCTGCCAATCTACACTTCAATAGAGCAGGAAACAAAATTACCGTCTTTTCTCTGGCCCTGTTATGGTAGACCTACAATAAATATTTATTAAATGAAGGAAGGTGCTGAAGTCCTTGAGAAATGGGCACTATTGAGTCTTTGGTAGCTGAGAAGGATGGAAAAAGTGTGGAATAATTGCACAGTGAAGACTTCCCAAGAGGAGAATGAGCAATTGTGGTTAAACAATAGCTTGGAAACAGGAATAGGGAGAAAGAGGGTTTCAATAGTGGGGAGCAGCACCGTTTAGCCAGTTAAGGAAAAACACAAAACAAAAAAGCTCTAATTATGTTTAAATGGGAAACTAAGGTGGAATTTGGAGTGTGGGGTTATGACTTGACTTTTTAAGCCCAGATTTAGACAGAGGATTTAGGTTTTCCAACAGAGAAATGAGTATGGGATATACATGCCCCTAACATTGCAGGATGTTGTAGCAAGGCCTCCAGATCCTGTTTGTGCAGCATTTATCTCATTCCCACCACTCTTCCTCCCCAGAGAATAGCTAATGAAGAATTGCCAAGACTACCTTGGCAGACCTATCACCACCAAAATCTTACTTCAGTTTTAGTTGGTTGAGAGCATGGCTTGTTTTCTGAAAAGTGCCATCGAGTTGGTGTCTAGCAGGAGCTTAATACCTACTAGCTCTTTGGAGATGCCTGAGTGAAAGGTGCTATATACTAAAATTATTAAGTTTCACCATATGCTCCTAGTTGCTCACGGAGGTGAGAAACAGCTGGTTCATCTTTGGAAAGCAAATTCTTAAGTCCCTAGAATGAACAGCTTTTAGGAAACATATTTATCAGTTATAGAATTCACTTCTGACTTTTATTCATAGTAGCCAACTATTCTAAGCTATTTATTTATCCACCCATACCTACTTCATTCTCTAATTGCATTTAAAATCTTTTGGGGAAAAACTATTCTAAAACACATCCTTGTTACATAAGGGAGCCATATACATACAAGTTAAAGGCATACTAATTTATCAATATCTAAAATTATTAAGAAGCTATTTGAAAGTACCAGAATAGTACCAAAGTTTCATTCATTCATGAAATGATTGATTGCATATACTCTGTAGAAATGGATTCATATTTCTGAATACATGTTACTTTATATCCCTCAAAGAGAAAAATACATTTGCACTCAATATGCATTTACAGGATAATATGACACAGGTGTGGTGATGGTAGAAAAGAGAAAGCCAGCTATAAAGAAGAAAAATAAAAGCTTTTCTAAGGAAGAAACTCAGATTTCAGAATGGAGCTGTGGATTTGGAAACAGGAAAACAGCCAAACTTGTAAGATGTTTTTCATATTACATGGAAGCTCAGTCTACCAAAATCTCACAAGCAAAGGTCTTAGTAAGGCATGTTATAAGGCAAAATCAAGTTTATGAGAATGGAGATCTTGACTTAAGCAACTGAGGCCCTTAAGACAGGTTGAACAGGAGGCTGATATGCAGCATGGGGCTAACATGAAAAAGACATGCAGAGGAGGCAACATAAAGTATCAGAACACTCACCCCCTGTGGAGTTTCATGTTCGTGATGTATTAAATGACACACTGCTGTTGCTGAAGAAGGATTCAGCATTGACATAAAAATTTCAATGTGTCAGTCTTTACAGTGGACACAAGAATTTTATACACTATTACATTTATGCACATTTTTATTATCAATACTACTTTACATTAATTTTTAAAACTGAATTCATAGCTTCTTAAGATCTGGTCATTCCTAATTTTCGGACCTTGCAAGACAGAAAAATAAATCGTGATAGATATCAAATGTTAAAAAATTGACCAGAATGGCTTTTTGCTGGCACAGCTTAGAAACTATACATCTCAAAATACCTGTTACTGCAAAACACTGTGGTTGGAAATGCCAGAAAGAAATTTTTATTTTAGAAACAACTGCATACTTTTGAATGGATCTTATGATGATAGCTAATGTGAAAGAAAACTGGGAGTCCATTTATGGTAAATGTATCTCAGCAACCAAGTGAAAAGCCAAATAATGGTAATGGTGATGATAATCATAATAATTCATCTGCTAACATTTACTGAACACAAAAGTGCTCATCTAATTTAATGAGACAATTCCATTTATATGGACTTTCTATTTAATTATAATAATAAATCCAACAGGCATATTCCCTAAGATATATGTTCAGAGAGTTTAGCCTAGTAGTTAAGCAGTTAAGAGCACAGCATGGATACTAGAGTGAGATAGGGCTGGTGTTGGTTACCCCCTTAACTAGCTGCATGACCTTAAGCAAGTTACTTAACCTCTCTGTGTTTTTGTGTCTTTCATCAACAAAATAGGAATATTAATGAAAATTAATTGCTATAATATATGTAAAATGTTTGAAATAGTGCTGGTAGACTTAAATGCTCAAAAGACGATAACTATTTTAAAGATGAGTAAACTGAGGCTGAGAAGTTCAGAAACTTGCAAAGGCCACACAGCTAGTGAGCAGCAGATCTAGGATTTGAATTCTAGCAGTACGGCCCCAGAGCCCAAGCTTTTAGCCAAATGCCATCATGAACACAAAAACTTGAATTTGTTCTTATAAAGAAAGAATTTGCCATTTAGATTTTATATATGGTACATGTTATAATTATTTCAAAATTCTCATCCAAATTTAATATAGAGATATAGAATTATGATCCATATTTAGAATAGTCATTGATTTGATTCAATTAGTCATAGAATTTTGAATTTTAACCCATTCTTAGTTCATCCTATGACCTCCCAACATCCTATATTTAATTCCTTTAGTTTGAAAAACATTCTTGTTCTACTAAGACAAAATTGAAAAGGAATTATTATATAGATCGATTTGTATTTTGTAAATCATAGAAACAAAGATTTTTAGTGTTTTTAAGTTAAAATTTTTCAATCATAAATCTAATTCAAATTTGTACCCTTGTAAATTTCAAATCTTACCAGACTTTTAAAATTTCACAAGAAAACTTGTACATAGGATGTTCAAAGAGTTTAGTGACGATAAAATAATCTTTCGAGCATTTCATTTGTTTCTTCGGTCTATTTTTTAAATCACCAACAGCTAAAGAGTCCCCAGATGAATTCAAAATCACTACAACCTTTTGCGTTTCCTTCTAACATACCTTAAAGATCACTAACCTGCAGATATTTGGATGCTTTTCAATATATCACAAGGCAGAAAAATTATAGCTTCCCTAGCACTTGAGGACTTTTTGTTGCTGACGTTAGAAACATCTTTTACTACAAGTTTTATTAAACACTGAAGAACACACATTACAGAATGGGAATCACCTCCATTCACTGAAAGAACACTGTGCTGAACACAGCTTGCAAGTAGCTTGTACTAGAGAATTTTTATTAAAAAAAAATAAATTACCAATGAAAATGCAAAGTCACTTTTCAGAGCTAAGTAGATTTCTAATAGAATTACAGGTCATCCTAAGTTAAGCACAAGCAGGTGAATGAATGACCACGATAAGAAAGGATGAAGCCTTTCTGAGACTGTTCTAGAAGAGTCCGTGTGAGGGCATCAGAGAATCACTGTCTCCCAGGCACCTCCCAAACCTGACCTGAGTCCCTTTCCCACGGCCCCTCTGTGGATCGTGGTGCCCGCAATCTCTGCTCATTGCACATTTCTCTGGGAAAACGTACAATCTAATGTACAAAATATATTCCTCAGACCCCAGCCCCCTTTAGTGGCACAGAACTCTCTCACCCCACCACCAATAGACTGCGGGTACTTTGGATTGACCAGATGACGAGAGTGAAGGTGGAGAACATGTCAACCAGGTCAAAGGGGCCCAGCCTGCCTGGCTTTGAGATGGACATTACTACCAAATGAGGGCTGCGTGGGGAGAGGCAAGGTTAGATGGGAAAATAAACTGGAGATGAATTGGATGTATGTGCTGTTGAGTTTAAAAAGCCTGAATGCATATCCACAAACAGATTTTTTCAACAGTCTCAGGAGAGACTTTGTAATTAGGAGAGAAATTGGGGTTAGAAAGCTAGATTTAGGAGTCATCTTTGTCGACACGATAGCCAAAGATTTGGACCTAAATGAGATGAGTCAGGAGAAAACATAGCCTGACAAACAGGAGATCAGCACAGAACCCTGAGAAACGTGCCTCTGAGGAACAGATGGGAGACTGAGGAGCCAGCAGTGGAGAAGATCTAAAGGACGGAGGACAAGGGGGCTGGAAGAGGTGGCCGACAATGTCAGGGTTTGTATAAAGTCAACTCACATGGGAGTGGAGAAACTGCAATGCATCTGATCTCAGGAAGCCTCGGGTAACCTTTGGGAGAGCAGTTTGTCTGAATTGCTCAGAGAGGAAAGCAACATTTAGTGGAATAAGTAACAGCTTAGAAATATAGCCTCGTCTCATCAGAAGTCTAGACATCAAAGAAATCAGAAATGACCATTACATGTCAAGGAAAGTTTTTCATTGTCACTGTTTCTTTGCTTTTAATCTTTGTGTTTGTTAAGACATGAAAAAAACAAGATGTTTATGAGCAGAAGGAAAAGATAAGCCAGTGGGGAGGGAAAGATTGCAGATACAAGAGAGAAAAGGGGTGTTTAATGGGGCTGCAGAATGGAAGACAATTGGAAAAGTCACCGTGGAGTGTGGGGTAAAGGGCATCCCAGGCAGCAAGTGAGCAACAACTCAGGTTTCAGAGAGGATGGTGGGGAGGAGTAGGGAGGAGACAGAGCACAAAGACAGCACAGGAGAGAGGAGAAAAAAGACAGCACAGGAGAGAGGAGAAAGCAGGGAGGCACGGAGCTGGGGCCATTCAGGGTTTATGCTGATAGGCGCGTTAAGCACTGATCCTTTGGGAGATGTTCCTGGTGGGTGGTGAGTAATTGGGGCAGCATGAAAAGGCACTGAATGGCACAGTCACAAAATCCCTTTTTTGTCTATCTCCATCCCTGCAGATCAAGACCAGAAGCAGCTGAGATTGCTTGCGGGGGAGGCTCCTGGTGGAGACAGGAACTGCACATCTGCTTTGACACCCTTCAAACTCAGCATGATTTAAAATGAAAAGCTTATACAGTATTTACTTGAAGGGCCAAAGTCAGACGGAAAATTTTTCAATTATAAAATTCCAGCCCTGCCAGAAGAACTCAAAGCCCTGAGGAGAAATACAAAGGCCACGCCAGGCCCACAATAAAACTCAGGTAAAATGGGAATGTGGGTCCCCCTTTAATTTGGTATGTCTGTCCATGTTTCTGCCACCAATGTTTTGAGAAAGAAAAAGTAGGTCTTCTTTTTCTTAAAGAAAAAAAAGTTTTTTCTTTTTTTTTAAGCCAGTTAAGACCCTATCAATATGTCATAAAACCAGGCTTGCTTTATTTTAGGATTGAAGGTGTTATGAACTAAACACAGAATGGTGGATTTATGGATCCTTGACACTGGTAACACTGGTAACATCTCTAGAAAATCATTCACTTACCCTCCAGAGAGATACTGGCCTTCAGAAATCTGTGCACTCAGTCTATATAGATTTATGTATTTAAGCTTCAATAAATAAACTGTAATCTCCTGCACTAAAAAAAATCCCATTTTTGTCTCCTGGAAGAGTCTGCAGTGTGTGTCTTGGGGAGCCCTAGTTCACTAGTGGTTCCCTTTTCTGTTCTTGTATGTTAAAGTGATTGAGAGTCATATTAGTCCAATGCTCTTTTTCAATAACAGAGTATGGTTTTATTTAAGACCTACTTGACTCTTACCTGGTTTACTGCTACCCAACATGTGATCTTCTAACCACAAGGAAGGAGTTTTCCTCTCCAAAAATGTCCCAACTCTCCATCCCTGGATTTAGCATTGCCTTCCTTGGAATCTCCATGGCACTTGGATGTTACATCTCCTAAGACATTTCTCATCCAGTACTTTGTAGAGTAGTTATTTCCACACTTGAGGTGTATGACCCTTGGTGCCCTCCCACAGAAGCTGGGTACAGAGGTGAGGAGACTGTGGTCACCTCTGCCTCCCCTGCAGCATCTGGCCCCTTTGTAATCATACCGAGGTGGTAAAATGAAGAAAGATATCAAGCAGCCAGCATGAGTTCAGCATCAAGTATAGTTTGTGGGCAACTGGGTGCGCCCTTTACTCCGGAATTGGGGCCATCTCGCACATGAAATAACATCTCAGGAGTAGACAAGCAGTGTGCTTGCTGCCAGTCAAACTCCAGGAACCTTTCTGCCTGTTTTTCCAAAAACAAAATAGAAAATACAGAACAAAAAGGTCTAGAGTTCCCATCTCTACAGCCAAAACATGTACAGTAGTGAGCTCCCATAAAACCCTGCTTCATCTGGTGCCAAGACATCTGACCAGCTTGCACAGTTACAGAAGGAAGTCTTTTCACCATCCTCAGGCACAGTTTGGAGACTGGCATTTCACAGGTAGAACCACAGCCTTAAAGCGACTCTCTACCTCTAAGGCAACCAACTGCAGCCCTGTTTGGGAGATTTTAAAGAGAGCAATTTCTGAAATCCATTCTGCCCAGGCTCACCCAGAGGATCATGGAAAGAAGAGAAAGGTACTCTTTGCCACATCCGTAACTCAGTTTAGACAGCTGAGCCCCAATCATGACTATAGAGGATTATACCAAAGCCCTGCTGGCAGATTCAAGGAAATGAATGATGTAGTAATTTATCCAGTGCCTACTCTTGGCCAGATATTATGTTAAATGCCTTATATACATCACTGCTAATCACTATATCCTACAAGGTGAGCATTTTCCTCACAACCCGATAGACAAGGAAACTAAGGCTCAGGGAGTTTCAGTAACTTGCCCCAGAGTCATAGCACTACCAGATGCCCTAGCCAGGATTCGAAGACAAATCCCACTTTGGAGTCCACTTGACCCCAAAGCCCACACCCTTTACATTACATCAAACTCCCTTTATGAAATGCAGATTCTAAAACAGGAAAAGTAATCTTGAGAAACTATGATACTCATTCATTAAAACCAGAAAATGTAAGCATCCACACTACCTGACACTGAATGATCATGACGGTTCCTAGGCAGAGAAGCCCCCAAATTCTAGCCGGCTGTGTAGTGTAGGGAGTAGGAACTTGAATTCCCAGGCAGGCTCAGCTCAAATCA
Organism: Camelus ferus; assembly: GCF_009834535.1. Lineage (NCBI taxonomy): Eukaryota > Metazoa > Chordata > Mammalia > Artiodactyla > Camelidae > Camelus > Camelus ferus. The sequence goes on from NC_045724.1 coordinate 13,312,630, forward strand.
CAGAACCATTTATTAACTCTCCAAGTGCACCAAAAAAGCACTTGGAACAACTTTCCATCTTTCTCCATCCCAACATCCAAACTCCATTCAACTCCTCAGAGGAGGAGCTCAATCTCCCCTCCTGCCTTCCTCCCTTCCAGACATGGCTGTGTTTGGGCATCTGCAGGAGTACCTGTCGACAGCCTCCTGGGATAAGTTGGTCAAGAGCTACGGTTCAGCCAGAGCAATGGTTTGGACAGTTGTAGGAGTACAAGTTCAGGCTTCTCTGTCTCCTTCCCTGCAAGAAGTCACCCTAATTCCACTTCAGCATGGGGCTTCAGCGCAGACCGACTAGGTGTCAGCCACCTCCAGTGGTAAAACTCCTGCCAGGACAGCCTATTTAAGACCCAGATGTCTGCTTCCTACTCCTCTCCCCCACCCACCTTTCCCTGGTGCAAAAAGTACATTCCTGTTTTTAAGGGAATGAGTGTAATAGCTGACTGGATCCAAATGGGCTATGCAGAGAATTTTTTTTTTTTTTTTAGTTGATTGAGTTTTTAGTTGTTTTCGAATACTCAAAACTTCTGATTCTCAGAAGGCAGTATTCTTTGCTTTGAGCCGTCTCAGCCGTGGGAAGATAGAGGGCACAGTGTGAACCAAAGTGAGAGGGCAGGCAGGGTGGCCACACAGGAGAGGCAACAACTGCACTAAATGTTAAAAAGTGAATGGTAGACCAATAAAATAATTTCCAGAGAGACTTCATTTAGTTTGGAACTTCTCTGTTATATTAGATGTGAAAATTTTAGGAAAGATGTAAAATGAGATGCTCTCTGGTCACTCCATCAAGGCTGGCGTTACTGTGTTATTCACCCCCTTGTCACTAGCCACACCTACTCCACCTTGTCCTATGTCACAAGGGGTATTACAGTAAACTATCTTGATATTGGTCAACTGCACTGTGATTTCTATACCACAAATTCCCTGGGGTTAATGAAATATTGAGGGTGGAAACCTTACTTTATTCATTCTTATCACCTCCCAGCATCCAGCACAGTGTCCCTGGAACAGTTTAGGTCTTTAATCAGTTATGTCGAGTTGACCTGAACAATCACTGAATCACTTCAGGAATTCTAAGGCAGTCTGAGGCCATTCCCCAGAAAAGCAAACAGGTATCACCAGATTTTGATAAGCATAAACCATTGCTTCTTAATATTTTCATCTTATGATGCCAGAGGGCATCAATCCCTTACAAACACTCTAATGTTTATGCATTCTCAAATTTGAGTACTGCTGGAGTTTCAGATTCTCTATGAAATTAGCTCAGAGAGGTTTCACTTAGCAACTCCAGAACCACTTCCAGACTCACGTGCTTACAATGGTACCAGTGATAAGTACATTAAAAGCTTTCTCCCAGAGGATCAGAGAGCATTCTTAATTATGTCACTGTCTCTACAGCACATACTTTTTTTGATTACTTTAATAGGTTTAGAAACTACTCATTTGCATAGTAGGAGAAAAGAAAACCAGAGTATCCAGGTCACCTGTGCAGACTGATCGAATCATAATAAGTTAATTTATTTCACAGAATCCCAATGGCAGATGTCCCTATATATGGTGATGAAGAGATATCCAAAAATCAACTGCATAAGGATATTCAAGCTGTCCACCAGCCATCCATCCATGGGGTCATCTGTCTATAAAGCACACTGCTCAGAGAAGTCTGATCATCATTCCAGAGAGTAGTCATTGTGCTTCCTGGAGCACATCAGGAGCTGGTCACATGACCACTCTGGCCAGAAGCCATGTCTGGGACCTAGAATTATCTCTGATATTGGAAAGATCACAGGAAACTTAGCACATGCCTGGATATTGGGCAAAAAGAGGCAAAAGACATCTACTTGTCTTTAAGAATGAACCAGGGAGCCATAGTAAGAAGCCCTATACATTATACATTGACTCTAGAAGACAAACCCATCAGTCCTGGAAAGCGCTCCATTAGAACGACTTAAAGTACCCCGAAACAGATGATAATATTGACCAAAAAGATTCATCACTTCATTTCTTCTTGGTCTTGAATGCTCCAAAGGAACACTTTTCTGAGCTTGATCCCCCAGTTAGACTACTCATTCCCACTATAGCTTGTACGTTCTTCTTTGTAGCACTTGATAGAACTGCAGTTTGCAGTGGACTTGACAATTAGAATGTGAACCCTCCTGGGGCAAGGACCAGGTCCACCTTGTTTGCCTTCATACCCTAGGACCCAAATGCCTGCCCAGAGGCAGACTCTCCAAAGAAGTTTGTTGCAGGCACGTATGAACCTTCAATAAACACATATTGACTACATGCGTGAGCTGGGAACCATGCTAAGTGCAGATCAAGCCAGCAAAAGGAATCAGAAGCCAGCAGAGCCAGGCCAGCTGAACAAATTAATAGCAACATCTACAAACTTGATGAGAGAGCTGAAAAACTCCGAGACAAACAAGAGCTACTTCTGGGTGCCCCTTTTCCCTCCTCCCCTTTGCAAGCCACAATTACATACCACAATTACGGTGCTGCCCCTGACAGTTTTGCCAGTTCCGCTGAGGTGACAGGGGTCCAGGTGATATGAAGTGCAGAGAGCAGTTGGAAGGGCATGTGATGCGGCCACACCAAGGCGCTTCAGTGGAGTTGTTTTCAGGTGACTGAGTGATCACCACGTCGATAAAATCCTTTCTTAACTGCCATCAGGTATTGTCTTTTTAGCTGCCCCTCCCGAAGTCTCATTACAGCCTAAAGGCAGAGAGTACACAGTAACTGGGGGAGCTCAATTACCGGGGACCTACTTGTCACTCATGACTATAAAGACATCTTCAGAGAGACTGAATCTGGTTGGGTAAAAGCTGGTCATCTCCTATAGCAGTCTGGTTTGGGGCTGCCTGCATCACCTATGGTGTTATTGAATACAAACGTTCTGGCTCCATCTTAGATCTACAGGATGAGACCCTACTGAGGAGACCCCACAAATCTTTTTCACAATGCTCTGGCTTTTATACACACTCCAATTTGAGCATTGCAGTCTCTGCCGATTTGAGACAGGACTGGCCTAGAGAAGTTCCTCTGGCAATGAGGGACTGTGATGACAAGCTCATCCCTTGTTTGTTCTACTTTGGGCTATGAAACAGGACTCTGCAAAAGCCTGGAGGGACATGGAGGGGAGCAGAAGGAGGGTATTTTCACCTGGCAATTAAACAGTGGAAAGAAGGGCAGGCCAAGTGAAGGAAGAAGGTAGGTCACGTTATTCAAATATAGATAGCACTTCATGAATGAGGCTCCTGGAAACTGCCCCGGACTTTAAGGTTTAAATCCTGTACTAATGATTTGCCAGTATAATAGATGATCTTACCTCTCAGAGGGCCGCCAAATTAAAACTTAAAATATCCAGCCCTGGTCAGGGCTTGGAGTATTGAGCACTCTCAGATGCCTTTAGTGGGGAGTCAAAATTGGGGCAGCCTTTTTGGAGAGAAATTTGCTAATAATTATCAAATAAAAAGTATACCTTCCTGTTGACTTACTATTTCCACTACTAAGAACCAATCGTGCACATTTGTCTAAATCCACTGAATATACGACACCAAGAGTGAACCCTTAGGTGAACTACGGACTTGGATGATTATGATGTGTCAGTGTAGGCTCATTGTTAGCAAAAAAAAAAGTACCATACTGGTGAGTGATGCTGATAATGAGGAGGCTATTCATGTGTGCGGATATCCAAACCAATCTCTGTACCTCCCTCTCAATTTTATTGTAAACTTTAAACTGCTCTAAAAATTTGTCTTAAAAAAAAAAACCTTATGCTCATTGCTCATTAAGTATTTATTTGTTTGAACTTAAAAAAAAAAAAAACTTCTCTTCTAAGTTCCACCACCAGAGAAAGGAACACCCGAGAGCATGAATGCTTCTAGAAATGTCGGCACTGTCACGATTCTGAATAAACTTACCTTGCTTCAGTGTAACACTTAAAAATCAAGAAAGAAAAGGAACCATTATGTTGACAGGTTATAGTAGGAGGAGCCATTTCAATGAAAAATCACTCTCAATATTTTTAGCCAATTTTAATGACTTGAAGCAGTGGAAAAACACTCATAATGATTTTTCTTGTCCTTTTCAGCTGCCTTCCTCTTGGCTCACAAAACTTCCATCACTGTCTTGCAGCAGTGGAAGAATTATTTTCATCCCGCAGAAGACTTGAAGATTTCTTTCTAATAGCTCTGTTCGGTTCTTGAGTAAATAGAAATAATTCCACTACCTCTTTAAAACTTAGTCCCCCATATGTATTCTAAGAGATGCGGAGGGATGTGTGGAAATTATGGCTCAGCTCAGATTCACAGCCTGAGGTTATAAGGCTCCTCGCCAAGTTTTCACCTATATGGAATCATTCACCAGACTCAACCACTCTGCCTCTATCCGAAGGAAAATACTAACATGATTTAACTGCAGTCAAGAATTCCAGTAGGTCCTCGCTAAATGTGGCATAATCTTTTCCATGCGTAGAGAAAAGGAAATCATTTTGCTAATCTATGCCTCACTTCAAACAATCACGTTTCAGAGCTCAGTCCTCCATCAAATCTGAGGCAATTTAACGAACTTTAAATTTACTTGGTTAAAAAAAAGATATAATTTGGAGAACTACCACAAATTCATGGATACAAGAGCTTTATAAAAAAAAAAAGTGTACATGGCTAAAATACATCAGAAACATTCTGATTTTTCCAAGGGTTTTCTTGGAAAGTCATTTTCACACTCTGCTCATCATTTCTCTTTTACTTCATTATTTCAGATAATTTCAATGTCATGATACGGGTGAAGGGGTGTAGAGCTAGTGATGTAGTTAGGGGTGTAGAGAGAAAGGAGATATTCAAGATGCAAACATCACGAGAGGGAACTTGCTAAAGAAGAGAGCGCCATGAATGGGGAGAGGTCTGGAAGACAAAGTGTTTCTTGCCAGACCAGTGAGACTGTAGACAGTGTGGTTAGACCCATTTGTGGTTTTTCTGTGATCTCTTGCCAAAGGCAGATAATTTAACAATGGTAAGAATAAAGGAATGATTTACCTTATAGCTGATGTGGCAGGAAAAATACTTTAAGGTAACTTTTTCTTCAGGCAATGGAGTAGTAAAGACAACAGCCCAGGGTTTACATGAAAAGGTAGCATCATTTAAGGTGGAAAACTAGTTCAAAGAAGTTCTGAGGTGCTAAGAACACAAATTGGACATGAAGAAAATCAAGATCAAAAAACCAGGTTAGTGTCAAAATGCATTAACTTAGAAATTCACAGACAAATATTCCAGTTAAAAAGACAGACTTAACTGTTGCTGCTTCTACCAGGACAGCTTAGCAAATTGTGACTTCAAAGCAAGCCCTGCAGTGGTTGAGAGGCTGATGCTGTTTCTACCTAAAGGTCAGGGTAGGGGTGAGGCTGGGGGGAACAGGTGGCTATGTTCAGTTGACTGCCTCTTTGGGAGGATGGTGTAAACCACGTTGTAAGCTAAAGAGTAAACCATATGAGTAGTTTTAAGGAGGTGTTTAATGCTCAGGGTTGTTAGATGGGTTGTTTTACCAGTATAAATGGGTTTAAATATAAATGGCTCTAACAATGGAAAATGCTCCAGAACAGGTTGTGGATGTACAAAACTGAAGAGTTCTCTGTGAGAGCTCCCAACCCCATAGAAACATGTTCCTCAGTGGGGAGAGACAGAAGACAAATAGAAAAATCCTGGTCGAGATTCAGGAGTTGATTCTAGTCAATAAAGTGTTTCTCTAACTGGGATATTTATACACTGTATGATAAGAAGAGTGTAGAGCTGCCGACGCCTCTCCAAGAGTCAACTCATTCTCTCCTTTTCCAGCAGAACCCAGTTTTTTCCAGGGTTGCAAGTGCTCAGTTACAAAGAACTAAATAAACGACTGTGTTTTCCAGCCTCCTTTATAGCAAGGGGTGGGCACAAGCTATAGACAATGATGTACAAGCAGAGGGACCAGACAAGGCTTTGAAAACTCTTTAAAGGCTACTGATGCAAGTGAGACATGTTTCTTTTGTCCTTTCCCCTTTCCCTTCTTCTCCCTGATATGTGCACAAGTTGGCTTGGGCTCAGATGTCATCTTGGGAGCGTGAGGACAAGAGACACATTCCTCGAGGATGGCAAAGGCAAAGCCCAAATCCTTGATGGATCATGAAGCCACCATGCCAGTCCCAAACTACCTATCTCCATTCTGCCTTTGCATGAGATAAAAATGACCCCTCATTCATTCCAGCCATTGGGGTTTTTGAGGGGGAGAGGGAGGGGTGCAGGGTTCCTAGTACAGCAAGGTGACGCCTCACTTGTACAAAGTATAAGGTGCATATTTCACATTTTCTGTCCCATTCTCCTCCTCTTTAGTCTACCAAGTTCAAATATTTAAAATGTAAACTTCCCTGGCAGAACATACAAAGTATCTAGTAGTAAATGCTATCTGATCCCTTTTTTCCTACAGTTAACCACTTATCCAATGGAAGGAATGAGAATGTTAATTTTAAGAGTGCTGTGAGGGTCACTCCCCAGTAAGACCAGGTTGAGGTGAGGTGCCATGCTGCGGGCATGCATATTAGCTGACCACCACTCACATTTCTACTAATTTTTATAATTATTGCTCAAAAATTCACCTGCTGTTTTAAGAAAATCAACTAAGACTTTAAGTCTTTTGAATAGTTCTACCTCGATTATAATCACAACCAGAGAAAAATTAAAAATTGTATTCAAAAATAGCAGTGGAGACCCCAAACTGAAGAGTTTACTGTGAGAACTGCCAACCCTACAGAGCCATGATCCGCAGTGGGTAAGACAGAAGACAAATGGACACAATTCTTTTTGGGATTTTAGGCATATTTTAAAGCTTTAAGAATTTCCATGAAGACTTACATGAGATAAAAGAAATTAAAAGGAAAAAAGAAGTCTTTATAAAGTGATTTGATAATTTTTTTTTAACTCCTCAAGTTTCCATTTTGAAAGTCACGTATCCCTAGAAATAAGGAAAAAAAAAAATGAAAGCAGCTCCAATGCATGGTTCTGGGATCTCATAGGATTCCTCAGTTCCAAACGTAAATAACAAACTGCTCTCCTCTGATTGACTCTGCTCTACCACCATTACAATAGACCCTGACAGACAAGTTCAGGAAGACCTTCCAGTTCAAGGAAGACCGAGATGCAGAGGGAAGATGTGATGGGGCGGGAGAGAGGCTGCTTCCTGTCTTGGTCCCCCTCTTCCCACCTCAGCCACTTTTAAAAGCCCTTTATTCATCTTGACACAAAAATCCAATTCAGCTCTCTCATGGTGATGATGATGGTGAGGTGCAATGGCACACTGTCTGTCAAACATGGATTGTGCTCAATGTTTTACGAGAATAAAAGATTTAGCCCCACAACCACAAGGTGACACATTCCTCCCCACTCTGAGACTCAGAGATCCAGTGGAAATTCAGGTGGAAGGTGGTTACAGCACAACATGGATATTTTTAAAGCAGTAAGTCAGCCTCCAGCACTCAAGATCCACATGGCTTCGCCCTACAGCCCCTTAGTGCCCCCACTATGTCTCCCATGGATGAGATTTCCATTTCAGATTATGAAAAAAAAGAAGAAGAAAGGAAGAGAAGCAACACTTTGCCAGCTTTTACTCTCAAAATGGAGAGCAGTGGCATATGCAGCTTAGATGAAGAGTGACTTTGGAAGCAAATTCTGGCGTGACAGACCCAGGATCAATTGAGAGTAGAGGTGGTGGGGACACTGTTATAGAAAAATGACCCAGGTTCTCAGAAAGCAGTTGCAAGGTCCCTTAAACAATGGCTTCCAGGACGCTGAAAACACAAACACAAACCTAGCCCCCTGAAAAAAAATGTTCTGGATTTTCCAGAAAAGCCTCCTGGTTGGGGGGTTGAAGCATGTGGAGTTTGTATTCTAAAGACATGCTTTCTGTATCTGGAAGGAACTCTAATTTAAAAAAATACATGCACCTCAGAGTTCACAGCAGCACTATTCACAGTAGCCAAGACATGGAAACAACCGAAGTGTTCATCAACAGATGACTGGAACGAAGATATGGTATATATACAATGGAATACTACTAAGCCATAAAAAAGAATGGAATACTGTCATTTGCATCAACATGGATGGATGTAGAGATTATCGTACTAAGTGAAGCAAGCCAGAGAGAAAGAAAAATACCATATGATATTGCTTACACATGGAATCTGAAAAAAATGAGACAAATAAACTTATTTACAAAACAGACAGATTCACAGACACAGAAAACAAATTTATGGTTACCAAAGGGGGAAGGAGATCTGGAGGGATAAATTTGGAGTTCAGAATTTGCAGATACTAACTATTATATATAAAATAAATAAACAACAAGATCCTACTGTATAGCACAGGTGACTATATTCAATACCTTGTAATAGCCTATAATGAAACAGAATATAAAAAGAAATATATATATATATATATACACACACACACGTATAACTGAATCACTATGCTTTACACCAGAAATTAACATAACATTGTAAATGGAATATACTTCAATTAAAAAAAAAAAACAAAAATAAAGATATGGTTTTACTTTAGACTTTGTTAGTTTGATAAAAAGAGTGAAGTTCTCTAAAGATGAGTCCATGAACAGTTTTTTTAATATTAAGATACAGTATCTTATTGTAAGTATCATATTATAACTTTCATCTATAAGAGAAACAGTCATTTCCTATATCAGATATAAATATGACTGCTACTGTTATTACTATATAACTTGGAGGCAGCAGGAGAGTTTTGAGGGGCCTAACACAGTGCATCCACTAGGCAGGAGTGAGTCATTCCTGCTTTAGAGACAGAAGAAATTATAACACTGTGGTGCAAGGGGAGCTCCACTTCTGGAGCTGAGGTGAGGCTGCAGAGACCCACTTCTGAGGCAGAGCAGCCTCAGGAGAGCATCCAAGGTGGGAAAGAGAGAGGGGGAGACCCTCAGACTCTGGCAGGGAAAGACTAGTCTTGAGAGACCAGTGACCCTGCTGTGGGGATTCAGATCAAAAAGTGGTGGTGGTGGCGGTGTCGTCACCACCTGGCTCATGTTGCCGGCAGGCTGCTGTGAACGTTAGGGAAGCAAGTGTTGGTTACACAAATATATTATTTGAATCCTTTCCTGATTTCTGTACCAGAGGACTTTTTTTTTTTTCACATGATTTTTTTTTTGTCTTTATAGTCAAGTTTTCCATCAGGTCCCATCCCAGTAACCACAAATGAGACTTACAGTTTGGGGTTTGGAGTTGCTCGTGTGGGCAGAAGCCAGCACTTGTACAAGCAAAAGTGTATGTAAGGAACAAGTTCTCGTCCAGTTAACGGTGGAAAAACCCAGCCTACGCCAGCGACATCCACACAGCGGTCGACACGCTGGCACTGAAACAGCCACACCCTGTGGCCTGGGACCGCAGGCCGAGAGCAGGTGCCGTTCTCTTCAAAAGTCTGCTAGTGTGATCATCTCTAAGGCTCACAGGCACAGAAAACCAGCTGATGGTTACTAAAGGGGGAAGAGGGAAGAGGGATACATTAGGAGTTTGGGATTAACAGATAAAAACTACTGTATATAAAATAGATAAACAACAAGGTCTTACCATATAGTATAGGGAACTATATTCAATAGCTTGTAATAACCTATAATGAAAAAGAATATATACATATGTATAACTGAATCACTATGCTGTACACCAGAAATTAACACAACATTGTAAATCAACTATACTTCAATTAAAAAAAAAACCTGCTAGTGTGTTCTATAACCAGAACTGGGCATCTTACTAATTATTTCAGGCACAAAGGTATTTCCCAGATGACATGCACCTGGGACATGACTCCAAACTGGGCTACAGCCTCAGGGGACTGCACTGCTCCCACCACCAGTAGACTGCTAGTCATTCCAAACATGAGAATGAGCTGTAAGCAGAAAAAGAATTCTCAAACTGCCCCCAATAACCCTGTCCAAGCAAACCCCATAGCTGTCTGGCGACCTGATGTTCTCCTTCATTTCTAAGCTAATTTACCTGTTTCTCAGTTACCATCTGGAATATTTGTAACATCTGTAGACAATCTGAGGAACACTGTGATTCATGAAACTCAATTTCAAAAATCAATTTTAAAAAGACACTCCCTACAGTTTTTCTTGCTCCCTGGGACTCCAGGAGTGTTCTCACAAAATCCTTGATTTGTTTCCAGAGCTTATCTCATGATTCTCATTGTCTCTGGGAAGGGGTGTCATTCTAACAAGATCTCAGTGAACCATTAGATCAGCCAGTTCGGTCTAATTGCCAAGCCAGGAAACAGCCCTTAGCAAATTTCAGCCTCTGTCTGCATCCTGTGAAATGCATATTTTAAAGGTAGAGATAAATAGATACTTCTCTACTTAAAGAAGATTTTAGATATTGTCAAAGGAAGCATTTTTCTCCACATGTGAACATTCTTCTAGAAGGACCCAGGCTCACCACAAGTGTATCCTTAGAAGGATGCATTCACTGTAATTATATGTGGTTTATAAGACACATTAGGCAACTGTGTGTGTGAGCAGACAGAGAGGTTCTCAGCTGGGTGACTCACAGCACTACATGGGGAAGATTACAATGTTCCAAATAGGTAATAAGCACTTTGCAGAGAACAGAATAAAAGAACAAAATTCTGTTTTCATATTAGTTGGATGAATCTTAGATCTGTGAGAGAAATGAGGGCCTTTGGAAAACACTAGCACCACTATTGTTCCTGTTCAACCTGCTTATACTAATGCGCCCTGTACCTGTTCTGAAAGAAGAGCTTTCTCAAAGGCTTTTCATTTACTCCATCATCATTAGAAATGACTCATTATGCTCCGTAATTTCAGAATTCCCAAGCAGGACAATGAAGAATATGAAACCCCTTCAGGCCTCTTCATTAACAAAGCATTTACACAGATGCATGCATATATACATGCCGTACACATGTACTCATGCGTGCACACACATATCTACATATGTGTATAAAACACATACATACACTCATACGTATATGTGTATATATGTATACGTGTGTGTGTGTGTGTGTTATATATATGTATATAAACAGACACATAGATCATTTTCCACTCTGAGAAAAAATCTCTCTTCTGTCACAGGATGATTCTCTTTCACATTAAAAACTGTCAGGGTGATAATCATAGCAATGGCAAACGTTTTCTCATGTACATCCTCTTTTAAGTTACAGAATCATTTATGATTGTTAAGAAAATGGTTCTGCTTCAAAAATTCTCTGCCATTTTTGTGGTACTGTTGAATATTTTTCATAGGCACATTCTTGTCCTTATCCCAGAGCCTATACATCTGTCATCTTTTAAAGCAGCAGTTCTTAATGCGGGAGGCATGGAGATTCTGTCCCCAGGGAACATTTGACAATGTGTGGAGACAATTTCAGTTGTCATAACTGGGGAATTGGCAGGCAGGACTACTGGCATCTTGTGCGTGGAGTCCAGAGATGCCATTAAACACCCTACAATGGGTGGAACAGCCCCCGACAAGAAAGAATTACCAGGCCCCAAATGTCACTGGGACCGAGGCTGAAAAATTCTGTTCACACTAAAAACCTCATCTTACTCAACATTACCACTGTCCTTCCATCTTTCAGAACTGAGCCAACACTAATCACCAGGAAGATCCCCCTCAATATTCAACCAGAAGCGTATTGGTGTGCTGATAAGTATTCGCCCTTCAGCGTCAGAATCATCCACAGCTTAACTCCAGAAACACACCTGTCTTCCGTAAGATGCAAAATTGTTTCAATCTAGTTAATGGATCTATTGGGAAATGGTATAAAATGAAAGTATAGACAATAAGAGAGTATGTGTATTAGTTTCCTCGGGTTGCCACAACAACTCACCACGAGTTAGCTAGGAGGCTTAAAACAACAGAAATTTATTCTCTCACAGTTCTGGAGGCCAGAAGTCTGAAATCGGTGTTAGCAGGGCCCTGCTCCCTCTGAAGGCATCGGGGAGAATCCTTCTCGCCTCTTCCAGCTTCTGGTGGGTCCAGGCATCCCTTCCTTGGCTTGTGGCTGCATCACTGAAATCTCTGCCTCTGTCTCCACTGGCCTTCTGCTCTTCTGTGGCTTCTCCTCTTCTGCCTGTTATAAGACACTTGTCATTGGATTCAAGGCCCAACTGGGAAATTCAGGATGATCACAAGATCCTTCATGAATTACAGCAAATACCATGGTCCTAACTAAGGTCATATTCACAGGTTCCAGGTGATAGAGCTTTAGAGGGGCCACCATTTAATGTCTGTGTGTGTGTGTGTGTGTGTGTGTGTGTGTGTGTGTGTGTGTGTGTGTGTGTGTGTGTGTGTGTGTGTGTGTTTAAAAATCACTGTTACAAGGCCAGGCTCAAAACAAGCAAAACATTTTCTCAAGGTATAAAGTAAGGTTTAACGTACATTTACCTGGATTAGTAACCCCACCACAGCTTCTGTCTATTGAATTAAAAAATGTATCATTTCTTGCAAATGAAAGCTACAATGAGGTATATCACCTCACACTGGTCAGAATGACTATCATTTAAAAGCCCACAAAGGATAAATGCTGGAGAGGCTGTGGAGAAAAGGGAACCCTCCTACACTGTTGCTAGGAATGTAATTAGTGCAGCCATTATGGAAAACAGTAAGGAGACTCCTTAAAAACTAAAACCAGACTTAACATATGATCAAGCCATCCCACTCCTGGGCATATATCTGGAGGGAACTCTAATTCGAAAAGATACATGCACCACAATGTTCATAGCAGCACTATTTACAATAGCCAAGACATGGAGGCAACCTAAATGTCCATCAACAGATGACTGGATAAAGAAGTTGTGGTATATATACATGATAGAATACTACTCAGTCACAAAAAAGATTGAAATAATGTCATTTACAGCAACATGGATGGACCTGGAGATTGTCATCCTAAGTGAGATAAATCTGACAGAGAAAGGCAAGTATCATATGATATCACTTAAATACAAAATCTAAAAAAGTGAAACAAATTAAGTTTTTTACAAAACAGAAACAGATTCATAGACATAGAAAACAAATTTATGGTTACCAAAGGGGAAAGGAGAATACACTAGGAGCTTGGGATTAGCAGATAAAAACTACTATATATAAAAAAGACAAACAACAAAGTCCTACTATATAGCACAGGGAACTATATACAGTATTTTGTAATAACCCATAATGAAAAAGAGCGTGTATATATATATATGCATAACTGAATCACTATGCTGTATACCAGAAACTAACACAACATTGTAAATCAAATATACTTCAGTTTTTCAAAAAAGAAAAAAAATCTATGATTTCTATCTACAAACTATTTAAAGCAAAGACCAGGTACCAGAAAACTTGGTGACTAGAGAGAATGCCAGAGAGAAACTAGCGTGTTTACTCGCAGGTAAACAGCATGTATTATTCAAGACAGGTGAGGTTCAGTCTCACTTGCACGGTGCATGCCTCCATAATTCTCCCAGACAGCTCTCAAGTGTCCCACTGTATCATCAGATGAAGGCAGAAAAGATCATGGAACTTGAACAAACTTCTAAGAGGGAGAAAGACCTTGAAAGATATGTTGTTAAAATGTCTTCATTTTAGAAATTAGGAAACTAAGATCCCAAAAGCTTTCATCTTTTATTACTTGCCCAACATCTCTCAGACAGGCAAGGCCCGAGGCAAGATTAGAAGTTTCGACTGTCATTCTAGGCCAAGGTTCTTCCTCTACATTATGGTTCACCTACTTTCCTTCTGCTACTAAGTACACCCATTTTCCTGATCTTTTAGCTGAAATAGAGAGGAGATCACCACCCATAGGACACATTATTTTCTTTCACTCTATGTCAGGCAGCTTGGGTGACCATGATAAGAGACCATAGGCTTTGTGTCTTAACAGAGATCTATGTTCTCATGGTTCTGGAAGCTGGAAGTCTGTCCATAGCTCAGCCCCTATCACTTTACATCAATAGAGTATTGTTTTTCAAAAACAAAATTTTTTTATATCATTTAATCCCCATAACTTTGTGACTTGTTCCATTTAACAAATTAGGTAACTGAGGCTCAGGGAAGTCAGTTGGCTGATCCAAGTTCACACAGCAGGTAAGATGCAAGCTGGAACTCAACATATGCCTTTTATTGGGATTCTAGAGCTCTTTCCCAGTGTCCAAGATGACCTTTTGTATTGGTCACCTTTTAGTAGCTGTTCTTATAAAGCACACACGGACATTGTGAAAATACATGGTTTCTAACAAGGTCCTTAGAGAGACCTTTGAAAGTCTAATGTGGTAATTCTTACACCTGACCATCCAACATATTAGTGACTTAAACCCCATAGAATGGAAACAGTTTAATATGTCATCTGTTCTCATGTACACCAGGAATAGGACTTGAGAGGAGATTCAGCTGTTCTCACAGTAAGCCATCAAGTCCTACCAAAAAAATCATAAAGGAATAAATGATTATTCACGGTGATACGAGCACATGTATTTTGAACAAGAAAACATTATGTTAAAGAATGTGAGAGAAAAATGATGTAGATTTATTCTGAGAGCTTTTCAATAAAACCTCTAGGATGGAACACTAGAAATGTTTCATTCCATAATGTTCTGTCAAGGTTTTTCCAAATATAAAAAACAAAACTATTGTCTGTTGATAATGATATAAATTTCAAGAAGATTCTGAGTATAAACTTAAAAACTTAACACGTAAAATACATTCTCTGTTACATAAAGTTAAGAAAAAACTTTACTACTTATGTTTACTAATAAAAATTATTAATTTTTATAGGTGTGGTGACACTAGTGTTGTTATAGAAAAATTCTTTTAGAGATGCACATAGAAGAAACTATTAGGAATGGAATGGTATAGGTCTGTGATTGACTTTCAAATACTTTGAAAAATGAAGCAAATATGTGTTAAATCTCAGTGATAGGTATATGGCAGTTCATCACACTAGTCTCTGTACTCTTATCTCTTAAGATTTTATGTCTTAAGATATGCCTAAAAATTCATAATTAAAAATAGTAGGGTATTGCATATAGTTCACTGTGCTATACAGTAGGACCTTGTTGTTTATCTATTTTATATATAGTAGTGTATATCTGCTAATCCCAAACTCCTAATTTATCCCTCCTCCATCCCCTTTCCTTTTTGGTAACCATAAGTTTATTTTCAATGTTTGTGAGTCTGTTTCTCTTTTGTAATTAAGTTCATTTGTCACAGGGAACTGTATTAAATATCTTGTAATAACCTATAATGAAAAAGAATATGACAAAGAATATATATACATGTATGTATAACTGAATCACTAGGCTGTACATCAGAAACTAACACAACATTATAAATCAACTATACTTCAATTTTTTAAAGATTTTAAGAAATAATAGGATATGTTATGAAGTTACCAAAATCTTGGAAGCAAAATATTAATAGTACATTATTTAACAGACAATGACCACAGAGTAATGCATGCATGGCCCATGTAAGTAGAACACAAGGGAAGAGATACACATGTATCTGTCTAGAGAAACACATCCCATCCCTCTAATTTCTGCTGCTAGAAGTACACATTGATCAGCATCTTTGGAGCAACCATAACTCTCCTTATTATTAGAATTGAAAAAGAAATGAAGAATTCCATTTTGGGTAAGATGGGCCAGTCTGGTTTTTCTTTTTGACATACAAAACCTGTACATAATTAATGTATACAGCTTGATGATTTTGGAGATATGTAGACACCCAGGAAATGAACACCACCTCCAAACTTCCCTCTCACCCTATTATTTACACATATTTTTGGCATAAGAACACAACTTAAGATTTGTCCTCTAAGCAAACTTTTAAGCATACAATCCAGTGCTCCAGTAATCCAGTTAACATGAGACTCTATACTGCACAGCAGACAGTTGGGTTTTGACTGCTAGCATTATTCTCGTGATCCATGGTAAATGCGAAGAGGCATTTTCAGGAGAATTAAGTCCCCATGCAACTAACAGTAAAAGCAGAATTTGTGTGGAAAGCACACAAGAGCTCATACACATTCTCTTTAAGCTTCAATTTGAAAGAATTTCTGAAAGGTTAGAAGCCTTCCCCCCTGAGGGTATTCAAAAAGCCCAGAAGTACTTTTTTGTCACTTGTTTTGAATTTTTTTTCCCCAAGATGAAGTACAGGAAGCTGATTCAGAGGAGCTAGTAAATTTAATCATTTTAAGGGCCCCATGCCTCCCCCTAGTCTCCCCCCACCCCATGCACAATTCCTAATTCCTACCCAGATAGAGGACAGAGATGACCTTGGGTTTAAGTGGAGCCTTTAGCCTACCTTTGGGCTTTTATTCAAATAAAGCCTCCCATTTTACCTCTCCTGTGAATCGTGTGGGTGTGTTCAAGCAGAAGATACACATGCCAGGAAAACAAATCTGGTCATACACTTGGATTCTCCTCACTCCGGTCTGTTTCAAGAGGACCACCTGGCCTCCGGAAGCTGTTAGTCACCATCAGCTCCCAGTTTGAGGATATCATAATAAATTCATGATTTTATTTGATAAATAACTCTGCAATTGACCTCACAAGATTTGAGATTTTGGAAATCTGTTGGGTTAGAAAAGATGCTAAACCAAGTGACAGGAAAGAAGACTAAACCTCACCTTATTAAAGGAAGACAAATGAGGTGCACGTGTGTGCAAAAGCCCAGCTGTGAGCTCCCTCGCCATCCTCCCCATGAGTTGAGAGGAGGAAATGTTCCATCTCCAATACCGAGGAGCTGAGACAAAGAAGCAGTGTGGTCAGTGGACTGCCTCACAATTCTAGGAAAAGTTGAAACTTGTATATTCAATATTTTGCTATTAACAAAGAAACAATTGTTTCTAACAAAAAATCACCCCTAATCCTGCCCTGGGAAATGGTGTGCACTATCAGCACATTGGTCTATAGATGCCCAGATGCTCAGAGAGGTCTGCCCCATCAAATCTAACTAAAAAATGACCCAGTCCATCACCATCAACCCCACTGTGGAAAATTTGGGTGCTAAAAGTCGGAAAACCCAAATCAGACTGGTTTACGCAGGAAGCGACATTAATCCAAAGGCTCAGATGATGTCTCTGTCTCTCGAATCTGCAGTCCTCCATGATGGTTTCATTTACAGGGCTCTTGTGATGAAAACATGGCCACAAGCAGCACCAACAGGTTATATCCTCCCAGATTTAAATCCCCGAGGAAATAAGCCTTCCTTCCTACCAATGGCTTTTGTAAAAGACCAGGGACTGGTTCCAGTTGGGTTGTATGGTCATCCTTGAACTACTCTGACCAGGGAACACAAGGGCCTCAGGAAGGCTGAAGGCCTGGGGAAGGGAGAAGTGCAGGGGAAGGCCTTTTGCATCTCTAAGAGCAAGTCAGCAAGCAGTGTTGCTTATGCTCCAGTGCCACAGAGCTAGGCATAGAAGAACCCTTTAAAATTTTACCCACAGCCCCTTAAATACTCCAGGCTACACTCAGATTCTCATCCCAGCTTCCTTACTAACGGCCAAGCTTTGTTACTGAGGAGCATCTTGCCTGGTTCCTTCTTCCCTCAGGCCAGTGGTTCTTCCAGGTGGCTTCTCAGCCCTTTGGGATATAGTCACCTGGCATCTCTATCCCAGCTGACTTTCAGGTTAGAATCTAAACTCTTTCTTCCTAGCGTTGTCCATGTGGTGTCAATTTGGGAGGCCTTTTGAAAGACAGCGTTTGGTTGGCGTTCTGATCATGTTTTACATGTGTAGTGGGTGACAAGAAACTAAAGTGAGATAAATTTGCTTCCACTTGGAATAGCTATACTCACATAAGACAGCACAGAGATGATGGACCACATGGTACTGGGCCCACTCTGTCATCTTGCTGCCTCCTTTGGGTGCCAACTCCATCCTCAGCAAGTAGAGTAAGTTATAAGTGGACCCGTTTCTAGAGCAACAGCTGAAGGCCTGCACATCATCATGGCCACGTGGCAGGGCCACTTCTGTCTCTGTGGAGGTAAAGGCTGAGTCCTCATGGAAGGCACGTATGTAGGAAGAGCAGACTGCAGAGTCAGCTTGCTTGGGTTTGAATCCACAACTCTGCAGCTTACTAGCTGGGTAACCATGAACACGCCCTTGAATGAGACAACCTTTCCCTCTCTGTGCCTGATTTTCTTTGTATTTAAAAAGAGGATACTTTAAATCTGCCATCCTTATGGGATGATTAATGGGATTAAATAAGGTAGTACCCATGAGGGACTTATCACAAAGCCTGGTGCATAAGCTGTCAGTAAACGTCCCCTGCCACGGTGAGTGTCACAACCACCACCACTACCAAAAGTGAATGTGATTGAGGAACATAGATTTTAGGGGCAGATTTCTTAAGTTCAATTCCAATCCTGTCTCTTACTGTGGAATCTTGACCAGTTACCTAAGCTTCCCAAGACTTGGTTTGCTTATCCAGAGACTAGGAACTACAATGGTACTGGCCTAACAGAGGTGGAAGTGAAGTTCAAGTTCAATAAGCATATCACTAGGCTCTCACATGTCATCTATCCTTTTATTTATGTGGCATGACACTGGAAGTGTTGTGATAAGACCCTCCCTCCTCAGTATCAAAGGGAAAAAAATGTTCCACAATTGCCACTTCTGTCCCAGGCACCTGGAATTCAGGAGTTTGGAAAATGTTCCTTTCATTTACAGGCAATGTTCACTGTTAAAGGTAACTGCCCTGAGGTGGCCAGGAGGAGGGGTACCCCAGCATCAGCTCCAAGGTGACACTTAATGGGGATGAGGGTAAGGGTACCAGACAGGAGACCCCTGGAGTGATGTGAACAACACATGGGGAGCCTGACAGTGAAAGAAAGGCCTCGGATGTGGTGGTCAGCACTCCCTAAAAATGTTACTGACCTTCTCAGTTCGGTCAAGGCTTCATGTCAGAAGGTCCCACCAGGCTCAGCGCCCAGATTCTCCTCGCGGTCCTGAGCACAGCATCTCCACAACAGAGCAAGCCAACCGCAAGATTCGCCAGGGCTTTCTTCAGATTCTGAAAACCTCGAGTTTTCTGAAGTAATATTGAGGCCACATGGAACTAGTCCTGGAGCGGATGGTTTAAACACTCGCTGTGGCCCCAGCTCTTTCCCGTCGTCTCCAAACAGTATTTTAATAATGATACAATCCCCCTCTTCAGATGTGGAGAAACTGGAGAACTGAATAATTTCCTAAGACCACAAAGCACAGAAGAGGCAAGACTGTCTCAAAATAATAGGATGAGCTGAAGCAAAAGAAATCTTCAACTTATTAGCTGAACAAGTTTTCATCTATGAAGAGAACTCCTCAAGGAAATCTGGACCACTCTCTTTCTGAAGCATGTTTTAAAATTCAACCAGACTAAACAATGGAGACCACAGGGAACAGCCCTCCGCTTGCCAGGTATTAGGGGACGGGGGCTGCGCTGGCATCCAGCCCTCGTCTCTGTGATAAGGAGCCCTGGTTACCTGGGCTGCTGGGCCGGGAGCAGAGGCAGAGAGAGCGGGTTGTTCACACCGACTTTCAATTTTCATACGAGCAAATTTAATCAGTTCCTCGCCACGGCCCTCCTTTCAAGTCTCTGGAAACCTCTCAAGGGAGAAAATAACACTCAGAAACACAGGAATCTTTTCTCTTCTCTGCAGGCATTTGTCACAGCGCCAGCTGCTAAGTGCACAAATTTTGGCAAATCCAGTCACTTTGATATACTTTTCCCAGGGTTCCAAAAGAAAAGATAAACAAAAAACTTGTGACTGCAGGGGGAGCAGAGGTAGCCAGGAGTTTAAGAGGTAGCCCATCTTCTTTATGTTCCTGGCAAAGTGTCAGCAAGAAGAAATCACCTTGTTAGTGGCTTCTAAGACTGCAGGTTTAAGAATGCCTGGGGGCACTCTGTGCGCAGGCTCCTGGGGTTTGCGCCACTTCCCACAGGTAAAGCAGAGGGCAGCCGCTGTCAGCCACGGCTGTGTTTGGGTTGACACTTTTTTTTTTATAAAGCCAGGAAAAGTAGTCCCCATCTCAAACTGGTTCTCAAAAGGCATATGGATTTTCTTGAACACAATTTCTCCATGAACTAAACAGGAAAGGCAAAAATAGTCAATATTTTCTTTAGATTTTATGAGAACAAACAGGATATGTCTAATTAAAACTTTTTATTATCTGGGCCCTAACGACTTTGGGAGGAGTTTATTTCTCCTAGGATGAGTTTTTATAACCACATCAAGATCCAAGATGTTAAGGAACCAACGGCACGGGTGGAGATGAGGGCAAGTTTAAATATTAGCCACATTTTGATTATATGCATTCACCTTTCTGTAGTTCTCAGACACATTTCCTCAGCTGTCAGCCTTATTATTACCCCACTGAACAAGACAGACTTTAAACAAACACTACTTTTTGATCCTGTACTTCCCTGGATATTTGCCAAGAATTTGAGATGTAAGAAATAAAATCTCACCTTCAGTTTTTAGTAAAATTAGATCCAGGCCAAGAAAATGCAGCACAAATCGAGCGTCTTCTCCGACGCTGTGCCGGTGATGTCATAATTGGAGCTGAGATTAGGAAACCTCACAGGATCTCAGCTGTTATTCTCACTAATTCCTTAGTCAATTGAATTACTTTCTTCCCACCCTCTGCCAATTTATGAAAAATCAGAACACTGCCTAGCCTCACGGGAGTGTGGTAATATATGTCTCTGTAGATGGAGGCTGGAAGAAAGGGAGGCTAGATTTCCCTGATCTTCTAGGTCCTCGCTGCAGGGTTGCAGGTGAGCAAGGTCAGCAGGGATGCTGACTGCCCTAGACTGGCCCTGCGTGGCTGCATCTTGAAAAGGTCCACTGCAGCCTCTGCTAGGTCCAGCTCTGCAATGTATTGTGTTTTGGGTTTTTTCTATTAACTGAGGGTGACTGGCTTCCAGATACTGACATGAGCCAAATACCTATAAGACTGATTCAAAACACCAAAGTATTAATTCATGGTGATAAATATAACTCCCAAAGGCTCAGAGTGGCCTTTGAGTGTAATCAGGTCATTATTTCCTCTAGAGGAAAAGTCACATAGGAATCTAAATTACATTTAAAAGGCACTGGGTGATGCTCACAGGAACTACCACCAAGGGGTGACAACCTGTGCTACCCAATCCATTTCTAGGAACAGTTCTCAAAGAGGACAGGAGGACAGTCTTTGGTCAGCGCTGACCCTCCGATAAATTAGTCTCCTAATGTTTTTCCAGAATTTAGGTAAATCACTACCATCCCTAAACAATAAGGTGATAATCCCTTTAAAAATGTGATTGAGAAAATTATAACATTCTTTTTCTGAAAAAAAAATAACAAAAGACCCCAATAGCTTTGACAGGGCCAGGGAAAAGGTCCAGGGCCCTTGACTGAATTTGTGAGGCGCTGTGCATTTCCAATGTAAAAATCTGGAAACAAAATAGCTTTGTGGGCAACACACAAATTAGACTCCAACCAGAGGGCTTACTTCTGCAGTTGAGAAGATGACAAACTAATCTATAATGTTTTCTCTTCTGATATTCACCTTCAGAAGTGACATTTTCTGACCTTGCTTCCAAATTTGGAACTGCATTCTGCTGTGTGCCATGCTCCCATGTGGCTCGAGTGTCTTGCCTCTGCTGCTTGGCTGGTTTTATGGAAGCATAATTGTGGTTCAATAATAAAATGAAGGGGATGCTAGAGATCTTCCATGTCCAGCAAGGCAGAAGAAGAGTTCTAGCTCAGTATGTGTTTAAGGAAGGGTACCAAAAGAATTAATACCATTAAAGCCGACAAATTAAGCATTACAAGTAAGACGCTCATGTAAGGAATAATTCCTTAAACATGTGCATCATTGTGGAAATTCTCTCAATTCGCCCACTCTCTTTCCTCATATCTGAAAGACACCAGGAAATGCTAGGAAGAAATTCTTTTTCTTTTTCTTCCTGGGTGAATAAATTTGTTCACGGGCAATTTTTTTCTGTTTAGTAATAGTAAGAGCAACATCTGATATTTATTGAGCATTTAGTGCTTCACTCCAGATATCATACCAAGAACTAAAATAAATCTTCACAACTATTTCATGAGTTAGGTCCAATTATTAACCCTAGCAGGCACGAGGGTGAGAAAATAAGGCAAGTTGTTTAAGTTCGGTACGGCTCAAGCTCACGTAGCTTGTAAGGGTCAGGGCTAGGGCATAAGCCCCATAGAGCCTGCCTTCTTAACTACTAAGGAAAGTGTTTCCTCAAAATTTCAAACTATAAATACTTGTGTAATTTGGCCTAACCCATTATATCCATTAGTATTGACCTTGTAAATTTGATTACTATGCTAAAGCTGTTTCTTGTTCCCTTCTCCTTCATGAAAAATGGGCAAATATAAAATTAGAACAACCTCCTGTTCTGTTTCTCAGTGAATGACTTTATTATCATCTCAGCCAATACTGAAATCCCCATTTCAAAAAAAAAAAAAATCACCACCCACATTACCTTCATTGTTAATATTTATAACATGTGGTGAAAGGGTTTAGAACTCAACTTCATTGTTCCAACAAAAATTCAAAATCTTCCAAATTGGCCAAGGGGTCCTACTTCTAAAAGGTTTACTCCTCAAATAAAGGCCTCCTGCCAATGTGTCTGACAAAGTGAGTCTCAAAATTTGAAAGTTATCAGAGCATCTTTTGGCAGGTTAAAGAGAGTTCCAAGTGTCACATGGACTCCTAGAACTGTATCTCCAAAAAACAGAATTCCTTCACATTTGTATATAAGAATTTAACCAGATGTTCATTATGAGGAAAAACAGCCGAGTTAACTAAGCAAGGACTTATTCATACTCTACTGTGAAAACTACCAAGCCTAACATGACTCAAAGGAACTCAGTTTGCTTTTAGAAATATTTAACAATAATTCTCCAACATTAGTATTTAACTTTCTGAAAAGGGACCCCTTAAATCTTTGGGGGGCAGGTAAAATAGTATGGAAAGCATCCATTTTTCCAGTTCTTTCTGATGTTTCCATTTTTCTAAGATGTTTCTTGACACTGGAAATGCATCAGTGTCACAGGGGGTTAATCATTGTCCAATCACCATATTACTGTAGGAAGTAGCCTAATCAGTTAGTAGAATCCTTTTCTGATCTTATTTCTCTAAGGATCTCAAAGGAGAACATCAAAGAGGGTTCTGTTTCAGGCATGAAGTTCCCCTTCAATTTCCCATTAATCTCTTGATGCCCTGATGCCCAGGAAACATGGACTTTCTCCTTCCCTCCAATTTTCCAAAACCACATTCAAGAGAATTGAGCTGCTCTATAACATATGCTCAGAAGACAATTCCACCTTGATACCCTCCTGCTTTGTGTTTATTTCCTCTTATTCTCTCATTTCCCATCTCATTAAATTTGTATGTATCCTCATATTTTCAAACAATGATCTTTTACTTTAAATATTTTCCATCTGCTTCAACTTCAGTCCTTTAGAACAGAAAAAAAAGGAAGTACATACAACTATTTCCCAGAAATAATCCCAAGATATTGGTGTAATAAATGTGATACCAAACATCTACCAAATTAGTGGATTAGAGACAAAAATCTGTTCTCTGGATTTCCAATCTTTGTTTTTTAAATATTTCCTATTTGTTAGGCTGTGATGTTGTTAAAGATATCATTAGTGTTTAAAGAGAACAATATTTCATCTTCTACTCATATTATTTAAAGAATAAAAAATTAGTCAAATACTTTTAGCTCACATAAATAAAGCAGGAATTCCTGCTGAGGAAAACCTGATTAGAAGCCTCCACACCTGGACCCTATTAAAACAATTTGATTGGCCATCTCTGTAGGCTAAATGTTTCAACTATAGCAACATTGATCCCGGGTTCTTAATTTAGAATATTTGCATGAAGAAGAGGGGGGAGGGAGAGGAAGAGGAAGAATCATCTAAGCAGTACATCTTAACTCTTCAGTTCAATTGAAAGCAACAGTTATTTACTATAAATATATAGCCACTTAGGTTGCTAATTATAATAATGAACTATTTCCCAAAGTTCCAGTGGCACCCGTAGCTGCAATAGTAACAGAGATGGCACTTTGATTCAGATCCCAGGGCCCTCACCTTCAGGCCCACGGTCATCTTCAATAGCCATCATGGTCAACAGCAGTGCAGCTTCAGAGACACTGGAGGCCGGGCTCTCACTCTTAGTGTCAGCAGGGAAAACGAGACATCACCTAAGAGCAGAGATGTCATCCAAGTGAGAATTTTAAAACAGCCAATATCAAATGTAGACAGATAAACAAGATTATACTGTATAGCACAGAGAAATATACACAAGATCTTATGGTAGCTCACAGAGAAAAAAATGTTGACAATGAATATATATATGTTCGTGTATAACTGAAAAATTGTGCTCTACACTGGAATTTGACACAACATTGTAAAATGATTATAAATCAATAAAAAATGTTTAAAAAAATTTTTAAATAAATAATAAAAATAAAAATAAAATAGCCAATATCAAATGGTGACCAAAAGGACTGATCCACATATTGTATGTTCTGGATATCCCTTAGAGAAATTATGTGGGAAGAAAATGATGAGAATGTAGTTACCACAAAGTAGGTGAAGTTACAGCCAAAATACTACATTGAAATTATAGTTGTGATCCAAATCTTTGCCTTCAGACTGCCATGGACTGGAAAATACACTTTGTTTCAGTTATTTGTTGCTGTGTAACAAACCACCCCAACACTTAGTGGGCATAAAACATCCACTGTTGTGTTAATTCTTGAGATTGTATGAGTTGACCGAGCTCAGTTGGGTGGTACTTCTGCTCCACGTGATGCTGATGGAGGTTGCGGTTATCTGGGGCTCAACTGGGCTAGAACTCCCAAGATGGTTCACTCTGCTTGCCGAGAGTGAATATTGCTTCTTGGCCATGAGCTTGGTATGAATGTTGAACAAAATGTTTGGATGCAGCCTCTTCATGTGATCTGGGCTACTCATCCGGATGGCAGTAGGGTTTCAAGAGGGAGCAACCCCTGAGCTAAGGAGGTAAGAGAGCAGAAGCAGCCAGTCCTTTCAAAGATGTGGACTGAGAATGGACATGGCATCACTTCTGATGGTTTGTTGATTAAATCAGTCACAGGTTCAGCCCAAGCTCAAGGAGATAGAGAAATATATACTTTCTGAATTTGTGGCCATCATTTCTCTGCATACCCTCTGTCCTTTGATTTCAAGAAAGGGAAAAGCAGTCGACAGAGAACTGGGTTACTATCAAAAACAACTAGGGATGGGGAACTAGGATAGTGATGGGGTGCAGAAATCCATTGCAAGTCCTCCCTGTGCTTGCTCCACAGGCTTCCTTTACATGCCTTAAAGTCCATTTTTCAGATTCAGCCTGAACTGCTGCATTTAGAATATCCTCTCCATTTCTTGACATTACACTGCTGAATGGGAAACACCTCTGTCTGGTCAGGAAACCACAAATCTTTTTTATCTGTTTCACTTTGCCCTTGATGTTTTATACTCCCGAGCAGCAGGGCTAGAGGAACTGGGGCATGTGCAACCCTCTGAGGCATCACTGACTTCACATCAGACTCACAGGGGAGGGCTTATTAAAATCCCAGGCTGTGCTCTGGATCCAGTGAATCAGACAGGCACACACACACACACACACACACACACATAAACACACACATACACACACACCCAGAGACAGGAAAACTCTCTAAGTGACTGAGATATGCAACCTTTTGCTGAGTGCATTGTTTAAAAGTTTTTAACTTTAAATTCTTTGGGGGAAAGGCTCTTACGTGGAAAACTCATATATATATAAGGTAGTTTTCCTTATATCAGATTGAGTCACACAATTTTCTTGGTCCTGCCTCTGCCCTTGTGAATAAAATTAAGCATAAACCATTCCAAAAGCTTATCTTGGCCACAATCTACTGTAAGTACCACTGGACTAACTGTGATGGAAACCAAGGTCCAGACAAAGCAGGAGGCGTGCAGCTGACACGGGGCTGCTGATTCCAGTGTGCGGTGGGACCATGTACCCTGCAGAGCTCCAGGCTGTTCAGAGCAGTTACCCAGGAAGTAATCACCATGCAATGGAGTCTCTGTGTCCAAGCAGGAAAACTCTGGTAACAGCTTCCCAAAAACAACTGTGGAATCCCCACTCACATGGCAGCTGACCCTGGTGCAGCGCCTTTGGAGTGAAGAAGCAGCCTTGAAGTGGGCACCTGGCCAGCACTGTGCATGCCAGGAGAAGGAGGCAGCAGCCCAGGAGAGAAAGACAAATCCTCCTTCCCATAAAGTGTGTCTGGCACGCCTGGTCAAATGCCGACTAACTGGAGTAAAGAAGGTTGAGTCATCCCCAGAATCATGCGTCCTAAGGGCTAATGGGACCATAACCTTTCTGTGCCTCGGTTTGCCCTGGAAGAAAATAAATCTGAGTCCTTGATGCCTCCCGAGGATGCTGTAAGGATTGGTGAGACAATGCCTATAAAATACTGTGAAGGGAGTTGCTAAGAGCTAGATGAAGACAGGTGTATCATTAAGACCCACGCAGAGCAGGCCAACTGATGAGTTTGAAAACCTTGCTACCCCTCACTTGGAGATTTAAAGGAACACACCCAAAACAGGCTCTAACTGTTCATGCCCTAATCTAAACAGCAGGCTCTCTCTAGATGCTGGCCAATTAGTTCAAACCAGACCAAACCAAACACCAGTCATTTCTGATCATCAGAGCTGCATTTACTGGACGGCCCATGTTTTCTTTGATAGAAGGGCAGTAGCCAGCAAGGTTTCTTCCCCAGGCTGACAGCCGTTTCCATAAAGCCATGTGTTTTTTCAGAGCAGCCTACGGTGACATAGCAGCCCAGACATATGGTGTCATTATTCAGCCGACACAAATTTGACACTTAAGTGAATTTATTATATTTTGCTTTGCTCCTGGTGCCTGAAAGGCTTTGCCACTGTCTCTTCATAGAGCTTGTCACAGATGTTGATGTATTTTCCTCCTCTGTGGCCAGGTTTTACTGTGGAAACTGATACAACTTCACGATAGAATTTCTAGATGAATTATTCACGCATTGCATGCTTTCTGCACACAGGGGCTTGGAAGAAATCCATACTATTCAATAAATGGTCTTTCTAATCCTCTTTAACAGAGCATTCTCTCCTGGTTTAAACTGTTTCTCTTATCGCCTTTGTAATCATAATGTTTTGGATAAAGTATTTCATAGTTGATAGTTCGGTTAAAATATTCACAATATTTCACATTAACGTGCAACAAAATTGTCCAAGCACTGGGATGAAACTGATCCGTTCGAGCAATAATAAAGCACATGGGCCAAATTCTCATCAGTTCAACTTTTACTCACTTAAAACAAAATAAAACAACACACACACACACACACACACACACACACACACACAACTGAACCCTTTAGTTGATTCTACTTCCAAAGATTTATAGAGCAATTCCTGAAGTATCTCAATATTTGTTGTTTTAGACAGAACAGGCCTCTCCTAATGCTAATACCATCTGTAGAGATGAGTTTTTAATTGAAAAGAATTTTCAACTTGATGGAAAAGAGTCAGATGAACTCATCACTGGCCTCTGAGAAAAGATTAATGAAACAAAAACATATCAAGCTCCTTTAATACCTGGAGAAGCCATAAGGATACCTCCAGTGACATTATGGGCTATGGTATATGGGAGTGAATAACCTTAACATGACACAAGTAAGCCCGGGGAAGAGTTAAGAGCTATAATTACAGTTTTTAAAGTATACTGACCTGTTGACCTTTAAGATTTAAGACTTTGCCTCAGGGTCATTTCTTAACCGAGTTTTTGTTTTGTTTTATTGCGCTTCATTGTTTGTGTTTTTTCTATTCCCAACTGAAATAAGTTTTCAACTTCATTCTGTAAAATTCCAAGGGATTGGAAAGTTAAGTTTTTCCTTATCTTTGTCTTATTTTATAATTTAATAAATGCTTGGAAAGTACATGTTTTTAAATCAGAAATCTCTTCTTTTAGAATTTGCTTTCTGTTCAAAGAGCACTGACATCCTGAATTGTTCCCAGAACAGATGGCAAAAGAATTGCAGAAAAGCACAAAGGAAGATGAAATTCTAGCTAATGACTATTATTATTTGAGCACATTCAGGCTAAGTGCTGTAGATTTCATTTACGGAGCTTTGAGGTCCATTCATGCATAACTCTCTCATTTGTTGTCCATGGCTCCCCACCCCCCCGCTCTTCCCAGCTTCTCAAAGCCTCAACGTTAGAGTCATCTTTGGCTACAACTTCTCACATCCTCACACCCACCCCAATCCCACAAGTTCTAACAGTTCTTTCTTTCTTTGAAATATGTCTTCTGGGGGGTGGTGCCAAGATGGCGAGTAAAGAGACTCACAGCTCACCCTCACCCACAAATACACCAAGAATTACATCTACAAACCCACTGAATTGCACAGAACACCTACTGAACTCTGGCAGTGTTTCTCACTTTCAAATATAAGACGATTCTCACAAAATCTGATAAACAACAAGTTCATAATCTATAGCACAGGGAACTATATTCAATATTCTGTAGTAACTTACAGTGAAAAAGACTATGAAGACAAATATATGTATGTTCACGTATGACTGAAGCATTATGCTGTTCACCAGAAATTGACACAATATTGTAAATTGACTATACTTCAATAAAAACTTATACACATACCCTTCGAAAAAAAGAAATACATCTTCTATTCAAACCTCTTAGTTTTTCTCTACTCTGCTCCAAGCCCTCACTGTCTTCATCCAGACATCCATGTAATCTGTCCCATCTCATCTGCCAGCCTCCAGAATGTCCCTCACTCTGCCCTGTGTATCATGACACACCATTTTAACACCCACTGCTTAAGAAGCCATGCTAGTTTTCTACTACCTAGTGTATATCCTTTTATATATATTACATATATACATATATTATCTCAATGTGCTGGGTTTGTTCTAAACTTTTAAAAATATTGACTCATTGAATTCTCATACCAACCTTGTGAGGTAAAAACTAGTACATCCTCTTTTTTATAGATGAGGACACTAAGGCACAGAGACAATAAATAATTTGCCCAAGATCACACAGCCAGATGGTAATGGAGCTGTGTGATTCAAAGCCAGTCTGTGTTTAACCAATATACTGGAATAACCTGCACCTGCATCATGTTTTGTATTTTTTTAAACAGCTTTCGTTTCTTGTTTGACCCAAGCCCTCAGTCAGATGCTGTTTATCCCTAAATCCACCTAATTTGGTCTCTTTTTAGTGAAAGGTCTTCCATTTCAGTGGACCACTCTCCTTACGTGTAACTGTTTCCCCCTCTTCCACCTTTGCCTGTGAGGGTTTTCTCGCCTGAGCTCTCTTCCCACTTTTCTTTCTTTGACATGCATATACCAAACAATATAAATTATAAATATTTACCCTTGTGCTATGTAAACTTCTTGCAAGATGTAACTCAGTTCTCAAAGGAGGCTTTCTGACATCACAGGCACCTCTGTTCTTCTCTGCCCTCTCTCGGTGCATATGTACACAAAACCCACTGTGATTACACTTTCTTCCAAGAACATACTCAAACTCCCCTTCTTCTCTGAAGCCTCCCTCCGCTCTCACGGGAAGAACTTACAATCATGTCAACAGTGTTCTCACAAGGCAGTTGGCTCATCCCTTGATTATCACCCCATCCATCTGGGCCACCCATCCCTCTACCCAATGATGAGCTTCTCAAAGGACAGATGCTCCAAAACCTCTGCCTGGATCACAGCATAGAGGGGAGTCAATGTGAATTTTTTAATACATTATCATGAAGTTCCATTTTGCTTTCTACCTGTCATATGTGTGTGTGTGTGTGTGTGTGTGTGTGTATACTTATGCGTACCTATCTATATAGATACGTGCATACACATATATCTTTTTTATTTTCCAACAATGTTATAAATCCAGTGAAGACAGATCTTGCCTCCACTTTCCTTGTATTTCTCATCAAATCAAGTACAGGGCTATACCATCAATCCTCACTAAATGCTTGCTGTATGAATGGGTGAGTTATTAAAACTACCCCAGGAAATGAAGATCTTTGGCTTGCATTGCCAAGTGTTAAAAACGGCACCACTCAAAAATACAGAGTCAACCACACATTAAAAAGTACTAAGAATAACTCAATATTTCTTGTATGGAACAGTTGCATTTTCTTCTGAGAATCCATATGTTAAAGTCTCTCTCTGTATTTCCCACAAGACCACTTAAATCCAGAACTCACAGTGTACCTGGCTTCAAACCAAGTACATTAGTTATTTTGGAATTGCAGAATTAATAGTCATTCTCCCACTTGCAGATCTACCTCAAATAAAATTGTATTTCATTTGGAGTAAGAGTTATAACTCATAAACTCAGTTACAGCAAGCGGCACCAGAACAACTCTTTATCACATATCCCATTGCCCAACTTCAGAAAAATACTAGCAATTATGATTATTAGCCATTATAAATGGAGAAGAAAAATCTCTTCCCTCAATGCACAGGATCTGGACACAGAAACACACATTTTACTTACACCAAGAACCAAAATGGAATGGCAGTATTGTGATTTATAGGCCAGGGGCTAGAACTGTGTACAAATTCAGGAAACCATTTTGGCAATTTAAAGGTAACATTCAGATACCTGAGAACAGAGCCAGGATAATGTCATTATCAAACATCTCATAACTTTAACAGCAGAACCAAACAATGGACCTATTTGAAGCCACCTTTATAAATAAGTAAATAACTGTATAGAAAATATTATGTCTTAATGTTTGTATTATTAATAGATACATTTCTATTGTCTTAAAAGTGAAGAAGAGAAAATCAACATTTCAAGGACTCAGGGAGGCTCAGCCTTAAGCCGTGTGGCACACAACCAATGGAAAACCACAGATGCGGAGAGACCAGCCTGCTGGACAACAGGGTGGGAGAGAAGAAATGCATTCATTCAAGTAGTCTTATTACTCAAGTTAGGTATAAAAAGAAAAGTCAAACAACAACAGTCCTTCTACACAGCAGCTGCAGATAAGACTCAAATAAGTAATGTCATATTTACACGTCACGGAGAGAACGGTTGACTTCTCATTTTTTTCAGTCATTCCCATTCACACAGAACATGAGCTTTTCCCACTACCTCCTAGCAGGGAAGAAGCTGGCAGTCATGGGACTACGTGATATCCCAGTAATGTGGTGGTACTGAAGACCTGGATTTAATTTCGCTGTGTTTCCCACTTTAAGAGCTGTCTCACATTTTATCAAAGCTAATAACTTTTAGTGATTCCTAATTAGGATACAGCTGGTTTGGCCACTTAAAGATAAATGTTTCCATATGCAAATGAGTATATTTTCACATGCAAATGAGTCATCATTTAAAAAAGGACTCCGAGGACCAGCCATTCACACACATGCTTACTGAGCACCTATCACACAGTGGGGACTTGGGGTAGGCACTGTGGGTGTGGAGAAAAATGTGATCCTTGCCTTTGAAAGGAGTTCATGGGCCCTGAGGGAAAACAGACAAATCAATTTTTAAAAGATGAGATTAATGCCTCACATTCAGTATGTACTGAACACAGAAAGAATGCATCTAGCCCCCACTGAGGAGCCTGGCAAGGCTTCCTAGAAAAGTTGACACTTGGTCTGGGTCTTGCAGGTTAAGAGAGTAACTTTGTTTCTTGCACACAGTCACTTTGGAGGTCAAATAAAATGGATGCAGAGGAGGTGGTTTTAGAACATATGCCTTTGCAGGAATTGAGATCCCAGTTAGTTGTAAGGTTGAATTTTAATAGAGAAACAATTTTATGGCTGTCTTCTCTGCCTGCCCCTGCACTAGGGAACTACAGAGAGTACAAACAGAGAATAAGTGATGGCCTTTGCCTTCAGGAGGGTATAATTTAATTAGACAGTAAAGATCACACACATGACAGCTAAATAACCAGATAGGGCAGTATTTGGTTCTGTGCTAGACCTCTAGCTTTTCCAAGCCAACTATGAATCACTTTCTATTCTTACCCAATCTTCTTTCCCACAACTTTGTTAATGATGTGTTTGCACAACAGACAATACTCATGTATAATTCTTATAAAGTTTTTCCATTTGTT
The DNA here is from genome assembly GCF_009834535.1 of Camelus ferus. Lineage (NCBI taxonomy): Eukaryota > Metazoa > Chordata > Mammalia > Artiodactyla > Camelidae > Camelus > Camelus ferus. Next base: position 13,344,868 of record NC_045724.1, read on the forward strand.
TGTATATAGATAAAACCAAGAACAAAGCAATTATCCTAATAGATAGACTTAGCAAGAAACCAAACTTGGGTTCATATTTCTCCATATTTATGGTACATCCCATGTAGTCTTGCTTCTTAAAGAAACAGCCCTCAATTAGAGGCCATTGTTCTTGTTGTCATTATAGCTATTATACAAAGTTAGATATAAGGATGAGTCAAGGGACTCAATCACAGCTTAAAGATTTGCCAAAGTGGAGAATTAGATTTATAACTGAGTTATGTGGTTGTTCCTCCACTGAATCATATTTGCTATATCAGAGAAAACACTATCAGTATATTCTACCATTTAATGAGATAATTGCACTAAAAAGTGAATCTTTAATGTGTAAGGTCTTTTACCCCTACTTACAATGCAGTAGTTTGTTCTAAGAGAACATCTTACAGATCATTGGTTGTACGAAGACATGGATCTGGGCTTGCATGAAGATTCTACCTCTATTTTCTGCCCACTTTAGCAATTTGGTTGACTCTTATGAACCTCAGGTTTGCCATCTATCAGATGGGTATAATGATGCTCACTGAATCATTCCAGAGGGTTACAGATTAGAAGGAAGGAATGACACACACTAACTCTGAGAGCTAGTTAAGTCTCCAATTTGGAAAGCAATCTAAGTGGAAGTGAGGTGGACACACACAGCAGAAATGGGTGAACAGAATGGACACAGCTGTCTGAAATATTATCCATACAAAGAAAGACCTCTTTGGTCACCTAGAGAATCTCAGCTGTCCCTGCATCACCACCTCGGCCTTCAACAAGAACCCGCACGATGGTCTCCGCACCTCCATTTAAGGGGACATTGATATTTCCTAACTCTTAATGGCCATTCAATAAACAGTGCCAATTCTATTCTTTGTTACCAAATGACGAGTTCTTGGTTTGTACTTTCAGAAATATAAAATGAATATAGTATAGAACATCCACTTTTCCAGGAGCTACATGAGTTTGGAGGGGTACATGTAAGAGTACAAGCCACGAAACACTGTTACTCCTTTAGTTTCGCTCTCTCCCCACAAGTCTGACTTCCCCCGCCGGTCTGGGAGCCCCTGCTGGACAGCTTCAGTAGGTTCGAAATCCGGACTCCTCCCAGCTCCCACTCAGCATTCCTCCTACGGCCTCTCCTGTTACTGGGAGAAGTGACGCCTCCTACTGGGCTTGAGACTATGAACTCTCCAAAGCCACGCCAACCTCCCAAGCCAGCCATGCCCTAAGGCATGTCCTCCATCAATGCAGCATCTTGCCAAAGTAGTAGCAGACTCAAGCATTCCTGTTGTCACCCCTACCCGAGGCCTCTCTGCTGAAGTGGAGAAAATACCTCTCCTGAGACCCTTGCCTGTGATTCTGCAGGCGATCGAGCCCCGCCAACCCCTACCCTGAGCTGCACACTGCAGGCAACCTGCTCAGCTCCATATGGAGGCCCCCTGCTTCCTCCACACTCTGCTACCTGGTCCCAAAAGTGGCGCTGCATTATGTACCCTAGCATCTCAGACATTTTAGTAAAGAAGGGGAAAATCTCTCTTACTGGTTTCACTGAGAGTCTTCTCCACTGGGATCTGGCATCATCCCCAGGAAAAACCAGTGGCACACAGAAGACAAAACTGAGAAGTCCATGCAGAACAGCCCCCACCCCACTTCATACAGGCTTGGTTCTCCAACCTTTTCTCTGCCTTAGGATGACTCACCCTTCTTAGGAGGCTTCTTGGACTTTTTTCAAATAGTCCCCAGACAAGCACATGACAAGCCTTTCAGATCTGCTGGAATCTCAGGGTGTATGTAGCTCGGGTTCAAGCTGAGGCCCTTGCTGTAGTCATAAGCTCAAGATTTATAACTTACAGCTTCTTGATAAATTACTTTAATATGAAACACAGTGTTTGGAAATGGAAAAGTATTTTATTTTCCTAAACTCTATTTGATCCCCCCTCCCCATCTAGAAAGTATACGTACACCAATCAATACACTTAAATTTAGCCATTTTCTGTTCTCTTCACCCTCACCAAAATTTAAAGTGATGATATTAACCTACGGCTTTTGTCTCAGGGATTCCGTTATTCTACGAATGTGCTCAAGTTGGAATATTTCCAGCCTACAGAGTTTTTGCTCCCGTTCTTCTGTGATAAAAGCGTTTCGTTGATCAGTTGATAAAACAGGCTGATTGCACTTACTTGTGTGAATAACATAATCCATGGAGAAAAGCTGTTAATATGTGCCAATTTATTTTAACTATTAAATTATCCTCAAGGATAATTCTTGATAATACATTAAATTATTCTTTCTATTACCATGGAAGTTTCATACTTCAAAAGGCCGTTGGCAAGACATAAGGAATGAAGTCAGAAATATGCAGTGGTGAGAAAGTATATTCCAATTTCCCAACATCTAATTAAAAAACTCTTTATTTCTAAATTAGTCATTTTAAGTAATGTTACAATATGTGTCCCTGTGTGCACAAACCAAAAAAGAGAAGCACTCCTTGAAGTATTTAAGAACACTCTCTAACCATTTTAGTTGGTTCCTAAGAGTGGCTTCATTAATCATTACTTCACTCAGGTAATTTATTTTTCATGCCACTCCAGCAAATTCTCCGGTTGTCTTTAATCTTTCCCAGCAACTACCACAACTAGTTTTTATCTCCGAGGCTGTTTCATTATCCCTCCTGTCAGACACAAAGCAGCACACCAAATGAGTGATCTCAACAGCTGAAAGAACTACCTGGCAAGAGCACGTGTGGGGTGAGGGGAGAAATCACTCCCTGAGACAAGGGAGAAATTCACTTTGCAGGAGATTTAACATGCTTCGTGTAAGCTTAAGTACCACACTTGGAACAGATAAAAATCTAGGTATATGGCATGCATGTGAGAAAAAATTCCAAATCAGTGACCCCTAGAGGTATAATACACATTCTGCTATAGTTTTAACAATATTTTCCAATTTGACTCACTCCCAATGAGATTTGCCGTGAACTTTTATGAATCTTTGAACTTGAACTCACATGCTACAGTCTTTCTTTTCACACATGGCTAACATCCCTGGAATCAGACAGTTAAATTTTCATTTAATCTAAGTCATTTTTGAAGTAATTTTATCTTTCAGGTCTATGAGAGCCCATTTTACTGTCAAAAAACATAATTTAAATAAATGTTGTTTATAAACTTTATATATATATATATATCAGTATATATTAAAGAAAAACAAAAGATCAAAGATGCTTTGAGCATCTCATAATTAGATGCTTTATTTTGAGACACTGATATTGAGAAACAAGGAAAAATGATTATTTAAGAGGGAGAAGAGCCATGAAAACAGCTTCCATAATGGCTAAATGGAATTGTTCAAAGCAGCAAACGGTCTTAATTTTACTACAGGCACATACAAGTGACCTAAAGCCAATAGCAATTCTTTGTTGAAACTTTCAGTGAGATGGTGTTTTGGAAATGAAATAACACATCCTTTCCATAATATCTGGTCTTTGGAAAATCGAAAATGCCTAGGGTTCCTTGGTCTGTATTTCAGGCACCACTCTTCATAATGCACAAGGATTTTTGCAAGTCTGACCATGACTTGAGGTCCTCTAGACCTCAGTAAAGATCTTGTAGACAGGTATGAATGTTCTACAGTGCCCTGTCAAATGTCTAATTACAAAGAAGGATCTGTAATATCTCCTACATTTAACCCAGAATTAGACATTTTCAGGCATAGCTACTCCAGATTGCCTTCCAAAGTGTGGCATGGCTGGTACTGACCTGTAAGTCTTAGATTCTTCGGTTTCCTCTGACCAGAATAGACAAAAGAAACCCTTTGTCTTGTTCTGCACTATTTCCTCTGACCAGCATCTGACCTGCTATTCAACCATCCAGTGTCAGGGCACCAGGAGAACCATGAATTCTCCATGAATGTCCCAATTTGACTTTCTCCCTGGTCCTGAGTGCAATGTGTCACACATGAAGCTGTCCAGATCTCAGGGGCACTAACACAGGAGCCTCAGTGATATGTTCTCTGCTCAAAATGGCTGCTCTGAGGTAGCTGGGGAAGTTGAGGAGGCAATGATACCACACCAAATTTGCTCCCTAGCGCAACAAATGCTTCACTTGAGGGAAGCACTCTTTAAAAAGGAAAAGACAGCTGTTTAATCAGCAGTAGTGATCAAGGAAGGAAGCAGTGGCCTGACTGCCGGGGCCTTGCCTGAGGTGTACCAGGAGGCCCATCTGTCACATTTCACATCACATTGGATGTAGACTTTTGCCTTAATCCCCAGATGAAGTTGTCCTACAGTCACCATACTGTGTGTGTAAAAGGTGAATTTGTTAAATATACCCATTTAGTAAACCAAAATCTTTCTGTAACCCTCTTTAGATGTTTATTTTAATCTACTGGGAGGAAAAATACACAGAGCACTTACTAATGCCAAGGACCATTCTAAGCACTTACTGTGTATTAACTCACTTAATCTTCACAGCCACCCTGAGGCAGGGGCTATTATAAGCCCCATCTTACAGATGAGTAAACTAAAGCACAGAGAGGTTAAGAACTCATCTGAGGTCACACATCTAGCAAGGAATGGCACCCAGTTTCTAACCTAAGCTGTCTGGATTGATGCTCCAAACCACTATGCTCTACTGCCTCCCATGGAAGTGGCTCTGAGAGGCCCTGACCTGCCCCCTGAAGCTTTGCCCTGGCCCCAAAGCAGGATATTCTCATGGTCCCAGCATTTTCCCTTTCTGGATATGGCTATGATCCATGGGATGTTAATGATCCCACGTGAGCCATGGCTGGGCCCTATATCTGGATTCTAGGGTAAGCTGGTCTCAAAGCATCATCTGAACAAGCAAGATGGCCAACACACACACACAGCAGCCACACCTTGACCCGGTAGTCATCCCATTCTCTTTCCTCGAGGTCCCCTCTCACCAAATGCTATGATATCACATGTAGACACTTATTCCTCAGTCACTTATTTCCTCCTCAGGCTCAAAGTTAGAGTCTAGTTAGCATTAGTACAATTGCTTTATCTTACCGAGCAAGAGACACTACTGTAAATATGCAGGAATTTTAAAATATGCTCTAATAGATATTACTGCCCAATACTAAATTCCCTCTGGTTTATCACATATTTTAAGCAAAAACACACTATCTAAACCTACACTTACTCTGTCTTTTACTTCTTCTTTCCCAAGGAGTGAAAATTGCAATGTATTCTTTAGAAAAGTCCCCAAATGTAGGCTTAAACTTGGTCTCCTTTTCCCTCATTTCCTGAAGGCAAAATAATTACAAACAGAACTTTAAGAAATCATGCATGCATCGGGAATTTGGTCTTTCTTCTTGGTATCAGCTTATTCAGAGGCCAATCCCTTTGAGAAAAGCTAGTGGTTCTCTCGATACCAGCAACTCCAAACCTCTTCCTTTAACCAGACTGTGACATTGTCATTGTATATGGTTTTGGACCACCATGCAAGCAAGTCATTTTAAGCAGTTTTTAACATATCCTGTGACTGATGAGGAGTCAAACTTCATATTTCAAGCAGTATTAAAAATACAGCTATTTCCAGTTGACGTGTATCAAGAGATTTTTGTATGTTCATACCCTTGACCAAGTAATTCCACTTTGGGGACTCTATCCTAGGGAAATAACCTGAATAACAGAAAAACACTTCATGCACAAAGACAGTAAGCCAACTACCTAAATGTCCCTGAAATACAGGAATGGCCAATAAACTATCCACTTAAAGGAACATTTTATAGCCCTTGAAATAGAGTTATGAAAATTTTATAACATGGAATATTTTTCTCATGTTAAGTAGAAAGTTAAGATGAAAATTATATGTACAAGTTAATCACTCTTATGTAAAGACTAAGTAATTCTGACTCCTTAAGTAGTCTTAAAAGAAATAAGAGCTTGCAAGTCTCAAGCCAAGGGGCTCTAGAAGAGCTGTTGGTTTTTTACATCCTCTTATATAAGGTGGGATCCAATAAATACTTGTTAAATTAATGAATAATGAAAACATAGGTGTTCACTATTATCTAATAAGTTACAGCGTATGAATCTGCTGATATGCAACCATTCTGACCAATAAAAACAGCAATTTCATATGGTTCAGCTATACAGAGTCAATGAGCCTTGACCACCACATGTTGCACCAGAGCAAGATGAAATAACCTGAACCTCCCAGCAGTCACTCCCTCCTTCCCTCCCTCTCTCCCCTCCCTTCTACCCCACAGAAGTCAAATAATCAGCCTGAAGAAAATCCAACTGGATATTTGACACAATATTGCAAAAAAAAAATTTTTTTTTCAAAAAGACTTGTTGCTGACTTCTTCCCACATTGCCATCATCATGTAGACATACTTTAGGCTTAAGCAGGAGGAACACATGATGGTTAAGCTTTCTTTCCTATCTTGGGATAATAGATGCTAGATAATAATTCTCATTTCCTACACCTAGACACCTAAAGAGACAATTACCAGAGGATTTAAAAGATATAGGGATTTTTCTATTAGAAATAATCAGTGATTCCTTTTCAAACTCTTGAGATCACTCACTATGGTCTTCTGATTTATTTCCTTTCAGATATGTAAAATGGGAAAAGTTGAACAGACGCTTCCCTATTTTGCAAAGAAAGCACTTTATTTCTATAGATTTCCCTCTTCACAATCCCCTTCCCCACTCCCAGGCAATTAACAAACTGACAAACATCATAGGTAACCTGACTTGGAGGTGGCAGGGAGTGGGGTGGGGTCAACCTAAGAAGGCTTGGAACAGATTCAAAACAGTCAAGCAATATTTCCAATATTACAGACAGCTTTTGGGCACTATTCTACTGACAAACATTTTTTAGCAAAAAATCTACTTTTTATCTTTTCTAGTTCCTTTATGGCAAAGAATAAATATGTAACTGTGTCTAATCACCTTTGTAAAATTCTCACTTCTACCTCTGCCCTTTTCAGAGTTACAGTTGTTAAAATTCTTATCCAAAAAATTCTTATTAAAAAGGAAGGGAGCTAGGAGAATTATTTGCGAGAACTGCTGGAGTAAAACAATCTAAGTTACTCTCGTTTTTTTAAGTTTCTACAACTTAAAAAAGACAGAATAACAAATATGAGATGATTAAAGAAAGCAGTTGATTTGAATCCATGGTGTGGTCTCAGCCGTAAGTGTATATAGTCCAGTCTGCGCTTGTTACTGAATTGACAAAGGTTGATTGGCAAGTTGCTCTGATCTGATAGCAGTTTGTTAGGGGAGCTTAGGGAAAAAATCTTTAAAAATAATTCACTTCCAAGAAAAGGAAGAGAGATATAAACTCTGTAGATTTAAATACCTACCTATCTGCTTTCAGTGTCTATGAAGCAAAACAATATCAAATATTTATTTGAGAAAATGAATGAATCTAACTTTTATCAGCATTTAATGTACATTATTATGTTCCTATTGTCCAAAGACAGATGTAAGCTTTAATACAATTTAACCATATAAGGAATCAAACTGAGCTTCAAACCTATCCAGGGACTTACTTCATTCTTTTGTTATTCCAGTGACTTTGTTTGGATTTAAAACTCAAGACAAAATGAAAAGTATACTAAAGACACTAATATTATTGCAATCACCTGAAGATTTGTCACTATAAAATCACCTTATGTTTCAATTTAATTTTATAATTCCTTTTATAGCAAAGGAACTCTCTAAATCTTACCCAATGTTTTCATAAGGACCTTATTCAAACCTTGTATGAGGCATTTGCTCAATTAGAAATTAAGGGTCTACATTTTTGTTATTAATTTGGTAATATCAAATTCATGACTTATAAAATCACAGGGAATTGTTGGGAAAAGCACTAGACTAGGAAGATGTGATTCCCAAGAGCTGGTCTCTGTGCTTCACCACAGTGAACGTCTAGCCCCCCAAGTAGCATTAAATGAGAGTTTTGTTAGATGATTACTTAGTTTGCTTCTGCTGCTTCCTAGATTCTTTTAACTTAGTTGTACTTTCTAATTTCTTAATCAATACAATGGAAATGATAACAAAACCAAGTGAATTCTAAGCTGACTTCCAATATTAACTTGCCTACATTTCATTCATGGGCACTGTGGATGCCTGAAGATTTCTATCTACAAGTTCCAAAAGATATGATACAATTTCAGAGATTAAAAACAGAATCAGAAAAAGTCACCTCCTTGAACTGACATTAAAATAAGACAAAACAGATACCATTCATCATCTTTCTGGTAACTCACATAATGAGATGGTTTCAAATGTGGTGCCCACTTGGTTATCAGTAATGCAACTAATGTAAAGAATGTGTACTCTCACCTGACAGTTGGGGAAAATTACAAATCAGCATAAGCAAGAATTATCTTGTGGCTGGAAAAAACTCCTGAATTATTATGTTTACATTACTATCCAAGGAAGAGATGCCCCAATCCTGAAAGTCAGTGACAGATATCCAGAAAGATGAATTTGAATTCCACTAACATTTATTGAACACTAGTGTGCCATCCATTATGATTGGGTCTTTCATATGTTAGCTCATTTAGTCTTCACAAAACCCTGAGTTAATATTATCCCTACATTACCGATGAGGTGCACAGATGTCCAGGAACTGTCCAGGATCAGCTGCTTAGAATTTAACCCCCTTGTTCTCTGACTCCAAATCCCAATGTTTTTGCAATTATGTTACTCTTCAGAGAATGGGGGGGTGCGGTTTCTAACTATCCTAGACATGAAAAGAAGTAATCCATTTCCCTTTGTTATAAGTTTGTGCTTATAAACAACCTAACTTATTCTTCAGTGTTGGAGCAATTGTCAGTGGCACCCCTGTAAACACATCTGTATTTTTCAAACTTCTGTCCCTATGGTTTTATAGTATTTTGTTCACATAGGTTACATGATTTGAAAGGTTTTTGATGACCAAACAGGTTATATTAAATATTGTGTGCTCTGTTACAAAATCTAAGTCTTACCTAAAGATTCAAAATCAGCAAGTACTCACAGTAATATTATGAAATCATATAAATCACTAATGTGGCTATGATGATGAGTAAATAATTTAAATAAGGATTTAGACATGTGAGCACTGCTTACTGCTATTGGGCCCTTAATTTTGGCTACCTCCGCTGTAACTTATCAGAGTTGGTGAAATGATGGATCAGATGCATTTAGTTCAGACGCTATTGATATGTGGCTCTGCTCTCTGCTAATAGCATATGGCTAGAGCAACTACGCCTCAATGTTCCTATGATTTCAACATCAGAATGCCTGAGCAACACGAGATGACTCATAAGTCTGGCCAAAGGAAATGAAACTCATCATGCTTGTTAATATCTTGCCTTAATTCAAGAACATGTAAGATAAATTAGGTTTGCAGAAATATTTGACATAGCCTATGGGCATCTTATCACGACTTTCTTGGACTCCTTGACATCAAGTGAAGAACCACCAGGCTAGCAAACCTCTTGTTTTAAGTTAATATATTGCATTGTGTTCAAAAGTCATCATTCTGGTTTATAAATCATTCCTGTGCATTTAATTGGCACATGTTAGTTTTTTAAGGTACATGCCAATGGTTTAACTTTGACAGGCTCTCTCTGGATGATTCTTTGTGGGCAATAACAGTAATTGAATGTTTCAGTATCTCCATATCAAGATCATTTACCATACTCTATGACTCAGCATTTCCACATCCAGGTCTTTACTCCAAGGCTTAAGTGGAATCACAGAGAATAATGGAAAACTATCTAGTTTCCTGACAATGAAGACTTGTTTAAAACATAATACATTGTTCAACAAATGTTTGAGGGCTATTATATGCTAGGTGACAAAGATTAAGTCATGAATGAGACATATGGTTACTACATTCATGGAGTTGGAAAGATATATGTTCCAGTGACAATTATTACATAAAAAAAGACTCCAAAATTTTGTGGCCTAGAACAGCAACCATCTTCTCTATGCTTACAGATTGTGTGACTTAGGAATTTGGACAGGGCATGCAGGAATGGTTTATCTCTTCTCCATGATGTCTGGGACCTCAGCTGGAAGACTTGATAGCTAGAGATGACAGAAGGAGGCTGGAATCACCTCTAGGCTCCTTCACTGACATATCTGGGCTGGGATGAATCAAAGACTTGGGCTGGCAACCAGAACACCTACATGCAGCTTCTCCATGACTTGGCTACCTCCCAGTATTAGAACCCAACAGTCTGGTTCCGGAGCTCCCACTTGTAATGCTTGTTAACAGCCATAATAATTCTGAGAAATAATATTATAGATTATTTTACTACTGTTTCTCTTTGCTTACTGATATTTCTAAAATGGGAGGAAAATAAAGAAATGTTTCCTTGAGGTTGTTCCTGTACTCTCATAGGTTTCTACATGCAGTGTTTTCCAAGCTGGCCAGATCAGAAGAATCATCTGACACATTTGTTAAAAATACAGATTTAGGACCCCACCCCAGACCTACTGGCTCAGAATCTTCAAGGAAGGGGCCTGGATAGTTGTATTTTTAGCAAATACTTATAATTGAGTAAAGTTTGGAATCTCTACTATACTGTGTATTATATTTGAGGTCCCTCAAATCTTTGTGGCTTTTTTTGTCCTTCCTGCAGCTGTCAGAAACCACTCAAATAAAAGAAACCACCCAACCATGTAATGAGTGATTTTATGTAATAAGGAAGTACTTTTCTCCTAAAGGCTGATAAACATTTGATAGCTAAAGGATTCCTGGCAAGCCTAAAGCAAGATTTAGCATCTCAGAGTTGTAGTAACCCAGCAGTGTTTTCAGATGATGAAAGGACACGTGTGGGATGGGAGGTGGTGTCATCTTTGGAAAAAACAGTGTAGTGGTGAGAACAGACCACACACTAGTGAATTATACACGTCAAAGGAAGCAAATACATACTATATATTTACTACTTAAAAGATAACTTAAAATAAGACCTAACGTCCAGAGTTGTGAGAAAAAAAAATCAATTAGAAATGTGAATTGATTACATAATTTAATTTTCCAAACACTTTCTACTATCTGTTTTTATCTTGAAACATAAAATCCACAACATTTTTACTCAGATCAGAAAAGTAAATTATGAAAGCAATTCAACTGCCACTCAAGGATATCACTTATCTTATAATTATCTTATTTGGAGCAAGCACTTATGTAAATATCCTCAACTCAAGATAATCTTAATAACATCTAATATAGAAGAATTTACTATATGCCAAGTCCTGCCTCATTTGGTTCTCACAACACTCTAATGATCCTCACTGCTGTCAGATGAGGACACTGCAGTCATTTGCCCAAAGTTTCACAGCTAAGATGTCCCAGAGCTGAAATCTGAACTAAGTACAGCATTAAATCACCAAATGATGCCATAGTGACCTTCATACTAGTAAAAGCCATACAATCATTATATCTGGCGTGTGCATATGCGTAACATTTAATAGCCATAGAATTTGAGGTCAAAATCTATTTTAAGCAGGTAGACATACACGAACGAGGGAATTAGAATCATTATTTTAAAAACCATTATTAAAAAGTATTTTCAACTGCACAAAAGAGAAATTGCACAGGCATATGGAATATATAGTAAGTATTTGCCTGAAAGGCACAAGTAATTTAACTCGACAAATACTTATTGTATGAGTAGTATGTATAATATTTAGCTCCCATTTTTTTGGAATTTACAGTTTAGATTAGAAGGACAAGACACACACAAATATCAATATAACAAGAGAAAGAAGAGAAGAATTTATTCTTCTTTATTTAGCAAATACTTTCAAAAAGAAGAAATGCTATTTTATTGAGAAAGTAGGCATAGCCTTACTATTAAGCTATGACTATAACATTCTTCATTAAATTATGAAAATTGAGACTTCACCCAAAAAGGGTCAAGATTTCAAAATACCTCTAAGTTCATTCTAAAGCATAAACCTCAAAAACAATGTTATAATGAGGCTTCAATATATTTAGAATCTTAACTTTAAAAATTCACTTGGGAATCATTAAAATATTTACTGGAGTTCTCTTTCTCCTCCACTTCCATCAACTCCATCAACGCCTAAATGTCCTCTTTGCCTCTGCCAGGCATTCCCATACTCTTCTCAGGCTAGATTTCTGTCATCAAATTCCCAATTACAGAAAAATGAACCACCAGCTTGGTCTAGGGCCTGAGCAACCAAATGCTACAGATTAAAGTTTTCTGAAAGCTTTTTCTTCTCAAACTTCCTGAGACCACACTGAGACTCCTATAATGAAAGGACTAGTAAGGACAATGGACTTGAGGGCCACTTTCAGTATATTTTCAAGCAAATGTTCCTGGGTATGGTTTCCTCCACTACGAACTGAGGGTCTCACCTGCCCTTCTCAGCTCTCAGGGAAGCTGTGAGGATCATGGCAGTGAATATGGGATGATTCACACAGGGAAATGGAAAGGACTATGTAGAGGTAAGAGATTACTACTGTACTCTGGAAGCAAAGTCCTTCTCCTCCCCCCACAAAAATCTAAGAAACCTAAGCTGGTTTACCAATTTTTCTTCATCAGTGTATCAAGAATGCATCACTACTCAAGATGCCGTGCATGCAGTCTGTCCTGCCAACATTTTTAAGTCTGCAGAACAAATATAAATGGATACATGGAAGGGTTCCTGGCCTTGGTCCTACATAAATACAAATGCATTCTATTCATGATGATTTATATATAACCAAGCCATCCCACACATCTCCTTATAAGAAGGGTTAATCATGGGCTATTAAAGATACACAAATGATCAAGTAGCCTGCATCACTCTACTATGAGGGTGCAGAGAGCTCCACAAAGTCACATTTGGCAATGTTGATTTAACACCTCATAAAAAATCCAGCTCTTTAGAAAAGCACTCTGGTCTTCAAACTGGGGACATAGTGAGAAGAGTTTAAAATAGGTCAATTAGCCAACTTTTTTTTAAACCTAAAAGCTTGTCCAGAGCATGGTACAACAGACTTTTAAATGTTCAAAAAGAACTGTGCGTACTTTGTCCACGTACCAAGACGACTAGCAACTTTTCTCAGTAAACTATATTTTAGTTCCTAGTTTTTTTCTGTGTTCTACAGAAGAATAGGGTGATGTTTTCATCAAATAAAAATTTTAAAATATACCTACCCTTAAAGCAGAATAATAATTTTAGGATTAATATCTTTGCTCTGTTGGTAATATTATAGTTTCAAAATAGACAACACTGAACTATTATTTATGTCCAGAGAGCCTCTAGAACACTGTATAATGTTAAGAAATTATAACTTTCACTTTGGATTACACATTTTGGCAAAACAGAAAACTGAGAGTTTCATTATATTAATAAGTAAATAAAACCCACACTGAATGCAATTGGTAACTGAAAATTTTCCCAAAATTAATATCCTTGGGTACACTTTCAAAGATCATATGAACAAAACAATAGCTGAAATGTTTGTTCCATTTAGTCTTTTATCTGTTTCTTTAGGAATAAGAATCATAGTAAATATGTCAAAGTAACTGAATATTTTACATTAGAAACCTGATTTTCCTTAAAGAATTGTATCTGTATTCCCCAATTCTTGGAATTGAACAAGTCTCATCCTAGCCCCTGAAGCATAAGCACCTTTATCTCCTGACACAGAACAGCTCCTCTGGTGACTTGGAGACCAATGGGAAGGCAACAGACCTGGTGGGAAGGATTACATAAGAAGGAGCTCTAGTCAGTGTGGCCAGAGGAGTGTGGGTTAATGGAAACTGGGAGGTCATGGCTGCCTAGAGACAAGGTTGACTAATACTGCCACAAATCCTCTGAATTCCTTTTTCTCTTGTGCTCTCTCTCTCCCCACACCGCGCCCCCCGGCCAACTCTTGAATATATCCTTGGCCTCTGCAAACAGAACGAGCTCTAGGCTCAATTCTATGAATCATTTGTTCCATGGTGTTAGGATGTTAGCATCCCTGATGTAGGAATGATCCTTTATCTACATTTGTACTTCTAGCCCAATGCCTGACACAGAGTAGGTGCTCAGTAATTTTGGATGAGAAGTCTCAGCTATGACCTTAGAAATAGAATTGGAAAATAGACTGATTCCAAAAGGTTTTTAGAAATAGAATCAACAGGACTTGGCAAACCCTTGGAAGTAGAGAATAAAGATAACAGCCACGGATAAGTCAGATTTCCAGCTTGGAAAGGCATAAATTCAAGAACAGTCTGGAGACAGGCGCACAGTTTGGACAAATTGAATCTGAAATGTTCGTAGGCCAACCAGAAGGAAAAGGAATAGCAAGGAGATGGGCAAATACCTTAGAAGAGAATTCATTGCTGCACTGATTCAATTTTGGCATCTCCCATCTACAAGTCCCTGTCAGATACACAAATGAAAATAAGATCACGCAGGGTGAGAGTAGAGTATGAGGAGAAGAGAGCGCTAAGGACAAGAAGTGAAGGTGATACCTATGTCAGGGCCAGGCTGAGTGAGGGAAACAGACAGGAGAGGTGAGAGAAATTTAGATGGCATGGCATGGCATAGCATCGTGAATACATGAGCTGGATTAAGGAGAAAGAGAAAATACTAGGGAGAGGGCAAGCAAAACCACAAGGACCCAGAGAAGGTAGTTAGAGTTACCTTACAGGAGAGGAATGATGCTCTGCAGGGGATTTATTTCAGTAGGATAGAAAAGCACACTGCAGCAGATTAAAGAATAAGAGCGATTGTCATTTCAAGCATAAAAGCAAGAACATTTGGATAGGAACAGACTGTTGGAAAGTTGGGGTCAATGGGAGACCATGTCTTTTACTTTGATTTTCGAATGTCTAGTTCAATTTTTCATGATAACTTACACGATGCTTTATTGGATGGATAATTTAGAAGGCTTTTTCAAAAACACCCAAGAACATTTGCAAAGTAACATTCAAGACCACAGTTTTCTTAGTTTAAGGTGTCATAAGTGTTGAAAGGATGAAAATTTCATAAATTAGTTTTAGCTAATGGGTGAATTTAGTGGTCCAGCAACAGTCAAAAACATTACATAGCTACCATTGACCAGTGAGCTGGGAGTTTGTCCTTCGGTAGCTCTCATCTGTTTGAGAGCTGACTGGCAAGCTAATACATTTCCTCTCTAAGCAGTGCCTGTGTTGGGTGCAGAGGTGAATACAAGAGCTCTGGGATCAGCCTGCCTGTATGCACTTGGAGCAACCTAATGAAGGTCTGTATCCCTCAATTTCCTTATGAATAAAATAGGGCTATTGAAAGCACCTGCTTCATAGGATTGCTATGAAGATTAAATAAGTTGATGCATATTTTAAAAGCTTAGAGCAAAAGCAGATAGACAGGAAGTGCTCAATGAAAATCAGTTACTGTGTTCCATACATTTCATCACACAGATGGAAACTGGGTTTTTATGATGATCATCTTGGGGTCCACTCTCTCCCATCTGTGGTCACCCTAACTAGGATGATGCTTATTGACAGAGGTGTTACTCCTGAATTATCATCACAGGGCATGAACTTTATTCTTCCCTGAGCTCCATTCTCTTCAGAGGGGTCCTCCTACTGAAACATGACAATTGTCGGCAAATCAAGAAACTACACAGTGTTAGAGATACAGCCCGGGGTTATGGGACAGTTTTTCACCTTCAGAACAACCAGGGAATTGAAACTTGGCCTCATTAGTGCCATGTTGCCAACCAGCACAGCTAACTGAGCCAGGCATGGAGCGCTTTGCAGATTTTGAACTGTCTGAAAAATGTCAACTTGTCAAATCACTGAGGAAAGGTGTTAAGAACTACTGAACTTAACCATTATTGCCATTAGTCCAAGACCTAGACCAAGGCAGGTACTGAGAAATCTAGTCCTGACCTAGGACCAGACTTCATCCTAGGTTTGTGCTGGCACAAGGTTGGCATTCACTAAATGCCCTCTGGGTTGGCTGATCACTGAGACTAAGTTCCTAAGCATGCATAATAAAAATAGTAACCTGCCTAAAGATCAAAATAACAGTAAGTAGAAGGTATGTCAGTATTTTATATGACTCTGCCTGGCCAGTTAAGAACCAGGTGTTCAGAGCTTTAACTATTACTATATATACGGTTCAGAACAGATTTTTATATGTGCTTCCCTGAAGGTAAAGTACTTAGCCTTCTGAGTCAACTTTATAGCCTCTTTCTGCTTTCACCTTAATGGATAACATCCGTCTACAAATTTGTAACATCAGTGAATTCTAATAATGACTGGTGAGAATTCCATCCCTATTCGAAGGTTAAGACATTTTAAACTTCATTTCAGTGTAGCTTAATCTAAAAGTTAATCAACCTCAACCTCAGAGATTTAACAAAAACATGAAAGAATAGCTCTGAGACCAACCTGTGTTCCACTAAAAACCCTAAGAGAAAGTGAAGAGCTTGATCTCTTTATTGGATCCAGCACGGGGAGGCAGCTACTCAGTCGAGCTGCTGGCATGAACCTCCACCAGCCACATCAGGGAGGAAAAGTTTCCCAGGCAGCCTCCCGCATGGCTTATGAAAGAATAAAGACCCAGAACATTTAGCTCTTCATAATACCTCTAGATCAATCCTTGCAGTAAACACCAAAATTAAGAGCTAGGTTCCTTACCGTTTCACTTTAGGCTCTTTGTCCTGCTTTGTCTCCTGAATAAGGATGATGGTGAATCATTTCCAAGAGTTTCATTAAAATTCTAGACTCAGGTCCCTTAACTCACCAAATCCTTCCTTATTTGTCCCCATCCATAAAATATCTTATTGACAGGGCCAGGAAGAGTAGATGATAGTGAAATAAAAGAAGAAAAAGAAGGTATCTCTCACTTGGATCCTATATAGAAAAAATTTATATATACTCTCATTTTTAGAAAGTGAGTGCAAAAGAAAAGCATTCTGTAGTCTCATCAAAATAATTTAGGTGTTCAACAAACTTGAAATCAATGAGGTACTACTTGGGCAGTGAGATGGCAAGTATGATCAGCTCCTTCCTCTATGGCTGTAGAAACATGTGGGATACAGCTGTCAATCACAGATTTGAATGATACTCAGCTAAACTACTTGATAGGGCCATTTAATTTTATCTTGTGTTTATATTCTCAGGTGACTATGTTTTGATTGGAAAACACGATCTGAAACTTAGAAAGATATTTCCCAAGAAAGTTTCAGGATTAGCTATTCCAACCTAAATTTCATTCATAAAAAGGCAAATTTGTGTTCACTCTTAGTTTCTTTTATTCAGAAAATCATCTTCTTTGTCTTTGTTTTTATCCTACTGCCTAACAAACGTTCTCCCATCCTTGCTAATTTTGCCTGATTTTTACATCTTTACCGCTCTGCTCACTCTTCAAGCACCGATTACCCACTGTGTGCCAAGCTTTGGGCCAGAGATGGGAAATCAGATATTTCCTGCCATGACCCCTGCCTTCACAAAACTCATTTCCTACTCCTCGGTCAATGTGTTACCCCCATTATTTACAACCTGGGTTACTCCACTTTATGTCTTTGGAAGCTCCCACCACCTCTCCATTAGGTATCTATTTTGGAACTTACTTCTCCCTGCCAAAAATTCTTTGACCTTCACACAATTTTAGGGCAGGTATCCTATGTCTGTATTATACCACATCTTCCTCTTGTAAGAGCCATTTCTCTCCAAACTGTTAGCCTTGAACATTAGCTGCTTTTCCCAATCCTTTACATTTCTTGATAATCTTATAAAGGCCAACTTTATGCATATGTTCTAGAATACTTCAGCTTCCACTTTTGGGTGCTCATGCTTTGCCTACTTTTCTCTTCATGAAAACCTTTCCTCTTCTCCTCCACTTCCCAGGCTCTCTGCAATCCTTTCAATTCCTAATTATCCCTGCTGTTTCTAGAGACAAGAAATTGATACAATAAAACTTTAACTTTGATCTGGGTGATTTATCCATTCACATCACAAAATAGGAGGTTCAGAGAAAAAAACCTCTGACAATTTTGGTTATTTTGAAAGCAAAGTAAATTTTACAAAAATTCTTAAACCTGAAAGCCTATTTCTTTTATACATTCACTATCATATCTATGCAGCCACTCAATCAAAACCAAACCACACTGCAGAGAAACTTTTGGAAGAGAAAATTAAGTGCTTCCATTATTTGAGTGACTAGGCTCCAGTGCCAACAGGCACTTGAGTCTGATTCAATGTCAAGTTGCATCACTGCCAAGTCAAGGCATATACACCTGCTCATCCAGGGTGCCCTCCCATTAGCTCTTCTCAGGAACATCTGGACCAGATTCAAGCTACCTTGAATTCCAAAGGTACCCTGTAGAGTCTCTCTCTCTCTCGATCTCAATCCTTCAGGAATATAAGGTATCATTTGGTGCTTCAGAGCTTTCTGCTAAACTAGCAATACCCCCTTAGAGTTGAAACTGCTTTGTGAGCATTTCAGGGCCTGCCTTCTAGATTACTACCCATTAGTATGAGTGACAGGTGCTCTCTGTGCCCCTCCTACTCCATCACGTCCTCCATCCCACCATGCCCTCAATCCCCAATCGCTCCTACCTCTTTACCTCCAAGCATTCTTGGAGACAGTGAATTTGACTAACAGCAACTGAGTCCAAGGAATTCAAACAATAAACATAACAGCATTGCAAGTGTAATAAATTCAATGTTATGATAAACATAACAGCATTGCAAGTGTAATAAATTCAATGTTATGAATTGATCAGCAGTTCAAAATGTTAACACTTGAAGATGTATTCAGATGTGTTTATCTAAGTGTACATATATATTAAGGACCTCCTCCACACAATCCCCATTGTTTCTGTATCATTTATGGGAGCCATAAAAGGCAAACCTACTCCATACCATTCATTCTTCACCCTGCCCATCCCTGACATGTACCTCAGTTGAAATGCCAAAATTCCACAGAAAGCGCTTACTGGAAGGCCACGTGTAAAGCCACACAAAGTACACTGATAGCTTGCTTGATCACTTGTGAATTCAGTTATTCCAGCATAATGCCAGGCCCAGAGTATACCAACAATACATAGTCATTAATTAATTACAAAGCCTCCCATAACTGTAAATCTAAGAATTAAGAAAGCTCCATTAAGCAAAAATTAGATATTTAGAGTTTAACAGATATGTTTTTTCTTAAGGAAACTGAGACCCACTAAAACTAGCATCTCGTTGATAATAACTAAACCCATATTTAACTTTCAGGACTTTCCCATCCAATGGCTATATGACTAGAAGACAAAGAGCATACGGCCAATGAAGCTAGCTAGGGCCTTTAATAGGATGTTGGGCTTCAACCTTCCTTAAAATTCCCCATTTAATTGTTAATGCCATTATGAAATTTATTACTAGTGGCAGAAATGACCCCCATAAATTACCTGAGGCTTGACTAATTGAAATATATGACGGGAGTATCATATCTGTAATGTATTTGATTCAGAAAAGGTAGCTGTGTTTTGTATCAAACTGGATTTGGCAGTGCACGTAGGGCTTACAAATCTCTGGTGTCAGACTTGCGCTAAAGCGCCATTTGTTTAGGGACAATTTGGAGAACATGAGCGAGTAGGAAAGAGTAGGTCCAGATGTTCTGCTTAAGGCCAGGTGTGGCTCAGTTGGCCTGTTTAGTGATGAGGGATTTTCCAGAGCACAGGAAGCAGCACCTGTGTGAGATTACACACAGATTTAAACTCTTTACCAAGTTGAATGCCTTCTGTCTGGTCTCTTCCTAATTGCAGTGACCTAGACAGATGATCTCAGGTGGAACTGGCCAAACATACAGATTTTGCTAGTACTTGATTGAAAAATATAAAAAGAGCTCAGTTGTAGTTTGATCTTAAATAAGGAAGATCAACTACTAATATAATGAAATCAAAGTTGAGAGCACTGAAAAGATTAAAGCTCACCAAATTAATAATTAACCCAGGCCTTTTTATTACTGTTATACCCTTTCCAAAAAACAAACAAACAAACAAAAAAAAACGCCACCATATTTCCTATACAAATTCAACACCAAATCAGAGTAATACTGGAAAAATGAATTGCTAGGCACATGTGATGCTGTGTTGGTATTCAACAGGTCTTGGCTGTAAATTGGTTTGGTGTGTGTAGATGACTTTTGGCTGCCTTATTAAAGGAAAATTCTGCTAGTAAAAATACACAGCAGCCTTTTTTATATAGTAAACAGATGTCAGCCTTTCATTGTAAAGTATTTTTGATTCAGGAGATGTCAAATATTACTTTAACAGACAGTTCCTGTCTACAAAGAATATTTAACTTTTGTAAGATAAAATAGTGACTCAAAAGTTTTGGGGTCTTTTTTTACACAGCTAATGGTGCACCATTAAAACAAATGTCTTTGAAACTCTGGTCTTAGCACTTTAATTTAAAGATGATCTTTATGCATTTTTCCCTGGTGTATGATTTTGCAGTGGTAACTTTGCAGTTAAATTGTGTTGATCCAACAAAACCATCCTCCCCTAAGTCTACTGTGCTTTCATAAACCGCTGATTCCTCTTTAATTACTAGAGCTGTAAGTTCTAGGTGACAGAAAGTACAGCGGAGATGAACAAATCAAGACAGTAGAGCTGTTTCTGAAGCCAAAAGTATGTGCCAAGGACAGCAAAGGAAATAGTCTTTTCATTATCTAACAGCTTCCGTTAGATGTTTTTTGCTGGAGTACATGTCTCTTTTACTATAGAGTAATGATCCTTACCTCAAAGGGGAGTTCGGTGAGGACTAGATGAGAAAACATTTATTAAGCACTTAGTACAATGCCTGGCACATAATAATAGCTCAGTAAATATTAGCTGCTGGTAAAGGATCTAAAGGGCTGAACTAGGGTAAAAGCTAAATAGGTCATTCAGCCTATTTTTAGGATAAACCTTAGGCTGCAGATGCAAAAACAGTGTTTATGATTCACCCAGGGTCCATCTCAGCCAATTGTGGCTGGAATTCCAACAAAAGAGTTTGGAGCCAAAGCTTTATGGCAGTAAACAGTGAGCTTTTCCCTGGAATGCCCTCCTCCCTTCCTTGGACACAATCGATAAAGGATTAAAGAATTGTAACCATTTCTTTTCCACTGCCCACCCTCCTGCCCAAGCTCTCTTCTTCCCTCCCTCTCCAACTCTGCATCTCTCCTTATCTGTCTTTCTATCCATCTCTTTATCTTTGCTTCTTTCTTAGATCTGACTCACTGTGGACTTACACTGGGCTGTAAAATCCTTGAGGGCAGGATTCAAGCCTGTACAAGTCAGCCGAAGCCCCTTGCAACCCCCAGCACAGTACTGTGTGCAGAGCAGTAGCACAAGAAATACTTGACTCAATTTCTTATTGCTAGTGAAGAATGTTTTTGTTTTCTTTACACAACAATAACCAATGTAAAGGAGAGCAAGATAGGGCAGGAAATCGCTAGAACAGAGAAGCAAATATATGTGAAACCACAACCCAAGTTTTACATGAACCTAACCAAAAGCCTTCAAGAAGTGAAAAATATACTACTACGTAGCTGTGAAGTGCATAAAAGACTGTCATCTGATAAATTGTCGTCCAAATTAATACTGGATGTTTTCATCAAGTTGTTGCAAACAGTTCTCCCCATAACGCTGGTTACAAGTGGAAAATCCCCACAATGAGGCACGCCAACCAAGTTACTGATGTGCCTTATTTCTCTGCCTTCCAGAGTTTCAGCTAAAGGGCAGCAAAAGAAATTCCAATATAAATTCTTTTTTGCAGCAGACACAACAGCAATTATAGCTGACAGTGCTTCCACAAGTTACCTAGTGAAATTCCATCTTTATCCTCAACCAAGTCGTTAGAATTCACACTCAACACACCATCTTGTGAGAAATTCACTTTCTGTTTTCTCTAAAGTCCCCAAAATATAATCTGATTGTATGAATAGAATGAAATAATAGAGTTTCTTCCCAGCACTTTCAATTTTTTTTTTTTTGGTCTTTTTCTGATCATACCAATAAAAAAATTCAAAAGTGTTTGAACATAGGAGAGTAAATTAGAGCTGAATCAGGAGAGATGCCTTGTAGACAGCCACGGAGTGCGGGGTGGGTTACTGTGTGTTTATGAGCATTGTCAAGCTCCCATTGTTTCTAGGCAAAATGGTGATGTAAAAATTATGCCTCTGCTCTTGGGGAATGAAAATCACATAAACTGTCTCCTGTAAATCATATTTTGCTCGTCTAAGTGGATCAGATGGGAGAGCAGGAGAGGGGGCCTCCATGGCGAGGAGCTTTGATCATTTTGATCAAACACAGACCACCTATCAGCTTCCAAGTGCCACCATGCGTCATACACATTTTCAATATTGTGTCATAATAGCTACCAGTCATTGTCGTTGAGATAAAAAAGGGTTTGTAATTAAACATATGATTGGATCCAGACATTTTAATCATGCTATCTATTTTGCAAAGCAAGCCTGCTGTCTTTTCAGCAGTCCCCTGGAATCGCCCTAGGATGACAATTTGCATGCTAACTGAATTCATGTCCCGTGCAGATTGCACAAGGCCATCTGTTGCTGATTGTTTGGGTCCTCTGTTTTGCAGACTCAAATATGAAAATGTAGAAAGTAAAAGGCAAATTATGGAGCCCAGGGCAAGGGAGCAGACTGTTTGATTTTTCTTTCTCTGCTGCTATCCCTCTGGAGGAGACGATTACAGAAACGAAAAACGCTCCCCCTCCCCCCGTCAGTCCTCCTGGCCTTATGATAAAATCAGTGCCATGAAATGATGCTGTTTCCCCACTGCTTCTTGTCTTAGTCTCATTCACCTTGACCAGAAAGAGACCCCACTCCCAACTCCAAACACAAGACAGTCAGAAAGGGGAGGGGCTGCCCTGACTCGGGAGCGCAGACACAAGAAGAGACAGGGCCGAAACGTCCTCTGTTACTTAGAGAAGGTGATCGCTGGGCTTGCCAAACATTCTCCCCAGCCCAGTGAAGACTGGGGAATACGAAGTATGCGCAGGGGAAAGAGCTGTGTCAGGTAAACACAGAAGGGGTCATTAAAGACCAGAGTCTTCAAAAGGCCGTTGACAAACCTTGCCAAGGAGGACTTGCTCAGGTGCAGCCGTGGGAGAGCTTCCCCTGCTTCACTCAGGGCAAAGGCCAGGGACAGAACTGAGATTCGGAGAACATCTCCTACCAGTTGTCATGGGCCCGGCACCCTGAGGAGTGCGTCCACCTTCATTGTTCTCCACTCCTCACAATATTGTCCTTTTGGAAATGAAGAACCTACAATTCAGAAAGATTAAATAATTTGCTAAGGTTACCCAGCTAGGAAGTCACAGACCAGGGTCGATTCATATCCGGGTCTTTTCCCTCCGAGCACATGACACTTTCTTTCATGCCACGTGCTCCCCCACGCCTCGGGTGGCGTGAATCAACCTCTTTCTTCACTCTCCACACAGCACAAAGTTTATAACTTGGAAAAACCTACCCCTCTTATCTTTCATGGGATGTAGTCAGCTTTTGCCTTAACAGAAGATAGGCAAAATATTTGTTTCATTGTTTCAATAAGTCCAAGTTGAGGATTTACTTTTCCAAGTAACTGCAGGCTGCCTGGAGACGGGAGTGGAACATTTCAACCACAGGAGTTGCCTGAGTGGGCCAAAGTCACCAAGAGGGTAAAGGACACTGCTCTCCCCCGTCACTCTTCCACCCCACCCACTCAGCTCCCCATTTAAATCCAGACTCGAACACTACTTTTTGAGCACTGACTATATGTCAAGGACACACACTTGTATTAATTTGTTTGCAGCCTTAAAGCAAGCCCATGAGATAAGTGACAACAGCCCCTCCATCACCTGATCCTAAAGAAGTGAGGCTCAGGGAAAGGAAAGGGATTGCTGATGACACTCAGCTGTTGGAAACGGAGGCCATTTCCCACTGCCATGTCTGGCCCCATCATCTCGGTGCCTACTTTTTCTTATCCTTCCCATCAAACCCCATATCTCATATTGTAGACTAGCTCAGAGCCCTCATCCACTCATCATCCTCTCCCCCAGCATCTCAGCTTCCTCACCCTACCTCCAAATCCCACACCCAACTCCTTGCTTACAGCAGAGGTTCTCACACTTTATTGTGTTTAGAAATCACCCGAAGAGCTTGGTCAGTTTCCTATGTCCATGCCCAGATTCAGCAGTCCCCAGTTCAACAGGTCAGAGTGCGGCCTGAGACTGCATTTCTGACAAGCTCACAGGTGATGCCAGTGGCTACCCATGGTCTGGTGGCCACTCTTTAAGGGCCTCTGCCAGCCTGACTTCTAGTCTCTCTGCTACTTTCCCATGGCTGGAGGCCTTCCTCCTCTCCGGCAGAAGAGCTGAGATGTTTGGACCCTCTCAACCTCACCCTCACACTAACCAGGACTACCAGGAAGATGTGTTCTGACACCCTGTGCCCTGACACCCTGTGCCCTGACACCCTGTGCCCTGACCTGGCTTCAGTGGGAAGCCTCCATCCTCACAGGCTTACTTCTTCCTCTAGAAAGGAGCCCTCTCTCTAGGCTTTTAGAACTAGACTTCTGCTACTGGATGTAACCTTGAGCTAATGACATGAACTCTATGCCTCGGATTCAACATCTGCAAAACTGGCATTAAAATATTTACTTTATAAGATACAGGAAAGACCAAAAGAAGGAGCATAAGAGTGACATTCCCAGGACAACACCTGACCCGGAGGAGATGCCCAGACCACATTCGTTCTCTCGTTCCTCCTTTCCTTCCTCTCTTGGGATGTGTGAAGTTCAGCGCTGGCCTCCAAACGCTGCAGCAGCCACTCAGCGCAGGGACGAAACCGCCCAGACAATGAAGAATGGCGGCAACGCGCAGCTGCCACGCTCCAGGCATTTTCAGAAACTGTGAGGGTGGCCTGCACTGCTGACGGCTCTGTCGTTGGTGTATGGAGCAAGGGGAATTTGATTCTGTCGCACTATTTGCTGGATACTTTGAGAGAGTCACAGAAGCCAGGACCCTCAACGTAAGGAGAACTGGAGAGGCTAGATTTGCTCTCTGCCCTGGGACCTCCTCTCGGAGGATGTGGGTGGGAACCTCAAGCTGAGGGGGTGCCCCAGCTTAGCCCCTGAAAAAGAGCATTGAACCCAACAACTCTTTAGGCTTTTTCATTTTCTCCTTTTCAAAAATCCCATAGTCTTTCAAATTTTATAAATATTAACATTCTTGTAGTACATTTTTTATTCTCTTAATCTTTTAATTTCTGGTTTCTACAGTTTCATGGAATATTCATTATTCCCTGCTTTCTTTGTCTTCCTGCTTTTGCCATTTAGTCTAATTTAATGCTTTTTTGTTTCTAAATTTTGTCTACTTATTTTAATTTCATGTCTTTCATCAGCGGTTTTCCTTATAATTTTAATTGCATATACAATGCAGGATAATTTCAGAGAAATCACATATTACAAACAAGCAAAATGAATTTTTTTTTTAAATCATACTCCCATTCACCCAAAGATAATCATATACCACATGTATTTGTATACGATTCCAAACTATTCTCCTGGCAGAATATTCTGAATTTCCTATTAGGTTGGCTACTTTAATCCTTTTTAACAGTGTAGACTTTGGTTTGTTATTTTCCCAATTCTCTGGTTTAGTTTTCTCACCTCTTTGTTTTGCTGTCAACACTGTATTCTGGCTTTCCTTAACCCGACACATTTTTACTCCTCTATTAGTTTTCTTATACTATTTATGTTCATTCTAGCTTTTAAAATAAAGTCTTTGTTACTATTCTGATTAAGTTTTTCATTTACTTTGCTTGTTATTGTTTAGGAGTTTCCATTTTTTAATTCTTTTCATTCTGAGTTTTTGAATGACCCACAGTTAGAGTTCCCCAAAAGAGATGGTTAAGGATTCACAGCAGCCCAGCAAGCTCCTCATAATACAGATTGTAACCCTCTCGATGCTGAATCACCTAAAAGTTACTTGAAGCAAGTAAGTAAACCCATAAGTTGCATTTCTTCCCAAGATCATAGTCATTTTCCCCAAGTGGACATCATTCTTGGGCCATGGGAACAGTACAGCCCTCTTCCACACGTCTCCTCCAGTTCCACATTATGGTACTTATATGACCCACAGCTACGGTATAGATCATCACAGACATTTGGAAAGAATTGATTGCTACAAATTGGATGCCAAGGTGAGAAGGAGGTTCCATTCAGGCAGGACTCTCAGGATAAAGTCTGTCTGGTATTAACAGGGAACCTGAAGACATCAAAATTTCTAGTAACAGTCCATGAACAGAGCCATTATTACAGGCTCCACAACCAAGTTTTTGGAATCCTATATCCACTTGTCTCCGATCTATTATCACCAGTATGACTCACTATTCATTTAATTGGGGTCCCAGGAGACGCTGCTTAGCGTCTAAGTCTCCCAAACTCCACTGCTTTATTAAAAAGACCAAAGATAAGTTAACCCACGTGGAAGCAAATGTACTTTGTAGGGTTTAGGGCCCACAACAATGGCCTCTTCCATTTTTTTTTTTAAATCCTAAGTCTGTTTTCCAGTCCAAAAACCTTCAAGATACAGGGAAGTAGATCAAACACTTTCTTATGATAGAGCTAGATGCCGAATGGATTGGTTTGAGTTCCTGGAAAATAATCTGATTAACTTTGATTTCCCTGATTGGTTGTTTCTTTTACTTTCCACATCACATATGTACTCTGATTGGAGGCATATCCAAGAAAGAAATTCACTTTTTTGGGTGGGATTTTCTCATTGACATCTCCATCCACCAGCCCAATACCCAGTACCACAGTCCTCTTCCCCCACCCTCACTTTGTCCCGCTAAGGGCTCAGGTTCTGGGCATCCCTCATATATGTCAGTCTCCACTCTCTCCAGTTTGCAGTAACTATCCTTAGTCATTTAACTCTTCACTCACTATTTCTTGCCTTTATGTTAATTATTTGGGCTAAAGAGTCCTGAAAACTCTCATATCAAAGAGAACATAACCATTCCATGCTTTTATCTGACTAAATTAGACTGCTCATTTCAGGTCAAATCATGCAACTAATAACCCCCAAGATGTGTCATCCCAAACTCACTAGATTCTCAGCAAAGTCCCTTCTTATGAGCAACCTTCCCCTTGTGGAATGTGTCTGAATAAAAACTTAAATGTAAAGATCCAAAACAGACAGCTTTTCACCCACAGGTTAGCGAGAGTGCCATCTTGGCACTTGCATGGAGAAAATACCCTCCTGGACATGAGGACAGGACTGGACAGGACTGGCCTTCTGACCTCAGACCCTGCTGGGGGCTGACACAGCTCCTAAATGCACTGAGGGAGAATCTCTTCCTTCTAATCTTGATTCTTTTTCTCTAATAAAATGTACAGAATATGCCTTGATGTTTATGCTCAGTTGAAAGCCAAGCATCCCCACTTGTTTATTTGAAAACTCCCCATATTTTCCAATGCCAGATGTGGGTAAGAATTTTCCCTGCAGTTCATGAAATCATAAACCATAACATTCACTTTAGAAAGCATCTCGTTCAGTTCTTTTGTTTCACAGATGAGGAGACCGAAGCCCAGAAAAATTAAATGAATTTTCCAACACCACAGGATTAAGAATCCAGACCTCAGTAATTCCAGGTCAGAGATTTTCCCACAACAGACACAATTCTTCCCACACTCAGTGAGCATTTACCACCCGCCTGCCCCAGCCAGAGTCCTAGGGTCTGCCTGGATTTTGCTAAATGTAGCCTCCATTTCCTTGCCAACTTACTTGGATCAAGTTTCACAACGGTTGTGCATTCAAGCTGGGACATCTTCTGTGGCAGCTTTAGAAATAGCCACCTACTCCCTATTAAGGAAAGGGACAACACAAAAATGAGATTCTCCCATTACAATTGCACTGATTTCTACCAGCATCTGGTAAGGAACTGCTTCCCAGTATCTCTCCCAACTACACTACAATGGCAGCACCTCTGTCTTCATTTACAATCATTTGTCTTTCCATTTTAGTCAGCTTCATGCCCCAAACCAAACAACGCCTCACACATTATTAAAACAATGACCGTGTGTCCTTTATGTCACACACTCTCTATGATGGCAAATAAGCTGCTAATAAATTCCCTGTCTGTGGCCAGGTTATTTGTCCTTATTAATTGGGATACTGAAACCCACTCACCTGCCTCTCAGAGTGGCAGGACAGCCTCAGCACTCAGAGATTATCCAGAAATCCTTCAGTATCCGATTCTATCACCATGCAGCCAACAACTCTTCTACTGCTTCCTTCTTAGAACCTAAAAGAAGTTCATGTTTGATAGCATGGTTCCTCTCAGGATGACCCCAGCCAACATAACTGGCCTGATTTCCCACCCACCCTTCCCTGCCCCTGCCCCTCCCCCAAGGGCCATGTCAGTTACGCCTTGTTTCCTTTGCAATTTTTCAGGATGCCCTTCCTCACCTCCTCTGGTAAACCAGGCATACTTCAACATCATGGTTAAATATCTTCTCCTGCATACATAGCTCATGCTTTCTTCTCTGAGTTCCCATAAGGTTTGTAACATTATTATCTGTTTACAAGTCTTATATCCAAAGAAATACCTCTAAAGATATTCTTGGGAAGGTCAGAGGCTTCATGAACTATGGTTCTCAGAAATGCAAAGCATCCATTGTTGGTAAAGTTGATAACTTTGTCCTCTTTGGCTACATCTTCAGTTTAGACAGGGGAAACATCTGTATTCATTCACTGAACCAATATGCATCAACTGCCTAATACAACCTCCACATCATTCCAGGTGCTGGGGATAGAGAAGGATGCCGGGGGCCGATGGCCTAACACAAAAAAGCAGCTGTGTGTGGCCAACTTCTTTGTCCTTACTAACTGGGATACTGAAGCCCACTCACCTGCCTCTAGGAGCGGCAGGACAGGCTCAGGGCTCAGAGATTACCCTGGCGGAACATTGACAGGAATTAGTTAGGTCTTAGATCCATTAGTTTATCAGAGAGTTTGTGAAAAGGTGACCAGGAAGTAAGCTTTGGGTTGAAAAAGAAAAATACTAAAACTATTAGCCAGAAAAATACTACTCTCTCATTCTCTAACTCTGCCCCACTTGGTGAAACAACATGTATCACCATTACAGTTAAAGGAGGAATTGTTGAAGAATTGTTCCCTGGCTCAGGAGACTTTTCTCCCACTTCATTTCTTTGTGAGCATTTGCCTTTGAAGCTTCCTTGCTGCAAGACCTTTATGTTATACATGAGAGCATCAGGCCAACGACTTCTAAAGCCAGCAGGAAAACAGTACCAAGAGTTTTAGAGTTTCTGAGCATCGATTCCCCTAATGGCCCAAAAGTAAACTTGAGTGAAAGAGACTGCACTCAAAACACAGCAACACTTTCCCAAGCACCAGACAGGACTTGAGTGTGATGTCCTCACTAACTCAAAAATTGTTGGAAGGGTTTGCTTTGAAGTCCATTGCTGAGCACACCACATGGATGCCAAATGTCATCCCCTCCTGGCTTAAATCAGTGCCAAGGGAGACCTCCACCCAACTAGACCCTTCTCTTTTGACAGCCTAACACAGTCCTAACTGGAGAGTTCACCTCCTGCTGCCCACGGGGGAGAAGCGTCATTTACCAAATGCTATGAAGTTTCCACGTGAAAAGGCATCTATCTGAGTGATACGGCAGTCCAACCAGACAGCTTGCCAAGGCTTTCCTCTAGTTTCTATTTCCATGCCTGTATTTCCTACAGCATGAGTTTCAGTATTTTCAATTTACTAATACTTTCAATGGTTATGAAGATGCACCCAACTGCACATATAAAGGCGAGTATGGGGTTGGTTTTTGGGTGTTTTTTTTTTTTTTGCAGTTATAGTAATATCAATAAGAAACAATTAAAAGAAGGACTATATAAAACAGAAGTTGCCCATTGAATGCAAAGATTATACTTTTTATTTTAGACCCTTTCATATAAATCTACTCAAATATACAATAAACAGAATTAGGAAGCTAATTTTGTATGCTGTCACCCAGAACACACTGAAAAGAAAACTAATATAAACGCAACTTGAATTATTTTTGAAAAAGCCAAAAATCTACCTCAACTTTAGCCCTTATTTTAAACATTATATTAAATGAAAATCACTTAAAGGAGTGGGGGGCAAGATCAGTGAAGGGGATTAAGGGGTATAAACTACTAGGTATAAAATAAATGAGTTCAAGGATGTAATGTACAGCACAGGGAATATAGCCAACATTTTATAATAACTTTATATAGAGTATAAGCTATAGAAATAGCGAATCACTATGTTGTACACCTGAAACTAATATAATCTTGTAAATCAATTACATTTCATTTTAAAAAATTGTTTAAAACAAACTCTTAGCAGATATGATGGGCTATTCCTTGCAGTCTTTATTATTGTAGGTAAACTAACATCAGTCATACTCTCTGTGCCACTAGGAGAGCATTATGACCCCTGACACAGCCTATCAGGACATGATGGAATTAGCCACACTTACTAAAATGACAAGGAATTCCTTATGGTATCGCAGCAGCCTGAAAACGGTAGTGGAATTTCTCTTAGACCATCCTGATACCCAGCATTCAATTACACACTTAGAGAATCTGATTTGGTGTCATCATATCTACTTTTTTGTAAACATTTGAAACATTCTGCTATGTATTTTCACACATATATTTGATAATTAAATATGGAAACCCAAATAAATTCAACTTTCTAAAGCAGATCTCATGTAGTTTCTGAAAACCAGTTCAGAAATTGCTGAGCATTTGCCTATATTTGGAACATTTGGAACCACAGAACAAGATGAACGGCTGATTTTTTAAGTTTACCTAGAATGCCCTTCTTCTATGTTGTAACATTAGCAATAATTATAATACTACACATTTCTTACCTCTTTGCAACTGACAAAGTAGTTTTACATCCATCATCTCTTCCAAGAGACTGTAGGCTCCACCGTGACAGGAGTCAAGCTGTCTTGTTCAGGGTTATTTCCCTTCTGCCGGGTGCAGTTACATGCTAATTACCTCTACTTTTACATGATGAGTAATTTCATTCAAGCAGGCATGCCAGGTATAAATATTTTCATTCTAGAGATGAGGAAATAGAGGGTCAGAGAATTAAACGTTAATGTATATAGAAGTAAAATAAGTAAGGGCTCAAGCTGGTTCCAGAGCTAGGCCTTCTGATCCCAAGCCCATTTCTTTCCACTGACCTCACCATGTCATCTTGCATAAATTTTTTTTAACTAGCTGTTAATCCACAAACTGTTCGGTCTTTTATGTTACATGACCCACATGATGACCTTGTGAGAAGAGTATGGGACAGAGTTTTCCCATTTTGTTGATGTGAAAACTGAGACTCGGGAGGGTCACAAATCAACCCGCTAATAAGCGGCAGGCCTAGAACTAGAGCTACATCTTCAGGGTCTCTGCTCATCACCCATCTCTCTGCTTCTCCTGATCCTCTTCCCAGCTCTCCAAGAGGTGGCTCCCATCTCCACATGTACTTACAGTAAGTCTGCAATGGGTGGGCAGGAGGCCAGGCACTTTGGGATAGATACACAGGACCCACAACACTGCCTCTACCGTCCAAGGAATTACCTTCCTACGGCAGGTTCAGACAAGAGCATGGCTGATCATATGACAGACCCAACCATGAAAAGCAGAAAAAGGGGACAGAGAGAAGGCACAGGAGTCTGTCAGTGCAACAAGGAACTAAGGTATCTAGGGCCACAAAGTGCAACCCTGATCCTGACTCCAGTTTACTCTCTAATCTTGGGTAAGACACCTACTTTCAATTTCTTAGCCTGTCAAATCGGGAATACAGTGTACTGCTCACAGCAGGAGGGTGGATTTTGTATAATCTAGTCTTTCTTTTTAAAGACTCTATACCTTACAGCTTAAATTTAAATAAACTATTTACATAAATTTGAATAAATTAATTTGATTTAAATAAACATTAAAAGTTGGAAAAGTTACTTTCCAACTTTTAATCAGAACTGCGTCCCTGTAGCACAAGCCTTTTCATGTATCCCTCACTATCTGAACCCTCATCTTGCTCAATGTGCCTCATTCATCGAATGGCTCCTATTTGTCTAAATGGTGGGTCTCTGCAGAGCTGTGTGTCAGAATCATGTCCGTGGTTTTAAAAAATACAAATGCCTAGTCCCCACCCCAACCCAGATGACTTATATTATCCTTTTTTTTTTTTTTTGTCAACAGAATGAGTTGGGCTCAAAATCATTTAATAATGATAAATATCTTTGTCTCTGTAATTTCCTATAGTGAATTAAGGCATTTCAATTTTCTCTATCTAGAGTCAATAAACAATTGTCTATAGAGAATTTCTAATTTAATTCAAAATAATCTGAAATGTTCTCACAACTTTTTAGGTGAATAAACTGTGCACTAAATTCAATGGACACTAAAAATAAAATTAATGTCTTTCTTCTTGGAGGAGGGTTAGTGAAAAAGAATGAGAATGAACTTTGTTCATTTTAATAAATAATTATTTTTAATTGGTGAAAAGGATACAATGTCCTGGTAAGAAGGGAAATGCTCATTAGCAATGACCAATATAAGCTACTATAATGAAATATACATTATATAAAATATATAATGGGAAATAAATGCAGTGGCTACTTTAAAAAAAACATGTTTTTGTTAGGTTATGGTGCTACTTCCCAAAAAAGTGAGGAACACTGGAGTTTGAAACTGACCACTTTGTCACTAAACTACTTTGACAATCTCAATGGCCTGAATTTGTAAATGACATGAAACAGCTACTACAAGAGCAAAATTGTCTGATTCTTGTTACTTTGTGGTTGCTCTGTATTTCAGTGACAAAAGCAGTTTCTAGAAGTCACTGAGAATCATATATGAACACATTAAGTTTTTTTTTTCCCCCATGAAGTACAGATCAAAAGGACTCCCTGAAGCCATGTCTGTCCTTTATTTCTGCTAGCATAATTGCTAATCTATTTGGTAGAATACTGGCATTTCACTTTTTTCTAGGCTCATGATTATATTACTTTTTTATCTTTGCTGTCTAAAATGCCAGCAGTACACTGGAATAGCTCAGTGACTTTGGTCATAATAAAAACTTAAAATTAAGAGTGACACCTAGATCTCATGGTATGGTTGGGAACAGAAAAAAATAGATTAGGAACTAGCTATTTATTTATAAGCTAGAGCAAGTTGCAAACAATGAGATAAAAGAGAAACTAATCTTTGGGGGAAATTCTCAAAATTTAAAAAAAAAAATTAAGTTTCTCACTCTGACACCAATTCAGTGCACAGTAGTACCCCCTTATCAATGAGGGATATGTTCCAAGTGGGTGCCTGAAGCCGTGGATAGTACCAAACCCTATGTATACTAGGTTTTCTCGTACACATACATATTTATGATAAAGTTTAGTTTGTAAGTTAGGCACAGTAAGAGATTAACAATAATGATTAATAAAATAGAAAAATAATAACAATATACTGTAAAAAAAAGTTATGTGAATGAGGTCTTCCTCCTCTCTCTCTTCTCCCCCTTTCTCTCTGTGTGTATGTTTCCCTTTCTCTCTCTCAAAGTATCTTATTGTGCTGTACTCACCCTTCTTCTTGTGATCATGTGCTATGGAAAAAATGCCAACGTGATGAGGTGAAATGAGGTGAATGATGTAGGCACTGTGACATAGCATTAGGCTACTGTTGACCTCCTGACCCTAAGTCAGAAGGTGGATCAGCTGCTTGAGGTGCTTCTGGATCACAGAGCCAGGATGATGTCAATGTTTGGAGGCCAGGAGCAGACACTGCCAACAGTTGGGGTTCCTGGGGGGACAGAGTGGGATGGTGTGAGATTTCATCAGGCTACTCAGAACAGTGCACAATTTGAAACCTCTGAATTGTTTACTTCTGGAATTTTCCATTTAATCTTTTTGGACCACAGTTGGCTACAGGTAGCTGAAACCATGGGAAGTGAAACCATGAATAAGCGGGGACTATGATAGTCTGTTCTATCAGAATTCTTCTGACCTGTCAATATTCTTCATTTTCATGTGTTCTCACTGAACTTTAGGCAATCCCTAGGCAGAATAAAAGTACAGAGGGGAAAAGTTTCACCAACAGCTACATTCATAGTATTACACATGGGAATGGTCACAGACCTTCTCAAATGCCACACTAGTGATGCCAAGTGATAAGCTCTCCTGTTGCTCAAAGCACCTGCATGTGAATCCCCTGGGGTGCTTGTTACACTTGTAGATTCCTGAGCTCCTCTCTACAGTGCGGTAATCACAATCTCTGCAGGTGGAGCCCAGGGATCTGTACTTAATACACCCTTCAGGCAACTCTTAATAAGAAAATTTGAGAACCAGTGGACCAAAAATGGACGAAAAGTTATTCATATTATTTCCAGTCCTTTAAAGAAACTTGAGATGTTTGCATCTGACTCTGACCCTCAGGAACTAAATTGTGGCTCACATCTTAAGCTCGGTAGGGAAGTACTCATTTTCCATTCCAGTTTAGAAAGCATTATGTTATGAGGTGGGGGTGAGGTGGCAAACTATCAGTACAATTGGAGGCTTAAAAGCAGAGTCCTCCTTGAGACAGTTGAACTCATTACCTGTAATCACTCAGAGAGGAAGTACGGTTACCAAAGAGCATGCTAAATGCCCACAGGTCCACAGGAGGCCCTCAGTTGAGATGCGCTTAGTGTAGAAATTGGATGATTAGAGAGTGCGAGTTCAATTAAATTTGAGGAGCTATGAAGTACTGAGAACTATACAGGGTGCTAAAAGGTTGTGCCTAGAAACCTTTGTTATTACGAACTATGAGAAAAAGAGCTCTTTTGAAGTCTGAAGTTCAGAGTGCAGCTTTAATGCTACTTCAATGAAGGCAGCATCTTGGCTTTGCTGACCATTGTTTAATCTAGTAATTTTTTATTGAAAGTAGCTCAGTTACAGGTAACGTAGGCTCTTCACAGGGATTCAATGGTTGGAGGCCAGGGAGGGGGGTAGAGATTCCAGCTCACCAAATGACCTAAAGTATATTTTGTAAATTCTTCTTTTAGCAACAACCCCAACCATTCTTTAGTGCACACGTTCAAAGGTAGAACTCTGGAATGCTGTGACATTGTATTCAATTTAAGTTTTGTTTCTGATGCTGGAGACAACTCTACTTTGTCTTCCCATTGAAATCACTGTAGATAAAAGCAGTGCATAACACTGAGTCATTAAAAACTACTAGGCAATTAAGATCTGCTCAACTAATTAAAATAATATAGATATCAAACTTTCAGGTCTTAATAATTTTTCTTGAACTTGTAACAAAGAATATCTGACTAACTGGTGGCTCATATACCTCATATCTTCATTTTACATCTGAAATGAAGAAATCCAGCCTATTTCCACAGCTTGTACATTCTTTAATGTCTTCCCAGGAGAATGCGTGAAGAGACATTCTAGCTGTGACATGACTTTTATCGCACTCCAAGTATTTTTCAAATGAACTATGGGAGATACAAAAGTAGGAAAAATAATTCATTCGATGGGTTTTTTTGCATGTTTGCTAGGTTTCTAGATGCTATTTTCTAATGCTTGACATATTTCAGTGAACAACCAACAAAGGACAAAAACTGTGCCTCCATTCTACTCAGGAGAAACACATGATAAACATAATTTTTTTAAAAAAGTAAACTATAGTACAGAAGATGATGATTAGTGCTGTGAAAAAAATAGGGCAGAGCAAGAGGGTTTGGGAATGAGGGAGTGGGGAGGTAGGCTGTGATTTAAATAGGATTATCGGGGGAGGCGGGAGGCTATAACTCAAGTGGTAGAGCGCATGCTTAGCATGCATGAGGTCCTTGGTTCAATTCCCAGTACCTCCTCTAAAAGTAAATAAATAAATTAACTTAATTACCTCCCCCTAAATAAATAAATAAATAAATGGAATTATCAGGATAGTCCCAAATATAAAGATGAAGATTTGAGTACAGACCTAAAGGAGGTGAGGTCATCACAAAGCAGTATTTATGGGTAAGGGTGTTCCACAGTGCTGGAAAGGCTAGTGCAAAGGCCCAAAGGTGGGAGCCAGACTGGTTGGTATAAGGAATTACAAAGAGGCCAACGTAAAAGAGGAGGAAGATGAGAGGGAGTGGTAAGATATTAGATCAAAGAGTAATGGGAGGAAGTGGCAGATCATGTAAGGTCTTGCAGTTCATTGCAATGATCTGGTTTATCCTTGGAGAGAAGTGGTAAGCCACTGAAGAGTTTTGAACAGATATAATAGAAATGCACATACAGTCCCAAGACCCTAAAGCAGCAAGCCTAGAGTCAAATAGACTTGGGTTTGGATTTTCCTTCCACCTCTGATCAGCTGTATATTCCTACTCAATTTTCTCATCTATAGTAAGGGGTAATCCTTGCTTCAGAGAGTGGTTATAACTATTTACTCAGGTAATGTTCCAGCTGCCTATCCCAGAGATTGTGTTGTTCAAGATGGTGGCCAAAAGGTATTTCCATCCTTTCTTTTAAAAATCACAGCCAAGTAACATAGCAAATGTTAACAGAAATCTGTACCACAATATAAAGACCAAACATAGATGGAGAAATGGTAAATGGCTAAGACAGAGGAAGCAGAGCAGACCTAAGACTCTATAAAGGGAGACTGTCCCCACTTTCATGATAGCCCACATCACCCTACCACACCCCCTGCCCATGCCCACTCTGAGATATTAAGAAATTGATACTAATGCAAAACACCCTGATCATTTTTACTATAACCATTGCAGTAGTTATTAATGGATGTGCCCTATATTTATTTTTGAAATGGCAATTATGACCCCCAAAATGCCTGTTCTAACTCTTTCACTCACTCTTCTGTAGCAATCCAGCCAAATATACCATCCTCATCTTAATCTTCCTAAAGCCCAGCCTTGAACAATATATCATTTGGTCAAACATCTTAAAGGAACTCTTTTGCCCACAGGAAGAAACCTACACTCCTTAAGCAGGTCCCTTGGTATCTCTCCAGTATGTTCTTACAGGGCTTAAACATAAGACAAGACACTAGAAACCTCTTAGAAGAAAACATAGGCAAAACGTTATCCAACATAAATCTCAGCCATGTTCTCCTAGGGCAGTCTACCCAAGCAATAGAAACAAAAGCAAAAATAAACAAATGGGACCTAATTAAACTTAGAAGCTTTTCCATAGGAAAGAAAACCATAAGCAAAACAAAAAGACAACCTACAGAATGGGAGAAAATATTTGCAAAAGATGAGACTGACAAAGGTTTAATCTCTGGAATATATAAACAGCTCATACAACTTAAGAAAAAAGCAAAGAACCCAATCCAAAAATGGGCAGAAGACCTAAACAAGCAATTTTTCAATGAAGAAATACGAATGACCTACAGGCACATGAAAAAAAATGCTCAATATCACTAATTATCAAAGAAATGCAAATCAAAACTACAATGAGATATCA
The DNA here is from genome assembly GCF_009834535.1 of Camelus ferus. Taxonomy (NCBI): domain Eukaryota; kingdom Metazoa; phylum Chordata; class Mammalia; order Artiodactyla; family Camelidae; genus Camelus; species Camelus ferus. The sequence goes on from NC_045724.1 coordinate 13,382,342, forward strand.
CCTCACACCAGGCCATCATTCAAAAGTCCATGAACAATAAATGCTGGAGAGGGTGTAGAGAAAAGGAAAGTATCCTGTGGTCGCCTTGGAGTTTCAGGATTCACATTAACATAGTAAAGGCCTGACTAAAGAGGAATGCTTAACTTTAACCCAGTGTTTCCTCAATTTACTTAAACCAAGAAGCCTGGTTTCAATAAGTATCTCCCTAAATAAGTTTTCTTCAGAACACAGTTTGCAATACATTGCTGTATATTGTCTTTAAATAGCATATAATTCTCCATTTCATAGCATAAATTTATTTTCTTTTTATCCTTTGTTGTCTTAATAAAAGCAAAATGTAAAACCCCTCTAGATGTCATTTTATTAAAATATCCAGATCCGATGATTTCAGACTCTTGCTTGCAGGCAAGATTCTGGTGCCAAGGACAGGCCAGTTAAGCAACACTCCCCACAGGCTGCCTTACTGGGCCCTACGCACTTCTGGGTGGGTCCCCCCAACCTACCTGGAATCGTTCCCTGTGTGAGACCCTACAGAATTGCTCTTAGGCAGCTCTACTGCTCTTCTGGGCAGTCTGCACTCTTCCTTATTTTCCCCAAATTCCAAAAGTGGTGACCATCAAGGGGAAAAAAATCTTAAGGAAAAATAAGGATCTACTAAATCACTTTCTTATCATAAACTTGTGCTCTTGGACAACAAGCACCAAAGAAATCTGTAAGAGGAGCTCTGTGCCCAGCAGGGCCTCACAGGCACTGGACTAGAATCAAGGCTCCTCTTCCCGTGCCTCTTCTACATGCTATTGGTGATGATGGAATAGAATGGTTTAGAGTTTAGACTCCAACTGAGACTGCCTGAAGTTAGGTTTACCTCTTATTAACTCAGTTTCCTTGATTTCATTATCTGTAAGCGGGGCTAGTGTAAGGAAGTGTTTAAAACAATATTCAGAATGGAGTCATCTCAGTATCTTCCATAACTCCTTTATCTATAGTTCATCTTTCTCTGCATAATAATTAGCTTCCGCTTGACCCAACAAGGTGGCTAACTTCTTTGTCCCCTTTCAATCAAAAGCCTACTGTCTACAAACCTATGGCTCCCAGTTTGAATTCTTGCAAGAGAGAAGTTGATTCACTGCTGGCCAGGGTCATACAATCTGTAAGGATACCCCTTGCTCTGGACAGGAAAAGCATATGTATTTTTTCCCTTATGAGATTTTTAACACTTTAATAGAGTGGAAAAGTTTTCAGTAGAGCATGTCTCCAATTCCATAATATACAGTGGAGAAACAGGATTTATAATTCACCGTTTAGTGCCCTGCAAGGTTGGTGTTTTCATTCCTTTTCTTTTTGGATGAGAAAACCAAGACAAAGAAAGGTTGAGTTCTTCAAGCTTAGCTGAGAGTAAATGGCAGAACAAGCATTTCATTCTAATTTTATTAACTCCAAAAATCACTATTTTTTCCATATAGCCTCCCTATATTAATTATTTAACATAAGTTCACTTTTACACAACCTTTGCAAAACATAAGAATTCTATTGTGACTTGTATTATTACTTGGTCTGTAATAAATTTTGTCTGTTACTTGACAAATGGAATTTCTCTCATATTAGTTTCCCTCTAATCTTTTGATTTCTACTCTATTTACTAGGCTTCAATATTAATATGACTATAAAATTAGCTTCAGCTTAATAAAATGTCTACTTGGGAAGAAGAATTATAGATTATTTTAAATCATTTTTATTAGCTTTCTTAAAATAATATTTGTGCATGATGTCACAGTGTACTCAGCAAAGGTATAAAATGATAACCTAAAAAATAAAATTCTTACCAGATTTGTCCTTGTATCTTTGTCTTCAATTCTCTACAGGAAAGTAATTTAGAAAGAAAAAACAGGGGAAGAGGCAGAGGAGAGAAAGGAAAAGAGACAATGATTTCTCTGTGGCTCATCCTTAGAGGTTATGTTCACACCTTCAAAATAGATAACTTCTCAAAAATGTCAGAATCATTGTTCAAATACAATGTACAAGGATTGTCCATTTCAGTCTTTTTTATGATAATAGGAAATTAGATGCCATCAAAAGTTCATTGTGGTGACGTCACTTAGGTCTCACCTGCTTAAGCAGATCTCCACAAAGGCTATTCAATCTGAGCACTGTAAAAGTCATTTCCGTTTAAGCAGTATTTAAAATCCCAGAATGTTAAACTGACAGACCACCAAGATTATTTAGACAATGTGTCTCATTTCATAGTAGTTGGTTAGTAAATAGAAAAAGCTAATTAAAGTATACAATCATAAAAAATTACTACATTCATAAAATATGATTTTATATTATTTTCTTAAAAATACATAAATCTACACAAATTTGTATTTTTTGTCATTGTTGGACTAAGGGTTTCTCTGTGAGAATGGGTCTTGATTAGAATTTCAAATTTTCTTTCTTATATAACCACATCTACAATGCATGAATACATTGTCTATGATTTTCCATTTCAATTTCTTTAAATTAGAAAATTAAGGACATTTTCAAAGTAGTCTGAGGGCAGAAAAACTTTAGAATTTTGTCATTTATTTTGAGTCTTTTACAGTTGTCTTACACCTAATTTAACAGCAATTTCTTTTAGCAAACACTTTTATCAAGCTTTTTTAAAGTATTCAACTTGGTTTTAGCACTCCCATTTAAAATGTTTACATAATATTCAATTAAATAACATAATGGCAATACCAATATGACTGGCATGCAGAAATTTCAGATAAACTCAGCCAACTCCAGGAAAACATGCAACTCACCCAATTGGAGTAGATGTACCCAGGAGTACCAGGAAAAAGCATGTTACCTACAGTTAGCTTTCAGTGTATCAGAAGCATCAGTGAGTGTTACTTATTTGTAGAGATAATGGCAAGCTTCCAGTAATCCAGATAATTAAATGGAGATTGGTCAAGAAGCACTTCTACTATTGGACCATTACTGAGTTTTGGGATCTGGCCATGCCAGAAAAACCACATGTAAACATAATGAAACTCCAGCGGAAACTCCGGACACCTGAAGTTCAGGTGAGTTTCCTGGCTGGTGATATACACGGCTGTGCCAGGAGGGTGATGCCTACTAAAGACACAGAGGCTTCATGTTTGGGACCATCCCAGGCCTCACCCTATGCATCTCTTCATTTGGCTTGTTTTGTATCCTTGGTGATAACATTGTAATCATAACTATAGTACTTTCCTGAATTCTATGAGTCATTCTAGCAAATTACCAAATTTGAGATGGAGAGTGGGAACCCCCATATCTGTAGCCAGCTGGTCAGAAGTACAGGTGGTCTGGAAAACCCTGAAGCTGGTGGCTGGTGTCTGAAGTGACGGCAGTGTTATTGGAGGGCATCCTTAACCTGAGAAGTCTGTGCTAATTCTAGGCAGTTGGTGTCAGAATTACATCACATTCTCAAACAGAGAGGTCCCAGGACACTGCCAAGGGAAGTGAGAGAGCTGGAGGCACAGGCAAATTTTAGAAATTCAGGGATTTCATCTCATACCATATCAAACCTATTAAAATGTTCTCACATCCCCATATTAAGTAACATTTTGCTTTAAAAAAGCAAATAATTTTGTTTTTGAAAAATTTTCTATACATAACTCAATTTACTATTACTTATACTTTCTCAGAAATCATGGTGAATACTTGATGTGAGAAGAATCGAACCTATAAATTATTTTCACATGTAATAACATTGTTATAGATTCTAAATTTAGCAATTAATGAAGGGCATGATGTTACATTTTATAGATCTTTCATTTAACATGTTACTAATTTCAGTTTTGTGGTTTTCTTATTTTGAGCCAATTACTGTATTTTTTCAGTTCTCAATGGTTGCATAGGCTCTTAAATACATGGTTTAAGTTCCGCAGTGTGTCTTAGGTGCCTAAGGTGGAATGGTTCTGCTGGGTATCCCAGTAGCTCTGTTGGGTGGGAACATGCAGTCAGCATGAAGTACTTATCTTCACCATCTTGAGCTGCAGTAACAAAACACCACAGACTGGATGGCTTAAACAACAGAAATTTACTTTCTCACCGTTTTGGAGGCTGGAAATCCAAGATCAAGGTATCAGCAGATTCTGCTCCCGGTAAGAGCCTTCTTCATGGTTTGCAGACAGCTGCCTTCTTGCTGTATCCTTACATAGAGGAGAGAGAGAGAGAGAGAGCTCAGATATCCCTTCCTCTTCTAAAGACATTAATCATGTTGGATTAGGGCCCCATCATTATGACCTTAATTACCTCCTAAAGACCCAAATACGGTTACACGGGGCAGCAGTTAGGACTTCAACATATGTATTTTGCTGGGACACAATTCAGTCCATAATAATACAGGATAATTTTGTTGTTATTCATTTATATTTTATTCTTTCCCTTTCCTCATTTTAAGCAAATAGCTAGGCCTCTGGGCACCCTCTCCTTTGAGGCGTTTGTATCGCAGAATAGAGCAGAAACTGCTTAGAGCTCACCACCTTTCCTGGCTTTTGTTTTACAGAATCATTCTTTACAAGAATTATTTGAGATGACTGGGCTAGGAAAGAAGGGAGCAAGCAAATGTTTTCAACAGAATTAAGAGAGAGATTTCACAGGACAGGGAAGAGAGCAGAGATGATCAGACCCCACAGGATGGTGACAGGATTTCAGAGGTGATGACTATGAGGGCAGAGAAATTTCCCTGGGTCCCGCTTGACCTGCTGACAGCCAAGAAGCCTGCCTTTGAAGCAGTGTGTATGGGTCTGAATGATTACAATAGCAGTGGCAACAATGGGAGACTGAAGATTAGAGGTCCTCCGCTTCTCCAGGTACCAACCATATAAGCCCCCCAGATTCTTGGTACAACCATGAAAAGGAAACGAGCCCTCCATAATGATGGAGTTTTAAATGCCCTACCACTAGCAGAGCAGGAAGAAAACTTAGAAAATAGAAGTAATTTCATCCATATAAAATTTAAAGTGACATTTCTTACACACCAAAGTTTGTAGCATAAGCTGCTCTTTCTCTGAAGACAAAGGTATCAGCATTTTGCTGCCAATGTGACTGTTCTTGGGCCCTGGAAGGCCTTCACTCTAGCCGTGTGGCCCAGTGAGGCAGGGATTACAGTCACTTCGACTTAAGGACGAAGCATTCAACCACTCATTAAACAAATATTTGTAAAACACCTACTACGTTCAGAGCACTGTGTGCTTCTTCTAGGGAAACCTTAGTGTGCACAATGCCAGCCTGTCTGGCCTCTACCAAGAAACACAGACATCACACAAGAAATGACAGTAAAATGTGACACACTAAGTGACGATGCAGGCAGTCCACAGTATTACGAGCGCACAAGGAGACCTAGCCGAGCAGTCACAGAGGGTCCCTCACAGGAAGTAGCTAAGAGCAAAGGAATGAACAAGAAGTAGCCAGGCAACAAGGAGGAAGGAAACTAGTCTAGGAAAGGGGAAAGAATTCTACTTACCAAGTCTTGAAGGACCAGTCACTGAAGCCCTTTTAGGTCGTCTAATTCAAGTACATGCTCCACATAGGAACCTTCTCCATGGTATACTAACACATTGTGGCCCAAAATTTGCTGTAAAAATATGTCCCCTAGCTGATTTACAGGTATATTCACCACTTCATATTTGAGGATTTAAACTAGAAAAAGTAAGGGTGGCTCTTGGATGTACCAAAAATGGCTGGCCAGCAAACGTTGACAGTCTGACCTGAGGGCTGTTACGTGGACACAGAATTATATTGACACAAAGAACAATAATAAGTCCTAGTAATGATACCAGGAAAGTGAAAATATCCCTTAGAAAACGTTCTCTTAAAAATAATTAAAATGTGGGGGGAGGGTACAGCTCAGTGATAGAGTGCATGCTTAGCATGCACAAGGTCCTGGGTTCAATCCCCAGTACCTCCTCTACACCTCCTCCCTAATAAAGTAAAATAAAACAATTAAAATGTAAAAGTTTGGATCTATAGTAGCTTAGAAAATTCACATATTTAAAATGCTTCACTCCCAATAATGACAGACTCTACAGTCATTTTTATACATAGCAATAAAAAATATGGAAAAGGAAAAAGGCATATTTGGGACAATGGCTTCCATCAAAATAGATGAACTTACAAAAGACAATAAGTAGATGGCCATCTTGTTCCTCAGCCTCATCTCACGGTCAAATCCCAAAGGGAGAAAAGGCAATGCAGCTCTCCCCTTTTAATTCAGTCCATGGCTCGTTGGTCAGAATTTAGCCCATATGGTACTGGTCTGAGTTTATCCTGAAGAGAGAAAATCATTTTGATCTACATTGGGTAAACTTTTCTCTTTAATCAGCGTGGCTGGTTTTATTACATGGTTTGAATTTTGCTTATCTGTCACTCCAACTACTACCACACTGTGAAAAAAAATAAAAACATTTTTAAGTGGATATAAATTACTAGCTTTACTTACTCTGAGCTGATTTGATGCCTTTTCACTTAGCTAATTCTTGTTTTAGAAGCTTAATTTTATGAGTTTATCTTACACATTTTCACCACTTACCTCTTCTTATTGAAAGTTAAACTTCTGGCTTGCCAAAAGGAATATGATCATAAACTGGTGCTCAAAGCCAAAAGCAAGCAGCATTATGAAATTGTGCTCTTAAGTCCTGGCTTTACATGTTTTTAATCTTGGACTCTGGCTATTAAAATATGTGTAATGTGGTAGTACCTCACCCTCTGACATATGGTGAAACAGAAATCCCAGATTCCCAATTAATACAGAAAAGGAGGGAGAAAAAAAAAATGAGAGAATGAAAATAAGAGACATCCTTCATTTCAAACACTTCTGTAGTTATCAATGTGTGTGATTCTACCAAAAAAAGAAAAAAGAAAAAGACTCCTGCACATTGAATCACATGTACAGGAAGTTTGTCCCTTAGACTGTACATTAATATTTATTAAACCAGCCTTTTGTTAAGATTTAGCCATTTCACAACATAGAGATAATGGTGCAGTCACTCAAAACAAGTACCCATTTCCCCTTCTTGAATAAACTTGCCTGGCATTCACAGCCCTGCCAGGATTTTTTTTTATTTATTTTTATGGAAATATAGGTGATTTACAATGTTGTGTTAGTTTCAGGTGTACAACAAAGTGATTCAGTTATACATATACATATATATTCTTTTTCAGATTCTTTTCCATTATAGGTTATTATAAGACATTGAACTTAGTTCCCTGCACTATATGGTAGGTCCTTGTTGTTTATCTATTTTATGTATAGTAGTGTGTATATGTTAACCCCAAACTCTCAATTTATCCCTCCTCCCCCATACTTTTCCCCTTTGGTAACCGTAGTTTGTTTCCTATGTCTGTTGAGTCTATTTCCAGTTTGTAAATAAGTTCATTTGTATCTTTTTTTTTCAGATTCTACATATAAATAATATAATATATTTGCCTTTCTCTGTCTGACTTACTTCACTTAATTTAATTTTCTCTAGGTCCATCCATGTTGCTACAGATGGCAATATTTCATTCTTTTTTATGGCTGACTATATATTCCATTGTATATATTATACACCACATCTCCTTTATCCAGTCATCTGTGGATGGACATTTAGGTTGCTTCCATGTCTGGCTATTGTAAATAGTACTGCTATGAACACTGGGTTGCATGTATCTTTTCCAGTTAAGAGTTTTCTCCAGATATATGCCCAAGAGTGGAATTGTTACATAGTGCAGTTACTCAAAACAAGTACATATTTCCCCTTCTTGAATAAACTGTTGCCTGGCACTCACAGATCTCCCAGGATTATTCTCAATTTCAATCATCTTAATAGCATTTTTTCCACTTGCCTTTGCATATCTTCAGGTCTTTCTTTCATATCAAACTTCCAAAATCAAGCCAACGTTACCTATAAGGTATTAGAGGAGACAATTATTGATTATATGCTTGCCTTCTTCTGCTTCCTGACTTAAGTTTCCACTGTTCTGTTTTTCCTACAGCATCGTTTCTATCCTTCTCAGCAACTGCAGTGGAATGAGAGAAAGAGCACTTCTTTTCAAATAAATACGGCAAAGTCATGGAAAGGCTCCCACTGGCCAGATGTGGGTTTCTCTCTCTGCACTGTGGCCAGGGGGGCTGGAGGGATTTGGTGAGCAAGTCTAGCTCATGTGTTCAGATTCAGAGAAGCCCAAAATGAGTGGAGTGAAAACATGCTGTTACCTGAAAGAAAAATCTGGGGGCTGTTTTCAGAAGGGGAAACAGATACTGAGCTAGCAAACACAATTTTTATCTACTATATCTCCTAAGCAAATTTTTTATTCCAAGATGTAATTAAAATTACATATGATTTAATATATTCCTTAAAACCACATATTGATTTATTTAAAGTAACATAAGTAAATAAGAAAAAGATAAATAATCTAATAGAAAAATGGGCAAAGTATACAAACATACAGTTTACAGTAAAGAACAAAAGACAAACGCTCCATAAATATAGGACAAACTGTTTGGCCTCACTCACAATAAAATCAGAACAAGAAAGAGACATTCTTCACTTATCAAAAATAAAATCACACAATGCCATTTTTTAATCTTGAAAATGCTTATAGTTGGAGGATACCCAGTACCTGCAACTGGGCATAGGAAGTGGCCTTTAGTGGAAGTGTTAAACTGGTGTAAATTGGTAGAGAAGGATCTATCAAGTAACTGTCAAAGCTAAAACCCCTGACTCAGCAAGCCCAGTGCTAGGAATTTACCTTATTGATATACTTGCAAAACTTCCACAAGACATGCATACAGGGACAGTCACTGAAGTGTAATTAAACTGCAAACTAGCTACAACTGAAAACAACCCAGTGTCCTCCAATAGATGACAGGATAACTAAACTGTGATATATCTTTATGATGGAATACTAGGAGGGCAGGTAAGAGAACTGAATAGCTAGCTCACTGGGGGAAAAGCTCCCAGATACCAAAGTAGAGAAAAACAAGGGCAGAACAGTGTGCTTCATATGACATCTTATGTGTGAAAAGGAAAAAGGTTGATGCATATATGTGGGAATGTGCACATTTTTCTGGAAATACTCAAATGATAATAGGAATTATCTTGCAAAAAAGGAGAAGGGTCCCATCTTCCATTTTATACACTTCTCTTCTAATGATGCCAAACCTACTAATGAAACATACCTACTAATGATGTTTCCAACCTTTTAAGTGTGTTCGTTTTTTTTTTTTTAATGTCAACAGGGATCATCTGAGTGGAAACAACACAAATCATTTTTATATTTTCTTTCTGCACTTTTCTGATACATAAATAAACTGATATGCATTATATATATTTAAAATATATACTTAAAAGAAGAATAACTGATGGTATATTGGCATAACTTGATATATAAGAAAATAGAATGTAATAAAATGGCAATAATTGGGAGTTTACTATATAATAGGCAATATTCTAAGTATATGTATAATTTCATTTAATCCTCAGAAAAACATTATAAGTACTTTTATTATCCTCATTTTACAAATGAGAAGAATGAGGCTTAGAAAAGCTTAAGTAACTTGCCTAAGGTTCCTCACTGAGTGACAGAGCCAAGATTTAAACTTAGCCACTCTAAGTCTAGATACCACCAAAGGGTAGTTTATACTGAAAATGTAAATAGAGTGTACCTTGCCTTATTTACTACTGAGTCCTTTAATTTCTAACTCCTCTTTCAAGTTCCCTGACCTAAACTAAATGTATAGAATTGAGATGACAAAAAAATCTTGCCTTCCCCAGGATGGAGAAACTCAAATGAGAAGATTCAATACATAACATCCTTTAAAAATCATGACCCACTCCTCAACTCTAAAGTATTGTTCATATACAATGAGACCTCCCGCAGGACTGCAGGCTGACAGCTTAGTAACTGCATTTCTGAACTGGGGGAGGGCCTTCCACACCGGAGAACAAGCCTGGTTTTAGCAGCCTTCACCTGGGGATCGCACTGGGCTTCAGCTCCTTATTGAGTCTTGAGCCCAGACTATGAGGCAATGGTCTGATCCTCATTCTGAAGTACATAAAATCCAAGAAGGTTAACTAATTTCCCTAAGGTCACACAGAAGTCACTGGTGAGGTTGGAATTGAAACAGAAGTTTCTTAATTCCCAGCCACTGCGATGCTCCCAAGACAAACTCTTGTTGAATAAATTACACACGGACACAGGGGCACTTTACAATCCCATGGAGGAGAATCCCCAGAAGCAAAATATTTCATTTTAAATTGAAAGATCTCAGACTTACAAAAGACTGATGTCTTCTCCAGCCAGCAAATATGCATCTCAAAGAATCTTTCAGGAAAGTCTCCTAAACATTCTACATAGCACATCTCGTCTCTAGCAACCGACCTGAAAAACCAGTGAAGAACAGTCAGTACTGCTATCTGGCAGGCAAATGTGAAAGGACGGATGTATAAGAACAGTTTTCCCTGAAAGCATCGATTTGGTATGTGATTTTAAATGACCAACACACCTGCATAGAGCTGTAGGAGGAGCCCCACGATGTTCACTGAACGGAAATGAACTTAAGGATAAAGCCTACAGAAGTTGGGTCAAGGTCAGCCACTCTTCCTAAGGGTCATTAACCTCCGATCCCTAAATAAGACCACTTTACAAATCATTAAAATAATTATTTTGATGGAAAACAATGCAAAGGAGTTTAGCACAAGTCCACCTCAGAAAATTTGCATGGAGCAAAGATGATCCTGGCTTAAAAAAAAAAAAAAAAAGACTTCTGCAGAGTAAAATTTTGCAGACATACAGGTGGAGCAGGGAGGGAAGAAAGTGTTCCACACCCATGTGGTTACTCTGTGGGCAGAGAATAAGCAGGGAGACTCTCTCCCCTTCCCACCCCTAACTCCAGCCCTCCTGAAATACCAGACAGAACTCTGAGGCTCGCCTCTCTCTAGTGTATACAGCATGTCCCAGGCTACACGAGTTTTAAGGGCACTGGGTCATCTAAATCTAAGTCAAAATATGCCAAGTAGCCTGCCCTGCTCTCACCCAGGACCATGTTTGCAAAACTTACCTCACTCCAAAAGCATACAAAGTTCCATGGATTGTCCCTCAGGCTGTGGAGAAACAAAATGGGCGATTACCTCCCACGTAGTTCTTTATATTTCTTCCCCCCAATTTCCACTTTCCATAAGAGTTGCCACAATTCTTCCCTTAAAGAAAGACCTCTGGCCAAGCTCGCCTTCACTCCTCTGGGCTCTTTCCTGCTTCTTTTCCTGCCTTGATTCTTCCTATTTGCATCCCCACCCCTTGCCCCCCAGGACTTCCCCACTTCTCTGGGATCCTGTCAATCAGCCAGCAAAGGGGGCTGGTAGAGCCAGAGGCCAAGGCAGGCAGAGCCAAGGTGAGGAGAGGGGACCAGGATCCAAATCAGGACCCTCCTGACTAGAAGGGCTAAAGCTGGGGCAGGACTGACTCACGATCAAAATGGAAACCCACTCGCAGCCAGTACTTCTTCTGTTCCCCTAGTTTCCTGGAATGGAAATAGTAATCATATCAATTAAATCAGTTTCTATGAGGAAAGCACAGAGCTGAGCATCCTGTTAGTGCTCGGGTAACGCCCACTATTACCATTATTCTCCTATACACTGGACCCCTCCACTCCTGCATCAAAGTCTAGCGCAGGTGAAGGAAGGAAAATGCTGAAAAGCATTAGTTTGCCACAGTGGCTCTCACACCGTGGCCAAGGACTAATTTTATTTTTAATTCCTGTCTGTCCCTGGTTCTACTGTATATGTCTAGAACTCAGCTCAGGCCACACGCAACTCACCAGGAGAGTCTGACAACGAGCGAAGAACATGTGAACAAGTTGAACCCTATTTAACGAGATGAGTTCACCAATCATGAGTTCATCCTGCTTGGATGTCACAGTGTCATATTATTAAAAATATTTCTCAAGTCTCGTTCTCAATTTCTAACACGGACCAGTAAACAAAGAGTCCTCAGACCTCTGTATCACAGTGGGAAGTGATTGACTAGAGATCTTAAGCAGAGTTCTACCAAGCTGGATCATTCTGAGTTCCAGAAGTCCTTGAAAATGTACTTAGCCTTAGAGACAACTAATACAATTCCAACCATTTCTTCAAAGAACCAGAGATACGCTTACTGATCAAACTTCCATGACCCTGTCTCCAACCCAGGCCTTGGGCTAAACAATCTGTGAAGTGGGCAAAGCCCCATGGGCACCATGTTTCTTCTGGTGCCTAATCCCTTCCCACCCTTTCTCCCCAGCCCACCCTGGCACAGAGATGCACTGAAATTAAGAACAACCCACTCTCACAAGAAAGCCATTTGATAAATGAATTCATGCTATCATATTAGGAACTTGACAGAGGAAGGGAAGGAGAGGGGATAAGATGGGGATTTGAATTGCAAAATAGTAGTAAAGGAAGAATAATGTTTAATATAAAGAAACAGTAAACACACAATCACAAGTATAGGTGAGAATGTGGAGAAACTGAAACCCCTTTGCTAGTGCCAGTGTAAAATGGTGTAGCTCTTTGGAAAACAGTCTGGCAGTTCCTCAAAATGTTAGGCACAAAATTCCCACATGACCTAGAAATGCTACTTTTAAGTATCTACCCAAGAGAAATAAAAATACAGGTCCACTCAGAAAAAAAAAAAAAAAAACCTGTACATAAATATTTAAAGCAGCATTATTCATAAGAGCTAAAAAGTAGAAATAACCCAAATGTCCATTTACAGATGCATCAAAAAGTAAAATGTAGTGTAACTACATGATGGAATATTATTCAGCAATAAAAAGAAATGAGGTCCTGATACATGCTACAAAATGGATGAAACTTAAAGATATAACAAGTGAAAAAAAAAAAGTCACAAAAGGCCACATACTGTATCATCCCATTTATATGAAATACCCAGCAAAAGCAAATTTATAAAGATGGAAAGGAGATTAGTGGTTGCCTACCGCCGGGGATGGAGTGGGTGGAAAGGAATGGGGAGGGACTGCTAACAGATACGGGCTTTTCTCTTTAGGAGAACAAAAATGATCCAAAATTAGATTGTGATGATGTTTGCATAACCCTGTGAATATCACAAAAAGCACTGAATTATACACTTCAAATGGATGAATTTTATGTTTGTTAACTATATCTCTAGAGAACTTTTCAAACAAGTAAAAATGTTAGCATTTAGAAAAATCTATTAATGATGAGGTTTCATGCTTCAGTTGGGAGACTGGTTTGGAAGTGATAGAGATACTTCCAGAAGCTTCACACCGTGCAGGGATAAGCCTTATGTATAATATATGTAAATACAATTTTAAAGCTGCAGAGACAACAAGACTGCAGTACCTTCCCTTACAACGTGAAGAGTGTTGTTATCCTTCTATAGAGATAAAGATTTCCTCTTTTCTCAAGACAAGTCTTCTTTATTTAAAATGTTTTCCTTTTTTTTTTTTCATTTTAAAATGGAAATGCATGATCCAAAAACATATAGGAAAGTGCCCTCTACACACGATCCTAATCTATCCAAGCATGTTGGCCTATGTTGACATTTCTAGCTCTTGAAAGTGGGAAGACATTGTTTCTAGCAGATGGGATTGCATTCTCTTCCCTTCCAGAAGTTGCTAATGAGTTAGAGGCCACAGGGCCTGAGCACTGGGAGGTCCTACAGGAAGAAAACTCCCAAGGATGCTCCAGAGACCCCTGTATGGGAGCCAGGGCAGGGCTGTCTGTTTACTCCTCTCAGAGACAGCTTGTACTGATAGTTGGGTTTATAGGTCTAGGTCCACTTAACCTGCCAAGGGAGACACTGGAAGGAGCATTCACTTGGGATTCACTTTGGGGTGTCCTTTTAAGTATCTACCCTGGCAAAGCGAGGTTCTGCTGGGGGTTCGGTGTTTGCTTTTTCATGGCACTCCTCCCCCTTCCAAAATTCACTTCTCTCATCTTCTATCTATACAGTGTCTTCAAACAAATAACAAATTTCAGGTACACATAACTGCTTTGCCATTTACAGATCATTTGCAATGTAAATACAATGAGCTCAAGAGTATTCTTGTGTAAAGTGCTAACAAATATTTGTTCTGCTGAGGAGAGGCCCAGCCCTCCTGGCCGGGAACAGCCTCTGTCAGGGCCTGAGGCCTCTAACTCTGTGTCCCCCTCACACTTTGGCAGCTGAGGCAGGCTGACCTCCTAACTCAGTGAAATTGAAAAACCATTTAGTCACAAACGGATATTTAAACAGTTTCATTCCTTGGCTTCTCTCAGAGTCTATGTTTCTAAAACAGAATTCAGTTTAGGAATAAAACTGTGCTTTCCTTCATGTGCTTGCTGGGCCAGAGCAGCCCATATCTGAAGCTGTCCTAGAGGAGAGGTGACCACTGTTGGCTGAGCCCTCCAGACCTTCTCCTGAACTCATGGTGCTGAAGGTGTCCTGGGGTAAAGGTGCCACTAAGTCACAATGAAATCTCACCAGGAGAGGAAATGATAGGTAATTTCCTGAATGACAGCAGTCTGGGTGCAGAGAAGGGAGGGGAGGGGAAGAGTAGGAGAGGGAAGGAAGAAAAGGGAAGAGCTTCTCTGCAAGGGAAATACCAAAGTACACCACTCTTCCCTTGGTATCCCCAGGGGTTGGTTTCAGGATGCCTCTGCAGATACCAAAATCAGCGGACACTCAAGTTCCTTATATACAATGGCGAGGGACATTCAGCCCTCTCTCCGTATCCACTGAGTGCAACCCAAGGGTCATGGCAGCCAACTATATCCCAACTCTTCGTGGTCTCCCACTGTTCACGGTCTGTCCTCGAAGGTTCTGTGACGTGCCCTAGGTTGCCCCATCTTACTTCTCCCTGCTCTGTAAGACCCAGCCACACTCACCACACTCCCTCCCTGGAACCAGGTCTGGGCTGCCTGCAGCCTACACTTTGTTTTCCCTCTTCTCTCTGACTCGATCACACCACGTCATCCATCAGATCTCAACCCAGATCTCTCAGGAATTGTTATAATTTTGCAGCTGTGTGAGTATTTGATTGTTTCACTCCCTTAACAAAACTGTAAGCCCCTGAAGGGAAAAGTTTGGAAATACCTTCTCTCCCCATCTTGCCTTCAGCAGGGACTGGGGCATAATAGACATTTAATAAGTATTGAATGAATACATTAGTGAATGAATAAATGTAGCTAGGACTCAACTCAGGTGGGTCCCTTCCAAAGCATGTTTTCTTAAATGGACGTTTGCTGGACAGAGAAAGCCCAGTCATAGAAAGAGTTAGGGGAAGAGCACTCCAGGTGACAGGGTTACCAAGTCCGAAGAACTGTGTGCTTGAGAAAGAGAAAGGCAGCCAGAGAGCAAGGGGGTGTGACTGGAGGCCAGAGAGACAAAGAGGCTCCACTACTTACTAGCTGTGTGACCTTAACCTCTCAAAGCCTCATCTAAAAATGATAGCACCTACTTTATAGCACTGTTATAAAAGTTATATGAAACAATCCATGAAAGTACTTAGCCTGGCACATAGTAAAAAGTACCTAAAACTAATGCCTTGCAGGATCTGAAATCTCCAAAATATACAGACCTTTATCTAAGAGAGATTTTTCTTTTTCTTTCTCTTTCTCTTTCTCTCCCCTCCCTTGTCCCCTCCTCTCTTCCCCCTCTCCTCTCTCTCTCTCCACCCCCATACTTCTCTACTATTTCTTTCTTTCTTTCTCATAACCTCCCAACCTACTGGAGTATATTTGAAAATACACTGGCTGTGACCCTAACATTGCCCCCATCCGCACTCCACCACATCCCCCAACACACACACAAGTACTCTGCGGCAAGGTAATCCCTATAAATTCCAGGTTCCTGTGCTGTTTAGCTGATCACTGTTTTAAAATAAATCTAAAAGACAGAAAGAAACACACTAAATCCTCATTTAACTTTCCAGAGGTGTTTTTAACATTTATCTTCAAATATCTAGGACTTCAAAGTTTCTCTGTACAAGCAGTTAAGAAAAAAGGCGAACTAACAGAGAAAGCATCAATAAGAAAAACAGAGTTTATTTGGCAATGGTGCAGAAATATGCTGCCTGGGGCTACTACTCATGAAAATACATTAAAAAGAGATCCCAGAAAAGCCTTCAACCATCAGGTAAAAGGGTATAAAAGTACTGGGTTTTTTTCACATTTGTAAATATTCAGGGAAATTTTTTTTAACTTAAATATGGAGACATCCCAGTCTATACATGTTTGGGAGGCAATCCAGCAGCTCGCTAGTCAATTCTAGGGGTAGATTGTCAATATTCCATATCAGTTTTCTTAATTTAAATAGCTGGTGGCAGCAGAAAAATTCAGTTTAAAGCTCATGGATTTGCCTATTTGCTGCTCTAAGAGCCATAAACATATGTATCTTTGGAAAACTATCATGTGTTTTCAACTTCCTGAAGAATTCTTGTAAAGTATAACTGAACCACATTACCCTTTGTCCTGAGCTTTTATGCCTCTAATGGACAAATTGGGAGGAGGCTGAGAACAAATGTGCTATTAATTACCCAGATGGCTTTTTAATAGAACCTTGGATTATTCTTCAGCCACTAAACATTGTCCAGAAATTTCTTAATAACGCTGGTGTGCAAGGCATTCCTTCCAGGAGAATAAAGATCTCATTGACTGGCAGGCTCAGTTATGTCAGGTTAGTTTAGGAGACGGTAGACAAAGAGTGGGTATTGTACAGACCAGAGAGAATGACAGACCATATCTGAGCTGCCCAGTCTCCCCAGCAATGACAGATTTTCTAATTCACTGCAGATTCTCACAAAACTGGGTGGTCAGCTTTGGAGAGAATCAACAGTGGGTCTATTGATTCTGGGTGGGAGCAACATAATTCTGAATTAACCTGAATTGAGTCAATACAACAGAGAGTCTTGGTATTGGATTAAAATTAGGATTAATACATTAAATGTTAGGTCAGAATGTTAAGTCCCAGTGCTGAAAGGCCTACATGAAATAAGACAAATACAGGCAGGTATTTTAGCCAAAGGATAATTTGTACTTTTAGACTCTAGAAAGGCATCACTGACACAAATGAAACCTTTTATGACAGTACGTGTTCTGATACGGTTTTTTTTTTTTTTTCTTCTTGGGTTATAAGCAGTCATTTTGAACATATGCCTCTCTTCTTAAGTTCATCATATACATATATATAGAAGTGATGAGAGAGAGAGAGAGAAGCTTTCATCTGACACAGTAATGGTTGCGAGACATCCTGGCTCATTTTTTGTTCCCGCTTTTGTAAAATTATCTCGCCAAGGGCAAAATCTGCTGCTTCAGGCTTTCCAAGTAGACAGCAATTAACTTTCACTGTGCTCTTTCCCAGACGAATGCTGTTGTTAAATCATGAAGGATGCAAACAACCATTTTGAATATGTTTTCCCAACTATGGAATGAATGTATTTATATTTAGGAAAATAAGACTAGGTCTAAATACCTCACAGTTTCCTACAGTAATTATTTTAACATAAAAATTCTAAACTGTCTTAATTTTCAAACCACATTAAAAAAAGAAGTCCAAATAGCTATGTCTACAGAAAAGAATATGCATATTTGTTGCAAAATAGTCCTAGTACAACCAAGCAAAATAGTTCCCACATGAGCTGAGGTAAAAGTACTTGAAAGCAATAAAACTGAATGTAAGATTTTGTTGGATTATGTGTTTTCTTAAATATTCCCATTACTTGGAATGCCTTCCTCTTACTCTATACTTCGTCTTGCTAAAAAAATGAAGAGATAAAAGATTGAAATGACCCTTAACACGTTAAGAGAGTACTTTTTCTCATTTAAAAAATGAGATGCTTGTACTTAAATCTTGATAATTTATAAAATCTACCTCTTAGTCTTCGTCTTTCTGTTGACCTTTCTCTCTTCTCCTTGTTATGTGATCACCCTAAAATGAAACCAATAAAGGAATTTTTAATAAATTTGAGAAGACTGTTGTCTGTATCTTTCTGCATACTATAATTTAGTCACATTGTCATTTAAAAGCATCACTTGTTAGCAGTCATAATGGTGGGTACATTCTGCTTTCATCTAGGCAAGACATATGTTCAGGTCTTCAGATGTACTTAATCGTAAGTAGCTTATGATTTATAGTTCAGTTCGGGGTTTACCTGCCAGAGGCGCTTTGTCAAGTCTTACAAACTGAAAGAGTTTCCACTTCCATTCTCCATCTTGATCCAAGTTTGTTTTCCCAATGCAGCCTTGTGCCTTTATCTAGCACCTGCACACTGACCCCTGGTGGTGGAAACTAGACCCCACAAAAGCTTTTGAGCTTCAAATTATATCCCTTTTAGCAAAAACTTACCTTCCTGAACCGCTCTGTATTAAAACCCATCAGTCCTGTATCCTATTCTCAGAGTCCTGCTGGGTAATTCAGTTAACTAATTTATAGTAGGTTGTGAATGTGACTTTCCATCCCTTCACCAGTGTTGCAATGTTTTACATAAAAGGAGTGTCTCATAGGTATCTGGACAGAGGAAAAACTTAGCAGAGGATCTTCACAGGCAAATTACATCACAAAGGCTTCCATTCAACATACTCCCAAGATAAGCCTGAACCAATGACACTTCCTAGAGTCGTGTAATAAGAACAAGGGCTTTAGAATCAGGCTTCAATTTAATCCTGATTTCTTGGTTTACTAGTGCTGAGGTCTTAGAGAAGCTACTTCCCCTCCTGAGTTCTCAGTTTGCTATCTGTAAAACAAGGATAATGATATTTCACTCTGAAGAGATTGCTGTAGGGACTATATATGCAAAGTACCTGGGATACAAATCCTCAAATAAGTGTTTGACATTAATCTTTCCAAAGGAAACATGGGGATACATATTTATGATGATCATATTTTTATTTCAAAAATGAAGTGTTCAGGATATGAAGAGTATAAATGACATAGGGGGACAAAAGGACAAAAATATTGGAGGTCAAGATTGTTCCTCTCAAATGTGAGTCCTAGAAGCAAGATGTCTGCAGCGTCTGCTACACACTGGAAAAGTGCTACCTGGCGCTAGAGAATTTTTTACACAGGCTATAACTACAGCATGAAATAACAAAATACAAAACAGCAAGTCTGTTTTTCAGTTGTAGTAAGTCCGAGGGCTGCTAGGTGTAGCTTCCAAAAGAATGCTAGTTAACACCAAATCAGATTTCTAAATAAGTCCAGAGAACAGGCAACTCCAACAAATGGACAAGTGTTCAGGAGATGTTTGTTTATACAGACATCCTCTAACACTGTAAATAAGATAAGAATGCACACTCGTTGCAGCAGTCATAAAAGCTAGAATGGAGTTAGGTAGTGTCTAGACACCTTTGATCAAAAAACAGGGATTAGTGGTTGCTGACTTTACTAACACAATTTTCTTTCCTTTTCTCCAATTATTTCTATTTTCAGCCTTCACTTTTAGGATTTAGTTACAGCATCTTGCACTGCTTAGTCAGCAGACATGTGCCATTTGGGGGATGCAATGATTCCCTTTTCCAAAATTAAATTTTGAAGCCAGAAGTGTCAAGTTTCATTTCTCATTTAACGTAATTCTATGAGACTTTACTCAGCATTATAAGACCAAGTCAGTACCCACCGGCCGTCATGTGTTTCCAGGCGTTAAACATACACTGAGTCATGCCCAAGGTCTTGCTATTAATTATCTTCCCATGCACCATCTATGACAAACCTTTATCCATTAAGTAAATACGCATAATAAAACATGGTAAGATCACTAATAAACATACAATTTAGTTAGAGAGATTCAATGTATGCAAATTAACAATGACAAAATATTATGGTATAAATTATACCAAATCATCACTATAAATCACTTTTTAACCATTCAATGTTCCTTAAAAAAGTAACTTGTATCAAATGTCATGCTGGCAGATATTTTCTCTGTTTGTTTCACCTAATGATGAATCCCAACAGATCGGGATTTAATAACAGAGCATCCATCATAGGTGGCCCTGCATTTGCTATTTTCTGTGGTATCAGAGAACCTCTTTCATTACAGGACAGGCTCAACTATAAGACTGCCTGAAGACATGGACCGGGGAGCAATTTTACAGAGAAATTTCTGTCTATATGCTTGTATGCCAGGGGGATGGGATATAAAGGGACAACCGAATCCCTTTCTTCTAAAGCTTATGGTAAGTAAACATTCTGATCGTCTTCTCTCCTCAAATTCTTTCTTCCTTGCTACCTCTACCTGGTCATCCCTTCATGGAGAGGTGGCTCCTAGGCAGAGACTTAACTGCTGCTGAGAGAAAGGAAATTCCTCATTCAACCCCAGCTGCTATAGGATGTAAACTGAGACTCATGGGGAACACAGACCATGAAAAACATGAGGAGCGGTCTTCATAGAGATGGCCCATAGCTATGGTGATGTTTCCCTGCCTGGAGGAAGAACTGGAATCTCGGGTAAGATCCCATACTCTCATTTACTCTTTCTTCAGGGTACTTTTTCCTCTCACAATTTTATATTCTTAATAGTCTAAAAAAGATTATGTTTGTTCTTTTTTTGACTCACAGAGTTTTCCCGTGTTTGGCAAAGTTCTTTGTTCTCTAGAACAATCCCAGTTGTTTTTCTCTTAGGCTAGACAATTATATTTTACACTGTTTACTGTTTTATAGCATCTGCTTATAAAGATGGATTTATTCTCTTTAACACTTCTGTAACAGCTCCTTCCTCAGATGAAAATCTGGTTTGGGCATAGCTCTCCAAGATGAAATAGAACTATTTGGAGTTGGAGGGGGGAGGGTGGGAAATAATTCTCTCAATCTCTGAGAAGTACAAGTTTGCCTGATGTATATGTGGGAGATGAACTTACGCTGGACAAGACTCATAGAAACATGTTGGCCTTATGAATTATTTGAAGTTCAGACAATTATGAAGCATTTTTATTTATCATTTTACAGAAAATACTCAAATATACAAACCTGAATTATTAAAAGTACTGATGTGTACTAATTAATAAGAAAGTTAACCAGAATATAACTTTACTAAAAAAATTTCCTATTACAAGAAAAAATTAAAATATGAAAACAGCATTCACTATAGTAACAAAATTATCAAGTTTTAAAATTAGACTTTAAAGTGCCATTTCTGTAGTTTCTGATCTCTGAAAATTTTCATAAATCTTTACCTGGAAATATGGTGCCCAAATCTCCAAGCTCCCAGTCCAGGATTTTAACAATGCAGCTTTCCTTAGAATTTCTTTCCCCAAAGAATTTTTTGTTTCTGTTTTGGGGTTTTCATTTCATATTTTTAAACAATTTATTTATTCACACAATAGTTTAATTTCCTTTGAAAGCCAGATGATACCATCTATTCACCTTGTTTTGTTGTCTTTCCATATGGTAAACATTGATCTTTCCCCAACTCTCATAAAGGTCAATTTTTAAAAAATCTATGCACACACCAAAATCACTGAATAGGAATGTTCAAATCTCTGGGAAAACTAGTACTTGAATGTTTTTTAAGTGCCAAAAGATCACAAATGGGGGGATATACCCTTCTCTTAATCATATGGGAAAGAGAAGAAGAAAGCAGATTTTGGTAAAGAAAGGCCTATAACCTTTCATTGCCATTAAAAACAAAACAAAAAAATCTTTTGGCAGTTGACAACATTGTTTAAAATATAAATATTTGAATTTGATAATACTTTGTATTCAGCCAAACATTTACGTTTTTTAAAAGCTGGCTTCAAAAAATTTTGTTCCAGTTTTTCCTTAATTTTTGAATCAAAATGTATTTTAAGAAAAATGAAATCTATACACTCCTAGCTTATTCCTCTTAATTTTTCACCATTTTGTTTTTGGAAGATCATCTGGCAGCCAAAAAGCCTTGGTCTATTTCCAGATTTTGTCATTTAATTATTAAATTTTATTTGACCAACAATTAATAAATCATACGTTTGGAAAACTGAGTATTTATTACAATCCTGAACCCTTTAGGTCTTAAACACTAATAAATGAATAAGTGAATGAGTTAATGACAAGGAGGGGACAACTCAAAATCATCCAGATAATACTTAAAAATGTTTTTAAACTCTCTATCAGTTAGTAGTGGTTGAAAATTTTATCCATGCTGTACACCTTAAACTTATATCGTGCTGTATGTCAATTACATCTCAATAAAAATAGCAGGGAAAAAGACAATTTTAACCCAGTGCCAAAGAAAACCTTTCCTTTCTTCAAGTATTAATTTGGCCAATATAAATACAATTTTCATACATTTTCTAGGCTATCTTATAAATTCCCATATGCTCTATATAAGCCATTTTTTTGAAACATAAATCTCTCCAAACTTTGAAATAAGGCACATGTTTACAAAAAAGTATGGAACATACTGGCAAAATGAAACTTCCCATTTAAAATGGGAATGTAAAAGAAAAAGTTGCTAAGACTTATGAGCTGGCCACAGAATGTGATCCTAGAACTCCAACAACAGCCACCATGGACTAAGAGCTTATTATGTGCCAGGCACTTTGCTCCACGCACCATATACATTATTTCATTTAATGCACATGAAAACTCTGAGAGGTCAGTAATACTTTCATCCCCATTTTGCAGATATGAAAACTGGAGTTTAAAAAGATTGGGCCTTGGTTTAAACCTCAGACTATGTATGTTCAAAGCTGGCACTCTGAAGCATTCCTAAATGAAACTGCAGTGGGAAAGGCCTGTAATGTCATAGAATGCAGCTGTCATAGCAACAGGCAGTCACTCCCCCTTAAAGGATTTTTCCAACCCGCGCTGCCACTTGGACTGTTGCTCCCTCCTTTGCCTCTGGGCTGTTTTTAGGTTGCCAAGGAAGGTAAGTAAGTGATTAATGTCAAGGCTCCTGTAAAACATAATGCTGTAAAGGTACTCTAATGTGAATCCAGATTTTATCCAGGCAGATCATAGAAATGTTCCCAGGGAACCACAAAAGTCAAATATAGTTATCAACTATGATCACTCTTTAACTAGATGCAAGGTGATGTGTTTCTAGGCTACAAGGAAGCATCTTGTGTCTCTATTACCCTAGGACTAGACTGATCCCACTGTTACAGCAGGAGCTTGCCTAAGACACTTTCTTACTTTACACAGAGACTAGGCAAAGTCATAAATGAAAATATAACTGTTTGATAAGCACATTACCCAAGTGGAAAAAATAAAACCCTTTTTCAATGACAGAAATCATGATTTAAGAGCACCAGATGTCCGGTTCCTTATCTAGGTGGAAATTAGAGACTTTGGAAGAAAACATCACTTCTTTCTCAGAAGATACATAGATTATTACTTCCGGTCCACAACTTATACAGTTTTAGTTCTCCAGCTTGCCCCTCCAAGAGAAACAAAGTGAATACCTAATAGTCATGAGCTGAAAGTAGCCAAATTATAGAATTAAAGAGTCTACTGGTTTTGTAATTAGACAATCAAAGGGCATTTCATACCTCTGGTCCAGAGAGACAGAGAGCACTAACTTTCAGCAGGGATAGCATTTGTAATTACTCCCAAGACTTACATAAGAAGAAAGTAGAAATTTTAAGACCACTTCCAAATCTAGTTTTAAAATCAGAGACAATTTTCAAGAAATTCAGTTCCCTTACTTGGGGTTCCTAAGCAGTAAACCCCCTTCATCAGATTGAAGTGGCCGCAATTTCCAACCCAGATTTCAGTTCTTTTTTTCGTAAGAAAATGTATTCCCCTCTTCAGATGTACTATTCACTTGATCTGGAGTGATTGTGATCTGCTATGTGTTATGTTTTCAGTTTTGTTGAAACAATAAACCTGTTTAGGACCAAATCGCAGCCAAACTCAGTAGCCTCAGTCCATTTCTTCCCTGGAGATAACCTTCATCTGCTCCTCTCTAGATATAAATCCTACATATCTTGCAAAACAGCCTAAATTCCCTTTTTCTACTGAAATTTTCTCTGATAATCCTCACATGAGGTGTTTGTTTCTTCCTATGACTCTACCCGTCTGCAGCACAGATGTGGCATAACCGTGCATTTCCTAGCACAGTTAATAATTTTTTATATCTAAACATCACAATTTCACTTAAATTATTATTTCCTCTACTGAAGGAACTAACAAAAAACAAACTCGATCTAAATCCTCCCCAAATTGCATCTGCTACAGTGCCCAGCATGGTGTCTGCCACACCCATTATCTGCTAAGTCAGAATCTGAGTTATCCACACGCTGTAGGCAGATCTTTGTGCTACAGTTACCAGGCTTGGATTGATGCTCTTTTAAGTGACACCAGAAGAATCCAGATAAACAGTGAAATCTTAAACAGCCCAGCTGCTAAGAGTTAACCCAGGGGCCTTGGGAGGACTCTCTCCCTCTCTCCCTCATTAGAATGTCTCATAGTCAGATTGGTCTATATTGTTTTTCTTTCTCACAAGCAAAATTATTTTTACAAAATAGATTTATATCTACCACTTTTGGTATGTCTTTTCCCTGAACCGAAGCCTTCAAGATCTGCCAGCATTGGGCTTTCTGGGCTTGTCTTTAGGTTTGATTTGGGCACCATTTTGAAATTGGAAAATAATAAAGCTGGCGGTTGCTCAAAAAGTTAAACATAGAATCACCATATGACTCAACGATCCCACTCCTAGGTATATAATCCCCAAAACTGAAAACAAGCACACAAACAAATACTTGCACAAAAATGTTCATAATAGCACTATTCACAGTAACCCAAATGTCCACCAATGGATTAATGAATAAACAAGATGTATTACGTACCTATGATGGAATATTACTCAGCCATAGAAAGGAGTGAAGTACTGATACATGCTATAACCTCAAAGTATTATTCTAAGTCAAAGAAGCCAGACACAGAATGTCACATGCTGTATGATCCTATTTGTAGGAAATATCCAGAACAGGTAAATCCATAAAGGCAAAAAGCAGATTGGTGGTTGCCAAAGGCTAATGGAAGGGGGAATAGGGAATGAATGTTTAGTGGCTACAAAGTTTTATTTTGAGCTGATAAAAATGTTTTAGACCTAGATAGAGGTGGTGGTTGCACAACATTGTAAAGGTACTAAATGCCATTGAATTATACACTTTAACATGGTTAATTTTATGTTGCATGGATTTCACTTCAATTTTAAAAAATAATAAAGTTTGTCTGGCTCTTTTAGTCCCTAATACCCAGGGAGCTACAGAAGCAGGGAGAAGGGGGGGCCTAACTCAGACGGGAAAAGTATTTGGAAAGGATTCTATCTAAGCCAAGACCTGAAAGACAAGTAGGATTTAAACTAAGCTGGGAAGGTAGATGCAGATGGAGGAAGGAAGGGGGAAAGAAAAATATCCTAGGAAGATGTGTGTATGATGATCTAATAATATAACACTGACAGAAGTTACTTCTCTTCTCCCATAAAATCAAATTAACAAACATGTATTATTCATCTACTATTTGTGGGGAGCAATGCTAGGTGTGGGGAAACACAGGCAAAAAAATGGGCATACAAGACAAATAAAACTAGCATTTATTGAGCACCGCCTATATGATGGATATCTTACACGTATCATCTCAATTAATTCTTTAAACAGACCACAGAGAAGAGTAAAAGTAATTCTATGAAGTTAAGTAACTTGACCAACATTGCACAACTTGTAAATGGAAGAGACAAAATTCAAATCTAAGTGTGTCTGACTCCAGAGCCACATACAGCAGGACATAATTAGAGCTGCTGGAAGTTGAATAACTTGTAAGACATCAGTGGAGAGATGTCACAGCATAGAGCACAGTGCTCCCTGCCATGGGCAAAGGACATGGAAAGAACTGGGACCAGATCTGGGGAGAAACAGATGTCCCAGATCCCAGGGCCAGAAAGTAGAGATAAGGAGGAAAAGGCTTGGTCATCAACTGCTCCTGAAACTCTCCCCTGACCCCACTGTACTGCAGTGAGGGGGCCTCCTCTCTGCACTTTGTACTTACTCCATCAGAGCGCTCCACAGAGTCAGTGTTAGGCTTTGTATTTTTACTCATATCCCAGTTCCATCACTTACTAGCTTTGAGTAAATTACAGAAAAGTACACCTCTCTGTGCCTCAGTTTACATATCTTAAAAAACAGAATAATATTAGTAAGACATTCTGGATTAAATGAATTAATATATACAAAGGGCTTAAATGTCTACAATACACAAGTGCTCAATAAACATAAATGTTTTTGTTGTGGATGTTGTATTAATATTTCCCTCACCAGGAAATCTCAGCTTCTTAAAAGTAAGGACCATGTCCTTTTTTTCTATCTCCAGCCTCTAGCACAGATGCTGGTAAACAGAAAGTTTTGAGTTAAGGTGGTGGTTAACCCAGTACTATACCGGTTAGGGAGATTTTTCAGGACTGAGGCTATGGCATCCTCTAAAATCATACTCTTTTGTTGTAAACCGCTTGACAGCTATAAAATAGAGATTGTCTGTCATCAAATATTTATTGAGAACCTACTATCTGGCAGGCTCAGCTTTGGGGATATAGGGTTCTCTAAATTGCCAGGACTGAATCTAGTCCAAATGGTTGATTTATCATTCAGTTTAGACAGGGAAATAAATAAGAAAACACACACTTGTACAGCCTCAAGAGAAATACCTGTGCAGTGTCAAAGTCTTGGCTATCATTACAAAGAAAACATTGCTACTCATGTACAAAACAAACTATGATCCATTAACTCAGCACAGAAGTCCTTTTTGGCTCCAAAAAAGCTGGCACCCAAGCAAGTTTTGTAGTCACACTGCCAAAAAATACCTGGCCGATACATTTTAACGTGCTTCGTTGTTTTCTTTCAGACATATTTCAGTAATTGCCTGTCTGCAGATACAAGATGCTTACAGGAAGTGATTAATCTTTCATGAGATTATTCTACAATTCCTTAATGCAGTACAATAAAAGCTTGAAGGGACAGCCACAGTCATGTCAGTGCATGCTTCAAGGAAAGGATGTTTTAATGGGAGATAAATCTGATCACATGATAGCCATTGATGATGAAATCTCTTTTTCAAAAGAAATCAACCCAACAGGACAAATCCACTCCCTGGGGGGGAGAAAAAAAAGCCCACCTCTAAACCTAAAACCTTTCTTTTTTTCTGGTAGGAGGCCAGATGGGATCCTCGGACATCAAGAAACACTACAGCTGGAAGCTGAATGGTTCACCTATATCCCAGCCCCCCGCATGGAGATACTAAAGATGAGAAAGGCTCTTGTTTGCTGTCTGAAACAGGTGTGGTTGGACTAAATGGGGAGAAGATGTCCAGCTGGAAGAACCCATCAACCAGCTGCCCAGGGCAGTCTGCTTAGATAAATACCACCTGTTACTAAAGAGCCAGAGAAAAATTAGTCCTATCCCAGGAACCTGCTGATTCTCTGCCTATTATGCTGAGGCTTTTGTGTCTTTCAACCTCCCAAATCCCATGTGTGTCTCAGAGCGATGGTCACATTCGCTGTGCTTAATTTGATTCTGGACAGTGACAGAGGCTTTTGGAGCATTAGGTTAAAATATTTTCTGGGGGCCAAGAGTGCATACATGAGAGAAAAACAAATAACACCTCTAAGCAAAGGGGACGACTCCAAAAGGCACCTTTTAACTCGACAGTCTCAGTGCCCTATGGAGTCTGGCCACCTTGAAGGACGGGCCAAGGCCCCATCTTCTGCATGCTGTTCCCACACTCTCCCCACTCCTCAGGTAAAGCAGTCCTCTCTTAAGCAGTGAGTTTGAGTAAAAACACAAACACACCCACGCACTCACTCCTTTGTTCCTGCTGTTCCCATCCTTGTAATGTCTTCCCCTGAACCTTCCAAATCCCACTCTTCAAGACCCAATTGAAATCTGCTTCTCCTGGAGTCTTCCCCAGAATTTTAGCCCAAAATCATTTTCTCTGCACTGCTATTGCACTGAAAGTCCACAATGTACACTTAGTCACTCTAAGCTGCTGCTTCCTACTCTTGTCCCAAGTAAATCTTATCTCCCCAACAAGACTCTTTGAGGGTAAAACTCTTCCCTCTGAGGCCTAGCCTATCATCCAACACAAAGTTAGACGTATAGCAAATCAATAAATGTATTCTAAACTGATGTAACACTGTCAAAAGTTATTTGGGATGACAAAATGCTAGATCTAAACTAGAGATCTTACTGGAAAAGGCCTCTAAAGATTTCTGCCTCAAGGCTACCAGAAGTCAATGTGCTGGAAGCCCTAGACATGTAGCCAGAAAGTTTGGGACTGAATCCTGGTTTTCCTAATTGGTAACTTTATGATTAATTATTTTAACAATATCAGTTCCCTCACCTATAAAATGGATCTCACAGTGCCTAAGTCAGGGGACTATACTGGGAAGCTCCAACAAGGCAGTTTTGGATACAGTGTTCACATGCATCACCAAAACCAGGCATAATGGTTCTTTAGTAAACTGTACAACTGCTTCAACATCGAACTGATTAGAACACAATGACATTATCCTAAACTGATGCTTTTTAGGCTCCACAAACTTGACTAAGAGAATCATCTGGGGAGCTTGTTAAACTATAGATTGCTGGATCTCAGTTTTGAAGATTGTGATTTAGGAGGGCTGGGTGTGCCCAAGTGAATCCAACAATTAGCCACATTTAGGAACTACTGGATGAAATCATTTTTGTCCATATTTATTTTGCCCAGTATCTGACTAGTGAAAATTTATTAGGATTATGACTTTCAGAAATGTGTCTTAAATGGTAAACACATTGATAATGGCATTAGTGATATTCAACTTAAAAATAGGTTTTATCTCCCAAACCTTTCTCACAATTAAAATCTATATAGTCACATACACACACATATGCAGGAACATGAATGGGTGTGTGTGTGCGTGTGTGTGTATTTCCTGAAGGTATGTGCTGTAATTACCTAGTATTCCGGAACCTCTCATATATCAATTTATCTCTGTAATCTGATCATTTGCTGCAGTCAGGGTATGTCCCATTTCTATTCCCCCACAAAGTTCACTCATGTTTGTAAAATAATTACTTCAGCTAAAAAAGAAGACATTTTTTACATTTCAAAAATGAAAAAAAAAAGTGACACACCAAGAAAAAAGACAAAATCATCAAGGATATGAAACTTACTTTTAAGGAAGCAATTTAGGGCACTTTTCTACCCTGAAGTCTACCTAGCTCAAGCAGCCTTGAGCTGAGAATACAGGCACTCTTAAGAAAGCCCTCAACCCAGGGCATTTTGTCCCTCAGCTGGGCAGGGGTCAAAGCAATCAACAGTAGTTTAGACTAAACAGGAAGAAAACCAGCTCAGTTCATGTGGCAGACACACAAATGGTCATCCCATTCAGAAACAACCAAAGTTTGAAAAGAATTTAGGTTGCAATGGTTGGCTTATACATGTAGATAAATACCTACACCTTCTGTCTCTTTTAAATGTATTTAATAAGCACACTCAGCCATTATATTGTGCAGAAGTTTCCCACAGAGACTTCATGAAAATCGACTCAATGACTTTTTTAAAATTATCCCAGACACCGCTTCTGGTACAGAGGAAACCAAGCATCCCCTTTGCCTGGGCCCCCCGTGTAAGGAAAGCCACTAAGTCTTTCACAGGAGCAGATTGTCCCAACTTAATTGAATGAAGTAAACTTGGGGAAATACCTGACATTGCCAACTTGACCTCTGCTAAGCCTTTTGAACTTCAATCACTGTCCTCCAACACAAAGCCTTCTATTAGGCTTTTCAGCTATTTCCCCTGATTACACAGGTAGCTTATCTTAAGGATTCCATGGTTTCAGTTATCATTTCTGACCTGATTGTGAGACAAGTATTACTTCCGTGCTGGGTTTTATGTCTAAGCCTGCAGAGGTATTTGCAGGTTTGATTGAGTAAAGAGCATCTCATTTCAGCCTCTTGTCCACCAAGATCCAATAATTTATTTTAAAGAAAAAAAGGTTTAATTTATAAGAACATAAGTGAAAAAGCTCAAAGGAATAACACTGGACAGAAACTGTCCAACATCATAATTTTTGGTATTTCACATAGATTTCAAAATTTAAAATATAATCTGTAATATGAAGCAGTAAAGATGAAGATTGTTCCCAATAAACAAAGTGCAGATGGTAAAAACAAAACAGCCTGAATTTCTCAAAACAAGCAGAATTACTTATTCCCTTATATCTAGTTACAGAAGAAGAAAAAATTCAAGTTAAAGTTCAAAATACTTTGAATTAATTACCCATCCTGGCAAATAAAAGGTGCTTGGAACCCAAGATGTGAATGGCAGTTATTTTAAGTGATATTTAGTCCTATCTTAGCATCTACTTTTCTTGACTCTATAGAGTACATGTAACTTTTACAAATATATCAGAACAAAAATTTAAATATACAGCAACGTTTAGAATCATCCAGTTCTTTACTACAAAGTAAAATAAAATATAATTTGCCCTCAGCAGATTTTCAGTGATTTAAAACATTGCTAACACCCAGTGCCAGCAAATGTGGGGAAAATATACAAATACAAATATACAAATACAAATACATAGGAAAAATAAGCAAATTTTGTGGAAAGTAATTTGGTTGGTAATAGCTATTGAAATTTGAAATGTGCATATAAAGCTATTCATTGAAAAAAATGTTTACAATAGCAAAAATGGAAAAAATTAAGTAGGGAAAAAATCAAAAATAAAATTAAAACGTTAATAGGGGAATAGTTCAATACAACAATACACTGCCGTTAAAGAGCTTAAAATGTCCTCCTTGAAATGACCTAGAAAATGTCCATGCTGTATTTTTAAATAAAACTGATTCTAGATAAATTTATTTAATAATATTCTAATTTAGGGTATTAAATGTATATAAAGTATAAAACTAGGAAAGAGGGATGATATACATCAAATGGCCAGCCAATAGTTTTTAACCCTGGGCAGGGAAAACGTATGGTGGGAGAGGTCTGTAGCTTCCTATTTTATAAATCCAAACAGAAATGGAGGAATGATAGGTAAATTCTATTTTTTTTCCAATATATTTTGAAACATTTTTAAATTAGAAAAACATTTAGAAACCAAAAGCCTATATTTAAATAAATATTAAACGAAGTAAATATTTGTTCTCATCATCTGCAGAATAAAACATCTGTGAAATAACTGACCTCTTTATTTAGGGAGAACGACATTTGTTAAAATGAGTTACATTGTCTTGGACTCTTTTCCTTTACCATTTGTTGTAACTGGTTTCCACTCAGTCTAAATGTAATAAACATGAATATTTTCTTTCTTTTTGTATATTTGAAAGGCGAATTTGTTGAAGGAATACACATCTTGCTTGTTTTATAAGCTTGCATGGTAATTGTAAGAGTTGCCTCAAGAAACTTTATTATGTTGTTTGGTCCATTAAATGGGAATTATTTTCTTTTAAGTGGAACTGTGGAAAACTAAAGGATGGGGTATTACAATATTCCCAGTGAGTCTTCTGACTATGAGTTGTTTTGTTTTCTCTACAAAAATAAAACATGGTATTTACTGATCCAAATACTACTGAAATAAAACAGATTATCAAACAGTTTTTTGTTCATATTTTCCAAAACTATGTATCTTATTCCTGAAGTGCCCAAACTTCTTCTCAAACCAAAAATTTGAATATTAGCCAACCAAACAAGTCTCCAAAGCCTGGTAAGTGTCATAGAGGGATGTTAGTATTGGCAAGAAAAGTGCGTGAAATCTATTTCTTCTGCCACAAGCTCTTGGAATTTCCTGGCATTCCATTTCATCAGAATATCAGTTTATCAGTATAGCCCAACAACACCCAAGGAGACAAGGGGCTTAGGAGTTAAGAGTTATTATAACACCCACATAATTCAGGCAATATATAAATCTAATGTATTTTTTATATAACAGAAATACTTACAAATTAATGTTTATCAAATTTTCCTTCTCTTCTTACCCCTTCAGTTTTTTTATTAATTCTACTTATGTAGCCTTGAGAAATTTAACCTTTCTGACCCTTGGTTTCTCATCTGCAAGATGAGAGTAATATTATCACCATGAAGATTTATCATGAAAATCAGGTGAGCACGTTGCTTAGAACGGTATGGAGCTCATTATACAAGTTCCAAGAGTGGTAGTTTTGTTATAATTAATAGATATTAATGACAGAAATACTGAAATTAAGAGACTGTGCTGTGGATGTAGGGCAGTAAATTCCAATCTCTAAAGATAAAAAAAAATCAAGTCTGATTTTTCAAAATAAAGATTTCGGGCCCCACTAACCAAAGATTCTGATTCATTTCAGTCTGGGATTAGGCATAGGAATCTCCAATTTTCACAAGTATCCCAGGCAATTCTGAAAAGAAGCAGTAATACAGAAGGAAGAGTAGAAGACCTTAAAAGAGGAAGGAGGAATAGGATACATGACCCTCCTCGCAGAAGGTCTTCATTCTTTACTAACATTAACTGCTTGCTCCTGACTCTAAGACAGAGAAATCTTCTAAATCTAACATATTTATGTTATGCCAGAAAGAGAAAGAATCAGAATGGTTCTCCCACTTCATCTCCACCATCTCTGGCCACGTTTTCTTCCAACTGTAACAAGAGTCTGTTAAAAGCCCTTAGTGCTGCTCCATTATGTTTTATTCCTTTGAATTTCCATTAATTTGACACTAGTGGTGTAGGATCAAGAAATTAGGATGACTGTTGTAAAGCCACACATTTAATTATTAGGTATTGATCCCCCAATGTAAAAGCATTCATAGCTCCATCCAAACTTGGGATTCACATCAGTTCCTGTGTCTCACATGTCAGATGACAGGGGAACCTCTCAGTTACCCACTTCCCCCATACAGCATCCCGACTCAGGGCTACCTCTCCTCCTGGGTAATGGACCTAATGAATATCTTGCTCCCAGGCAGAAGGAGGACCCAGCTTTTATGGGGCCTGAAGCCTATCCCATTTAGAGGGCATTCTTAATTTCAAAAACCCCTCATTTTTCACAAAAAAAATATGGTCATATGAATTCAAGGCTAGAGCTCCTCTCAGAGCCTTAGACATTGTTATAAACTGTTCTGTGTACTCCCTTCATTCATATGTTGAAGCCAAAAGCCCCAATGTGACTATATTTGGAGATGGGGCCTTTATGGGGGTAGTTAAGTTCAAATGAGGTCATAAGGGTGAGGCCTTGATCTAATACAACTGGTGTACTTTTAAAAAGAGAGAGACACATCAGAGATGCACACACACACACACACACACACAGATAAAAGGCCATGAGAAGACACAGAGAGGAGACAGCCATCTACAAGCCAAGGAGAGAGGCCTCGTGAAAAACTAGCCAGGACAGCACCTTGATCTTGGATTCCCAGCCCTCTGAACTGTGAGAAAATAAATTTCTGCTGTTTTAGCCACCAGCCTATGGGATTTTGTTATGGCAGCCAAACAGATACTACAGAAACAGTCTGCAACTGAGTGCCCTGAAGCTACTGTCACTAGCTTCTTCCTACACCCCCTCTCTTACCATACAAGCTGAATTTCACATCCCATTACAGCAACATCAACTCTAACCCTAGACCAGTGGTTCTCCAGGTTGGCTAAACATACCATATTTCAAAGTCCAGTTCAAATATTATACTCTATGAATTCTTCTTTAATCTCCTTAAATGAAATATATTTTCCCTACTCCATATCCTATACCACAGATATCTGCACCCCTCTTGCTGACTTTAATTCTGGCTTATATTGTCATCAGTCATTATTCACATTATACTATAATATTCATATTATCATTTGTAGCTATTAATATTTACATTAATTCACAATGAGAATGTTCATATTTTAATTAGTCATTTAATTTCCTTGTGGCAAGAGACCATGTCAACTTCCACGCTTAACACAATAATTTGCATGGCGGAAGCCATTAACAATTGTTTACTGAATTGACTGATATTTGTAAAAAGCCTTAAGGTCTTTAGGAAATAGAATTGAGACAGTTAATTATCTAAATATCTATATAGCTGCCTATAGAGCATATACATAAAACCAAATAATTTTATATTAAAAAGGTCTTAGAGACCATTTATTACCAGCTTTTTAAAAAATGTTTACCTATTTACCAAGCATCACCTAGTGAGTTGATAACAGATTCAGGACTAAAACAGAAGTCTCATGAACCCTAGGCCTCATCCTCATCCCATCAAGCAACCTGGCCAGTCATCCAGACCTGATCAAAAATTGTAGATGGGCACATCCAGCTACTTTAGAATCATATAAAGAGCACTGTGCCAACACAGAGCAACCTCTTGATCACGATGTGGCTTCCACTGGAGCTCCTCCTAAAGTTACTGAATGCACAGATCTCATCAACATGAATACTGTAGTCTAGATTATCATTTTATTTCTCATTGTAGCTAAATAAACTGGCATTCTAATTATTTTAACTTAAACTTGAAGCAGATTGCAAACTTCTTGGAACTAGTTCAACTGCTGTGGACATTTATTTAAACTTGAGAAAGAGAATTTCTCTTACTTCTAATTCAAATATAGCAAAGTCCGCAATGCAAAGCAATTAACATACACCTAGCCAAACTTGGAACTGACTGACTCAGGTCAAAGTGAATAACTGATTTAGCCTCTGCACTTAAACCCTTGACTTATTCACCAGAAAGGTAAAAATGGCTCTGGTGTCGATCCTGTTTGGAATATGAACTACAACATTCTGAACCATACCTCAACTGTCAGTTCCCCCATTGCTGGTCGCTGAGTCTAAGCAGTGATGACAGCCATTAGATAGACATTGCTGAAAATGAAGTGCTGACGAGAGAGGATTTATATCCCATTACCAATCCCCTGAGCCATGCCATGAACCTTTAACTAGACATTTTATCATGTTGGTTGCCGCTCTCTGAATTTTCTCTAATTTGTCTCTTTTTCAACATGTGGTATCCCCAAACTAAAAGCAGTTGAAATATGTTCAGGCAAGACTAGTGCCAAGTCACTGGAAATAATTTTTTTTCTGGTTTAGGACATAATGCTTCCATTAACACAGACTGATACCACTTCGAAGCAATTTGAGGGATCCCTCTTTCTTCACAAATCATGTTTTTTTATTGACCTTAATAGCTCTCAGCATGCCAAGGCATGGAGCGGCAACTTATGGCCCCAACAACAAAGTGGAGGACAACTCTGAGAGATGAATTAAGTTGTTCTTTGGTGCCATGAAGTCCTCCCTTTAGACTCCTCCTCCCAACCCTTCCCAGGTGGCTCTCCATCCTCCTTCCCCTCAATCCAGCCAGCCCATCTCATCTACATATTACCTAATCTTAACTTGAGTGTGAAAAGTTAAAGTCTTAGTAGATACAGGCTTACATTTTCTAGGTTTCTACATTTTTAATGTGATTCTTGAGAACAAAAAAAAAAAAAGAATTAAGAACCAAAGTAATGAACTTTTCTACTGTGAGATCATATTTTACCTGGGAGTTGAGTTCTAAAGTTAACGTGAAATACAAAAATCAAGCTCAGTCAAAATTATCATTGGAAACCTTAAGGTGACTGTGGTAGGCAGAATTCTGAAGGTGGCCTCCTGAGAGTCCCAATCCTGGTTAGTCAATCAAACACTAATCTAAAAACCATTGTGAAGGGATTTTGTAGATGCGAAGTCCCTAGTCAGTTAGCCTTAAAATACAGAGATTATCTGGGTAGGCCTGGCCCAATCAAGTGAACACTTTAGAAGCAGAGTGTTTTCTCAGGTTGATAGCAGAAGGGGAAATCAGAAAGACTCAAAGCACCAGAAGTATTTGCTACGCCACTGTGGCTTACAGATGGAAGGGGCATGTGGGAGGACCGACCAGAGACTGGCCACTATCTGCTGCAAGTAACCCCTGGCCAACAGCCAGCAAGGAAACGAGGCCCTTAGTCCTACAACCATGAGAAACTGAATTCTGTCAATAACCTGAATTGAGCTTGAAAGCAGATTCTTCCCAAGTCTCTGGTTAAAAGCCCAGCCTAGCCAACAGCTTGATTTCAGTCTTTTGAGACTCTAAGCAGAAAACCCAGTCAAGGTAGCCCAGACTTCTGACCTAAAGAACTGTGAGCTAATAAATGGGGGTGTGTAAACTGCTGAGTTTGTGGAAATTTGCCAAACAGAAATAGAAACCTAATATTGTTCAATACAGTAGCATGAGGCTATGCTGTTTAAATTAACTTTTACTCATTTAAATTCTTCTGTCACACTAGCCACACATCAAGTACTTGACAGCCACATGTGGCCACTTGCTGCCGTACTGGACACTACAGACCATAAAACTTTTCTGTCATCACAAAAAGTTCTTTTGGACAGAATGCTCTGGAAGATCCAAAAGAATCAGTTTTCCTGCAGCTTTGGCCCAGGTGACTATTTCTTCAGTTAAGCAGCAAATAATAAAGTTGGATTGCACTTAAGGATCATGCGATAAGTAAAACTTGTATCTTTAATACTGTAATCACACTCAGCCCTGTGAGATGCTCACACCATGGAGAAACAAAAAAGAACTAAGACTGATCAAGGGAAATAGACTTCTCCCTTCCATTTCCTGCTCACACCTAGATGCATAATCAATTTGTGAGCTGGTGGGTAGAATCTACGGTATGATTTCCACCCTCTCTCTCTGAACAACTAGAGTTGGACTTGTTTCAGTTACATGTGCACATGATGTGATTCCACTGTACCCTCCCTACTTCTTCTTTGCAGAAGGCTAGCCATCATATGTCTGGGCCATCTGGGAGGAAGAACAAGTTGGAACTAACTTTAGAGGCTGACAGTTTGGCAGGAGGTTCTCCTGACTTGTAGTCTGGCGGTCTGGTCATGCTGCCTCCCCAGTGGCTGTTCTAAACTTTTTGAATGCATTTTCAAAGGTACTCTTCCCCTCATCCTCACAATCGGTGGGGCAGTTATCCACTACCATACCAAAGAGAAGAAAATGGAGCTTCAAACAGTAAGTTGCTTGTACATATTTTTTGTCTCTGTAAATATTAAAAATCAAGGCTGGTTGAAACAAACAGTTAACCTCCATGTCACACATTGGGTTTTCCTTAAAGTAAATTAAATGAAATACATATATAAAAATATCAAACTGTGTACCAGGGAAAATTCTCATCTTTTGATGTCTCAGTAGATGTTTCACGAAAGTAGTGAAGAAGGTTAGATCTGTTTGGGGTAAGTTGAGTTTAAAAAGGGGGAAATGTTTTTTTTAATTTTCAGAGCCTTTAATATCTAAGTGAGCAAATAAATTTACAAGAAGGTTGTTTATAAGGTATGTGGAAGATTTTCCCAGTGAAACAGCTCTTACCATCTTGAATACATTAGTGTTACACAGATCATAGTTTGGGAAACACTGACATAAATTTCAGATACATCAACATATAATGTTTATTTATAATGTATCAGAAAGTGCTTTGTAAATCAGCCTGAAATTAGTGCCTGCACTGATCTTCTCACCCATTTCAGAAATTCCTATCATTTTTTCACTTAGCTTACTGCCTTTCTCTTCTAAGTATTTGTTCTTTCCCTCATGCCTGTGTTCCATCCCAGTTTTTCCCACATACCCAGTAGCAAGTGTTTCTCTACTAATCACAACAGCCTCTTCTGCATTTCTTTTGCACTCTGCTTTTCCTTTTCTCCTCTCTTATCTAACCACCTCTTCCCCCAGTTGGCCCTGTTCATTCCCTATTCTCAAATAACACTAAGTACACATTGGGTGCTCATGGTATATCCATTTCATGCATGAGCCAGGTTTCTATTCTAGTAATGTTTCTCCTATCATCCCAACTATATCTCTTTTTTAATGTTTAAATTTTACCATACCAAAATAAGGATTAATTTCATAAAGATATTATACTTGTAAACATTAATAGTGACAAAACCAAGAGCTTCCACTGTTATTTCCAGAGTTGTAGTTTGATGCTATCATTCTGGAATAGAGTATTCTGACTGCCACTTGTTTGGACATGGAAAAAACTTATTCCTCCTACCCTAAACACTGCCTTGCCTACCACATCCTTTCATTCATATACCCATCTGTCTGTTCTTTGTCTCAAAGTATTTTTTAATTTCTTCTTTGATTTCATCATTGATCCACTGTTTTTTTTTTTAAGTAGCATGTTGTTTAATCTCCATGCTGTCATTTTTTTCTCCTTTGTTTTCCCATGGTCCCATCCATCTATTCTTTATTCTACATACTGATTGAGGGTTTCTATATGCTGTTGACACTCTATTTTCTCAGGCATTGAAAATACCAAGATTAACAAGACATGGCACCTATTGAAAAGCATATAGTCTAGTCATAGAAGACAGGCCAATAAACTCATGATTACATGCATTCTCATCAGTGCTATAAAAAGTATGGAAAGGACCCTGCTGGAGGACCCAAGAACTTTATGAAGGTAAATAATCTTCACAGACAATTCAACTGAAAGTGCAAGAGACACAGATGTTTGTTAATGTGACAATGTGGCACAGGTCATAGGCTCAGCAAGCAGAGAGCAT
The DNA here is from genome assembly GCF_009834535.1 of Camelus ferus. Lineage (NCBI taxonomy): Eukaryota > Metazoa > Chordata > Mammalia > Artiodactyla > Camelidae > Camelus > Camelus ferus. The sequence goes on from NC_045724.1 coordinate 13,420,831, forward strand.
TATTATAATGACTACCCCTGAAAGCTGATGCGAGCAGAAAACTTGAGGTTAAGTGTTTGACTCCTGGCTTGGGGAGCCTATATTTAAGCACAGTTTCTTTAATCCTGCAATAGTGATTCACGTTAGAGCCAGTAATGAAGGGAGTGGCCTCATATAGTGGAACAAGATCTTATTTGGTAGTTTGGTCAGGTGCACAAGGTATTTGGGGAAATATAACTCCTTATATGGAGATATTTCATTCCTTTGTCCCTCTCTGTGTCCTGGATTTTCAAGTGAACTTTTGTGAATTCACTGAGTCCCCTCAGAAGACATCCTTGAGGTGGCCTTAGGGTTGAGAAACTTGTTCACAGTCTGAAAAACAGACCAGTGTGTAGACATGTACACAGGAGTTTGCCAAGTGGAGAAAGAAAAGAAGCAGAATTCAAGCAGAGGCACAGCATGAACACAGGCACAGGGAAGTGATGGTTTCAGCATGTTTGGGAAGTGTTGAGTTCACTCAGGAAGCCCCAGTGCTATGGAGGGAGAGGAGGCCCGATGATGGGTAAGAGCCAGAACATGAAAGAGCTTGTAAACAAGGTCAGGAGTTGACATTTTCCCCCATGGATAACAGGGAAGCCAGAAGAGGATTACAGCGAGAGGCCCACAGAGGAAGAAGGGGGAAAATAAATTAGAAATTTGGGATTTGCAGATATACACTACCATATATAAAATAGATGAACAACAAGGACCTACTGTATAGCACAGGGAACTATATTCAATAACTTTTAATAACCTAAAATGGGAAAGAATCTGAAAAAGAACAGATACATGTATATGTATAACTGAATCACTTTGCTGTACATGGGAAACACTGTCAATCAACTGTTCTTCAATTTTAAAAAAGCAAGAGTTTCACATGATCAAATTGGCATCCCAAGAAGTAAATCTGGTGATATTTTAGAAAACAGACTGAGCCCAAAAGAGCCAATTTGCTGGAAATATGGTAAGAAGCTGTAACAGTGGTCTTGGGAAGATGGGGCTGGGGAGAGAAGAGAGTCTGAACCAACGCAATCAAAACTAAAGACTAGAAAAGAGGGTAGTTTGTAGAACTGTTACTGAGGGAGAATTCATGGCATACGGAAGCCATCTTGTACTAGCGTGCAAGGGTCAATTATTACATTTTCAGAAATTCTCTGAGCTGGTTGCTAAACCATTGGTATCTTGGAATCATCAATGGAAATCAGCCACAGAAATTAGCAAACACTATAAATCTGACTTTTTGGTTTTTCAAGAGTCAGTTTACCAGAGTACTAAATGGAATTGACAGGATTTGGTGACCAGATAAAAGGAACAAGCAGGAGATAACAGGTATTGAGGCATGTGAAACTTTTACCCTCCTTAAGAAAAATAATATAGACTATGAATTCAAATTTAGGCATAAATAATGGACAGCAAGAGTATTCCTGGAAGCCAGCAATAATTTAAGTATATGCGGAAGTGACTGTAAAACCGCAAAAAGAAATCCCACTAAACCCAAACTAACTGTGTCCCCAACTCAGCTTCCCCTTTGCCAGACACTAAAAGTGCCCACAACCACTCCAGCACCACATCACATGATGGGAAGTATGTCAGAGGAGAAGTCAAAGTGGAAAGAAACAACAGTCTTAACCCACTGTGGTTAAAATGTCTTACTTTTGCACATTTTACAAATATATATAACCATGTGAACCCCTTGCGAGGGCAGCTCACAGAACCTGGGAAAGGACCCATGCAATTGCAAGAATTTGACGCCTGAGCTTGGTCGGTTTCACGGTGAATTTGCCTCTAGGGTGAGAGAGGTATCCAGGTCAACACGAAGGTTCAGGAGACCAGCATGGCTCACTGACTAACTTACTTATACCCCCTATCTGGTTCCACAACAGACTCAAGATGACAGGATGAACAGCGATGCTGTTATCTGAAGAGAGCAGAGCATCCCTCTGAGATTCAGAGCTTTCCCTGATTCATGGAGAAGAGAGCAGTATTCATATATCACTGTTAACTGTAATCAAGAACCAATCTTAACTGATAACCGCAGCCCCAACATCCCAGAACTATTTCTAAAAGCACACTGACTTCTTCATTCCACGGGCTCTTGTAAGAGCCACCTGGTCTTCGGCTGTGCTGCTCCTAGAGGATGTCACAGTGAGGAAAGGTGAAATGTGTCTAGCACAAGCCAGAATAATCCATTCCAGACACATGTGTAATGCTGGGGAAACAGGTGCAAACAATTGAACCAGCTGTCAGCAAGCTACAGGGATCGCTTTTGATATCTTAATCGTGAGTTGATCCGCGAGCCACATTGGCAGCATCACTGTCATAGCTGACTGCACATCTGTAAACTTTTTGAGTCTCTTCTGATGTCCGTGTGAGTCCGTGAATAGCCTGACATCACGAGAGACTTAAATTGAGCATGATTGCTGCTGTTTCCGTTTTCCTGCCACAGAGCCAGAGAGTTGACAAATGCCAATAATGGCTAATTTTCACTACTGTTTGTCATATGCCATACATGGCAAGGGCAGAGACAGATCCTGCTGTCCCTGAGAGAATCCTGCCATTGTTGGTTTGAGGGACTGCCTACCCTTTCTCTGTCGGATAAGCTATTTTCCCAGTAGCCCATTTAGGGAGTTTTTGCTGTGTTTATCTCAGCCTCTTCATCTCATCACCAATGATAATACCCCATAATCAGCTCAGAAAAGATTTTAGACCAATGAATGTTTACACTGATAAAATGTCATCATTCTTGCTATTCAAGAAAAATGTCACCACTATAATTAGCTCAATAGATAATGATTCTCAGTAAGGAGATTGGAAATCAGTAGTAACCCTTTATCTAAGAGATTTGTTAAGAGATTTATATGAAAAGATTTATATGAAAATCTTTCTATATATATTCTATTATTAATTGACCACTTCAGAAAAGAAGCTATTTTGTTTTATTGGATTCTTTGAATTCTGTTAAGCATTTAAAATTATATCTATCATGTTCACATTTTTAGAACTTTAATTTGGAGGATGCAATATATTTTAATGGAAACTCAGATCCGAGTGAAAATTCAGGCTGTTCCTATTCAATTTAGGACCTGGGGCAAGCATCAGTTTCTACATCTATAAAACTGTTGTGAAGAAAAAGAGAACACACGTGAAGTCCTTGGCCAGTGCCTCATGCACAGTAGAGGGTCAATAAATGGTAGCTAAGGAAAACATGTAGAAAATGCTTATTTCACTTCCTCTGGTGAGTTAAAATATTTTTTCTTGTTTCCTTCATTTCAAAATAATGGAAACAATTACTCAAAAATGTAGACATTTTCCTAGGAAAACATCACAATCATGTCCTGACAAATTGAGATAGGTAAACGCAAACATTTTCCTTAAGTGTCTACGTCTTATGCATTCTTTCCCTGAACTGTTTTCATTTGAAAACTGGTGAACTCACTTAATTCCACATCATTATTTTTGGTGTTTTACCAAAAATGAAGATGTCATATTTCATATCCACTCTCCAAGAAAAATCTCTCGCTGTTCAAATTTAGCAACCTTCATTTTTGTGCCAATGCCAAAAACAAAAAAGTTCTTGTGAGTAAAGAGTTGTTTACTTTTCAGGTTATTTTTCATGCCTGAACAAAAAAAAAAAAATCTTAATAAAAGTTAACATATGAACTTAATTTATTGTAAGTATACTTTTAAGGTGGAATTTTATATTTTCATTCTTCAGTAACTCTCATATTTCACACAATATTTTTAGACAAAATTTTGTTTATCACTAATGTAATATATATTCAACCTTCACAATAAGATTCTACTTTTAGGTACTCCAATTAATATAATTTCTTTTGTTTAAAAAGTATTTCTAAAAATAGGTGGGATGAATAATTATTTAGACATCATATTTTTCTAAAATTTACTGAAGTATGGATAATATTTTTATTCATTCCCTTTAAAATACTTACAGCAGCTGCAAAGTATTGCTGTTGCCTCATGGGCCTTACATGCACTGCTGCTGATACAAGCAGAGATTTTTTTTTTTTAATTCAAGTACAGCTGATTGACAATGTTGTGTTAGTTTCTGGTGTACAGCAGAGTGATTCAGTTTTCCATACATATATATTTTTCATATTCTTTTCCACTATGGCTTACTACAAGATATTGAATATAGTACCCTGTACTAGATAGTAGGACCTTCTTGTTTATTTCATATGTGGTAGGTTGTATCCAAGCAGAGATTTTATAAGTAACTATATCAAGACCTTCCAGAAAGAAAAGTATGCCCATGATGTAGATAATGAGATAATGATAAGAGTTTATAAATCTCAAAGAGCCTTCAAATGAATCTTAATATCTGTGCAGCATTTTAACAATTCTGAAAGCCCTAGGCAAAATCATAAAGGAAGAGAAGTCTGATTTAATTGATCTCAGTACACAAGTTTTTAGTGTTCCCCTTCCCAGAGCTGGTGCCCTCTTACTGTGTGCTAGGTACTGTCATGGTCACTTTGCATGATGTGGGCACAATGCATGTAGTACAAATAGGTCCCGTACTCTCACGGAGCCTGCAGACCAGTGAGGAAGACAGCTAGTAATCAAATAATTATAAGAATAAAGGTACATTCTATAATTACTGTAATATGGCAGGGAGAGTGGAGAGAAAGATGAGGAAGCAGTTAACTGGACATGTGCAAGCCACTCTTCCCAGGTGCCAAAAGACTACTCTGGAATACCCTAGATCATTTCAGTGATACCCCAGTGGATTCTTCACCCAGGCCTAACATTCAGTATTATTTCTTCATCCTTTTTTCCTACCTTCTTCAAATCAAACCATTCACTGTTACAGTGTTTTGCTCTTGGCAGGCAAAATGAATTTTGTTAATACAGCAAATACAAAAACATTCACCAAAGCATATGAATGTCTAACAACAGGGAGAGAAACTATCACTGAGCTTCTATGCCATGCCTGGAACTCAGTAGAATGCTTCCACATGTTAGCTCACTTACTCTTTCCCCAAAAATGTCTATTAGATATATATTATTATTTTCTTTTTCACCAGATAGAGAAACTAAAGTTCAGAGGAGTTAAGTAACCTACCCAAAGTAGACAGATTATAAACAGCAGAGCTGAAACATAAGTATCTCATTCTAGCCCAAGTCCCTGTTACTGTATCAACAATGCTTCCACTGTAAAAAGATCTCATGAACAACATGTTTGGATCCCAGCTCTTAAATACCTCTAGTTTTATGATAACCAAATGACCAAAGCTGAGACCACTACTGTTCCCTTTATGGGAACTCTGTAAGACCCCTTGGCTGAGCCCTAGTCCAGCTGAGATGTTCCCCAGTTGCATTAACTATTTTATACTCCAGTCCAGGAAGAAGATGTTATCTATTCCTTAATCTCTGGATTGGTTCCCAGATCCGATTCCTTTGTATCTGAGGGCTTTGCTTCCTCCAATTCCTTCCAAGGATAGGAGCCCTCCTTATGTCCAGGCTCTCACCTAATTTCTCCCCCTCTCTGGATCCCCCTGATACAGTCTGTCTGCTCCCTGCACCCACCCGTGTTGGATTCCTTCTACACTGGTCTTTCCCAGTCTTTGGGCACTCTGTCTTCTTTCAGATCTAAAGACATAGACTGAAAGTAAGGGGATAGAAAAAGGTACTTCATACAAGTGGAAATAAAAAAGACAGCATTTTCTCTAAGATCAAGAACAAGACACGAATGCCCATTCTTGCCACTTTTATTCAACATAGTATTGGAAGTCTTAGCCACAGCAGTCAGGAAAGAAAAAGAAATAAAGGGAATCCAAATTGAAAAGGAAGAAGGAAAACTGCCACTGTTTGCAGAGGACATGATACTACATGTAGAAAGCTCTAAAGATGCCACTAAAAAAGCTCCTAGAACTCATCAATGAAATCAGAAAAGTTGCAGAGTACAAAATTAATATACAGAAATCTGTTTCATTCCTATACACTAACAATGAACCATCAGGAAAAGAAATTAAGAAAACAATTCCATTTATAATCACATCAAAAAGAATAAAATACCTAGGAATAAATCTAACTAATGAGGCAAAAACCTGTATTCAGAAAACTGTAAGAGAGTGATGAGAGAAATTGAAAATAGCACAAATACATGGAAAGATGAACTGTGCTCATAGAATGGAAGAATTAATATTGTTAAAATGATCATATTACCCAAGGCAATCTACAGATTCAGTGCAATCCCTATCAGAATACCAATGGCATTTTTCACTAAACTAGAACAAATAATTTAAAATTTGTATGGAAACATAAGAGGCCCTGAATAGCCCAAACATTCTCGAGAAAGAAGAACTAAGCTAGAAGTATCATGCTCCCTGATTTCAAACCATACCATAAAGCTAAAGTAATCAGAACAGTATGGTATTGGCAAAAACAGAATCACAGATCACTGGAAAAGAACAGAGTCCAGAAATGAACCCAAACTTGTATGGGCAATTAGTCTATGACAAAAGAAGCAAAAATATAGAATGGGAAAGACAGCCTCTTCAATAAATGGTGTTGGGAAAACTGGACAGCTACATTCAAAACATCAAACTGGACTACTCTCTCACACCATACACAGAAATAAATTCAATATGGATTAAAGATTTAAATGTAAGACCTGAATTCACAGAATTTCTAGAAGAAAACATAGGTAGTAAGCTCTTTGATACTAGTTAGTAATATTTTTTTTGGATATGTCTCCTCAGGCAAGGGGAAAATAAGCAAAAGTAAACAAATGGGACTGCATCAAACTAAAAAGCTTTTACACAGCAAAGGAAACTATCAATAAAATGAAAAGACCATCTACTGAATGGGAGAGGATATTTGCAAATGACATATCCAATAAGGTTACTATCCAAAACATTCAAAGAACACATACAACTCAACATCAAAAAACAAACAATCCTCTTTAAAAATGGGCAGAAGATCTGTATAGCCATTTTTCCAAAGACATACAAATGGCCAACAGGCATATGAAAAGATGCTCAGTATCACTAACTATCAGGGCAATGCAAGTCAAAACCACACTGGGATACTACCTCATACCTATCAGAATAGCTATTATTTAAAAATAAATAAATTTTGGTAAAGATGTGGAGAAAAGGAAACTCGTGCACTGTTGGTGGGAATGTAAACTGGTATAGTTGCAACGGAAAATAGTATGGAGTTTCCTCAAGAAATTAAAAATAGAACTATCATATGATCCAGCAATTCCACTCCTGGGTATTTATCCAAAGAAAATGAAAGCACCAATTCCAAAAGATACATCCACCCCTATTATCACTGCAGCATTATTTACAATAGCCAAGATATCCAAGGAACCTAAGTGCTTATTACTAGATGAATGAATAAAGAAGATGTGATACATACATATATTTATTTACATAGATATTTATACATAATGGTGTGTGTGTGTGTGTGTGTGTGTGTGTGTGTGTGTGTAATGGAATATTACTCAGCCATAAAAAAAGAATGAAATCTTGCCATTTGAGACAACATGGATGGACCTGGAGGGTATTATGCTATATGAAATAAGTCAGACCGAGAAATACAAATACTGTATGATTATACGTACGTGTGGAATCTAAAAATCAAAACAAGTGAGCAAACATAACAAAACCGAAATAGTTTTAGATACAGAGAACAAACAGGTGGTTGGCAGAGGGAAGTGGGTTGAGGGAGGAAAGAAATAGGTAATGAAGATTAAGAGATACAAACTTCCAGTTGAAAAATAAATGAGTCATAGGTATGAAATATACAGTATGGGGAATATAGTCAATAACTAAGTAATATTATTTGTATGGTGACATATTGTAACTAGATTTATCATGATGATCATATTGAAATGTGTAAAATATCAGATCACTATGTTGTGTAACAGGAACTAACATACTGTTCTTAGGTCAATCATAATTCAAAAACAAACAAACTCACAGAAAAAGAGATCAAATTTGTGGTTACCGGAGGAAGAAGTCAGGGGAGGGCAAATTGGATAAAGGCAGTCAAAAGGTACAAACTTCCAGTTATAAGATAAATAAATACTAGGGATGTAATGTACAACATGATAAATATAATTAACTCTGCTTTATGTTATATATGAAAGTTGTTAAGAGCAAATCCTGATTTCTCATCATAAGGAAAAGTTTTTTTCTATTACTTTAATTTTGTATCCGTATGAGATGATTCACTAAACTTACAGTGATTATCATTTCATGGTATATATAAGTCAAATCATTATGCTGTACACCTTCAACTTATATAGTGCTGTATATCAGTCATATCTCAATAAAACTAGAAGAAAAAACTGAGTGTTTGAAGGAAAGAAAAATTATAGTCCAATCTCTTTCATGAACATAGATGCAAAAAAGCCTAAATGTATATAAATATTGTGTTATATATTCTTATGTTTATGGTAAAACATAATATATATACTATATAAATATATAGGTATGTATATGCAACTGAAGCTAGCAATATATAAAAAATGTTATATCATGACAAAATTGGTTTTATTTCAGGAATTCAAATATGGATTAACATTTGAAAATCAATCAATGTAATTTCTCACATTAAAAGAATAAAAGAAGAAAAAGAAACATACAATTCTCTAAATAAATGTACAAAGGAAAATCTGATAAAATTCCAAACCTCTCAGCAAACTGAAAATAGAAGAAAGCTTTCTTAATCTGATAAAGTATGTCTACTTTGCTTCAAAAAAAACTGTAACAAATATAATCTTTGATGGTGAAAAGCTGGAAATCTCCCTTTGATATCTAGATAAGAGAGCCCTCTAACATCACTTTTATTTAACAATATATTTAAATCCTAACCAAAGTAAATAAGATAAAAATAAATAAATAAAAGTTCTACAATGGGAAAGAAAGAAAACTTTCATTATTTACAGATGACATTATTGTATAAATAAAAAAATCCCAAAGAAGTTATAGATAAACTATTAGAATGAACAAGTGGATTTAGCAAGACTCCTGGACAATAGGGCAACAAATAAACAGCGTGTCAGTAGATTAGCAATAAACAACTATAAAATAAAAAAGTTTTAATAATACCATTTACATTAGTATCAAAAATATCAGATACTTAGGAACAAGTCTCATGAAAGATATACAAACCCCTCACAGAAAACTGCAGAACATTACTGAAGAAAATTAAGGAAAATCTAAATAAATGGAGGGATATATTCTGTTCATTGGTTATTAAACCAATTCTAAAATTTTTAGACAAGATCCAAAAATAGCCAAGATAGTCTTAAAGAAGGAAAGCAAAGTTGGAGAACTTATACTAGCAAATATCAAGAGTTATTATAAAGTTACAGTAATTAAGTTAGAGTAGTTAGGGCTTTTTTTTAAGTCTACAGAACATAGTTTCCCAGGCAGTCTCCCATGCAAGTGGCTCAAAAACAGATCAATGGAACAGAATAGAGAATACAGAAACAGATCCATACATACATGATCACTTGATTTGTCAAAAATGGCATTGTGATGGAGTGAAGAATGGATGGTGAATGATACTGGCTCACCAAAAGATGTCTTTAAATGTTCATAGTATAGTAGTTTTCAAAAACTGTGAACAACTCACATGTCTATCAACAATATCATAAATTATGGTATACTGAGACAAGGAATACTATCGGCTATGAAAATGAGAGAATTACTATTACACATAACATAGATAAAACTGAAACATAATATTGAATGTAGGAAGCCAGACATAAAAGAATATATGATAAAAGAACACATACTATATGATCCAAGCTATATAAAGTTCCAAAATGGGCAAAATAACCCATGTTATTGGAAGTCAAGGTAATTACCTTAGGGGTGGAGAGAAGCTAGTGATTGGGGAGGGACCTAGGTAGACTTTTGGAAGGGACTGGTAATATTCTCTTCCTTGATCTGGGTTATAGTGACACAGATATGCTCACTTTGCAACAATTCATTGAGCTGTGTATTTATGATTAGTGTACTTTTACATATGTTGAATTCAATTAAAATGCATTTAAAAATATTAAGACTCTATGACTCCTTTCTATTTCTAGTTAATAATTTTCTAATTACTGGAATTTTTCTCTATTAAGTTTTTCTTTATCATAAATTCCATGTCATTTTCCTTCTTTTAGAAATATGTTGTTATTATGTATATAAATCTGATGGGTGTATTATTATATATTGATTTATAATCTGCTTCACTGATCCTCTTCAATATTTCCAATTACCAACCGCAGTTTTCACTATTTATTAATACCTTTTATTTTATTCAAGTCAACTTTAATATCTATTTTATTTGTCCTACTGTCTGAGAATAGATTTTCAACATTTTTTAAATTGCTATGTTTCTTAAACCTGAGTAGTTCTCAATTGAAAGTGTACATAAAAGTCATTTGGGGAATTTGTTTAAAGTGCATGTTTCTTGTTCTCTGCAGAAATTCCAACTCAGTAGTATTTGGGATGGAGACTAGGAATTTTCATTTTTCACACATTACTTCAACTGATTGTGAAGCAATGGATCCTCCATCACTGTTTTGAAACACTCTTATAGACCATTCATTTTGGTGATTTTAAATTTTCCATGGGTTCTTTTTTTTTTTTTTTTTTTTTTTCACTTGTGCTACAAAACTTTCCACTGGTTTATGTATTTGTGGGGGAAATGGAAAGAGGAATCAGGGCAAGGTTGGTATTCCTTGTTACTGGAATTTAACTACCTAATCTTTGTTGTTTAATTACTTCATCACTTCAAAAGATGTAGTAGACTTTTTAAGGTATTAAAAAGAAAAAATTCTTGAAACTCTCCTTGCTTCTGTGACATTACTTACTTCAAGCCAATCCTTCTTAGTTTCCTTTGCAGGCTCTTTTTTCCCCTCTCTTAAGCCCATTTTCTCTTCCCGTTCTATGCATTTTCCCTGGATGATCTCATTCATGTCTGTGGTTTCAAGTACCATCAATATGGTCTTTAATTTCTCCAGTCTGAGCTCCAAACAAGAATATTATATTGCCTGTTGGCGGGAGGGGGTATAGTTCGGTTGTAGAGCACATGCTTAGCATGCATGAGGTCCTGGGTTAAATCCCCAGTACCTCTATTAAAAAAGAAGAAGAAGAACACTAACAATGAAATACCAGAAAAGGAAATTAAGGAAACAATCCCATTTGCCATCGCATCAAAAAGAATAAAATACCTAGGAATAAACCTACCTAAGGAGGCAAAGAATCTGTACTCCAAAAACTGTAAGACCCTCATGAAAGAAACTGAAGATGACACAAACAGATGGAAAGATATACTGTGTTCTTGGATTGGAAGAATCAATACCGTTAAAATGGCCATATACAAGGTTCAGTGCAATCCCAATTAAATTACTAATGATATTTTTCACAGAACTGGAACAAAAAAATGTTAAAATTTGTGTGGAAACACAGAAGACCCCAAATAGTCAAAACAATCTTGAGAAAGAAGAAAGGAACTGGGGGAATCATGCCCCCTGGTTCCAGACTATACTACAGAACTACAGTAATCAAAATATTGTGTTAGTGGCACAAAAACAGACACATAGATCAATGAAACAGGATAGAAAGTCCAGAAATAAACCCACGTGCTTATGGTCAATTAATCTATGACAAAGAGACAACAATATACAATGGAGAAAAGACAGTCTCTTCAATAAGAGGTGCTGGGAAAACTGGACAGCTATGTGTAAAAGAATTAAATTAGAACATTCTCTAACACCATATATAAAAATAAACTCAAATGGATTAAAGACCTAAATGTTAAGACTGGATACTAGAAAACTCTCAGAGGAAAACATAGGCAGAACACTCTTTGACATAAATTGCAGCAATATTTTCTTCAAACCAGCTCCTAGAGTAATCCAAATAAAAGCAAAAATAAACAAATGGGACCTAATTAAACTTAAAAGCTTTTGCACAGCTACAGATACCATCAACAAAATGAAAAGACAACCTACAGAATGGGAGAAAATATTTGCAAATGATGCAACTAACAAGGGAGTAATTTCCAAAATATACAAATAGCTCATACAGCTTAATTTTAAACAAACAAACAAGCAACCCAATCAAAAAATGGGCAGAAAACCTAAACAGACATTTCTCTAATGAAGACATCCAGATGACAAACAGGCACATGAAAAGAGGCTCAATATTGCTATTAGAGAAATGCTAATCTAAACTACAATGAGGTATCACCTCACACCAGTCAGAATGGCCATCATTAAAAAGTCTACAAATAATAAATGCTGGAGAGGGTGTGGAGAACCCTCTTGCACTGTTGGTGGGAATGTAAATTGGTGCAGCCACTATGAAGGATAGTATGGAGGTTCCTTAAAAAGCTAAAAATAGAGTTACCATATGATTCAGCAATCCCATTCTGGGGTAGATATCTGGAGAAGATCCTAATTCAAAAAGACACATGCACCCCATTGTTCACAGCAGCACTATTTACAATAGGCAATACATGGAAACAAACTAAATGTCCATTGACAGATGAATGGATAAAGAACATGTGGTATATACAATGGAATATTACTCAGCTATAAAAAAGAATGAAATAATGCCATTTGCAGCAACATTGATGGAACTAGAGATCATCATATTAAGTGAAGTAAGTCAGATAGAGAAAGACAAATATCGTATTATGTCACTTATATGTGCAATTTTAAAAAAAGATACAAATTTTACTTACAAACCAGAAATAGACTCATGGACATAGAAGACAAACTATGGTTACCAGAGGGGAAAGGGGCAGGGAGGCATAGATTAGGAGTTAGGGATTAATAGATGCACATTACTATATATAAAGTAGATAAAGAACAAGGACCTAGTGTTTAGCACAGGGAACTATATTCCATTTCTTGTAATGAGCTGTAATGGAAAGAATCAAAAAAAATTATGTATGTATGTATATGTATAACTGAATCACTTTGCTGTACACATGAAACTAACAGTGTAAACTGACTACATTTAAATAAAAAATAAGAATTTTTTAAAAAGAAAAAAAATTGCCTGTTAAAAAATATCCATTTAACTATCCCTTGGGAACCCAGATTCAATATGTCAAAAACTGAACTCCTAAGCTTGTACCCCAAATCTATTCCTCCTCCAGTATTTCCTATCTCTATGAATTGCTATACCCAGTCAACTATGGCCAACGCTTGATTCTGTTCCTCTCACCATCCACATTCAGAAGACTTCCACCTATATTATCTCTAGATTCTGCCCCCTCCTTTTGTCCCCACCAGAGCCACGTCAGTCTAGCTTTTATGTAGTATGACTCTAGCTCTTCTCTCTTCCTCTAGTCATGCCCTTTTCATATTCATATTTCACACCACTTCTAGTGATGCTATAAAACTATAAATCAGATCCTGTCACATTTGGGCTCAAAATGTTTCCAAGTAGCCTTCTATGTAAAACTTCTAAGCAGAGTACACAAAATCTTTTAATATTTAACCCAGCCTTCATCTCTCCCATTATTTCTCCCCTCCCCAAACTCAAAGCACAGCCATTCTGAACTACATGCAGTTTCCTTTCTGCCTCTCATAACATACATGTTTTCCCATGTGCTGCTCACGCTGCCTTCAACACCCTTCCCCATCTCAGTGTCTTACTTGTTCATACCCATCTTTCAAGTGTTGACTTGGATATCAACTCCTCCTCCAGGCTTCTCCAGCCTCTGACTTAGGTGCTAGTCCTCTGTATGCTCTTAACCTCCCATGTATGTGTTCACTGCTCTCACAGCACTTATCTCACTGTAATCACCGTTGATCTATTTTTCTGTCTTCCCAGCTGTATTTTTCAAATTTTACTCAAGTCCTTACCTAAAAGAAGCCCTCCCTGACTACCCCATCTAAAATAATACCCAACAGCTCCTTTCTTCCCCACCTTATTACTTTCTATCCTGCTTTAATTTTCCTCCTGGCACTAATAACCACCCAACAATGTATTATCTATTCATTTGATCATCTGTTTAGTTTCTGACTTCTCATTTATGATAGACACTCCAAGAGAGCAATGTCTTATTTCACCACTGTATCCCCAGAACCTAGAAGAGTCCCTGACACATAAGTGCTAGATAGGTATGTGATAAACAAATACAAGAATGTGGTTTGGGTGTGTAGTTTCCAACTTTTACATCACTGTATCCTCATCACTTAGAACTAGTGTTACCGACACAAAGTATATTTTTAATAAATATTTGATGAATTAACAGATAGATGGCTCTGAAAATTGCTCTACCAAAAATATATATTAAATTTGTATTATATATTAGGTGTGTGTGAGCTGGGGTCAGGAGAAGAGTGTCTGTAACTAAGTTACATGAATAAGTGAGATGTTAAAAATGATTTAGTACCAAGAAAAACAAACTTGTACTAGGAAATAAGTAATGAGGTCCAGCACCTTTGCTTAAAAATCAAGTAGCTGAGGATTTGTGTTAGGCATAATTCTAAAGATATCCCCCAAGATTCTTATCTCCTGGCTATGCAACCTAACACTAATCTACGTAGTGCTGTGAAAAGACACTGCAGATGTAATTAAGATTACTAATTACCTGACCTTAATAGAGGGAGATTATCCTGGATTAACCAGGTAGGCACAATATACTCACACAAGCCCTTAAAAGCAAAAGAAGAAAGCAGAGACTCAGAAGAGATGCAACAGAAGGTCAGTGAGTATACCCTGGTTGCTGATTTTGAAGATGAAGAAAGAAAGCCACAAACCAAAGAACATGAGTCTCAGCCTCCAGAAGCTGAGAAAGGCCTCCAGCTGACAGTCAGCAAGGAAACAGAGACATCAGTCCTACAACCACATGGAACTGAATTCTGCCGGTTTTCCTAGAGCTTCCAGATAAGAGCCCAGGCCAACTGACAGTTTTATTTCAGCTTTGTGAGAGATTAAACAGAGAAGCCAGCTGGGCCACCCAGACTTCTGCCCTATATAACTGTGAAATAATAAAGGTGTGTTGTTTTAAACTACTAAATTTGTGGTAATATAACACAGTAGCAAAAGAAAAGTAACAGGCTCATTTCCTATTCTATCACTAGTTTACAGGGAGTCTCTGAACAAATTATTTAACATTTCTGCGTTTTAATTTTATCTCAGGTTCTACAAATAAATGGGGTTGAAAATAAACAAATTAAGTAAAATAACTGCTTAACAGAACTTCTTAAGAATCGAGAACAATCTTAAAAATCCAATGGAATCTACTCATCTGCAGATTAGAAAAATGGGGTTCATATCCCAAATTTGAGATTTGGGGTCAGATTTCCTAACTCCCAGTTTAGTGCTCCTTTGACAACAGCATGTAACTATAGCACTTCACAGATGGCTTGCAGCTGTATGTGGGAGGAATGGAGGGAGGGAGGGAGAAAGCCTGCAGCTGGCAATAAGAAACAAGAAATTTGTTCTTGGCTCCCTGACTTAGTAGTTGGGCAAAACCTGAGGAAGTCATTCATTGCCTCAGAGCCTCAGTTCTCTTGTCTGAACAATGGAGAAAATACTACCTGCTCTGCTTTCTTTACAATATTCAGGTCAATAAGCATTTATTGAGCAGCAACTACATATCAAGTATTGAACTCAGTGCTATGTTATAATGATTTATATAATTTCATATAATTCATTTGTAAACACATTGTTTCAATGTCATGTGATGCATGTTATACAAAAGGTAAAGAAATGGGCTATGGGCACTCATGGGAGGGTCATCTAATCCAGACATCCAATCCAGACATGAAGACAGAGGAGGTAAAGAATGCCCCAGTACCTTGACAGACAAGTAGATATTTGCCAGCAGAAAAGAGCTTTACAGACAGGGGAACCAACGTGAGCCAAAGCATAAATATAAGAGAGAACATAGTGTGGACCATAAGGAGCCTGTTTTGCCAAGAACCTAGAGTTTGTGAAGACTACTTCATAGGCAAAAGCCAGATTATAAATACCATTGTCTGACTTGTTAAAGAATATGAACATTGTCCTGTAGGCAATGGAAGCCATTGAAAGGTTTGAAGCAAGATATGAAATGTGGAAGTGTAGAAGACTGATTAGTGAGAGTCTAGACTGGAAACATGGGTAGAGGCTATCACCAAATTGCAGGTGCAAGATAATGAAGACCTGAAAGGGGGAAAATGTATTTGGGATTTGGAAGAGAAGAAAGACTCAAAACATCTTCAGAACAAAGATTCTTAAACCCTGCTTGTACAATAGAATCCCCTGGTCCCATGCAGACCTCCTCAATCAGAATCTGCAGGGACAAGACCAGGCTCTTTTCTAAACATCACAGATAATTTTGATGAGCACCTAGGTTTCTGAGCTGTTCTAAAGCAGGGGTTAGCAAATTACAGCCAGGGACCAAATCTGACCCATTTCTTCTTTTTGTATAGCCCATAAGCTAAGAATGTTTTTTACATTTTTAAATGGTTGAAAAAATCAAGAATAATATTTCATGGTGCAAAAAAATTATATGAAATCCAAAACTAGTGTCCACAAATAAAGTTTTATTGATACATAGTCACACTCCCTCATTTACATATTTTCTCTGACTAATTTTGTGCTATGACGGCAGAGTTGAGTAGTAGCAACAAGGACCATGTGGCCCCACAGCCTAAAATATTTACTATTTATTCCTTACAGGAAAAGTTGCCAACTCCTGATCTAGAGCAATGGTTCTCTTTCTTGGCTACACATTGGAATCACCTGCATTTTCCAAGTCAGATATCTGGAGGTAGAACCCAGGCATCAGTATTTTTTGAATGCTCCCTGGTAAGATTTAACCTGCACAGACAATGTTGAGAACCACAGAGAGTTATACTGACAGAAATTAGTGATGGATTAGATATGACTGATGAAGGAAAGAAACATGGATTTAAAAGACATTTTTGAGGATTGTCAGTGTTATCATGAGCAAAAAATGAAATCTCCTTTCTATATTCCCAGTATCTAGCATTGATTCTGATGCAGTAAACATATTCAGTAAAAGTTTACTGGATGAATGCATGAATTAATTACTCCTCATTGAAGTAGTCTCCGTGCAAGACATGTAGGACATAGTTTATGTTAATTTCAATGCCACAGAAAACTTTTGAAAAATGGACCTTGTCCATGTACAAAAAAAATAAGTTTAACTTGAACAAGACCTCCAGAGATTAATTCAGTAATGTTCCAAAGAATTAAGAGAAAATTATGCATAATATTACAAGACAATCATCATAAAAAGTCAATTTTCAGTTACTCAATTTTCTGAAACAATAATTTCCTTTTAACTCTGGCACAAATTATTTGTATAACTTTCTATTTTTTGGATTCAAACTAATTCAAATAGTTAAATCAGTTCAGGTTATGTCAGCATATTATTGCTTTTGGCCAAGGGCCTTTGCAAAACTTAGAAAGAAAAGAATAAATAAGATGTGGTATTTTAAATAAGTGATAAAAATCAAAACAGAATAGTTAAAGGTCATGTTTGAGTATAAGAAAAAGCAACAACCTTTCAGAAATTATTATTGTGGTGTCTAAAGTAAGTCTGGATATCAATCACAGACAGTTAACCATTTCCATACTGTACAAGGGCTGATACTAGTTAAATTAGGTCTCCCTCCCAACTCTGCTATGCTCATCAATATTTTCTACCTTTCTTCAATGTATATATGCTGTTTGGAGACAGGAAGATAAAGAGAAAGTGAGAGGAAGGGAGGCATTCTAAATATATGGGTACCTCAATCTATAGAAAGTCCTAAGTCATGGCAATGGGTATGGCTTCAGTCCAGACTGTCATAAAGGCATGTCAGATTTTTGAAAAGGCAATGTAACTTAGGAAGTATAATCTATTCTATCGTTATTAATTATTTTTAACTGAACAAACTTTTATACAAAACAGCATAGTAACAGTGTTTTGACCAAAGAGCTAAGATTACTCTGTGAGAAAACATTTGTGAGTCCACCAAGATTGGGCAGGGATGAAACAGTCCATGGAATTTCAAACAGAATCCTTCTAGGTCTCTCGCAGGCAGAGTACAGTAATTTTCATGGGGAATGGTGACTGAAATGTGTTAGCATGTTTTCCATTTCCATTTTTAAATGCTGTACCTGATTCTGGAAAAGGCAAAGGCAGATAACAGATCATTGGTTGCTAAAACTGGAAATGGAGAAAGGGTTGACCACTAAGGGATAGCACAAGGGAAATTCTGGGGGTGACAGAACTATATCCTGCT
The DNA here is from genome assembly GCF_009834535.1 of Camelus ferus. Lineage (NCBI taxonomy): Eukaryota > Metazoa > Chordata > Mammalia > Artiodactyla > Camelidae > Camelus > Camelus ferus. Next base: position 13,439,084 of record NC_045724.1, read on the forward strand.
GGTGGTGGTAATTGTACAAACTACACATTTGTCAAAGCACATAGAAGTGTGCACCAAAAAAGTGACTTTTACTGTATGTAAATTTTAAAATAAAAATTGTTAAATATCATATACACATAAATCTATCATGAAAAATGTTTCATATAGTCATCAGAAAAAAGAAGGTATCATTTATATTGACACAAAGTCAAAAAGCATGTCCATTAAAAGGAACACACTTATTTTCCCCATATCTCCCCATATTTCCCCATTTCAGAACAAACAAGCTCAATGGTACATAATTTATGTAGATAAGTGTTTATCTTTTAGCCAATGGCTGGTGTGGCCAGTATTCACTGTAGCCATCAGGTAGATGCAGAATTCCCCTCAGATGAGAATACACCCCACCAGAGCCCCCTCTTCTAGCCCTACAACCCGAAGGGCCTCGTGCATGGACAGAAGCTAATGTTGTATTTTTTTCTTTCCACTTTGTCAGCCTTCATAGGCTACCCTTAGTTTAATAATATGTAAAACTCAAGTCTAGAAATCAAATAATCAAGTTCTTTCTATTCTAAAATTTGACTTAGACTGGTAAGACATATATGAAAAATCTACTTCAGGAAAAATGCGCCAACTATACTAATGTTGGAGTTTCTGTTTAATCCACCATTTTTGCATTGGCTGCCAGTAGTAAAGAATGTGGACTCAATAAGACCATAAAGAAACCAGTGGAAGATCTGGGTGAATTTACTTAAAATCTGGGTGGGGGTCAGAGGGTGGGAAAAACTGACCTTTCTAACTAAACACAAACCCCAAGCAGTTATCAGAAAAAGGGACACAATGGTCAATAGGTTATAAAAAAAATGCTCAGAATACGTGTCTTCACACCAAGGCAGGCCATATGGCTAAATATTCTCCACTTAAAGATTTCACAGTCCTGAAAATTTTTGGTTGTAAACCATTGTTTCATAAAGAGAGTAATGAGTAAACCCAAATGTGGAAGATAGGGGAAAATGAGAGATGCAGTCAGATTGGAAATCTCTGCTGTGGTATGAGGGAGAGGACAAACAGGATCTTTCTAGACACAAGGTATTGCTAAAATGGACACCTCTATTCACCTCTATTCATGCCCTCTCTTTCTAATAACAGAAATCTGATTTTCCTCATTTTCAGTTCATGTGGTTTGGGTGAGACTGACACTAACAAAATTCCAGAACGGGCATGTGACCCAGGGCAGACCAACTAGAGTCAATGAAACTCAATTCTTATATTTTGGTTGGAACTATTGGGAAAAAGGCATGCTCTTCCACTTGAATTGTTGGCAAACTAGGACATAACTCTAGAACTACTGATAGCCATTATTGCCATGAGGGAAGAGATTGAGCCAAAAAAAAAAAAAAAATGGAGCCAATAGACAGAAAAGCAGAGCCAAGAGAGAAAGATTTGACCTTATTGACATCACCTGAGTTTCTGGATTAGACCATGTCTGAAGCTTTAGGCTTTTCAGATATGGGGTCAAAATATTCCTTTTTTTCTTTTTTCTTAACCCGTTATCAATAAAAGAGAGTATTCTCTAAAGGATTAGCCTATGATACACTCTAGGTTCACACTTTTAAGTATTTGAGAAGAGTCAGTACTACAGTCACATAGCTCATGTTACAATCTTAAAAGCTTCTTTGCAATAGGGAAAGTCTCTAGCAAACACCATGCTTTGTGTTAACATCTTATTGTTTATTTCTTAACTTGTGTATAGTTCCACTTATTATAGATATATTAGAGTATTCAAAGCTTTCCCCATTCATAGGGATCTCTGGTAGAGAATAAACTTCTTCACAAATAAGGAGAAATGTATATATTAACAGAGGTATCAGAATAACTCTATAAACCTTCATAAGTTATTTACTGAAGTAAAGGTTATAAATATTAATAAGGAAGAAATTAAATTTTAAAACATGAGACCAGTTACCTTTTTCTCCTCATTACCTCACTCAGTATCTGGAACTTAATAATATTGGTTGAATGAATAAAAAGATGAATAAATGAATGAAAAAATTAACATAAATCATTACCTAACATCTGACTCTCAGATTTTTCCCACATAACATTATTTCTTTGTTGATTCAGTCTCTATACTAGTAAAGAGTAAGGTATAAACTGCAACTTGGAATCACTATACGTAATTAGTACAAATCTGGGGCATACACTAACACTTTTTCAAATAGCCCACTCTTATGGTTGAAGAAGACACCATGCCTTCGGGAGATTTTGCGGATGATAAGCTTCTTATTGTCAGTAGATAAACAGACTGTCTGCCCCTTATTTTCCTTTTCTTTGCTCTTCTCTATTCTTTTCTTTTGCTAGTGAGGCTTTCAGCAAAGGAAAATGAGTGGTAAAATCATGTGACCCAAGTTCCACTTGGAACATTTTAGTAACTCTAAGCTTCTAATTTATTTTGATCTTTTCACAGGCTTAGAAAATAGGTAATATCCACATACGTGTCTTAGAAATAGAACTTTCTCACATTAGTCTATAGTCATTTATTACAAATCTCCACAATAATCTGACAGTTGAAATGCTACTATCAACTTTTCAAAAGCAGACAAACTGAGAACCAGGATGGACGATTGACCCCCCTCACAGCAAATTACCAGCCTAGAGCACAAAGCACCGGCCTTCCATATTTTTTGAGACCACAAAATGGTGGCTGCCGTTCCAAACCACGAAGATAAAAAGCAATGCAAAAGCCCCACTAATAGAACAGGCTTTTAGAGAACTTTATTCCCTCTGGCCATGTCTGAGCTGATGACAGTCTAATTCTTTCCTGTGCTACAGTATATGGGACTAGACTCTCAAACATTGGCATGTAGTCATTTCTAAAGACAGTCACAAATACTAGTGCTTTGGAATTGTATTCAGATTAGGAACCTGCTAGGAAGGTTCTGTTTTTCCTATAGTACCTGACATAATTGTAGTATTTGATCAATGCAAAATATTAATAAAAGTTATCATAACTATTTGAAAGGAAAGAAGATGTTGTCTTATCTTTTTCTGTAGGACCTCCATATCTTGGAAAATATCATACTAGTTAATTCTAATGATAACCTTGCAAAAGAGATTAGCACGATTTTCCTCACTGAAAGAATAAAAAACCAAAATTACTATGCCTGAATCACAGAATTTAGAACTGAAAAAAATTCTAAGAATTATCAACCCAAGCTTCCTCATTTATATCCTATATCATTTTTATTCCTATCATCTGCCAAGCACTACATTAGAAGCTGAGTTTAAAACAAGAAAGACATGAAAATTGGGGTCCAGCGAGGTCACATGATTTCTCTAAAACCACTCAGAGACTTTGAGGCAGACATGGTCCCTTCTTGTGCCCTGTTTCCAGACCACACTAGCGTGAGGTCAGGAAAGGTTTCTCCTATCTGAGATTTACTCTAACATGCTGTGCCCTTACCAGTACCTCGAACCTGATATGCAGGATGATCGCTCTTAAAATACAGTTTTAAAGCTTTTATTTTCAGATCACACAATAACCTGTAGTGGGTAAGGAAAGATGTCAAATATTTTCCTTGGAGACAGCAAGACAGAGTGAAAGAATGAAGACTCAAGATCAAGATGGACCTATCTGTCAGCCTAGGGAAATTCATTTAATCTCAGCGATACTTGATTTCTTTTATTTTTTCAAGTGTCCAACAGAAATAGTAACTACATTATAAGGATTTTACAAGGTTAAAAATAATGCATGAAAAGTGGTTCATACTTAGGGTGAGTATAATACATGTTCACTATTATTCTTATTATTTCTTTAAATTTCACACTCCAGTTTTAGAAGAGAATTGTTCTATTGTTAGAATGCAAAATTTCTTTCCATTATTCCATCGGCCAGAGACAAGGAAAGACTGGTTAGTCTTTAAATTAATCTTTGTAGTAAACTGTGTTCCCAAGTTCAGTGGAAATTCCCTCTAGCTGGCTAACTGGCTCATCCTCTAACTGCCTGGCCACAATTCCTTACATTTTAATCCAAATATGCAACCCTCCTGTGAAAATGCCACTGCACCCACAGTCACTTCCTTTTCCCACCCCCGTATCCTGGCTTTCCCCCATTAACCTCTCCGGTTTTATTTTCAATAAGATGCAGCAGGAATTAACTAAGCATTTTGTAGGCAAGGCATATAGTGGAAAGAAGACAAACCAGACACAGATCCGGTTCCAATCACAGCTCCTCCACTGTGGAATTTTAACCCAGATGGGTGCACTTAGTCAAATGCCTTGGTCTCCTGAGTCTCAGTTTTCCTCCTCTGTAAAATGGAGACGACAATATACACCTCACAGTGTTGTGAGGTTTAACGAGACTACATACATTCAAAGGATCGAGCACAAAAGAAACTCTCAGGGTAATAGAAACTATTATTATTTTGAGAGGGGTTTTACCCATCCCTTCTAATGTTAAATTGTTGGAGCTTTTACTCTGACCAGGTTAGGCTATTTTATAAAATAAATCAGCAGTAGGACCTTATTTTTTTAGTAAGACAACCTCAATAACTTTCCCTTGACCCTCCATGTGCAAAAGCACCCTAACTAGCATCACTGATGTCACAAGACTTCAACTGCAGCCGCTTTCTCATGGTCAATCTCAAGTGCTTACTTTCAGAGTCTCATTTTTAGAGATACATTAATGTGCACTGGGTAAAGATTTATAGACCGCTCACTTTCAGAAGCACAGGCCCGTTTTCAAGATGAAGAAAGCAAAGTGAATTTTTCTTCTCTTATCCCTTTAGATTAAGACCATGAAGTACTCCAACAGATAGGACATTACAGATAGGACATTAGTTTTATCAGCCACCCCTGCTCTGTTCCACCACTTAAAGCTCATTCAAATCAGATGAAGATTTTCCACATATATGCAGTGAAACACCTAGGCTCACCTTCTCACCTAATTGCAATTACAACTGTTAGTTTATTTTATTTTTCTATTTTTTAATTTTGAGACAATGAAATTTATAACCTTGCACTGGAAATATAAGCTCTAGCCTTATAACACTAAAAAGTAATTGTTAGTAACATAAAATTAGATTTTAAAAGAGCAAGCTTTATTAGGATGTAGATGTCTTGAGTGGGAATGAATTTCAGGGTTGATCCCAGTTTGGGAAGGAATCTGAATTCCCTCTTTCCTATGAACACACACACACACACACACACACACACACACACACTCACACACAAGGACTTTCAATCAATACAAATAAAAGACTCTCTGTTGTCAGTTGAAAAGACAAATTCTTCCTTGGGGAAAATTCTTCACTCCTTTAAGCAAACTCTTTCTACCAGCAAATAAACTAACAAAAGCACTCCTCCCTTTTTTTTTCCACATAATCAATTTCAAAACCTGAACGAATATGGGGAGAGCGACACTTTGATACATAAAAACTGTCCTGTGAAAAACTAAACAGAAGATGTCAGGATGTCCCACTTTCTAATTAGAATTATTCACAGAAGATATTATGTTTTCTTGCCTGGATAAAGGCTACTTCAGACCAAAAGGGTTGAAATAAACCGCACTGGATAGTTTTCAATGAATTTCTGTTGAAAGTTTTTTAATAAAACATGGTGCTGAGGTTAAAACTTTTAGATCTGGAAAGGTTATTCTGGAGATCATCCACCCTGGGTAATGTGGTATCTAGAGACCCGATAAGGTTAATCCAAATTATCCGGGAGATTACCCCTGAGACAGCAAACGGTTCCATAAACATCACCATTGCTATCCCAAGTAGAGAAATGATATGCTTCACTTTTGTTAGCGTTTTCAAGGAGAATAAACCTGTAAATGTCAGTGAAATGAAGACCTGAGTTTACAGGCAAAGCTGCCAGTGGACCTCTGAATTATGAGGCTAGACATTCAGTAGCTGCCAAGCTACAGGTCAGGCACTTCAAGGTCAACTTTCACCTCTTCCACAAAACCCATGATGAAATTTCAAAGGCTTTTATGTGAAGTTTTATTAACTTAGGTTAGTTTGAAAGAAAAAGGGTAGGCAAAGCAAAATGTGAAATTTCATTATCTTTGTCCATTGTTTTCTGCCTCTTTGCTGCAATGCTTGTAGGATCATGCATGGATGATCAATTATTCTGGGCACACAGTGGGAAAGCAGGGTGAAAAGGCTAAGAGGATTCTTAAAACAGGGCATTTGCCACAGAATATTCAAGAACTAAGGAACTTAACTTCTTTTTCCTTTTACATTTTCGTACTTTCAATCTTTGAGTTATTTAAAACTAAGTTGAAATAGCTTAAATTTGTTTCATAAGTATCATGATGTTATAAGATTGTAGAGAAAAATACAAATTTACAGATCGTAAACTAAAATCCTTTATTACCAGGTACATAGCAGGTGCTCAATAAATGTTTGCTAGCAATTTCTGCATTAAAAACAAAGCCACAGTGTAAGTATTAACACGTGCAAATTGTGTTATTTCCATACTCAAGTGACTGTTCATACAAGCAAAAGCTGTTTGGAAAATGAAAAGTTTAAAATATATCCAGATATGTGAATATGAAAAGACATTATTATGCAGGGGAAAAAAAGAATCACTATACTGGTGTAATTTAGAGATTTTTGCTTACCTTTCAGTCAAGTTACCTAATTCTAACACCAATATGGGGACATTATTCTATAAAGTCCAAAATTACGGTTGTTCTATACATTTCAATCTAAACAAAGACTAAAACAATCTGTTTCCTTCCAGCTCCATTGCCATCACCCTAGTACGTGCCTCTTGCATCTCCTGTCAAGACTACTGCAATTGTCTAACTGATCTTTCCAAATTCTCACTGTCCTCTTTAAAATCTAGTCAGTTTACAATGAGTGGTTTGTTTGTTTGTTTGTTTGTCTGCAGGTCTGACTACATCACTTTCCCTCGTTTGCAGTATTTCAATAGTTCCTTCTTCAGAGCCTATCATAAAAGGCCATGTGGCCTCACATTCATGAAAAGCTACAGACAGAAAGTTTGGCCCTACCTCCAAGTGAGAGTGTACACGCTGTAGTCACAGAGACACAGGGCCAGGGAGGAGATGCTCATCATACAACTTCAAATCGGAGTCCCATTACCAACCTGCACCACCTGCAGTAAGCTTTCAACTGAGTTTTTTAGTACGTTCTGTAATTATCTTGTGAATAGCATATTTGTACTGAATTGTATTATTATGTATTGAGAGTATTAAAATTAAAGCCCTAATTATTAGCCCTTTTTTAGCATTTCTTTTTTTTTTTTTTATACACCATAAGCCATGGCCTAAGCTTCTCTCAACAGCTGAGAGGTCCTTTCCAGCAAACTTGGGATAACACAAGTGCTTAACATGCCCACAAGACCCAACCCTCTGTCTCCTACCTAAATCTACAGCCTCATGATGTCACCACACTCCTCCTTGTCTCTGAACTATGACAACACTTACCCTCTTTCTGCTCTTCAAACAATTCATGCTCCTTCCTGCCATAGACCTTTGCATACACTATGCCTCTGACTAGAATATTCACCTTTCTTCACTCCCTCATGGCTCTGTAGGGTTATCTCCTGCTTATCCTTCAGATCTCAGCTCAAATGCCACTGCCTCCAGGAAGCCTTCCTTGGCCTCTCTAGGTAGACAGGTGTCTCCAAATACACATTCTTTCAACACCATGTTCTTCCCCTAGTTATAATTATTCTTTTAATTACATGATTCTTAGATTAATGTCTGTCTCTCCACCAGATGTAAGTTGTAAAAGAAGAAATATCTTTTCATCAAGGAATGGGGAGAGGCAATGTGTGTGTATATACACATACTTCCTCTTCACCCAGCACAGTTGGCTGGCATTTATTAGAAGCTTAATATATATTTGTTTAATGAGTGAATGTTCTTTTTATCATATCATGCTGCTTCTAAGAAAAATCTGAACAGATATTAAGTATAATCTACATTTTAAAAAGCAATCATATTCAAAGCCTAATCTGTACTGGTCCAATGGATCTGAAACAAATAAACAAACAAAAAAACTTTTCAAAAAATAGGTATTACATCAAAATATTGCAATACCTCTTCAAATAAAACATCTCTTTTGCTAGTGACTTTGAGTCTAAAATAAAAAACTCTAACCTCAGGTGCATTAATCAGCTTGGCAGGGAAAATAAAGGACCAGTGATTTAAGAGACTATGTGGGGGTTTATGCTACAAACAAGATGGACTGAGCCAAAACATTCAGCTGACTCAGTTCTCCACGGCTCTTTAAGCATCTGGGTCACATGGAGGAAAGGAGAGGTACCCATCACTGCTTCTCAGCCATCCAGACATCCTTCAATGAATCACATCAGTGACATGCTTTGGTTCCACTCCCATCTCACTTGTTCATATGGGTAGAGGCTAAAGAGAAAAGGTCTCTCCCACTCTGCAAACCATCAATCATATATCAGTAGAATGGATAAGTAAGAAAACTAAATTATATACATAATATAGTTGTAATGCGTATGTAATTGTAATACATCTGTAACTGTAATACATATGTAATATGTATACTACAAAAATTCAACTTCCTACACACAAAGGAAAAGAGAGTCTAAACAACAGGAAATAAGAGTGACTTGGTTGTGGTCACAGGAAACCTCTGATGCTCATAGAAAGGCCATTACATATCAGCAGTTCAACGGCTAACATATAAACAGTTCTTACTAAATGCTAGACACCAGTCTAAGTATTTTCACATATTTTAACTTGGTGAATTCTCATAACAGTCTTGTGAAATAGGCATTTTATCATCAACCCCACTTTACAGATGAGGAAACTGATACACATGGAGGTTAAGTAACTTTTCCAAGGTCACACAACTAGCAAGTGGAAGAACTCGGGTTGAAACCCAGGCAGACTGGCTCCAGAGTCTATGCCCTTAGAAACATTATACTGGCTTTCAACAGTTGTCAGTCTCAAATTCCACAATTCTAAATTCATCACATCACTCTCAAACATCCAAAATTTCAGGGTTTTTTTACAGAGACTACTAACCAACAACTGTTTGAAGCTGCATATATCCATCTTCTCAGCATTAGAGCAAATACTTAAGATGTGGAAGAAAGGCATCCAAGAAAAGAGAAGAAAGTCAAAGTAAAGGTCAGAATCAACTCCTCCAATTTGGTATCATAATCATAATCATCGCTAAAATTTTTTGAGCACTGTGTTAAGTGCTTTAGCAAATTGTCTCATTTAAACCACACAGTAACACACATAGATCAATGAAACAGAATAGAGAGCCCAGAAATAAACCCACATACATATGGTCAATTAATTTATGACAAATGATCCAAGGGTATAAAATGGGGAAAGGACGGTCTCTCCAATTAACAGTGTTGGGAAAACTAGACAGACGTATGCAAAAAAGTGAAACTGGATCCCTATTTACACCATACACAAAAATTAACTCAAAATTAATCTGAGACTTGAATGTAAGAGCTGAAACCATAAAATTCCTAGACGAAAACATAGGCAGTAAGCTCCTTGACATCAGTCTTAGCAATGATTTTTTGGATTTGACACCAAAGCAAAGGCAACAAAAGCAAAAATAAACAAGGGGGACTATATCAAACTAAAAAGCTTCTGCACAGCAAAGGGTACCATCAACAAAATGAAAAGACAACATACAAAATAGGAGAAAATAATTGCAAATCATATATCCGATAAGAGCTTAATATTCACAATATGGAAAGAACTCATATAACTCAATAGCAAAACAAAAGAATCTGATTAAAAAATGGGCAGAGAATCTAGACATTTTCCCAAAGGCATACAGATGGCCAACGGGCACATGAAAAGTGTGCAACATCACTAACAATCAGGGAAATGCAAATCAAAACTACAGTGAGATATCATCTCACACCTATCAGAATGGTTATTATCAAAAAGTCAAGAAATAACAAGTGTTGGCAAGGATGTATAGAAAAAGGAACTTTTGTACACCATTGTTTGGAATATAAATTGGTGCAGCCACTATGGAAACCAGGACAGAATTTTCTCAAAAAATTAAGAACAGAACTGCCCCGTGATCTAGCAATTTCACATCTGGGTATTCATCCAAAGAAAACAGAAACACTAATTTGAAAAGATACATTCACCCCTATGTTCACTGCAGCATTACTTACAATATCCAAGATATGGAGGCAACCTGAGTGTCCATCGATGGATGAATGTATAAAGAAAATATGGTATATAATTTCAATAGAATATTATTCAGTCATAAAACATAATGAAATCTTGCCATTGTGACAACATGGACAGAACTTGAGGGCATCATGCTAAGTGAAATAAGTCAGACAGAGAAAGAAAAATAACATATGATCTTACTTATATATGGAACCTAAAAAAAAAACCAACCAAATAAACAAAAACTGAGCTCATTCATGGATACAGGAAACAGATAGGTGGTTGCCTGAAGCCGGGGATAGGGAGGTAAAATAGGTGTTATAAAATATATAAGTCATGGGGTTGTAATGTACAGCATGATGACCACAGTTAATAACACTTGTGTTATATATTTGAAAGTTGCTAAGAGAGTAAGTCTTAAAAGTTTTTAACACAAGAAAAAAATTTTGTAACAATGTATGGTGATGGATGTTAACTAGACTTATAGTGGTGACCATTTTACAATACATACAAATATCAAACCATTAAGTTCTACACCTGAAAATAATATAATGTTATATGTCAATTATATCTAAATTTTTAAATGAAACAAATAAATAAGCCAACCAAGCAACCAACCATACAGTAGCCCTATGAAACAACACTACTTCATTTCATCTTATAAAGAACTTGGGTCTCAGAGTAGTTGAGCAACTGTCACAAGGTCACACAGGCAAATCCAGAGCCCATAAAAGAACTATTTGATCTTCTGAAGTTCTAGATTCCACAAAGCCCTTAGAACTTGGGTAAGATACTTGTGCACAAGCGAGAGGGGGGAAAAAGGTGAAAACAGTAGAGTTATGGGGGTGAGGAGGCTAGACTGAGTAATCGCCAAGAGAATGCCTTTGCAGAAATATGAGGAGGAGGAGAATTTATCACTAGCTCGTATTAAAAAAAAAAAAAAAAGAAATACTATAAATAAAGTCTAGAGAACGTTAGGCAACTTCTAAAGAAGTCAGAGACATGATAGTAAACATTCACATGACAAATATTGGAAAAGGGATACAGCAATACAAATAAGAATAATAAAATAACAACAGCAACAATTACGATACTGTTTACTAAGTATCAGGTATTATTCCAAGGACTTTATCAACTCATGTAGTTCTCAAAATCATTCTGAAAGATAAGTACTATTACTATTCATATTTTACAGATGAGGAAACTAAGGAATATAGAGTTTAAGTAACTTAATCAAAGTCATACAAGAGGAAACTCAGGCAATTTAAGTCAGAACACATGCCATACTTACTTTTAAGATATTCATGGTGGAAGCCTTAATTAATCTGTTTATATTAAGTGTATGTGTGACTTCATATGCCAAATTCAGGGGACATGCAAATATTTTCATTGGTTTTTTTTTAAATAGTATTTTAAGTCTGAATATTTCTATTTTAAAGAAAGGATTATGCTAATTTTCTGTTAAACTACATTTTAACATGAAACTTAAAAAAAACTAGACTAGCGAAGAATAGATAACCATGGGCATACATCCTAACTCTAATGATAGTTAAAATCCCCTTTATTTATTTCAAACCACAATCTCTCAAGTCTTCATTCTTCCTCTTTTCTTCCTTCCTTTCCGCTCTCCCTCTTTAGTCTAAGTGGCAGACCCCATCAGGACAGTAATGGTAACCTATAGGAGGGTGATATCAGAGCTGGGGACAAAAGGCAGTCAGAGCAGTTCAGTAATACTGCCCCTTAAAGATGGTGTTGGCACCAGGTGTCACCGCGACAGCCCCTGTGAAGGTGGTAGTGGAGTAGGGAAGCAGGGACAGTCTTACAAGGTCAGTAATTGACAACATAAAAAAGACTAAGCAAGTGAGTAAATATATTGATCATAATGGGAGCCAGTGTTCTCAACGATTGAGACGAACCTAATGGTATTGGATTGGAATTGGCATTATCAGTGTGAACTCACAGTTTCAAAATACACAAATATAGAGATAAAGGGATGTGTGTACTTATGTGTATTTTTTAGCTCTGGCCTGGGAACAGCAGCATCCCAATAGCAACGAGCACAACTAGCACCCAGTTTTGGTTTCTAAATTCTACTTTACGCCAAAAGAAACTAGAACTTCTTGGAGGAATGGCTGAATCCAGGGCTGGGCAAGGAAAGTGCAAGATGAGCCTGAAACATATTTTGGCATCAAGAGGTAAGGAAATGCTAAAAGAGTGAAAACGCATCAAAAGGACACAAAAGATAGCTTGAAGGGGCATCTAAAGCCAAATCTGGGCCAATTTGAACATCAAAATAATAATGAAAATAACAGATTACAAAGCATTGAATAAAATAGGAATCACTGAGTCTCTACCAACATAAATAAACTAACAAATAAATGAGGAGAAAAGAAAATTCTGCTTATAAACAGGAAAAAATTACAGAATTAGAAAAAAAATCACTTAGAAACCATCATATTAATAATTAAGTCAAGCATGATACATCAACGCATGCTAAAACTAATGGGTGAAGTGAGGTAAGGAACAGGTATTTTCAGAGTTTCAGAGTATTTACACACACAAAAAACAGAAATAAAGGAGAAAAGCAATTTTACAGTGAAGTCTCCTGGGAGAGACACTATGGTAATCAAGTGATCAGAGTTCGCATCACCAGCAAAGGGGCAATCAACAATGTGTCATCCAACTGGAATGCAATGAGAAAGCACACCATCACTTCTGTAATATTATTGCCAAAAACTGAATAACGTGACCATGAAGAAACATTTGAAAAGCTGAAATTGAGGGATATTAACAAAGTGTCAGTTGTGGGTTCAAAGATGCAAAGGCTTCTCAGGGGGCTGGAGGTAAAGAAGTGAGTCTTTTCTCCTGGATGACGCTGAACTCCTTGAAGCCCTATTATGACCATAAGAAGGAATCTAAGGACAGAGCCAAAGCTAAGAATGACAAACTGGATATACAGAAGAATCTTAGCATCCAATAACCTTGTTCAGCCACTGAATTAACCAACCCTGAAGATTGCTTTATCTTGGGATTTTCTGTTATAGAAAATAACAAATAGCCTTATTATTTAAACTAATCTGAGATGGGTTTTCTGTTGCAGCCAAAAGCCTCTTCATATATACACATATATGAAAAAGTATAAGATCAGAGAAAATTTCCTACAGAGAGAATAAATCTTAAAATATGCATAAAAATCAAGAAGTATCAGCCATAGGCCTCAAATTTCTTAACAGTTGCCACATCTCAATCAGTTTCCGGAAGGTTACAGTGCTGTGCAGGTGGATTTTTGTAAGTAAAAGACTGCAGACTTCCTGTAGAAGCCTACCACCAGGCCCAGTCCACAGAGGAAAGGCGGGGCATAAAGACAGCTAAACCAACCCATCACATTCAAGATCACATTTTTTTTGTTGTCGTTGTTGGGGAGAAAGCTCCACATTTCTTATTTAAATAAAACATCAGGAGCATACTCTGCCTCAAGGTTTCCTCAGAAGTTCCTGTAACTCAATGCTTAACATCCCAAAACATGGGTTAGCCAAGCCCAGGAGATCACAGAGGTGAGCACAGCAAATAGCCCCATCAAGGTCACTGTGGAGAACAGTCAACGTAATTTGCTTGTTAAAAACGTCTGCACCTAATACCAAACCCAGGGACCATGTTCAAAGTACCCAGCCTAGTAGCCACGCTTGACCTCTGGGATGCTGTACACAAAACACCGAGTTGAAGGAATGAAGAGATGAGATAATAGTTGAGAGATAATGTTAAATGGGTTCCTACCCAGCCAAAGCTATCAGGTTTCTCTGAAATGACATGTGACTTCACTGCGGTATCAGCTTACTTAGGTACTTGCCATTTGTCTGGAAGGAGATTCCACGTAGGGGGATTGCCATCTGCTGGTGGCTCTCTTCTTAGGGACAGATACCTTTGAAATTTAGGGACTGTGCCTTACCCCAAGCCATACACAGTTATTCAGCAAGTGGTAGTTTCTTTTTCATTGTGAAAACCAGACTGCTTTTTCCATTGATTAGACAGATATAAAACTCTCCTGAGGAAGCTGAGCAAAGTATCTCAAAAAAAACAAACAGAAGAGAAACAAAATAGATGACAAACACATTTTGCAAGACTATCAGTTTTTGTCTAACTAGTACACTAATATCCTGAAGATAAAATAGTCTTCATGTTCCAGAAAGTATTAACAAAATTTTGTTAAAGGTGAAAAAGAATATGAAAATGAATCTATGTGTGTATATGCATGACTGGGAGATCATGCTGTACACCAGAAACTGTCACATTGTAACTGACTGTATTTCAAGTTTTTAAAAGTTCATTATAGGGATGGTGACTCCTATGCTTAGCAAAAACAGACATAAATGTAGTACATTGGTTTATCTGAGCACATATTTAAACATCAAGTCTTAAAATCTCCTGAGAGTCTTTATCCCTCAGGGAAAGTATTTTCCATGTGGTATACAAAAAGAAAAGAGAAAGAAACACTAGCTTCCAAGCACAAAGCTATAAATTTAACCTTCAAAACAGAGGTTAAAATTCCCTTTTTTAGTGAAATTCCTTGGAAGCATACTTCTTTATATTGTAGGTACAGCTGTGCAGGCAAAATTCAGGACACAGTTAGACTACGAAATTTTCCCCACTATCTGCCCAGTATATCTTCAAGTCATAGACTGTTATAAATATGGAATTAGGTCATATTGTTTCATCCACAGTTCATTCTTCAGAGCAACACTCTTCTCTTGAAGAATACGGCAGGATCTCTGTGTCAGGAAACAGCCCCTCAGAATAGACCAGTTTGGGCTATATTCTTTTTTGTGTGTGCTATTTTCTTTAATGGACAGTAACAGGAGGTGAAAAAATTAGAAGGATAAGCAACCTTAAAAAGGGAGGAACTCCTGTCACATGCTACAATGTGGATAAACCTTGAGGACATTATGCTAAATGAAATAAGCCAGTCACAAAAAGACAAATACTGTTTGATTCCACTTATATGAGGTTTCTAAAGTACGGTCAAATGCACAGAAACAGAAAGTATAAAGGTGGTGGCCAAGAGCTTAGGGGCAGGGGGAATTAGAGTTTAATGGGTATACATCGAGTTTCACTTTTGCAAGATGAAAAAGTTCTGGAGATCTGTTTCAAAACAATGTGAATATACTTAACACTACTGAACTGTACACTTAAAATGGTTAAATGGTAAACATGATGTTTCATTTTATCACAATGAAAAAGGATAAGCAAAAATATCAGAGGCTGAAAATACTAGAGGCTGATCTATAAGCAAAGGTTAAAGGATTTGCTATCACAGTATTTAGTCTAGCAACAAGGAGTATACAAGGTCGCTTAATCACATGGATTTGAAAATGTCTCGCAAAGAGCAAAGAGCAAACCCTTGACCTGTTTTCTCTACCTTTGCAGAGGACACACTGATGAAACAAACTAAAACCGCACAGCAGCAGCAGCAGGATGTAGCAGAAAGAACAGACAGAAGCTTCACTCTACTTCTAACTTTGTGACTGGGATAAATTAAGTATCAGAGAGAGAACACTGTATCTGTGAGGTAATACGGGTTTTAAGGAGAAGTCGTGACTGCTTCTGACTCCCAGACTTGTTTTGTTTTTGTTCATTGAATATATGAATTTGGGCCAATTACTTACATCCCTGAGCCTCAGTGTTCTCATTTATAGTGTAGGGATAATGGCACCTACCTGGCAGGGTTGTCATGAGGTTATGAAATCAAATAATGATGGAATGCTATTAACAGAATGCCTGATACATACTAGGCATTCAGTAAGTGTTAATTCTGAGTCTTTTACAGCCTGTTTCCTGTGAAATAGAGGGTAATGGTAACTACCTAACAAAATAAAACTATAAAATATCTGATATATGCCTTCTCCAAGCCTCAACTTTGCCATAAAATGGGTGCAACAATATTTATTACATAGGAGGGTTGTGAGAATAAAAAGGGATCAGAAATACAAAACTGTTCTACACTGGACCTGGAACATAGTAAGTGCTCAACAAATCTATTATCATCCTTATTATTCTTATTTAGGAATGTATCCAATAATCAACTCTTGAAAAAGATTAACGATAATCGTACCTGACCCCAGATCAGCTGTCCTTTTTGGCACTGCTTAAGTTCCTCTCTAAAGGAACAGAAATTTTTGTCACTAACAGTAACATCAAATGCCTGAACTTCTGCATCAGCAATGATATTCAAGGAGATTTCAAGCCCTAACTGGGAAGATGATTTTCAGTAACAGTGAAGAATCATGAACATATAAACAAGAGATACCGGTTAAAAACCTCAAGACATTTCATTCAGCATCAACATTAGCTGGTAATTTTCACCATTCTCACGGTATCTGCTTCTGATTAGTACAATGTTGAAACAGAAAAACAGAGCAAGGGAACGCGCATCCCCCACGGCCTGCTCAGTGACCCTAAGAGAACACTGCTTCTCTCTCAATTATAGAATCTACTGAAATCCAAGGAAAACAAGAATTCAACAGGCATTTCTGTTGCCTCCAAACCAGAGTTGATACCAGCACAACCAGGACTTGACTAATTGTGAAGTTTGCTAGTTTTATTTCTCCAGCTCCATTCCTCACCTTTGAAGCCCTTATCCCGTACATCTTCTCCTTTGAGCCCTTTCGCCAGGGCTTGGGCTCACGGCAGCCCTCTGTTCTATATCCCATTTCCAAAAGATGCCTGTCCCTTGTCCCATCTCTTCAGCTCAGTGCTCTGAACACTGATAATCTGAAAGAAAAAAAATCCACAATAATGTGATAGCACGTGTGTACAGGGTTTCCTATCCCCAAGCTTCTCATTTACAGTCGTATGGAGCCTTGTTGGAAACTATGTCTTAACCCCAGAAAGCATTAGTAAGTCATTTATTCACCAAATGTTTACTGAGTACTTGCTATTTTGTGTATTATGCTTTGTACTAACATTCCATACATAAGTGAGATATGGGCTCTGATTCAAGAAGCCCACAGCTAGCGGAGAAAACAAATACATGTGAAAATAATTGCAATATAATTAAATAAGTGGTATTAGAGGTATATACAAGAAGCTATCACAGGAGGTAGCTGGGGCACAGAGAGGTTAAGTAAGCTTTTGCTGGCCACACAGCTATAAGGAGTAGAACTGGGATTTGAACCCAGGTATTCTGGCTCCAGAACCTGTGGTATTAACCACTGTGTAGTCATGGGAATAGTTTCTAATGAGGCTATTTATTTTGAAATAAAAATCACAAAGTAATTTAGAAAATGTGCCCGATCAACTTCATAAAAGAAAACTCTTAAAACAATACATTGAACCTGTAGGGGAAAAAACATGATACATATTAAGAGACTGATTAATCTTCACAACTGTATCCCCAATACCTAGCACAGTACATATCATAGGTATTCTGTAGACATTTGTTTCTAAAAATGAAATATTTATAAAACTGAATGCACATGTACCTTAACCTAGCAATTCCACACCTAGGTATTCACCCAAGAGATAGAAAAACGTTATATCCATAAAAAACACTGGTACAAAAAAGTCTGTAGCAACTTTATTTGTAAATCTAAGGGCTGGAAAAAAATAAATATCCATCAATAGGAGAATGGATTTAAAAAAAAAAAAACAACCCTGTGGTGTATTTATACAATGGAATACTGTTCATAAATAAGAGGAACAAGCTACTGATACAGGCAACAAGACTGATGAATCTCAAAAACAGTATGCTGAGTAAAAGAAGCCAGTCACAAAGAGTATATAGTGTACTTCCATTTACATGAAGTTCTACAAAAGGAAAACTAATCTTACGTTAAAAAAAAAAAAAAAGGAACAGTGGTTACCTCTGGGTGGGGGACAGGGATTGACTGGGAAGGGACGTGAGGGAAACATCTAGAGTGATGGGAATGCTCTATATCTCAGGGGAGTTTAGTTTAGGTTACACAGGTGTAATCAACTTGTCAAAATTCAGCAAATGTTCACTTAAGACTTCTGCATTTTGGGGTGAACATTTTACCTAAAAAAACTAAACAAATATAGAACTCTACATATAAATTGTACATGCTGAAGAGGTTAAGGAGAAGCATGCTAATATCTACAATTTACTTTAAAATATGCCCCCAAAAATTAAGATAGAGATGGCTAGATATATGATAGGACAATTATAGTAAAATGTTAATGGCAGAATCAGTGTGGTGGGTATATGGGTATTGACTATAAAATTCTTTCTACTTATCTATATGTTTAAAATTATCCATAATAAACTGTTTTCCTTAAATTAGACAACACAATAGAATGAAACAAAATAAACTAAAATATCGGCGGTGAAAAGAATCTTCAAGATCAGCTATTCTAAAGTTACATCTAATGCAGGAATCTCCTCTACAATCTCCCAAAACAAGTGGATTGTGCCAGCCTCCGTTTATGTATGTACAGTGGCTGGAAGCTCACTATACCTCAAAGCAGACTACTGTATCTTTGAACGTGGCTAAAAATAGTTTGTTAACTTAACATTTAGACTATACTTAAGCAGAGAAGGCAGAAAGGACAGCATAATTTTGTATATGAAGTATAATCCAAGGAACTAGAAACCTGGGATTTGGTGTGATATCTCCCCTCTTCCCAAATCCTTACCCCATTGGCTGACTATTGTTTTCCCATGGTTAACTTAATTAAACTATGTGGCCTACATCAATGAATGGTCATTCATTCATTCAATAAATGATTATTGAGCCTATACGATATTTCTTAAAACTTTAATACCTGAAGGCATGAAGGCAAAGAAGCAAACCAGATGATGCTGAGATCTCTGTCCATTCTAAAGCCTATGATTTTGGGGTAATAATTAAAGAATGAGCCAATTGGTCTGTTCTATATATCTAACTAATTAGAAGAGAAAGGAAAACTCACTTTTTTTTCCTTAGTGGAAGGGGTTTTATTTGAATTATATATAATTGTCTTGTTTCTTTTCCTTTTGAAAATAAAGACTAGATTGCACATTTAAATTTTCTTATATAAGTGTCATTTTTGTTAAAGATAATTTTCCAAGCTATGGCCTCTTTTGAAAAAATCATATTTTGAGCTGCCACTCCCAACCAGAAAAGGCAAGCCTCTTCCTTATTAGACCATAGCTCCTCCTCGTGGTTGACAGATGTAAGAGCCTTAAATTCAAACCACAGAAATCATTAAAAAAAAATTTTCATGTGATCATATTAGGATTAACTCTAAGATGAAAAATACCAGCATGATTTTGTCTTTACTCCATTTCCCTATTTACTCATTCATCTGGTGAACTAATCTAACTCAATGATCATACTTGGGAGAGAAGAGAGAAGAGAGAGAAGAGAAACCAGAGCACAATTTTCAGTCTCAGGATCTGTCTTGAATCTGTGGTAGTTTAAAGTAGCAAATGTTTTACCTCCTCAAATCTAGTTCTAAACAATAAATTTGCTTTGATCTATGGTAAATCCAAACTATTGCATGGCAAATTACAGACTATGCATCACTGCATAACAGTTCCTATCCTACTCAACATAATTCTTATCAATGGCTTAAATGAATATACAGAAGGATTTCTTATCAAATTTGTGAATAACATTAAGATGGAAGAAGAGTTAAAATACCAGGTGATCACATTACAATACAAAAAAATTTTGACAAGCTGAAAAATTACGTGAAGCTAAAAAGATAGATTTTTAAGTGAAAAATCTACCTCAAAAATTTAATATGAAATATAATTGGGACAAAATATAAGATCTTTCATTAAAATTTTTCAGAAAATGAACTGAAACAAGATTGGCAAATCATAGACAAGCAATGGCACATTTAAAAATTAACAGTGTGAGTTGGTTATTCAAAAGCTAATAGGAATTTGGACTACATTGAAATAAATGGAAGCAACCTAAATGTCCATCAGCAGTGAAAGGATAAATATTGGTATGGTTATTATAATAGAATACAATGTGTCAGTGAAAATGAATGAACTAAATCTTCATATATCAACATAGTTGAATCTCGCAAACACAACAGTAAGTTGCAGAAGAATATATACATAAGAACATTTTTATAAAAGTGCAAAGTTTTTAAATGCAGAATTATATTATATATTGCTTGGAAACACATAAATATATAATTTTTAAAAAGAAAGAAACACATGGTTACTTTGAGAAAGTGAGTACATTGTGGGGAGCTACACGGAGAGTTTCCACTACTACTTGGTAATATGCTGTATCTTTAATCTGTTGGTGAGTCTATGGATACCTATTGCATTATTCTTTAAATCTTTTGTATGTCTTAAGTATTATGTGATTTTTCTTATATTTAGATTGCACTTTGAGAAGCAGTGAAAAGACAGACATAGGCATCCCGTCACGGAGCTTACATTCTGGTGGAGGAGACGGACAGAAAGAACATAAATAATTTTGGAGCATGGTAAGTGCCATTAAGGGTTTGTTTAGCAGTTCCACAACTTACTTGTTCTGTGACCTTGAGCAAGTTAGTAGCCTCTCTAAGTCTCATTTATAAAACAGAGATAAAAGTGTACCTTACTCATGGGCTTGTTTTGAGGATTAAATGAGTTAACTGTCTAACACATAGTAACATTGAACAGGGGTTAGCTAGTAATATTAATATGAATAATCCAGTAATTACACAGCACTCCTAGTTTATATATATATATATATGTATATATATACACACACATACAAATATGTTTTACATTAAATACTTGGCTACAACTAACCTTCCTTTCAGCTCATTCTCTTCTCAGCAGAATTCTTTTCTAGTATCAATCCTGTAAGTAAGGACTTCCCTCCTTAATCATCTTCTGTCTGTGTTGTGGGAATTCAGATCCTTTCATCTTTTTCTATAAATCTTTTCTTCCACTCCAAGAGCTGTGTGTGACCATTTTTGCAAAGTACTTTCCATTTCCTCTTTTCTTTTACTTTTTTCCAACAACAACAAAATTCAACGTCCAGGTCCCTTGCACACCCAGGCCCAGTTGTTTGTGGAAACTTGAAGACCAAAAGGATTTCAGTACTGTAGGTCAGTATGCCCTCATCTAGTCTGGAACAATAATGCAAATGTGATACTCTATAAGAATGAGCTCACAGAAGAGTGGGGCAAGGTATTCATTTATAGAAAGGAAATTGCACTCAGGATACCTGCTTTCTAGATCAGTGAATAGATGGCTATCAAGCTAAAGTAAACCTCTTAAAAGTTAATTTTTATGTGTAAGTCAAGCTGTGCAGAATGACCCTGAGATGGAATTAGGTTTATGGGATAGGAACCAAGAAGTGCATTTACAGCTGCTCAGACACATAAGAAAAACTACTTCTAGGATCATAACAGGTGAAAAGAATTTCAGTCATCCCTGCCAGGGAGGCAGTAGGATGCAGGAGGGAAATACCTGGGTTTCAAGCATGGATATTTACTAGGTGTGAGGCCTTGGGCAAGTTAGGTAATCTGTCTAAGTTTGTTCATTACCAGTAAAATGGAAAACATAATAATAATATCAACCTTATACACTACTTTGAGAATTAAAGGAGATAATGATTATATAAAGCATCCTGGATCTAAATATTTATGAGAGCCAATACAGTTTTCATCTTTGAAAAGAAGTATGACTAATTTGGCCAAAATCAGCACAAATTGCTAGAAGGGTAAAAATGCAGAGTTTTACTGAAAAATGATTTTTTTTAAAAAAGGGGGAGGGCTTATGAGATGGAGATGAGATTAATGAAAAGAAGTCTTTATTAATAGGAAATTACATAGTTTCTGCTAGAGGGAAAATAAAAAGAAATTAAAGGATATTTAATCAAGGTAGAGACTCAAATGTAAATATTTTAAATATAAATATTAGTTCAACAAATGTTTCCTTTCCTCTTCTCTAGCATGTATCTGGAACAGCAAGAATTTGGAATTTTAAAATCCAAAGAAGTTAAATCCTTAAAAAGTTTCTCAGTATATTATTCAAGTCTAAACTCTGCCGTTCACTACTTGCACAACCTTAGAAAAGTCAATCCTTTCTAAGATTTGTAGATATAATATAATGATACCCATCTTATTCTATCCCATAATGTTGTTCGGAGGAGTGAAATCAAATTACAGAATACTTGTTAGAAGTGCTTTGTAAACTATAATGTGCTATATCAACAGACACTGGATATCTAACTGATTTATATAAAAACAAATTTATATTTAGTAGGAAACCTTTGCTATGATGATTGATAAGTTTTAATTACAGTAAGAGTAAGTGACTCTGTAAGCTCACACAAATAAATGACTACAAGTCCTTAAAACTGATGAGCAAACAACTCTTTATACTACACTAATCAGGACTAGGTCTGAACCAGCAGGTTTCACAAATCTTAAGAATGGCAGCTTTTCAGTGCAAGAAATCTCAAAGGAAAAAAGATCAACAGATTTCACTATATAAGCACAAAATTTCCATACATATAAAATATAAAATTAAAAGGAAGAAATATTTACAACAAATATGACAAACAGCTAATATCCTTCAATAAAGGCCTGATGAAAATTGATGAGCAAAACAATAAGACTGCAAAGAAAAACAAGACAAAGGCCTT
This sequence comes from Camelus ferus, assembly GCF_009834535.1. Classification (NCBI taxonomy): domain Eukaryota; kingdom Metazoa; phylum Chordata; class Mammalia; order Artiodactyla; family Camelidae; genus Camelus; species Camelus ferus. The sequence continues at coordinate 13,461,824 of NC_045724.1, forward strand.
TTTCAAATAAATAAACTCATTTTAAAATCAACCTGTTTAATCATCACAGAAATGAAAATTGAAGCCAGAATATGGTATCCTGTTTGAACATTACTTAGCAAAGACTCAGAATTATAAAAATGGTGTGTTGGTACAGGTGAAATGGGAACTTCCACAGGTACATTGCGAAAATTAGTAGACTCTTTTTGGAAAAATAGTCCAATATCAAGGAGCTTAAAAATAGCCAAATCCTTGGTCCAAAATTTCTACCTTCTAACCCAGAGCCAGGTCCTAAGGACTGCCAGAAGTGCATGGAAATTAAGTATGTAATAACAAACAACAACAACAATAATAGTTTTAGCTAGCAATTAATTAGTGCTTACTTGTATTTTCCTGTTTAATCAATACAGAAGCTCTATCATTTCCTTATCCCAAATAAGATACTGAGGCAGAGAAAAATTAAGTAATTTGCAAAATGTCATGCATTTAGTAAGTAGAGGAGCTAGGATTTAGTTCATACTTGGACAATAAATTTTATTCTTTTCATATAAAAGATAAACCACAACAGAAGAATTTGTGACAATAAATGCCAAAGAAATACATATGTTCCATTTATTTTGTTGGTAAAAGTTACTGTGGTTTTCAATAGGAAAATTTCTGTTTCTTGGGTGAAAACAGATTGAATTTCATTGGTAATGAAAGCAGTTTAATTCTTCTGAAAGGTGATAACTGAGAATTGTTGGGGAAATAACAGGGAGGGATGGAAAAATTAATACATGTATTGATCTTAGAATGGGAGTTTGGACTTTATTCTCAGGACTCTTTAGTGACCCACTGGATAATATAATTAAGGATAATGTAACCATCACGGTTGCTATATACTCTATTCTCCTAACCACTATTCCCATTCCCCCCACCAGTCCTTCCTACACATTAAATTGAATGTTTAGGTAGTCAACCTGAAGCCCCCATCCAAACCTTAGAAGCTCTTGTCCCAGTCTCCATATAGTATCCCCACTACTGTCTTCTTTATACACGCGTAAGCTACAGAAAGGGGACCAATCACGTGTTAGTATAACTGTAAACTAAGGGATATATGAATTGCTGGTTTCATAGTTAAATCATACGTTAAAATCCAAGTTTATTTGGAAGTTACTTTTTTATTCACTAAAATCTTTTCATTAACCTTCATCTTCTTTGAAGATGGAAGACTCCACCATAAAGCAAACAGTATGCTGTTTAAAATCCTTAAAATGATACCAAACTTGGTCAATTCTTTCAAAAATTGCCATGCAAGTCAGGAAAATATCAGGCAGCCAAGCTGAAACAAAACCTTAACTTTCTTCAGCTAATTGCTCCCATCTCACAGATTATCAAGTGTCTTCCATGATGTCTGCACTCATGTTTTATGACATTGTTAATAACAATATTCTTGCACAAAAAGCCTTATAAAAGCATCAAGTGATTTTATTTATAAATAAAGTGTTCACTGGATTTATTAAAAAATATTAAAATGGATCACAGAATTTAACATTTTTAACAGATATCTACTATGATAAAATTGGAAGTTTCAGTTTAAGTTCGATTAACTATGAAATAAGCAAATTTAATTTTACTTGCTTAATCTTTCCTTTCTTGGTGTATTTTTATACATATTAACAACTTGAAAATGACCTCCCTTTTTCCAATAAATACATTAATAAGCAGTGCTGACATTTTTCTGGACTTTGCTTAAACTGCCAGAGATTTTTGGCATTTTGCAAAATGTCTAATTGCAGTGTACGTGGAGGCCAAGGAGTGAACTTCTTTGCTTTTAGAGAAGTATCTGTGACTGCTAAAATATACTACAGCCTAGATAGAAGGCCTGAGGAATATTTCTAAGATCTCACAATATAGCTAACAGGTTTTTTTCAACCTTATAAGCTTTCCAAACTGTCCTTCTTACTTTTCTAATTAAATGAGGTACCACAGGTAAAATGCCTACACACAATAGTCTCTCAGATGTTAGTTCTCTTTTCTCTACATATGTCAGGGGAAGGGTGGAGTGGAAGTTAAAAAGAGCACTGGATAATCTTGGGTCTTAATTTTTGGTAACTATGTTCACATCCAGACTTGACTGACGTTTGTGTCGTACTGTTTTTCTTTCCTGCCTGTTTTCTAAGAACTAAATTTTATAACTATTTATGAAAATAAACAACACAAATCATATATACACACATAAATAAAAACTAGATATAGTTTTTAATCATGGAATAAATATTCCATCAAAGAGACTTTTATGTTCCACAGAGGCAGTTCTCAAATGACGTTCATGGTATCATGTTAAAAACCAGAACACGGTCCATTTTTACAGTAGATTTACTCAATCACAGTTACTAATCAGATTAGCACTGCTTTTATGTCCAACAAATTTTAAAAGTTGGGGGATCATTAGAGGAGCTACATATTATGAGCCTGTAGCCTGCATTGTGTTTTACTTGTTAAACTTTTTTTTTAAGTGGTCTGAAAAACAGCTTCAAGAAATTATTGTTGTTAAACTACACTTATATAGGATACAAATGCATCACACAAATTGATTCATTTTTAACATTATAACGTGAGCATTTTTATTTTAAAAGAAGCTAATCTTTTACTTATATCAACATATTAAACAGCTAAGTTCCATTTCTACATACACAATATTTGAGACTAGCACAGAAATGTTACCTAGAGAGTTTATCAAATTAGCTATAACAGAAAAAAATCTATATATGGGCAATGAAAAGCATGCAGAATCAACCAGCCTGAGCTATTACATTTCTTAAAGGAAATAACATAAATCAATACAAAAAATTTTATCTAGATAGAAGAAGGTAAGTTTTCCATGCCTTTCAATTTCTCATAACTTAAATATAAGAATTATTTAAGCCATTTTTTCTGACTTAAATTAGGTTAAACTGATGTCTTCTATTCAAAAAAATGCAAAAGTTACATTATCTAATTATGTCATTGGATGAAGAATGCCCAATAATGAAAAATAATAATAGACGGACCAAAAGAAGTCAATGTTTGATTCTGCTAATAACAGAAGACAGGCAAATAGACCTTCTACAAAGCTTCTGATACATCACAAAACTGATTAGTTCAAACTTCATCCCTTGGTTTTTTTCTACAGTCCACACTCAGTTTTGACTCAAGACTCAGTCAAATCTTGGAAAATGAGAGTAAAAATTCAACATCTGAGAATTTACAATACAAATGGCTTAGCCCAACACACAGCCAATAGAGTCTTCCCTTAGAAAACAAGACCCAAAATAAGGTGTAATAGAAATTCATTTTTACCAACACACTTATCTACTATTCTGATGTCTCAGACTCTATTTTTCCTGATGAATCATTTATTCTATTACATTCCCTAATTTAAAAATCAGTTACAAAATAATATATATATATTATATATATAAAAAACAAACTGAACTTTGCTGAAGGAAGTACAATTCATTTTTAAATCTCTTTGCAGAAAATTCGATTTTCTCGTACGGTCATTGCATGGGAGAGGGAAAGAGGAAGGAAATGGATAGTTAATAGAGCGTGTCCATAGATCCCACAAATGAATGATCAATTTTCAAAGGATCCTAAAGTTTCCAGGTGTCTAGTAGAGTTCCCCATGGCTTATCTATTAAAATTCTAGAGGACAACAATGACATTCACAGACATGGCTGTGCAATCATTTGGGACACATATAAGTGACTGAATCTTTGACAAAAGAAGCTCTTTAGGGTGGTCTCATGAAAGAACTATAGAAACTTGGTATTTTCAGAAGCTGAAGAGAGAACTAGTAAGTCAAGCTTCAAGAAAATGTCCTTTTTACTAGAACTGAAGACAATTTTCCAAAGGTAAGATATCTTATCAGGATTCTGTGAGAGAGTTGTATGAATAAAATGTTCTACTCCAGGAAAACTTTGAGGGAAAGCATAAAAGGAGGAAATCAATCTCCCAGGCAATGAGACTCCGAGAAGAATGCAGGCTAGCAAATTTTCAAGGTAGCTGAGCAGACCACTCAATGAGTTAAGGATAGGAAAGTCGACGAAGTCCAGCTGGGAACTCCAACAGGAAAAAGCCTGAGGATACGACCAGTAACAGAGCAGGGCAGGGTGTACGGGGAAGAGCTCCAAATTAACAATTTATTTTTCACCATAAAACTCAAACAGAGGAAAGAGAACTTCTAGCAAAACGTCAAACATCAGGACTCCATGTTTCAGAGAGTCTACACAAAGAAGAAACCAGAGAATCATGATGAGTGTGGAACTTAATTCAACTCAAAATTAAATACTCTTGCCACTGATGCATAATGAACAATTTTAACATGACTTTGAGGGTTGAAAAAGCATCAAAATCTTGCAGGACCTCTGTGATTATCATTAACATCTCTATTAATACTAGCTCGTATTTGTTGCTCTAATGAGTCCTTGTATCTAAGAGTTACATCTTTCAAGAAGTGCTTCTTTCATTTAAATTGAGCCCACTGAAATCTAAGACCATATACCAAAATTCAAGAAGACTATAAAATACCTTTCTTTGTGTAATCATAGATATTCACTAGACACTATTTTTTGCCCTTCCTAATGTTCTAAGGTATAAATGCCTGCCCATGGCTCTTACATAGAATAAGAGAGAAAGAGAGAATGAGGAATGAGGATATATAATTTTATTTAGACTTGGTGCTCAATTTCTTTTAGGTTCTTGGTATGTAGTTGGCAGGAAGATATGATCACCTTAACAGAACATTTTCAAATCTACTTAGTCCTCACTTTAGTCTTTTACAGAGGCCTATTTTGGGGTCTATCTGAATTCCTGGTGCAGTAAAAGGCATTTGTTCAAGGAGGTTTTTGTAAGCTGAATTGTGTCCTTCCAAAATTCATATGTTAAACCCTAACCCCCAATACCTCAGACCATATTTGAAGAATAGGGCCTTTAAAGAAGTTGTTAAGGTAAAATGAGGTCATAGGAGTGAGCACTAATGCAATATGAATGCTGTCCTTATTAGAAGGAAAGATTAGGAGACAGACAACAAGCATAGAGACTGAAGGAGAACCATGTGAGGACACAGCCAGAAGGCAGCCACCTGCAAGGCAAGGATGTAAGCTTCACAAGAAACCAAATATGCAGATGCCTTGATTGCGATTTCTAGCCCCTAGGGCTGCAAGAAAATAAATTTCTGTTGTTTAAACCACTCAGTCTGTGATATTTTGTTATGGTAGCCCTAACAAAGCTATACAATGCTAATGAAAAAAAAAATGAGAATAAGACGAGGCTAAGAAACAGCTAAATAAAAAGGGTCAGCCCTGAATAAAGAACAGAGCTACAAAACCTAACGAAAAAGAGAAAGAGAGGAAAGCAAACATAGGTCTTAACTTCTCTAAATTCCAGATTGAAAGCAATAATCTTGTACCTATAACTGTGTTAAAAAACAACAGATAAGTGTTGTGTACTTACTACGTGCCAGACACCACGTTAACATTTAAAATAGGTAAAAATAGAGGATAAAGTTAACCAATTATTTGAATATTCCTTTTCTAAAAGACTTAATGGCTGAAAATGCTCTACTTTTCCCTAAATGAAAATGGTCTTTTGTATTTCCTTAGTCACTACCTCAGAATCAAAGTTCATTTTTTCCAGTATTTTCTGAACATATATTTAAGTCAGTCCACCTCTAAAAATATAATGATCTAATGTTTTCATTAAAAAAATTCTCAAAAGACTACAAATAATTTTGATAATATATATTATTGCAGTAATTCACAATTCCACAGCAAGAAAGTCTTGCTGTAGAAACTAGATTTCAAGTTCTTGGAGAATGGAGACTTTATTTCTATTTTAGGCAAAGTAGTGAGATGGGCAAATTTTATCTTCAGCTTTCCTAGTGCCCTTCAGCATCACCCCAGCTCCTTTAAATAAACCCCATCCACTTGGCCAAGGACTCAACCTTTCTTTCCCATTGCCATCCAAAACTTCTCTCAGGGGACAATCTCATAAACCTACCTCACGGAGACAGGAAAATATTTTAAAATACTAAACAAAAATATCTCCGCCCAAGCACAAGAATGTTTTTCCAGCAGCAATTTTCTCCTAAAAGAAATTCTAGTCTCCTGTATACTTTTTTAAGCAACCATGAGAATTTGAGTTCCTGAGTACCTAAATTATGCCATTCTTATCAGCGATAATTGGAGAGGAAAAAAAAAAAACTAGTCTTGATTGGAAATAGAAAAGACAGAGTAGATGGCAGAACAGAAATTTTTGCACTGGCCCATCCCCAGAGACAAAGGAAGCTGTGGAAAAGTAACCTTGGAATTACACTCTACTTCTGTAAGAAGGGAGGAAGTTGAGCTACACATTAGAGTTGATGACATGTTTTATGCAAATTGCAATGATTAAAGCCAAGATATAGACTCTTGGGTTGAGGACATAATTTAGGAAATATCTACTTACTTAGGTCAAATATATTAAAAAAAAAAAAAAAAAAAAAGGCTACCCAAAGTGTGATAAATGTGAGGTCCCTACATTATGCTGTATTTCTGGGACCACAGTCTGGAAAGCTGGAGTCAAAAGTTCGGGATCATAAAATTCAAAAGGCATCCAGACAGGGCATCAGACACAAAAGAAATATATGTTTTATCTCCTATTAGGCAAACTGAACACTTCTTTAAATTTCACTGAAACTAGCAGATAGAGATCCTGAAAATTTTCTAAGAAGCAAGCAGTGATTGATGGAAATTAATTGTAAAAGTATCCATTATTTTTAATATCAAATGGTTGAAATGTTACTGACTGTTCTCTTTATTTCACGTACTAAAAACTTCAACATTTCTAATCCAATTTATCTGATAATGTTTTACATTCCTTAAGTATAAATTTTCCTACCACAGAGTTTTTTCAAGAACTTGGCTCTCTCAGTGTATATATGAGTGTTGGGGCTGGGGGCTTGTGAGGGGTCTGTTCTGTTTGCATTTTAAGAGTAGGTAAAATCTTAAATCTGGGGTGGGGAGCAGGCATAGAAGGAAACAAGTCATGTTTCCTGCTAAAGCTAAACTTACTACTCAGGAAAACTAACTTTCACTAGGTACTGAAAGCGTTCATTTAACTGTCCTGGGCAGTCATTAAGTTAAAGTAATTATCTAGCCTATATCCCTGCTGCCAGAATTGTAATCTAGTCCTCTTTTCTTAATATAAGTTATTATATCATTTATTGTTAAATTAATTATTATAAAAATAGAATACATAAATTTAATTTCTAAGTTTTGACGCCCCCTAGTGGTCTAATGGTTAGGATCCGGTGCTTTCTCTAAGTTTTGAGGCAAATATAAATGGTGTAATAGTTTGGGGAAAATTAGCAAATTCAAATATAAGGAAAAGAATCCTTAATCTCCTACTTGTATTACTCATGGACACAAATATTCTCGTTCTTCCAAACTACATGAAATAATTTTGACAAGATCTTCTATGACAATTATGATAAATGGACAAGCTATAATTAAACCATCAAAACTGTCCTGATGAAATTTAGAGATGAAAATAAGACTGCTTTTAATCAAAATACTGTTGCTTGGAAAAAAAAAACATTTAAAATATTATGCAATACAATGAACTAAACTGATTTTTAATCAGGTTGATATATGTTTTCATTTATAATGAAGCAATGGGTTAAGTCTATTAAATTAATGCATTTATAATCCCCCTTTGATTTGTACATACTAATGACATTCTTCCAAGTATATGGTTTCTCTCAGAATTTGTACTTCCTTAGGGGCCTTGGTGGAAGAGACATGACAAGGAAAAGGTTTTTATATGAGCCAGCCTTCCTTTCTTTGAAGGCTGGAAGGTCACTTAAAAGACCCTAGGGTTTCTTCTCCACTTTCCTTCAAATCTAATCATAGAGCCTGACACCTGTTCTGTCTGCAAAAAAAGTATGGCCCTAGAGGAATGATTAGCTAACGATTGGAGAATGTCAACATTTTCTTTAACGAAAGGAGAAAAAAAGCCTTGGCAAGGACAACAGTACTTTACATTTGCAAAGAGCTTTACAGGATACAAAGCACCTTCACAACCATTATTTTATTTGATTCTTAAAACAACCCTACAAGCTAGGTAGAGCAGCTGTTATTTTCATTTTACCTAATTGAGGCTCAGAGATGTTAAGTGACTTTCCTAAAGTCCTCAAATTGTTAAGTGACAGAGTCATAATTTGAACCCTTCTTTAAATTCCAGGAACAACACTCTTTTCATCACCCCTCAGAAAAAACTGAATACAAGAACACCAGTAGACAGCTTCCTGGAAATTTAGTCCAGTCTCTCAAGGGAAAGAGTGGCAACTCTTCAGATGTTAATAACAAACTGAAGACTTCTAAGAAGTCTGATTCCTTTTCTCAATTTTCCAAAGATATCATTAAATATTTTCTTTCAAGGAAGCAACAGAGAAACAGGAGTGTTATCTCAACTTTCAGTCTCAAGGTGGAAAACTCCTAGACATCCACAGGCATCTTATCAATAAGTCAGACACAGAGGGGAAGCTGGAAATGTAATAGACAAACCAGGAAATCTGTTTCCATGCAGTGCTAAACAAACAGCTCCAGGGGTGAGAGAACAGATCCAGACTGCTGCTTGTTGGACAGCCAGCTCTTTTTCTTCACAGCTTCCTCGTGTATGTCTTTGCCTGTAAGCAGTGTTATGAAATAGTGTGATTTTAATCAGCTTTGACTGTACCTTGCTCTGAAGGTTTACTCAGTGCAGTCCTTGGAGGCGCATTACCATTCGGCCCCATTCCAGGGAAGAAGTCTGTTCTTCATCAGCTTTAGAAAGACAGGAGTGTTTTTGTCTCACCATTCCAGAGCTAAAGAAGGACCTAAGACACAGATGGCCAGCCATGGACTTGGCCTTGCCAAACTGCAACCACACACGTCAATAGGCCAGTGTGTAACCCAATTCTCTAGTAATGACTTAGCAGAGGTATGTCAAAATGGCACAATCTCTAGGACCACTCAATCCCCAGTTACATTTCCCTACAGGAATTTAATGCAAACGAAAGTCACAGACTGTCAAATGTATTCAGCATGACCCAGCACAAATGTTATCTAATGCTACCAATACATATGGCCATTTGCCCCCAGATTTCATAGATTTCTCCAGAATCTCTAAGGTTCTTTAAATAGGTTCATTCAACCATTCACTTAACAAATAGTTCCAGACACTAGTTTATGGTGGTAAATGGTCATAGTTTAAGTGTTGGTTTATTACAGTTAATAAAAGTCATAATCTCTCCACTCATGAAGGTTAGAGTCTAGGTAAGAGAAAGTCAATAAACAGACACATTGTTAAATTAAACGAATGTAATTATAAGGTAAGAAAGATGCTACAAAAGAAAAATAAATAAATAATGCTCTAAAACAGGAAATAATAATACTTAGATGGAGAATGATTTTTAGATAGGATAACCAGGGAAGGACTTTCTGAGATTTTAAGCTGAAAAAGAGATAATCATATAAAAATTATATGAAAAAGCATCCCAAGTAGATGACCTGAGCAAAAGTGCTAAAACATAAAAGAGAATGGTATCTAAAGACCAGAGAGGAGACCATAGGAACACAGGAACAAAGAGAAGAACATTGAGATTATAAAGGTAAGTACCGCAGAGTAGAGCATGTAAGTCTTTGTAGTCCATGACACAAAGTTTTTTATTTATAAATAAATATATTGGGAAACTAGTCAAATGTTTTAAGCTGAAGACTAACATAACCCTATTTACATTTTTAAGAGATCATCTGCTCTCCTCATTGGTATATGGAAATGGATTGGAAGGAGAAGAGGAAAGAAGAAAAATACCAATATGATGCCACTGTAGTAGTTTATGCAAGATGTGATGGTGGATGGACTAAGATAATGGCAGCTGAGATGGAGAAATGTAAACACATTCTAGATGTATTTTGGAAATAAGTTCATTTGTGTCTTTTTTAGATTACACATAGATAACTGATATCATATGATATTTGTCTTTCTCTGTCTGACTTACTCCTATAACTCAATCACTGTATAACTCAATATATGCGACAAACTAACACAACGTTGTAAATCAACTATACTTCAAATTTTTAAAAAGTAAAGATATATTTTGGAGACAAGCTTTGCAAATCTTACTGATGGACTGAAGGAAGGTGGTGAAGGTTGAGGGAGAGAGATAAAATACAAATGGCCCTAGGTTTCTGCCTTAAATGATGATGCCATTTACTTAGAAGGAGAAGACTGAAGGAAGAATAGGTATCAGAAAGGATGGCAAGATGGAGATAGGGATTAAAAATTCCATGTGAGGCATGTATATACCCAATAGAATTGAAAATCAATGTTCAAACAAAATTTTGTCCACAATCATAGGAGCATTATTCATAATAACAAAAAGAGCAGAAACAGCCAAAGTTCCCATCAACTAATAAGTGGATAAACAAATGTGGTATATCCATATAATGGAATGTAATTCAGCCAGAAGAATGAAGTACTAAAACATGCTACAACTGGATGAACCTTGAAAACATTATGCTAAGTGAAAGAAACCAAATGGTCACATAAATGATTTCATTTATATAAAATGTTCAGAATAAGCAAATCCATAGAGATAGAAAGTAAATAGTGTTGGAAGAAGGGGCAAATTAGCGACTGCTAATGGGTATGGCATTTCTTTTGGTGCTGATGTAAATGTTCTAGAATTACATAGTAATTGTACAATCTTGTGAAAATACTAAAAACTACTTATGTATACACTTTAAAATGATTAATTTTATATGTGAATAATATCTTAATATAAAAAATAAATTTAAAAAATTGCAAATGTACATCTTTTAATGCTAATCTATAATGATCTGTAATGAGATTTTACAGATATTTATCTTTGAAAATGTCTTTCACAGAGATAGGTACTACCAAATACTGATAGTAATCCATAACCATATGATTTTAATTGAGTATATTCATCACTTGGAAGGCATTTTTGGAATTCCATTAGTTATTTTCTTGGTATTTTCCTTACAGCACATTATTACATTGCAGATTAATTACTTCTAATTGAGGATTAGGTGGAAGCTCCCCAGTTGCACAGTTAAATGGATTTTGAAACATGGAATTTCTTTTGCATTTGCATTATAATCTAAAAAATGCTTCTGAAACAGATGCCTGCTATAAATTTGTATAGGAATGAAAGTCTCATTTCTTATTTTAACTTTGGACAGTATAGGAAGTGTGTAAAGAAGCTTGACATTACTAGAGATTCAAAAACCAAAAACCAAAATGACTCTGCTTCATTATAAGTTACTTATGTAAGCACTGTTTTTCTTATAATTTTGGGTTGAATTCATTAATAAACTTCATTAAGCTGCAGCAAAAGCTAATTTCCAAAGCCACTTGGTGTTTGATAGTAACAATTCAAAGTTCTTCACTTTCAAAAACATTTCAGTCTTAGCCCAGAACTCAAAACATCACAGTAAAATATTAGCACTGCTGAAACATTGAACCATTGTGTGGAAGGGCAAGCTAGGATATTCTGCTTCTGTTTCTGACAAAAATTCCCAGAACTCATAATGATTAAACCCGTACGAGTGAATGAAGTTCACTGTTAACACTGCGGGTTCAAAAATAAATAATAGATTCAAATACTTCCTGCAAAGTGCCACCAAATAACCAAAGGCTTAAAACAACTTTTATTTTCAAAAGCTTTGTTAATTTGTTCAACCAAATCTTTCCTGTTTCATTCATGTTTTTATTATCATCATTTGTAACACATTTTAGCAGATACCATCCTCAGGTTGTACTAAATTAGTGTTTTCATAACTTATTTGAAAATATTCTCACTGGTAGTTGCTCCTTGCAGACTTTTCAGAGGGCTGCTGCTTTATCCTTTCAAACTTAGTATTAATTCTTTGAATAAACCATAACAATTAAGGAATATCAGTAGCATTTTTCAACTCTTCAAGAACCAAGGAAACCCACTTGAAATCAGTTGCCTTGTTCTTTAACTGACTACTGATGTTCCTCCTAACGTCCTCAATTCCGAGCAACCACTTTTGCCAAACAACTAATAATCTTAAACAAACGCTTTCTCTGGACATATTTCTTCTTTCTAAGTGCTACAAATAAGATTTAATTAATTCACCGTCAGAAATCCTTGCTTGGCAATACTAAAGAAAAATAATGAAGCTGGAGGAATAACCCTCTCAGACTTCAGACAAAACTACAAAGCTACACTAAACAAACAGCATGATATTGGCACAAAAACAGACATATGGATAAATGGAATGGAACTCAAATTCAAAAACACATATATATATGCACCGAAATGTTGATAGCAGCACTATATACAATAGCCTAGACATGGGAACAACCTAAATATCCATCAACAGATGACTGGATAAAGAAGTTGTGGTATATTTATACAACAGACTATTACTCAGCCTTAAAAAAATAGTAAAATAATGCCATTTGTAGCAACATGGATGGATTTGGAGATCAACATTCTAAGTGAAGTAAGCCAGAAAGAAAAAGAAAAATACCACATAATATCACTAACATGTGGAATCAAAAAAAAAAAAAAAAGACACTAATGAACTTATCTACAAAACAGAAACAGACTCACAAATATAGTTAACAAACCTATGGTTATCAGGGGGAAAGAGTGGGAAGGGATAAATTGGAAGTTCGAGATTTGCAAATACTAACAACTACACATAAAATAGATTAAAAGAACAAATTTCTTCTGTATAGCACAGGGAACTATATTCAATATCTTGTAGTAATCTATAATGAAAAAGAATATGAGAATGAATATATGTATGTATGTGTATGACTGAAATAGTAGGCTGTATACCAGAAATTAACACATTCTAACTGACTGTATTTTAATTAAAAAAAAAAAAAGAAAGAAAATAAATCCTTGCGTGGCTAACTAATGGATCACTTGAAAACTTACTTTGGTTGCAGCCTCATGTTTTTATTTTTGGGAAAAAAAAATTTGCCATGATGAGATATTTCATGTTAAATTTTCTAATTTTTCCTCTTTCCTATGAGTTGGGAATATTGTGATGAATAGTATGCTAATGTCAATGTATATTGCATTCTTTCAGCACAGCTAATGAGTCATTTCACAATAAATAAATCCGTTACTATCTAATTTCTTAACAAATTATTAATTTAAATCATTAAACTCCACTATGCCTTAAAAGTATTATATTCAAAGTCAAGTTTTCTCTTCTTATTGTGACATGACAGGAATACCCTTGTAATTAAAACAGTAAATATAATGTCATGGTACAGTGATATGTGGTACACAAAATGTTGTCAAGTTGTAACTGCATCACTGCAATTTATAGTGCACTGAGCAGCAGTGGGAGGCAAAGAGATCACCACATATGGTTTCTGTCACAACTATCCATTCTGCTTTCACAGAGTCACAGATAATCATAAATGAATGGATGTGGCCATGCACCAATAAAGCTTTACTTACAGACACTGAAATGTGAATTTCATATTAATATGTCAAAAAATATTATTTTGATTTTTTCAACTACTTTAAAATGTAAAAAACACATTTACCCACACAAATGAGTACAGGTAAAACTGTGAAAATCTGAAAAAGGTTTGTGGATTGTATCAATATTTTTGTTGTGATATTAAACTATACAGTTTTGCAAACACCTACCATTGGGAGAAATTAGAGAAAAGTTTACATGGATGCCTCTTTATTGTTTGTTTTAACTGTACATGAACCTACAGTTATCTTTTTTCTTTTTATATGTATGTATTTTTTTAATTGAAGTATGGTAAATTTACAATGTTGTGTCAATTTCTGGTGTACAGCATAATGCTTCAGTCATACGTGAACACATATATATTTGTTTTCATATTCCTTTTCACCATGAGTTACTATAACATACTGAATATAGTTCCCTGTACTATACAGTATGAATTTGTTGTTTATCTATTGTATATATTAGTTAGTATCTGCAAATCTCAAACTCCCAGTTTATCCCTTCCCACCCTTTTCCCCTCCAGTAACCATAAGTTTATTTTCTATGTCTGTCTGTTTCTGTTTTTAAATAAGTTCATTTGTCTTTTTTTTAGATTCCACATGTAAGTGACATTGTATGGTATTTTTCTTTCACTTTCTTTTTTTTTAACATTTTTCATTGATTTATAATCATTTTACAATGTTGTGTCAAATTCCAGTGTAGAGCACAATTTTTCAGTTATACATGAACATATATATATTCATTGTCACATTTTTTTCTCCATGAGCTACCATAAGATCTTGTATATATTTCCCTGTGCTATACAGTATAATCTTGTTTATCTATTCTATAATTTTGAAATCCCAGTCTATCCCTTCCCACTCACCGCCCCCTTGGCAACCACAAGTTTGTATTCTATGTCTATGAGTCTATTTCTGTTTTGTATTTAAGCTTTGTTTGTGGTTTTTTTTTTTCAGATTCCACATTGAGCAATCTCATATGGTATTTTTCTTTCTCTTTCTGGCTTACTTCACTTAGAATGACATTCTCCAGGAGCATCCATGTTGCTGCAAATGGTGTTATGTTGTCGGTTTTTATGGCTGAGTAGTATTCCATTGTATAAATATATCATAACTTCTGTATCCAGTCATCTGTCGATGGATATTTAGGTTGTTTCCATGTCTTGGCTATTGTAAATAGTGATGCTATGAACAGTGGGGTGCATATATCTTTTTGAAGAGCCTACAGTTATCTCAATAAAAATTTGTAATGAAAAATTCTTAACCCACAGACCATGTAAAAATTATTATCAGGTCAGATTTGGACTACAGGTCATAGTTCGCTAATCCCTGGATGAGGCTAAGATTTCTTTGATATGAAACAAAAACAATAATCCATAAAAGAATAAATTGATTAATTGGACTGCACCAAAATTAAAAACTTCAACTCTTCAAAAGACTCTGTTAAGAGAATGACAAAACAAGCCATAGACTGGGAGAAACCTTTACAAAGTACGTATCTGATAAGGGACTTGTATCCAGAATACATAAAGGACTCTCAAAATTCAATATGAAAAAAGCAATCTATATTTTTAAGTGAACAAAAGATTTGAACAGACACGTCACCAAAGAAGATATGATGGCAATAAGCATATCAGCAGATGCTTATCATCATTCATCATTAATAAGACCCAAATTAAAATCATAATGAGAGATCACTGTACATCAGAGCATCCAATATCAACAAAATGAAGACATCAAGTGTTGACAAAGACATGGAACAACTGAAAATCTCATGCACTGCTGGTAGAAATATAAAATAATACAACCATTTTGGAAAGCAGTTTGTCAGTTTCTTAAAATGTTAAACATATAACCAGCCATTCCACTCAGAGGTATTTACTCAAGGGAAGGGAAATACATGTTTATACAAAGACTTGTACACAAATGTTTGAAACAGCTTTATTTGAAAAGCCAAAAACTGGACACAACTCAAATGCCCATCAATGCACAAATGGATAAACAAAATGTGGTATATCCATACAATAAAATACTCATCATTAAAAATAATAAACTACTGATACATGAATAACTCTCAAATGATTATGCTGAGTGAAAGAAGACAGGTTTTTTTCTTGAAATATAGTCCACTTACAATACTGTATTAGTTTCAGGTGCGTAACATAGTGATTTGATATTTTTACAGATTACACACCATACAGTTATTATAAAATATTGACTATATTCCCTGGGCTGTAACATTACATCCCTGTAATTTATTTATTTTATAACTGGTAATTTGTGCCTCTTAATGTCCTTCCATTTCCCCCTCCCTTCACTCCTCATATGGTAATCATTAGTTTATTCTTTGTACATGAGTCCATTTCTGATTTGTTATATTTATTCGTTTTGTTCTTTAGATTCCACTTATAAGTGAAAACACATTGTATTTGTCTTTCTCTGTCTGAGTGATTTCACTAAGCATAATACCCTCCAGATCCATCCATGATGTCACAATGGCAAGATTTTATTCTTCTTTATAATATTATATATTACTATAGTATGATAATATTATCCTATATTATAATCATTTAAGTGATAGTCCATTTATGTATTTATGTACATATATATACACACACACACACACACACATACACCATATCTTCTTTATCTATTCATTTGTGGTTGGGCACTTATGTTACTTCCATATCTTGGCTATTGTAAATAATGCTGCTGTGAACATTGGAGTGTATATATCTTTTCAAATTAGTATTTTCATTTTTCTTTGGATAAATACCCAGAAGTGGAACTGCTGGATTATATGGTAGTTCTATTTTTAATTTTTTGAGGAACCTCTATACTGTTTTCCATAGTGACTGCACCAATATACATTCCCACCAACAGTGTACCAGGGTTCTCTTTTCTCCACATCCTCACCAATATTTGTTATCTGTGTTCTTTTTGATGATAGCCATTCTGAAAGGTGTAAGGTGATATATCATAGTGGTTTTGATTTCGATTTCCATGATGATCAGCAATGTTGAGCTTCTTTTCATGTGCCTGTTGGTCATTACTCTAGGAATTTCATAGTTTCAGGTCTTACATTTAAGTCTTTAATTCATCTTGAGTTTCTTTTTGTATATTGTGCAAGAAAATGTTCTAGTTTCATTCTCTTACATGTAGCAGTCCAGTGTTCCAAACACCACTTTTTGAAGAGACTCTCTTTTCCCCATTGTATACTCTAATCTCCTTTGTGATAGATTAAACAACAATATGTGTGCTGGCTTATTTCTGGGCTCTCTATTCTGTTCCATTGATCTATGTGTCTGTTTTTGTATCAGTACCATACTATTTTGATTACTGTAGCTTTGTAATATAGTTTGGAATCAGGGAGTGTGGTACTTCCACCTTTGTTCTTCTTTCTCAAGATTTCTTTGGCTATTTGCAGTCCTTTGAGATTCCACACAAATTTTAGGATTATATGTTATAGTTCTGTGGGAAAATGCCATTGTTATTTTGATAGGAATTGCACTGAATCTACAGATTGCTTTAAGCAGTATGGACATTTTAACAATATTAATTCTTCCAACCCATGAACATAAGATATCTTTCTTTGTATTTGTGTCACTTTCAATTATTTTCATCAATGATTTATAGTTTTCAGAGTACAGGTCTTTCACCTCCTTGGTTAAATTTATTCCTAAGTATTTTATTCTTTCTGATTCAATTGTAAATGCAATTGTTTCCTTAATTTCTCTTTCTGATAGTTCATTATTAATGCATAGAAATGCAACAGATATTTGTATATTAATTTTTTATCCTGCAACTTTACCAAATTCATGGATGAGCTTTAGTGGTTTTTTGGTGGCTTCTTTACAATTCTCTATGTATAGTATCATGTCATCTGCAAATAGTGACAGTTTGACTTCTTCCCTTCAATTTGGTTGCTTTTTCTTTCTTTTTATCCATTTCTTATCACTAGAACTTACAATACTATGTTAAACAGAAGTGACAAGAGTTGGCATCTTTGTCTTATTCCTGATCTTAGAGGAAAGAGTTTCAGTTTTTCATCATTATTATGTAGAGATATGTTCCCTCTGTATCAGCATTGTTGAGTTTATCATAAATGGATGTTGAATCTTGCCAAATGGTTTTTCTGCATTTATTGAGGTGATCATGCAATTTTTATCCTTCATTCTGTTAATGTGATATTTCATGTTGATTGACTTATGAATATTGAACTATACTTGTATCCCTAGAACAAGTCCCACTTGATCATGATCCCCCTTTTAACATATTGTTGAGTTCAGTTTGCTAATAGTTTGTTGAGGACTTTTCCATCTATGTTTATCAGGGAGATTGGCCTATAATTTTCTTTTTTTTCTAGTGTTTTTGTCTGGTTTTGGTAATGCTGGCCTTTTAGAATGAGTTTGGAAGTGTTCCTGCCTCTTCAATTTTTTTTGAATAGTTTGAGAAAGATAAGTATTAATTCTTCTTTATATTTTTGATGTTTGGTAGAATTCCCCTGTGAAACCATCTGGTCCTGCACTTTTGTTTGTTGGGAGTAGAGTTTTTCAATTACTGACTCAATTTCATTATTAATAATCAGTCTGTTCAGATTTTCTATTTCTTCTTGATCCAGTCTTGGAAGATTATGTTTCTCAAAATTTATTCATTTCTTCTAGGCTGTCCAATTTGTTGGCATCTTACTGTTTATATTAATCTCTTATAATTGTTTTTATCCCTATGATATCAATTGTAACTTCTCCTCTTTTAGGTCTAATTTTATTTATTTGGGCCCTCTGTCTTTTTTTCTTGGTGCATCTAGCAAAAGGTTTACCAATTTTGTCTTTTTTAAAAACAGCTCTTAGTTTCGTATTTTCTATTTTTTTCTCTATTTCACTTATTTCATTCTGATCATTATTATTTCCTTTATTCTGCTAATTTTTTGCTTTGTTTGTTCTTTTTCTAATTCTTTAGTTGGAAAGTTTGGTGGTTTATTATAACCTAGGTGTTCCACAGGTTTTGGAAAGTTGTGTTTTTACTTTCATTTGTCTCAAGGTATTTTTAGATATCCTCTTTGATTTCTTCATTAACTTATTGATTTTTAGTAGCATATTGTTTAGTCTCCATGTGTTTGTGTTTTTTCCAGTTTTCTTCTTGTAATTTATTTTCAATTTCATACCATTGTGGTTGGAAACCACAGATACAGAGGATCTCAAATATTTATTGAAAAAAATCCCTATATAAGTGGACCTATTCAGTTCAAACCCATGTCGTTCAAGGGTCAACTGTACACATGAAACATTCACCAAGACAGACCCAAAATAAGTCTCAATAAATTTAATGCCACAAAACAAATTTCAACAAGTTAATGGATAAAGTCATACAAAGTACTTTCTGGGGCCACAACTACTGAATTAAAGTAGAAATCAATTCCAGAAAAATATCTGGGACATTCTAAAATATGTGGAAACTGAGCAACACCTTTCTATAAAATCCATAAGTCAAGGAACCAACCTGATTTTGTGGGGGGAAAATCGTAAGACAATTTTAAAAATATTTTGCACTCAAGGAAAATGATACTACACCATGTCAAAATTTGAGAGGTCATCTAAAGCAATGTTTAGAGAGAGATTAACAGTTTAAATACTTATATTAAAAAAGAAAAAAATTGAATCAATTGTCTAAGCATTCAGTTTAGGGAACTAGGAAAGAAAAGCAAATTAAACCTAAGTAAACGGGAAAAAGGAAATAATAAAGATAAGAGTAGAACATAATAAAACAGAAAAGAAAAGTGAAAATCAATAAAATATAAGTTAGTTCTTTGAAAAATTTGATAAAATTGAAAAAAACACCTAGTTTAAAGAAAAGAAAACTCAATTACTAATATTAGGACTGAAAGAAGGAAAATCACTAAGATCCTACAGATACTTAAAAGAAGAGACTACTATAAAATAATTTATACAAAGAATTTTTGATCAATTACATAAAATAGATAAACTCCTTAAAGACACAAATTAGCAAAACTAGAAGAAAGAAAATCTAAATGTCCCCCATATCAATTAGAGAAACTGAATTAGAATTTAACTTTTCTCATAAAGTTCCAGGCCCAGGTGGCTTCACTGTTGAATCATTTCAAATATTTAAGAAAAAAATAACATTCATTCTTTAAAAAGAATTCTTAGAATATAGGAGGATGGACCCCTCCTCAGCTGATTTCTGAGACAAGTCTTTTCCCAGTATCAGTAAGAGGCAAAGACATTACAAGAAGAAAAAATTTAAGACTAATATGCCTTATGTGCAGAGAAGCAAAAATCTTAATAAAATATAAGCATTAAATCCAGTAATACTTAAAAAGTACAATACATTATGAGCAAGTGGGGTTTTCCCAAGAATACAAGGTTGATACAACATTTGAAAATAAGTCAATGTAATTCATCATATTAGCAGAATGAAGGAAAAAAAAGATATCTGAGCATCTCAATAAATGCAGAAATTACATTTGACAAACTTCAATACTCATTCTTATCTTTTAAATCTCAGAAAACTGAGACTAGAAGAAAACTTCCTCAACTTGATAAGCGGTATCTACTAAAAACCTAGAGCCACTAAAAACCTACAGCTAACATCATGCTTAAGAATGTAGACAATATTTCTCCCCCAAAGATCAGAAACGAGGCAAAGATATCTGCTCTAACAACTTTTGTTCAGCTTGAGGTCCTACTAGTGAAATAAAGTAAGAAATGAAATGAGGTACACTATTTGAAAAACAAGAGATAAATTATCTTAACATGCAAAAGAAACTATTAATACATAGAAGATACTTAGAAATCTACCCCCAAAAGCTACTAGAATTTAATAAGTAAATTTAGGAAGTTTACAGGATGCAAAGCCAATTTACAAAAACCAGCTGTATTTATATATCCTAGCATGAATAATTAGAAGATGAAATTGAGAAAATAATACCACTCACATTAGCATGAAAAATGAAATACTTAAGGATAAATTTAATGAAATACATACACTGAAAATTATAAAATATTGTTGAGAAAAATTAAAGACCAAGGTAGGTGAAGAAATATTCGAAAACTCAATAGGATTAAGATATAAATCTCCCCTCCCTAAGTTGGCCCAAAGATTCAAAGCAAGCTTAATCAAAATCTCAGGAGGCTTCTTTGTAAAATACAAAATTTATATGGAACTGTAGAAGACCTAGAACAATGAAAATAATTTAAAAAACAATAAACAAAGTTATAGGACTTACACTACTTACTTCAAACTTACAACTACAGTAATCAGAACAGTACACACTGGCCTAAGGAAAGACATATACAGTAATGGACCAGAATAGACAATCCATAATTCTATAGGGAAAGGACAGACTTTTCAACAAATTGTTCTGGAACAACAAATTCATTTGGGAAAAAATGAAATTCAATCCCTGTCCCATACCACACACAAACACACAAAACCCAAAATGGCTTAGAAACCTAAATGTCAAAATTTAGAGCCCCTAGAAGAAAACATAGGAGAAAATTTTTGAGACTTTGGGGTAAGCAAATACTGATTTGCTTTGACCAACACAATGTGAATGGATATGAAGTGGAAGCTTTAAGAGCCAGGATATGATTTAACATGTTCCCTTTTCAATGTAATCGTGAAAACATCTGTCCAAATGGAACCTCTTGTCAACCTGTGCAGAGATCCTGCCAGCCATTCTGTGGACACGTAGCACTGAGTGAGTGTTAAACCTTTGTTTTGTTAAGCCACTGAGATTTGGACATTCTTTGCACTGAAGCACATTCTAGCCCGATTAGTAATAAATGGATCTGTTACACAATTCATGTGCTATTTCTCTCAGAAATGTAAGGCCTTATTGACACTTTTAATCCAGAAAGCTGGCATATCATCAGTTGAGAACTTCCATCAAGCATAAAATTGGAAGTACGAACTCAATGAAGAAATATGCTGTTAAAGGTGACATGTGTCCATCCTCCGGGCAATGCAAAGAAAAATTGAAAAGTATTAAAGAGTGCCAAAGGAATGGTATGGAATCATTTCTAATGAACCACTGCTCTAAATTTTAAATCTCTATACTTTTATTCTACATAAAGGCAGCCCCATGCTAACAGTCATGCTCTGCCTTCTTACTGAACCTAACAAAATTACTAAGAAATGAAGAGTCCATTGCAACCAACTGACTCAAGGACTAATTAAGTGGCTTGACTTTATACTGGGTTTTAATTTCAAATAGTACAATGACACACTCATTCTGTCCATTCATTGTCTTTGTAGTTAGCAAATTAATCAAGTGTTTTTGACCCTGAACACTTACCCTGTATAGCTGACAAATGGAAGTTAGAAATGGTATGCCAAATTTCACCATGAAGCTATCAATTTCCTTCCCTGAGTCTGATCCACACACATTCCAAAAGATTAACACACAAAATTTAATCCAAGTATTTCTTTTCCAAAATGCACACTTTGAGGCCTCTTTACAACAACCAGGATCATCCAGTTTTGCATGTGGAGCTTGTTAAGTGCTAAGCCAAGAGAAAAGTCAGCCTGATGGGAGGACGAAAAAAAGCTGTGTTGCTCTATGACCATGGCCAGTAGGCTGCATTCAGCTAACTTCTTTCAGGCATAATCCATCATTGACAGAGCCAATTTGTTAATGCATGTTCTCTGGCTGAATTAGGCCACAGACCTACCGCCCAGCATACCATTATATCCATAGGCATGCCAAATAATACTCCTTTTTCAGCTGGGCAATCCAAACTAAAAATCCCTCAAAGAGATTTATAAACTGCTTACCTCACCATATCTATTGGTCAGATCTGTTTATAACCACTCAAAGAACATTTCTGAGCACTCAGTAATCATAATATTGGGGCTTTTTACAAAGTAACAAGACTTCTGTTATAGCACAATGACTATGTAATAGGTTTATCACAAAAGTATGTTTCCCTTACATGCACAAATAACCTTTTATATAAAACAATAACAATTCTCAAAACACTTACTCAACTGGAACCAACAATGCTTTATTCTTGCCATTAAAATTCTTTAAACTTTCATACCAAAATATTCCCCTTACTTTATACCTGGCTAGAAATGGGGAAAATTGAAACATTTTCAAGTCCT
Organism: Camelus ferus; assembly: GCF_009834535.1. Lineage (NCBI taxonomy): Eukaryota > Metazoa > Chordata > Mammalia > Artiodactyla > Camelidae > Camelus > Camelus ferus. The sequence goes on from NC_045724.1 coordinate 13,484,469, forward strand.
AAAAAGCAAAGACTTGCAACTCATAAATTAAAAAATCAAAGAACTGATTTTGCTGTTCATCTCACAAGGTTTTTTTATTTTATTTTTTTAACATTTGTATAAATATTTTTTAAAAGTTGCCTTGGTATTTCAGTATGATGTTATGACGAGGAGATACCCCAATTGAGAGTACTTGCAGTACATAAAATGAAACATTATACACTTTTAAACTCCTATCAGTGTCATAAATGTTATAGGATTCCTGACTTGATAACTTGTGAAGACTAATAACCAGGGCATTTCACAGAGTTTTTTATTTTTTATACTTTTTTTTTTAATGGAGGTGCTGGGGATTGAACCCAAGACCGCGTACATGCCAAGTACATGCTCTACCACTGAGCTATTCCCCACTCCCCACAGTGTTTTAAGCTAGATTGGCTTGCCAAGAAATCTGCTTTGCCCCAAATCTCTGCCTAGTATAAAAGTGGGCCATTCCAATTCATTTCAGGGTCAGCACAAGTTAAAATTCAAATTATCAGCTTCCTTTGACATGGAGTATTGTCCCAAGCTTACAACACTAAAAAGAGATATACATCATTTCCTTTATGTTCACTTTCATAAGTCTTTTATTCAGAGATCAGTGAAGATCTATACAGACAGCAAACACATTAATATTTACAATGTTTCAGTTATCACTCTAGAGTCTGGGATTACAAAAGTGAATAAGACACAGTCCTGGTCTCAAGTTGCTTAAAGTCTAATAGAGAAAACACACTGTAATCATGCAAAGATAAAGGTATTCTCATAGTGTTATGGTATCCACTTGCCATGTATAAGTTTGGTACTTGGCTGGACCATCTTAAATAAAGTCTAATGATGAAAGTATTCAATAGTACATTACACATGGCAGGCAAAACATTTTCATTTTTTATGTTTTATTTTGTTTATCTAAAACCCTTTTAGAGTATTTTATTGGTTTTTATCATAAGCCAATTTTTATGTATTTTTAAAAAGTGATTCTTGCAAAGATCTCTCAATATCCAACATTATCTTTGTCAGGTCCTCAAAGATTCATGCTATAGCTGGACTGGACCATTTGCTTTACTCAAATCTTAGAAAATGGGTCCTGGCAAGTGAGAATGCATTATCTAAAGGTCAATCCACAAGTTATCATTAGTGGATACAGTCAAGGAACATTTACCAGCTTACATATCAATCAGCACAGGCCACATTTTCTTCTGAGCTAGTCTAACCCTATCTTCACTTATAGGCTAATGTCACATGCAAGTCAGATGAACTAAAATAGTCACTTGATCATAGATAACAAGCGTAACATTTTTTGAAATATATTAACAGGCTTTCCTCTTTTACATACCATACAGACATCCTAAGGTATCCATCTTCATTGAGAAGTGGGGTGAGGAGATTAGGATTGTTGCAGCATTAATATAAAGAGAAATAAAAGGTAGTAATCACTTGGGCCACAAAATGGAATTTTCAAGTCAACAAGGATAAAAAATAGTCCTGAAAACCAGGCTTTGTATGAGAGAAAAGGACTTTTTTTTAATTCCTTTATTTCCTTGTTTAATGAGTGAAGAGGAAGATATGGCCAACTTGATTAGAGATTTACACATAAAAGAAGTCCAGATAAGACAGCAAGAAGCGTGAAAGTCTATTCCTTCCTTTGCAAGTGGCTTTGGGGAAGAGGAAGGAAGATAGATGGAAGGGAAGCAGAAAAAGCAAAGTATTTCTTAACCTACCCTCTCCAGGCTGAAGTCCCAAAGAGGGGAAAAAAAAATTTTAGGTAAGATAAAAGGAATGCTGAGGGCAAAGGGGCTTTTTGTCCTTTGGGAGTCAGGAACAAAACACACTGTGCAAGGCTAATATGGGTACAGCCCCAACGAAATAAAAAAAGGCAGAAAAGAGTAGTCATGCAAAAGGAGAGCCTAATTATCATTCTTAATCTCCCATTTAGCAGAATAAGCCCAAAGGTTTCCCCATACCCCTGAGGAAAGAATGAGAAGTTAATAGGATAGCAGTCATGGTGCGGTTTCTATGCTGAAGAGCAAGGAGATCCACAGAAGAGGCTGTAGGAGGCAACCAGTGTTATGTGCAGTTCATGGTAGAGACTTGAGACAAATGCAGTATCAGTGAGAGCCAAGATAAGGCCATGCCAGAAAGGATGAACCACCAGGTCCTGGCAAAGCTGAGTTTAAACTTATATCAGGAGTTGTATTAGTTGCAGACTTCAGGATCAAATGCCAATATATTACCTAGAAATGGGGTCCACCAAATCCAGCTCACCAGTTATCAGCCAGTGTATACTCAAGGATCAACACAAGGCCAGGATATAAGTTCCCCTTCCCCAATACACTAGAATACTAATTTGAAGCAAAGCAACACCACTGTTTGATTTGTGCTTCAAATAAAAGACAGAGACAGCTCATTGGCCTTACATTCACTATAAGATGAGAGAAGAAAAGGAATTTCTTTTTGTTTTTTATTCAGAAATAAATTCTAGATCTGCTTTTTAATCTGAAATGTCCATGTAGGCCAAAAAGTTCAAACACCTATAAATTGAATATATTCATTGTGTATGAAAATCACTTATTATAAATAGGAGGAAAATATTACTGGAACCCCTCCAAGGGCCAGCCATGAATTCTCAAATTATACCTACAGGGGGATTCTGACCTCAAACCCAAATCTCTAAAAATGCTGAAAAGTAGCAGAGGACAAACTGACCCAACCCTAACCCTAATCCTAACCCTATGTATTTGGGTAGATAGGTTCTCAAAGAACTTCAACAGATGATCCCTGCTCTATCCTGAAAAGGCCCAGAAGGTCCCATGACCAAGTACACTAAGTAAACAAGACCACTGCCTTGGGACATTTTTCAAAATTAAATCACCACTCTTTAGAAGTAGTGGTGAACCTTGTTCCACCCTTACATGTATTAAGCTTTCACTCCAATTACAGGTAGAGGATATACCAGTGGGAATCTCTTAGTTTACCTTATAGCCCACAATCTTTCCTCTCTAACCTCCTTCTCACAGACCCCAGGCTGAGATCCCTGCATGTAAATACATTTTTACATCCTACAAACATAAAATTATTCTAGATCTGATCACAAAATTATTCAGGGTCAACTTTTCTTTACCAGAAATCCACCCCATATGGTTCATAATTTCAAGAATGCCTCTATACTTTTTGTTAAAAAGTTAACAGGAGTATGAAAAACTCATTTCAGCTTCATAACTTAATAAATAAAGCTCACCAAATTTTATAGCAGACTTGAGACTATTACTAGTGACTGAATTTTTCTAAAACTTGGAGATTATAAGGATCCCTTAAGATCAGGAACTTTATCTTATTTATCTTTTCTCTTTGGTAATTTTTTTAAACCTTTTTATTGAGTTATAGTCATTTTACAATGTTGTGTCAAATTCCAGTGTAGAGCACAATTTTTCAGTTATGCAGGGACATACATATATTCATTACCACATTTTTTTTCGCTGTGAGCTACCACAAGATCTTGTATATATTTCCCTGTGCTATACAGTATAATTTTATTTATGTATTATGCATATTTATCTATTCTATTCAGTATCTACAAATTTTGAACTCCCAGTCTGTCCCTTCCAACCCCCCACCCCCTTGGCAACCACAAGTTTGTATTCTATGTCTATGAGTCTGTTTCTGTTTTGTATTTATGTTCATTTTTTTGTCCATCAACAGATGACTGGATAAAGAAGATGTGGTATATTTATACAATGGAATACTATTCAGCCATAAAAAATGACAACATAATGCCATTTGCAGCAACATAGATGTCCCTGGAGAATGTCATTCTAAGTGAAGTAAGCCAGAAAGAGAAAGAAAAATGTCTTACTTATCTTTGTGACCTCAATGGCTAACATTCTACTTGGAATATGATCAGTGTTCTTTAAATCCTTATTGATGTGAACAGCTGAACTTAAACTGTTTATATATTAACATTTTCAAACAGTATCATGACTTAGGATGACTCCAATACTTAGCATAAGGAATGACACTTTTAATACATTTTTTAAGGGATAGTGAGGTTTCTCAAAAAGTTAAACATAGAATTATTGCATGTTCTTACAATTCCACTCCAAAAGAGTTGAAAGCAGGGACTCAAACAGATACTTGTACATGAATGTTTGTAGCAGCATTATTCACGATACCCCAAAGGTGGAAACAACCCAAGTGTCCACTGACAGATGAGTGAGTGGATAAACAAAATGTGGTGTATACATAGGATGAGATATTATTCAGCCATAAAAAGGAAGAAAATTCTGATACATGAACATGGATGAAACTTGAAAACATTACAAATGAAATAAGCCAGACACAAGAGAACAAATATTGCATGATTCAACTATTTAAGATACCTACAGCAGTCAAATTAATAAGGAAAACAGGATAGAGTTTTCTCAGGGGCTGGGGAGGGAGGAATGGAGTGCTATTGTTTAATGGGTACAGAGTTTCTGTTCCAGATGATGAAGAGCGTTCTGGAAATAAACAGTGATGATGGTTGTTCATCATTGTGAATTACTTAATGCCACTGAATTGTATACTCAAAACTGAATATTATACCACAATGAAAAGAAGATCGTGACTACTAAATATTAAAATAATGCTTCATAAGGTGCTCTGTAATAACGTGCTCTACAAAGTGAAGGCTCCAAGACATACCCACTTTTGTATAAATTACTTATCTTATTTATTGATGTGAACCTCCAAGAGAAACAAAGACTAATCTGTTAAAAAGTAAACATGTAAAATGGCTGAAATATTTAAAATAAAGATCAATGATGATTCCCTTATCAGAAGCCTTACCATTTTACAAACTAGTATCAGGCCAGTGTACATTTTATTCTTACTTAGAAGTAAATTAAATAAGAATGGATAAAAATATGTTGTCGTAACAGAATTTTAAATAACTATAAAATGATAACTGCTAACGATATACTAATTTCATAACTGAATAACATTTTTAAAAGTCACTAGATTCATTTTGTAACATGTACCTTAACAAGTGAATATTAAAATATACATTATTTGGACTTAAAAGTATGAAGGTATATGGTGAAAACAAGCAAATTAGAATGCTATGTCCTCTAAAGAGTTAAAATAAGCTGTAGTCTTTGAGCAGTCACCCTCTAGGACCGTGTCTTCATAAATTTGATTCATTTACAGAGTGTTTTTGATGATAGGCAATTCTTTGTTGAAAGTTAAGTGCTCTTTTATATGAATAAATAAAGAAGGCTTTGGTTTGAACTAATATATTATTTTGACAAATGTTTATTGGAAACCCAATTATGGGTTCATAAATCAGGGTTTTTTGTGGTCCATCAGGTGAGCTCACCAGTGCCACCAGATGTCACAATGCATACCAATAGGGTAATTAAAACAACTCCATAGGATGCTGTCTCTTTTCTACACAATAGCAGAGTAAAAAATGGTTTATTATCTTTAATTTAACTTACTAAAAATGCTTTTGCAAGATGTTATAATCATACCTTCAAGAAAGAAAAACATTTGTTTTCTATTTACTATTGGATTAAAATGACAAGGTCAAGAATGATGTATGATCTGTCAAAGAGATGATTTTCAGACATTCCTCACAATAAAAAGGGAAAAAAACTCATCTGCGCATACCCCATGACTGAACTACGTCCTTAGAAGAGTTATTACTTTTCTTTTTTTCCTTCCTCTCCTTCCCTTCCTTGCCCCCAACCCCCTTTTTGAACAGCTGTTATTTCCTAAAGAAGTGAGTCCTACTAAATGCCTACTGTACCTGGGGTAATGCACATTCAGCTGTATACTGTACGAACTTGAGTTGGATGAAAAATTCCATGATGAAAGCTTCTTCTTCATTACCAAAAAAACAAAAAACAAAAACAAAAAAACATGGCAAGACAATTCTGGCAAAACAAAAAACACATTTCTACTGAAAACTGGAAAGACTTTTAACTCTAAAGATTTGGAAGTCCCTATATAGCCCAAATGTACCTATCATGAAAAGGGAGGGAATGAAGATTTAATGAAAGCAAGCATTTGCAATATTATAACCAAGAGTGGGAAATTTCCTTGACATTTGATTTTTTAATCCCAGTGAAAGATGTACAAAAATCAGATCTTAGTGATTAGTGTCATATATAAAATAAAGCCTAAGAATTCTGTCTCTTACAAATATTGCCAAATTTGTTATATCTCTAACCATTTTAAATCTTTCCTTGTTATAAGCCCTTAAATGACTCAGTTTTGCTTTTTGTGTAGGCAATGTACCTTTTCCTTTATAGAGAGAATGATACATATGATTTAAGATATTTGAGTATATTCTGTGATGGAAATAGAAATTATACGTTTTCCTGTACAATACAGTTAAACAGTGTTTCTGCCCTTTTTTGTTTATATCACTATTTAGTGGTAGAAACTCAAAGATCTCTGCCTGTCACAAATTGCTAGACAGACCTCTACATAATTCATCCCAAACAATCACAAGTAACACAGGCCAGCACACCAGAGATTTGCCTCTAGACCAGCCTGGCAGCTCCACGTGAAGCGCCAGCAGGGTAAGGCCACACATGCAGAGCTCTGCTATTACTCTTTAACTGTGCTGCCCAAGCCTTCTGGCTTGGCTATTGCTGACAGTATAAACAAGAGGGTGAGTGGCAACTTAAAATGTTAGCTGTTGAGCTACTCTAATCTTAAACCCAAGAAATTATGTCAGCAAGACTGACTTAAAAAGGACACTGTCTAAATACAGCTGTTATCTGTGAAAGACAAAAAAAAAGTTACCATTGTGTCATAGAAAAATGTTTAGAAAGGACTGAACTGGGAACTGGGTCTCATAGAGCATCCCAGATTCAAATTATCTGAGCAGCTCCATACAAAGAAGGGTTATGTTTAAATGGATACCTGTAGGGCCCTGAACTCCCACAATGAATCAAGAGACTCTTATTGGCTGAGCTGTATGAATCTTCATAATGTCAGGTTAGTGGACAGTTGTCAAGAACAACACAGTGCTGTGAATAGTGGCATGTCAGCATGAAGTGTTCCACTGACTCACTCCTTCGTGAAACTAGTGAGAATTATTAAAAAGCAAGCAACTAAAGCTTCTGGAAATGGTCCTAAGTGTAAACAGCAACTGAAGAAATATCTACTCAAGAAAACCTAAGAAAGTTTCTATAAGAAAGGTGAGAGATTGTGGTATTTGAATCAAGACCACTCTCCCCACCCCACACCTAGCATAGCGAGGCAGACACTCCACTCAAGACTGCTGCAGCCAGGAACACAGGACTCCCTCTCAGGGCTTTCTTCCCAAGGGTCAGCAAGACTTCAATGTTCCTCGTCTTGCACCCAAATGTCTGCCACAGGAGATAAGTCCCAGGCAAGTACAGTCAAGAGGTGGGGGCTTTCTACTTTCACTCAACTCCCACTTGTGGAACTGAGGCTCCTACAATGGGGTTGTCACCCAGAGAGAAGCTTGCCACTGTCCCCACCCTCAGCTCCAGAAACACAGCTCAGAGATTTTCACCTGGAGGAGAAGCAGTCATAAAACAGATAGTTCCTGATCTCTTCCCACAGATACTGACTTCATTTGCAATAGAGCTTAGAGAAATTTAACTTACAAGCACTCTCAGGAACAGTGGAGGTTGTGGTAAAAGGCAATTGGGAGGAGATTTGTGTGTCTAATGAAGAAAAAGCCTAGACTGTAGGATGGTTAATATGCAGGAGAGAACTGGGAAATAAGACAGCTGGGAGGAGTTCTCCTGGGTCAGAACACATATCAAACACTGACCTCAGAAACTATTCTGTCCAAAGAGCCATATTTTGATTGGAATCATTTGTAGAGGAATTTATGCTCTAGGACATTTTGGTGAAAAACAGAGTAGCCAGCCAACACTTACTACAGTTTTAACAGCTGAGTGTGGCCAGGAACAGTGCTGCTGTCATCCCAAAGCGACTGTGGGCAAACCTAAAACTGTGCCTCCCTGAGGAGCAGCATCAGAGTCTTAACACTGAGAGTAGGGGATAGGGGAAGGGCAGACTGCACTAAAATAATCCAGCCAATCACTAAACAAATATATAAGTAAATAAGCCCCAGAATGAGGAGACTAGTGCCCAGAGTTCTTACAATATATTACCTAAAATGTCCAATTACCAACAAAAATTATGAAGCATGCAAAGAAACAAGAAATTATGACCCATACTCCAAAAAAGATAAAAGTAGGCAACAGAAATGTCCTATGAGAGCAACCAGATGTCTGATTCAGTGTAAAAACTCTTCATACTAATCATTATAAACATGCTCACAGAACTAAAGAAAATCATGTTTAAAATACCATGTAAAAACCATGTTTACTTAAGGAAAGACTATTGACAATGTTGTACCAAATAGAGAATATCAGTAAAGAGACAAAAATTATTTTTTAAAAGAACCAAATGGAAATTTGGAGTTAAAAGTGCAATAACTGAAATTTAAAAATTGCTAGAAGAGATCAATGATAGACTTGAACTAGTAGAAGAAAGAATTGCTAGATCTGAAGACAGATTGATAGAGATTATGTAAGCAAAAAAACAGAGAGGAAAAAGAATAAAGAAAAATAAACAGAACCTCAGAGAACTGCGAGAAACTATTAGCCACACAAACATAGAGATAAAGGAAGTACCAGAAAGAGAGAAAAAAGAAGATCCATGACCAAGCGGGATTTATTGTAGGGATTCAAGGTTGGTTTAGCATCTGAAATCAGTTAATATAATACATCATATAAGTAGAACAAAAAACAAAAATCACATAATCATCACAACCACATAATCATCTCAAAAGAATTTGAAAAAAATGTCACCCCTTCATGATAAAAACATTAAACAAATTAGGCATAGAAGAGAACTTCTTCAAACTGATAAAGAGTATCTATGAAAAACCCACAGCTAACATCATAATTAATGGTGAAAAACTGAACTCTTCTCCCTAAGATGAGGAGCAAGTCAAGGATATCTGCTCTCATGATTTCTATTCAACATTGTACTGGAATGTTCTAGCCAAGAGAATTAAACACAAAAAAGAAAAGGCATCCAAATTTGAAAGGAAGGAGTAAAATTACATTTGTAGATGACATACTCTTGCATATAGAAAATCCTAAGGTAATACTAAAAAGCTATTACAACTAATAAGTGAGTTTAACAAAGTTTCATGATACCAGATCAATGCACAAAAATCAGTTGCTTTTCTATACATTGGCAATGAACAATCTGAAAATGAGATCAACAAAACAATTCCACTCACAATAGCATCAAAAATATTAAAATACTTAAGATTAAATTTAATAAAAGTACAAAATTTATACTCTGAAATCTATAAAACATTGTTGAAAGAAATTAAAGACCTAAATAATTGGAAAAACAACCCACATTCAAGGACTGGAAGACTTAACATTGTTAAAATGGCAATACTTTCCAAACTAATCTACAATCCCTATCAGAATCCCTGACTTCTTTGTAGAAATTGACAAGCTGATTCTAAAATTCATATGGAATTGCAAAGGAGCCAGAATAGTCAAAACAATCCTGAAAAAGAGGAAATAACAAGAAAGACTCACACTTCCCAATTTTAAAACTTACTACAAAACAATAGTAATCACAAGAGTGTGGTACTGGTACAAGGACAGACATACAGATCAGTAGAATAGAATTCAGAACCCAGAAATAATCTGATTACTCTTTGGCCAACTGATTTTCAACAAAGGTGCCAAGACCAGTAAATGGACAAAGAATAGTATTCTCAAAAAATGGTGCCAGGAGAGGTGGATAGTCACATGCAAAGGAATGACATTTTGAATTCTTACTTCATACCACACACAAAAACTAACTCAAAATGGATTAAAAACATAAACGTACAAACCAAAACTATTAAACTCTTAGGAGAAAACACAGGGGCAAATGTTCATGACCTTGGTTTTGGCAAAGGGTTCTTAGACATGACATGAAAAATATGAGTAGCAAAAGAAAAAAATTGATAAATTGCACTTCATCAAAATGTAAAACTTTTGTGCTTCAAAACAGGCCATCAAGGAATAGGAGCAAATATTTTCAAATCATATATTTGATAAGAGACTTGAAACTAGAATATATAAAGAACCCTCACAAGTCAGTAATAAAAAGGACAATAACCAAATTTTAAAAATAAGCAAAGAATCTAAATAGACATTTCCCCAAAAAATATATACAAATGGCCAATAATAAGCATATGAAAGGATGCCTGACATTATTAGTTAAAAGGAGAATACAAATCAAAACCACAATAAGATACCATTTCTACCCACTAGGGTGGCTAGTATCAAAAATGACAATTGTTGGCGAAGATGCGAAGGAGCTGGAACCCTCATACACTAGTGGCAGGAATGTAAAGTGGTGCATCTGCTTTGAAAAATGGTCTGGCAGCTCCTCAAACAATTAAACACAGAGTTACTGTATGACCCAGCAATTCCACTCCTAGGTATATACCCAAGAGAAATGAAAACATATGCCTACACAGAAACTTGTATCAAATGTTTATAGAAGCATAATAGCAAATAGTGGAAACAATCCAAACATCCATTAACGGACTATCAGATAAACAAAATGTGGTATATTCATACAATGGAATATTATTATGTATAAAAAGAAATGAAGTGCTGATACATGTCACAATATAAATGAGCCCGGAAAACATTATGTTAAATGAAAGAAGCCAGTCACAAAAGACCACGTACTATATGATTCCATTCACATGAAAGTCCAGAATAGGAAAATCTATAGAGATACAAAGTAGATTAGTGGTTGCCTAGGACTGGGAGCAGTGGAAGGGAAGATGGGGAGGTAATGGTTGGATGAGGGAAGAGGTTATTAGTTAGTGTTCTCCAGAGAAATGAAATTAATAGGGTGTGTGTGTGTGTGTGTGTACACAGAGAGAGAGAGACAGAGACAGAGAGATTTATTTTAAAGAACTGACTCATGCAATTATGGAGGCTAGTATAAATTCAAAATCTGCAGGGTGGCCAACAAGCTGGAGGCCCAAGATGAGCTCATGCTGTAGTTCAAGTGTGAAGGCCAGAATTCCTTCTTGCTTAGGGGAGGTCAGTCTTTTGTTCTATTCAGGCCTTCAACTGGTTGGATAAGGCTCACTCATGTTATGGAAAATAGTCTGCTTTATTCAAATTCCACCTATTTAAATGTTAATCTTATCCAAAAACACCTTCATAGAAACATCCAAAATACTGTTTGACTGTATATCAAGGAACTGTGGCCCAGCCAAATCTACACACAAATTAACCATCACAGAAGTGATAGATAAAGGTACTGAAGTTCTTTTTGAGGTGATGAAAATGTTCTAAAATTGACCATGGTAAGGATGGAACATGTCTGAGAATACACTATAAAACACTGAGTTGTACAGTTTAAATAGACGAGTTGCATGTGACTTATACCTCAATAAAGCTGTTTTTAAAAATAGAATAAATAGATTACCCAGTAATTGTCGCACAATTTTTTAAAAAGTGCTTTTCATTCACAGACCACCAAAAAATACAAAACTCCCTCTGAAGTGGTGATCAATTAAGAAACAGGTTATTTACTAAAACTTATCCTACCACAGTGCTGAACCCATAGACAGCCCTCAGATCTGTGAACTGAAGTTTAGTGTATACTAAGTTTAATATTTTTAAAAAGTACTTAGGTCTCACTTTTTCATGAAATAAAAGGTGCATGTCTTAAAATAATAAATACCACTTACATGTAGAATTATCTCCATAACAAACTAAACCTATGTAGCTTCTTTGGGAAAATACAAATTGTTCATGTTCACCCTCAAAGACTACTAGGTATATGTGCAAATGTCCACTTAGAAAAGTCCAATTTTTAATTTATTATGATCATGAAAGGGGCATCAGCCAGAGTTAGAGTTGCATCATACCTCTATGACTTCCCCAATCATAAAGACAAGATTTGATTTATATTACAATTGAGAATGAACTTCAAGATACTGTACAGGAAATTCATGTTTGGCTTTGGTCTTCTTACAGCTTGCGGCAATACTGTGGCTGATAGCACAAAACCAGGGAAACTATTAAGCAGCACATCCAATTTGTCTGTGGTTCCACTGCCCTCTGGTGGCTATTTTGTAACTAGTTATTAACAGCGATATTAGCCTTCAAAAGTCTGCAGTTCTCAAAGCCAGGTGGGCAGGCCAACAACTTAACAACATCCAGGAACTTCTTAGACATACAGATTTCAAGCCCCACGTAAGACCTACTGAAAAGAAACTCAATGGACGGTGCCCAGCAAACTGTTTTAACGGACCCTCTAGGTGATTCCAATGCACACTAATATTTGAGAACTACTAGTCCAAGGGAAGCATTCTATTTGTGTTTGAAGCAAATGTGAAAGTATACAGGTGCATGTGATAATTAATTTTCTGTATTAACTTGACTGGACTAAGGGATGCCAGGATAGCTGGTAAAACATTGGTTCTGGGTGTGTCTGTGAGGGTGCTTCTCAAAGAGCATAACGTTTGATTTGATGAACTGAGTAAAGCAAATGCCCTCCGCAGTGTGAGCGGGTATCATCCAATCTATTGAGGGCATAAATAGAACAAAAAGGCAGAAGGACAAATTCGCTTTCTCTGCTTGAGCTAAGACATCCATCTTGTCCTCAGACATTGGCGCTTCTGGTTTTCAAGCTTTTGGACTCAGATCAGTACTTACACCATTAGCCCCACAATTCTTAGGCCTTCAGACTTGGACAGAATAGCACACAGGCTTTCATGGTTCTCCAGCCTGCAGACTTTTCCGACTCCATAACCACGTGAGTCAATTCTCACGATCAATCTCCTCTTACGTGTATCTGTATCTATCCTATTGGTTTTGTTTCTCTGGAGAACCTTGACCAGGACAGTGCTTATGAGTGTTCTTTAATGAGAGTCTTGCTCATAATTATTCCAATGTTTTTCCTAAATGTTCAAAGGCCTCTTATATGCGCAGAATAATCTAGAAAAAGCTAACATTTAGTTGGGGAGATTCTAAAGTGTTATAAATCCATGACTGGATGGTTCAGAAAATAACAGGATAAAATGAATAAGAATAAATTCACTAGATAGCAAAAGTTCATTTTAAGAGCTTGTTAACTAGCCAAAACATCTGACCCGGATCCACTTGTTTGCTTCTTGGCTATAAAATCAAGGGGAAAATGTTAGTTGAATGGATTGAATATTCAATCCAGGTTTCTGTGGGGCATTTAATATTCAAGTTCTTTAGCAGATGTATATTATTTTCTACCCGTTTTCTCCATTACATGAATTGCTACTTCCCAATACATATATTGTTAGTTGAATTATTGAAACTATCAGTGATACAACCTCAGCTCCATCCTGAATTAAGGCCAAAATATTTGGGCCAAACTTTTTAAAATTGTATTGTGGGCAAATAAGTAATTTACTAATAATTTGTAAATCATGTATATGTTAGTATCAGCTCTAGGCTGCCAATGGTTAGTTCATCTACTTATCAGATAAAAAAAAAACAGCATGGTCCCACAGAAAGCAAACAGGACTTGAGGTCAAAAGTATGAGATTTGATCTGTGTGAGCTTTGGTGAGTTACTTAAATTCTGTGAGGCTTGATTTTCCCAGCTAAAGGGTAGTGATGATGATGAGAAGCAGGAGGAGGAGGAGGAGGAGGATGATAATGATGATAATAATAATAATAATAATATCTATATTGCCCTTTTTTGTGAGGGCCAAATAAGTAAGGGTTAAGAGAAGTTTAAATGTTAAATAAATTTACACACCATTTTTAAGCAAATAACACAGAACAAATGCAAATATTACAGAAAGATTGCTGAAAATATTACTGGTTAATAAAAAAAGATGGGTAGAGCTCTTACTGCTTAAACCCTCTCACAAAAAAAAAAAAAAACCACTATAAACTCTGGACAAAATATGGGAAAAAAAAAAGTGAAAGCACTTGAGAGCAAGAAAAGCAGGCAGACACTGGAAAGAGGTTAACATTAAGGGGAAGAAATGGCACTAAGTGAAGACAGACCACAGTCAACACACTGAGCACACAAACCCAAGTAGAAAATCTGCAGTCCTAGCAGTTTAAAGTCCCAGAGGACAGCGTATGGAGTGACCACATTAGCTGAAAAGTGACAGTGAAAATTCTAGAAAGGAGCGAGCCAACATAGAGTAAACCTCATTCCAGATATTAATTCTTCCCAAGTTTCTGACTGACTCTGAACTATGCATACATGAGGGCAGACTCCAAGCAGTACATTGAAGGCTAAACAAAAAAAAAATTGTTTAAAGTTCAGAGTTTAAAGTTCAAGCTAACTGCTTGCTAAAAAAAAAAATCCTATAAAGAACAATCAGAATCAAGAGGATCTAAAGTGCATCACTCATAACATCCAGGACACAATTCAAAATTAGAGGACATATAAGGAAAGCAGGAAAATGCAACCCATACTGAAGAGAAAAGGGGATCAGTGGAGACCAATTCTGAGATGATGCAGATATTGGAAATAACAGACAAGGATTTTAAAGCATCAATTATAATTATTATCAAGGATAAAAAGGGAAATATGCTCATAATGAATAAAGATATAAAAACTTAGCAAAGAAATAAAAGCCATAAAAAAGAACCAAATGAAAATTCAAAAATATAAAAAAAAATCTGAATTCTTTTTAAAAAATTCATTGGATGAACTTAACAGACTTAAGATAAAATACAAGTCAGTGAACTTGAAGACAAATCTAATATAAAGGACAGAGAAAATAAGCTGGAAAAGAATGAACAGAGCCTTCACGGTCTGTGGAATAATATCAACAGGTCTAACATATGTGTTAGTGAAGTCCAAGAAGAGAGATAATGTGATAGAAAGAGAATATGAAGAATAATGGCCAGGAACTTTAAATATGGTGAAATTTATAGCTTTAAGATACTCAGAGAACCCCAAGTAAGATAACTACAAAGAAAAGCTATACCCATAAATACAGTAGTCAAACTATTGCAAACCAAAAACTAAAGGTAAAATCTCAAAATAGCCAGAGAAAGGCAACATATTATAAAAAAGGGGGGCAATGATTTGAATTATCACTAACTTGTCATCAGAAAGAATGGAGGCCAGAAATTAGTGGAATAATCTTTAAGATGCTTAAAGAAAAAAACTGTCAATCCAGAACTCTATATCCTATATATCCTGTAAGAATAAAGCAGAAATAAAGATATATTCAGATAAAGAAAAAGAAAAGAAATTCATCACCAACAAACCTAACCTACAGATGATGTTATAAGAATTTCCCTTGGCTGAAGGGAAGTAACACAGAGGCATTTAAATCTTTAGGAAGGAATGACAAGCACTTTAATTTTATGACTCAAAGGTTTTTGGTCCTTTATGATTCAAAGGTACTGATTCAAGAACTGCTAAGTGAGTTTAACTTCTTTTCTCATCTTCACTCTCTCAAATATACATATATATATAAATAAACCAAACATCCACAGAAAGGGAGAAATGCAGTAAGTGGGGTTCACACATACAAGGATCATGTTCCCAAAGTAAACTGTAGATTCCCTAGCTCCATCAAGAGTAAAAGGTTCTTCCACGTTGCCTAACTTTCTTAAAGAGTAGTGCAAGGGACATCTTACTGCGTTTTTATATATACTCCTTGTAAGCATATAAATATAGCCACTTCTATTACTTGAGATTTGTTTAAGTTACTATTAAGTGAAAATCGCAAATAGTAAACATTCTGAAAAATAGTTTGTCAGTTTCTGTAAACGCTTCAGTATGTTACTCTCTCAAGAAACGTAATTTTATTCTACACTTGTTTTGTATCCAAAACAGTACTTAACAGAGTGCTAGACAGAGAATTAGCACTTAACATTTACTTATTGTTTTCTAATAGTTGAAATGTGTCGTATCCAGTAAATTCACCATTCTTCCCAACAGCCAGACAGCAATTTTATATTAAGTTATAAAACTAAATGTAGGAATGGCAATTTTTTTCTCTCTGTAATAAAGAAGGCTGTTGTATGAGGACACATTCATTAAGAGCTGACCCAAGGAAAAGAAAAAGTAAAGAACTGAAAAAGAAAAGAGAGTTTGATAGAAAAGCTTCGTTATTTCCAGGAGTTTAACCTAACCCAACTGTCCTACCTATTACTCCTACTTCTTACTAGAAAGAGTAATGCAGAAAACTGTTTAAATATGATTTGGTTACTTCAAATCCTTACTCCACTTTTTAATCAGGTTATTTGGGTATTTTTGTTGTTGAGTTGTAGTTATTTCTATATTCTGGATATTAACACCTTATCAAATACAGACATTTCCCCAAGGAGGATATACAAATGGCTAACAGGTACATGAAAAGTTCCTCAACATCACTAATAATTAAAGAAATGCAAATCAAAACGATAGTGAGATATCACCTCATACCCATTAGGATAGCTGCTATCTCCTAAATTGATTAATTAATTAAATAACAAGTGTTGGTGAGGAGTGGAAAAATGAGAATTTTAATACACTGTTGGTAGGATTGTAAAATGATGCAGACACTACAGAGAACAGTATGGTGGTTCCTCAAAAGATTAAAAATAGGATAACCATATGACCTAGCAATCCCACTTCTGAGTGTATATCCCAAAGAACTGAAAGCAGAATATTGGAGAGAGATTTGCGAACCCATGTTCATTACAGCATTATTCATAATAGCCAAGAGGTAGAAGCAACCCAGTGATGGACAGAGAAAATATGGCATATCCATACAATGGAATATTACTCAGTTTTCTTAAAAAAAGAAGGAAATCCTGTCACATGCTACAACACAGAAGAACCCTGAGGACATTATTCTAAGAGAAATAAGCCAGTCACAAAAAGACAAATAACGTATGATTCAACTTATTTGAAGTATCTACAGTAGCCAAATTCATAGAAATAGAAAATAGAATCGTGGTTGCCAGAGGCTGGAGAGAGAGAGAGAGGAATGGGGATTTGTTATTCAGTGGGAACAGAACCGCAGTTCTGCAAGATGAAAATGTTAAGCACAACAAAGCGAATATAGTTAACACTATTGAACTGTACACTTAAAAATGATTTTAAGATGGTAAATTTTCTGTTTTGTGTTCTTCTTCTTCCCCCCTTTCTTTTCCTCTACTTAATCTGTCCC
This sequence comes from Camelus ferus, assembly GCF_009834535.1. Taxonomy (NCBI): domain Eukaryota; kingdom Metazoa; phylum Chordata; class Mammalia; order Artiodactyla; family Camelidae; genus Camelus; species Camelus ferus. The sequence continues at coordinate 13,501,674 of NC_045724.1, forward strand.
TTGCTCAAAATACACACACTGAATCAAGAAAATGCAGGAAAGAAGAGTGAGTATTCTGCTATTCTCTTCCTTTGAGTTCCCCACAATAAGTACATCAGTTTTAGTTCAGAAACAATGAGGGAAAAGTTGGGAAGTTCAATTGCAGCCTTCTAATTACAGGAAGCAGACCATTTCTTTCAATTCAGGTTCAAGATGGCAACTCTACCAGGCAATAAGCAAATATATCTAAGTACCCAAGATCTTCAAAACCAAATGAGAAATTGATTTAAATAATAAAAATATTATTATACTCTCTAACATTCATAATTAATGTAGCAGAACTGATCTCAAATAAAAGAAGGCAAAAATAAAAAACAACACATACACATATGCAAACATTTTCTTTACTAACCAATGAAACAAAAAAATTAAACATATCTCATAAGTGAATAGCTTATTCCATTAGGAAATACTTCATTCTACAATCGCTTTGAACTGGTTTTCCATCAATTTCATCCATTTTTGTTTCTTCACTTCTGTTTGGGTGCAAAGTCCCATAATAAATAATAAGAAAGATAATTCCAAGGAGAAGAGTAAGAGCTATAGTGATGCTGATAGGTATAAAATAGTCTGAATTAAAAATAGAGAGTGGGTAAAACCAGAACACAATCAATATCCCCAATGTGGCCAACACTCTTACAATATAATAACAAGACATGGGACATTTGGTGTTCTGTCCCTTAATATTAAAAAATGTAAAGACAAGAATGAATCCAACAACAATCCTATACATCAATTCCATACCCTGGGAAGCACAAAATTGAGTGTCCTCTTTAAATGCCCACAATATGCCTAAAAACCAAAGAAATGACAACAGAAATAAAGCAATCTTAATATTTAAGAATAAAAGAAGTACAATGCTCAACATCCAAGATAATAATGTAAACAACTTGTAAAAGAGATATATGAGTTTGGGGCAGGGTCCATTAAGGAGATTTTTATCTGGCAAAGATTTTCTTAAAGCTATTTGATAATCAACAGTTGACCAAGAAATAGCACAGCAAGAGACCATGATGGCTGCATCTACAAAACAAAAAAAATTTTTAAGATATATTTTTATAAGAATAATAATAGCAATATTAAATTACTATATGCCATACAAGCTTTACCTGTATGCACACATCCACAAACATATGTCAGGTACTTTATATACTCATCTAATCTTTTGAAATAGGTACTAATATTCCTATATTACATATGAAGGAATTGATATTTAGAGAATGTATATATTACTTGACCCAAGTCACACAGCCAGCAAGTTGCAGAGAGGTGAAATTTGAACTGAAATCTGCCTGATTCCAAAGTTGGTGTATTTAACCACTACATAAGACTGCTTATAAGAGTCTAAATAAATGCATTGGACAAATTTTATTGAGCAACTGGTTTAATGGAACACTTGCCATACTCTGGAAGTTCTCTAAGAGACTACAGTTACAGTCCTAGCTATTCCTGTCTTTTTTGCTTTGACCTTGGCATATAACTAAGTCACTAAAAAACAGTATCATGAGAGAGAGGTGGGCAGGGAGAAAGAGAGGGCAGGAAGTTAAACAGAAAATTCAACATAAGTATGAGATATCAACAAGCTCAGTTTCCCATATCTTTAAGATGATGGATCAAATGAACAAATGTGTTCTAAAACTTACAAATTTCTATAGGCTTGACATCTTTACCCCATTTTTTCCCCAACAAGTAACAGAAGAGTTAAGTTCATTACTACTCTGGAAAGGCATGCCATTAGCCCCACTGTCAAAGCTGGGGACTTACAAAACTGAAAGCAAAGATACTGGAGAATTAGAAAGAAAAAAAAAATTTAGAGCAAAATACAGAATGTTCATTATTCCCACTTAGCCTCATTGGCTCAATGAGTTGGAATTCTTTTTTCCTTCTTTTTAATTCAGCAGTATTTGAATTAAAATATCACTTTCTGCTAAATTTCCCTGTGATTTCTTTTTTATAATTGGCTTTAATTTCCACCAAACTAAAACATACATAGTTTTCAAAAGTCAGTCAGTAAGTGCCACAGAACTTAGAAGAAAAATAGGAACTTGCTCTATCCCTCCCCACCCCAGTCATGACCCCCAGAAAAAAATCATTATCAACTTTTCTAGCTTTTCTTCTGACATTTATTGCCATATTTCTAAGTGAAACACATATTGTGCTATTTCTTAATTTACCTATGTTAGACACTACTTATTGATTTCCTAATTGGGAAAAGGAAATTTTTGCATATGCACACATATATACACACCCTCCTTCCATTTTCCTCTCCCTCCTTCTATCCCAAAGAGTAACATCGCAATTTTTGGTGGAATCAATATTCAGTGTTTACTTTATTATAGCTACATAAATACAGCCCTTTTTTTTAGCTCAGTCACGTGCTTCAGAGTGAAGCACTCTGATTATATTTCCTTTCTTTTAAAACTTTACATTGTTTCCTTACTTTGCTTAGTTTTTCATGACTCTTATCAGTATTTCTTAGCAAATTCTGTAAATTAATTAATTAAACTTCTTGATATACATCTATTAGGTTATTTTTTTCTTTAAGAATATGAGCCTTCTGCTCAAAGGTGGTTGTTGTCAAGGTTTGCTTCCTATCTTCCCCGAGCTTCCCTTCACCTCTCTTCGGTGCTGACTTCCTGTTTCCTGTTTCCATATTTCTTTCTTGCTTCATTCCCATGTTTTGATCAATTCTCCAGACATTCCTGAGAAAAGCGGCACCCCAGCCAAATTTTGAGACCACGTATGTCTCAAAACGTCTCTATTCTACCCTCATATTTGATACAGTTTTGTTAGAAATAAAATTCAAAGTTTAAAAATGGTTTCCATTGAAACTTTGAGGTCATTGCTCTATTAAGTTCTAATCTCAAGTGTTACAGTTAAGAATTTCAATGCTATTCAGTTTCCCTATCCCTAAGTGATCTTTCTTTCCTTCAAATCTTCTAGAATCTTATCTTAATCTTAACTGAAATGTTATAATGATGGGCTTGGTATGGGCCATTTTTATCACCCTTTCAATCTAATAACCCATGTCCTTCAGTGATAAGATGTTTTTATTCTTTGACAGTTTCCCTAGAAATCACAACATGCATATTAAACATATCAAAGTTTAAAGTTAATCAATATTTTCACCTCAAAAGTAGATTTATCATGAACCTAGTGAAGCTTAAATCAGGACCCACATATGCCCAGACTCCTTCCAAACCTAGCAAAGCCCTAGCAATAGGTTCACTTTGTCATATATTTTTATATAATCTGGAAAAATAAGATATTTTAATTGCAATTGACCAAATTCCCCGCCTCTATTCCTTCTTACCCATCCCCACATTTTCCCCTGGTTTACTGAAGCAGCTGTGGTCATTTTGGGGATCTGGCTAAAGGGAAACTGAGTTGAGAACACTTTAGGTTTAAGGGGTATGTTTACAAGATTTGCTTGAATAACTACAACTAGTAAGTGACAGATCTAGGATTCTCAAGCAGTTCTCCTGATCTTAACACTACACGATTACTGCTCTCAACAAGCCTTTAATTACTTAATGTTAAGGCACAATGGACTATGCTCATTCAGCTGGTGCTATCAGTTTGACATCATTTCCCATTTCCCACATACCTACCTGTTCCCAACATAATTTTCCTGATCATTTTGCTAGTCTAATCTATACATTTCACTCCATCCAAACTAAATTCCTTGTCTTTGCCAAACCATGCCTTTGCTTCTGCACTCCTCTTGGTATGAAATGACCTTGCCCAATCATACTTATATAGAATCTTACTAATTTCCTTCTGATTTGACATTACTGACACCAGTGAAGAAAACTCCCAGTAAGACTCCCAATATTCACTAAATGAGACATTGGCAATAAACTAGTGTTGTTAATTCAAACAGTATTTAAAATTAGTTCACCAAAAATAAAAAATCTTGATCTATTCTAATCTTATGGCATATTATCTGAAGAAATTGTTGAAGCTTTTCCCAAATTTGACAATAATCAAAAAAATACATATAATATTGTCATTAATTTGTGAAGTTGAAACTTTCCCAAATTAAAAATAAATAAAAAAAAACAAATTTCAATTAACTATGCTAGAAAAAAGACTGAATCTTTTCTCCCTATAGAAATTATATTATAAAATCATTATCAAGTCAAAAGCCAATCAGAGAGTAAACAGCCAAAAAATGTAGAGAAAAGAGTATTAAAATAATAAAGATATATTACTTTTCTTTCTCTTTTGAAGTTTGTGGTACTGGTCAGCTTTCTTATCCCTGTAATTTGCTGTAATTTATTTTCTTACTTTAACAGTGCCTACTTTCATACCTTTTATGGACTGAATTGTATTCTTCCAAAATTCATATTAAAGCCCTAAGTCCCAGTGTGACTACACTTTGAGACAGAACCTTTAGGGGGGTATTAGGGTTAAGTGAGGTCATAACAGTGGGGCCCGAATTTAATAGGACTGATGTCCTTGTAAGAGAGAAAGAAACACCAGAGAACTCACTTTCTCTCCATACATAGAGTAAAGACCCTGTGGGGACACAGCAAGCAGGTCTGCAATCCAAAACCTGCAATCCAAAGAGAGAGTCCTACCACTTCTCGGCCTTCTGGCTAAGATCAAGTGCAGAGAGTCCTCACCAGAAACCAACCCTACTGACATCTTGACCTTGGATTTCTGGTCTCCAGAATTGTAACAAAATAGCTTTCTGTTGGTTAAGCTGCCCAGTCTGTGATAATTCTGTTATGGCAGCCCAAGCAGACTAACAAAATATCTAATTTTGTTTTCCTAATAATACATTCTTTTTTTAAGATAAGGTCCCTCTAAATGTTTTAGTTTTATATCTCAAAAGACCCAGATCCACCTTTGCTTTACCTTTCTCCTAAACTACACAAGGAATTTTAAAACACTTTAACTCCATTCATCTTCCAACTGACTTACAGGTTATTGCTTCCTTGTACATTTAGTCTATCTTTTCTTAGCCACACGGTAGAATTTTTGTTTATACAGTCAATTTTCATTTAGATTTACCCACATATTTACTACCTGCTTTGCTCTTTATTCCTTCTTGCATCTCAGAATACTTCTGTTCTATCTGAAGGACATTCTTTGTTATCTCCTTTAGTAGTTATATGCTGTGGTATGGATTTCTTTTTTTTTTTTTAATTGAAGTATAATCAGTTTACAACGTTGTGCCAATTTCTGGTGTACAGCATAATAGTTCAGTCCTACATATACAGACATATATTCATTTCCATATTCTTTTTCACTATAGGTTACTACAAGATATTCAATATAGTTTCCTGTGCTACACAGTATAAACTTGTTGTTTATCTATTTTATATATATAGCAGTTAGTATCTGTAAATGGATTTCTTTCTACTTAGTTGCTTGAGAAATGATGGGCTTCTTGAATCTGTGCGTAGGTGACTCTCATCAGTTCTGAAATCTTTTCAGCCATTAACTTTTCAAATGTTGCCTCTGCTCCATTCTTCCTCTCCTCTCCTTCATGAACTCTGATCAGATGTATGCTAGACATTCTCATCCCATCTTCCATGACTCCTAATATCTATCATATTTTCTATCTCTTCCCATCTCATAAATTCTACTTTTTTCTTTTTCAAATATAGAACTCATTTTTATAGTTTCCTATTTCATATTTTCAAGTTCATCATTTACTCCTTTCAACATAATACAATGCACCTGGTAATTTCTAATATCTAATGTCTTACTGAGTTTTTTTCTATTTCTGCTGATTCTTACTCTTGGTGCCTCATTTCTTCTGGTGCTATAAACTAGTATAAACTATTCATTTTCCTTGGAAAACTGTTTGTGAGAAGGTGGACTCCTCCAGGGAGGATTTATACTTGTTTCTGCCAGACACCTAGGGGCACTATCAGTCTGGGACCACTTTAAACTATATCATAACTCGGCTTTTATTTGTTTTGAAGGTGCTTTGTTTTGTCTTGTGTTTTGGACTAGTTAGAAATGTGAATTTTGGTCACAAATCATGTTGTTATAACTTCTCAGGGACTTTTTTTCCCCTGTTCTAGACAGCACCAAGGCAATATTCCTTGCAGTCTCTTGGAAGTGGAGAATGAGGTAGATAATGTCACTTTTATCCTGAGCAGGGTGACTTTTGGTGTGCCAGCTTTGTGGATTAGGATTTTCTACCAGATGTCCCTCCCTTGTGAGTACCCTGAGTTTTGTCTCCAGTCCTCCGCACCCTGGGAAGCCATCAAAACCAAATCTGCTGTTTATAAGGTTATATAGAAACCCTCAGGGTACAAATGCCCTCACGGTCCTGCTTAACCCTGCCATTCCCACTTTCATGCACATTTTGGCCTGTTAGATCAGACTGTGTTATGCTTTTATGAAGACTTTTGAAAATATTTATCCAATTGTTTTAGGTAATTTCACAGGGAGGGTTGATTCAAATGATTTAGCCTTTCAGTGGTAGAACTGATTTGAATAACCCAAGTTTTCCATCTGCTTTCCATCTTCTAAATACTTGCTGATATTTCTACTTTGCTGTTCTACTCTGCATTCTCGTTGTCCTTGTGGGTTTATATTGTTTTTACCCCATTAGTCTACTCTTTAGCATGATTTCAGGAAGGAACAAGATAAAAGAATATGTTCAGCCTTCTGAAGTACTTATATATATAAACTTGTTTTTTAAATTTTTTTCTTTTACATTTTGAGTTATTCTTCCTGATTATCAAAGCAATATATGGTTATTGTAGGAAATTTAGAAATTCAGAAAAGTATAAAGAAGATAAAATAAATATAGTCATTCATAATCCCACTGCCCAGAAGCAGTCACAGTTCACATTAGCTTTTAGCCATAATACAGGCTATAAGCTCTAAATGTTGACCTTCTAGCTTCAGGGACCGTATAATACTGAACCTTTAAGTCCCAATCCACATATTCTTTGCATTACAAGGAAAAAGAGGTCTCATACACAGTAGGTTCATTTCAGTGTCGTACTAACAACCAAAGTAAAGGTAAAAACATTAGAAGGGACTCCAGTCTAGACACGGGAAACTAGGAACAGGAAGACTGGGGGATGAACTGATCTCACAGGTGAGTCTAAGCATAAAGGAAACTCTGGAGGAGAGGATAATCTGCTACACTGATGGTGAATATTGAAACTATTATTTAACAAATAAATAGAGTTTTTAATATCTCAAATTAAATGCCTATTAAAAGATTTTTTTAATGGAAATACCAAATTGTCCTTTAAAAATGTACATTTAACCCAAATGAGGAAATCCGCTACAGAAGAGCAACATACTGGTGAATCTGCAAAACTTTCATTAGTTTTGTAGCACTGGCACCTTCACCCAATGATTCCAATTCCATAAGGAATTCACCTTATGGACAGAAATGGGATTCACACATGCAGAAGGATGCATGCACAAGATGATTCATTGCAGCATTTTTTCTGCAATAGCAAAACAGTAGAAACAACCTAAATTAACATAAAGAGGGGCATGTTAACTAATTTGTGATACATCCATAATTTGTAATACTATGCAAATAATAAAAATAAATGAGGGAGCTCTTTCTGTACTGATATGTTTAGATCTCCAAGATATGTTGTTTATGTTGTTAAGTGCAAAAAACAAAAACAGTTTTATGTTACCATTTCTATAAAAGAAAAAATGATAGGCTTTTAAATTCTTTTCTGAAAGAATCATCAAAAAGCTGACAATATTTTCCTTTCTGGGCAAACAAAGGAAGGAATAGGAAGAAGGGAGAGGGAGACAACGTATCTTTAGACACTTTTTGATATTTCAACCATGTACTTCTTTTCAAAATATAAATAATTCTAAAAAGAAAAATGATAAAAAAAAAATCTAACCCAAAGAGTTATATAATTGACTTAAGATATCAGTGGCAACCACCTAACAAAAGGTATTAAGAAAGACTTACACTGAGAGAAATTTGCTTGCTCATGTTCCAGAAGAATGTAGAGCTGAAGAGCAAGTTGTGGGCAGCCTTCCAGGTAGGTCTCAAAGAGCCTTAGCATGCTCAAATCTGTCACTCTATCTATAATTTCTTTATGAGGATCAATTTGTTCTTCCACGAAGTTATCAGTTTTGCTGCTATATTTGAAAGCCACATGATAACCCTTCTTCAAGGCAAACCAATACCTGTAAAGTAAACATGAATATTTACCTTCAGTAATATATTCTTTATATGTGTTAATATACATAATAATTCTGAAGAGAGCAACATGTGTTTCAGTATAGAATTTTCCCACAAACTTTCCCTACTATAAATTTCCCTCAACTTTGTGAACATCTCATGGTGGCTTTATGAGATTCAGACTCCGTAACTTCTTTTTTATTGAAGTATAGTTGATTTACTGTGTTGTGTCAGCTTCTGGTGCACAGCAAAGTGATTCAGTTATATGTTCGGCAGATTCTTTTCTATTATAGTTTATTACAAGGTACTGAATATAATTAATTCTGTGCTATACAGTAGGACTTTGTTGTTTATCTCTTTCACATACAATAGTTTGTATCTACTAATATCAAACTCCTAATTTAGCCCTCTCCACCCTTTTCTCCTTTGATAACTATAAGTTTGTTTTCTATATCTGCGCAGTCTCCATAACTTTTATTGCATGTTTGATGTGCCAGTGTGTGCCAGCACTGTTAAACATGCATAATCTTATTTCATCTTCCCAATATTATGAGAGATGAATAGGTATTATTCTAAATTAACAGATGGAAAAAGTAAGACTGAGAACAGAATGATGTGCTGAAAGAAACACAGAGTGTAAGAGGCAGACCTGAAGTCCAAACTTAGACCTTATGATTTCAAGTCTTAACCACTACATTCTGAAAGACAAACTGCAATTTTCACTTCATGTAATTTACCTTAACTAAAAGACAGATACATCCCCTTAAGGTAATGTCAAGGTTGAAGATGAGATTGAATCTTCTTTCAATTTAATCTAGCAAATAATTACAACTGACCCATGAACAAATTAGGGGTGAGGGGTACTGACTCTGTGCAGTTGAAAATCTGAGCATAACTGATAGTTGGCCCTGTGTATCCTTGGTTCCCTGTCTGTGGATTCAGCCAACCACAAATCATGTAGTACTGCAGTTTTTACTACTGGAAAAAAATCTACATATAAGTGGATCCATACGGTTCAAACCCATGTTGTTCAAGGGTCAACTGTACTCAATAATCTAAAAGGTGCTAGGCTCTTCCATCATTACCATCCTGGAAAATATACAATGTTTCAAAGACTCTTAAAATATCCTTGCTCAGGCTCTTCTTTAGAAAGAATTTTTAAATAAACATGAGTTATCATCATTCAAGTAAATTAATAACAAAAAATTGAGACACTTATTTTGAAAATATCTGAGGCTAGCAATAAGACAACCAGCATTCTAGCCCAAAGATTATCGAAACTCTTTATCCACACCTCAGCTTCCTTGTATATAAAACTAGGGCAGTGCTATATATTCTGTTTCAACCTGTTCCTTCTGTCAATGTTTCCCATTTCAGTAAATGATACTAACATTCATCATGTTACTCAGACCAAAAAGTGGTAATAATTTCCAACTGCTTTGTCTCATACCCTATAAAAATTCCTCAGCAGGTTCTCTTGGTTCTTGTTCTAACTTCAAATATATCCCAATCTAAACACATCTTATCACTTCTACTGCCTCCATCCTAGTTTAACCAGTCAACATTCCTGACCGGGATTACTTCTATTGCCTCATAATTGGTCTCTCTGCTTCTACTCCTGCTCCCTTGGCATTCTATTCTCTACACAGCATCTAGATTGAACCTCTTAACCACAGTTCAGGTGTTACTCCTCCACTCAAAATGTGCCAGTGATTTCCATCAAATTTAGAATAAAACCCAAAGCCCTTACCATATCTTACAAGGCCCTCCATAATCTGCTTCACAGACACACTACCCCCACTACCTCTCCATCTCATTTCTCCCGTGCTTCTAGTGTACCCATCTTGCTGCTTTTCCCAACTTTAAAGGCCTTTGCTTTGCTAATACTCTTCCTGGAACTCTTCTAAACCCCAGAAATTGTACAAGTTTACTCCTTAAATTCATTCAGATCTCTACTTAAATGCCACTTCCTCATGGAGATCTTCCCAGATCACACCACCCATCACATTCTAACTCTTTATCCTCCATTATTTTTCTTTACCAACACTTGACACATTGTTTACTTTTTTTATCTGTACCTTCTCATAAAAAAATAAAATTTACATGAAAGCAGGGACTTTTGTTTCATTCATTGCTACATCCTAAAACAACTAGAAGAGTACCTGGCACATAGCAGGTTCTCAGAAAATATTTACTGAATGAATAAATGAAAGTTCACAACAATTTTCCCATAAAGATAAAGAGACGTAGATATGAAAGAACTTTGAAAAGTTGAAAGTGTAACACAAATATAAGATATTTTTGTTGTAAACAAGATGGATACATATATGGCTATGCAAAGAATCTTCACCTAGCAAACAGAAGTATATTTTTATCATCACAGTTTTATTATAACATGACCCATTATATTCAATGTGGGCTAGATGCCAGGAAAGAATGTTTACAAAAGTGATGAGAACATGACCTCCACCTTTAATGACCTTACAATCTAATATGAAGGTCAAGCCTATAAAGTGCTAGCTGCAATACAAGGCAGAAGAAATAACCACTCAACAGAAATGTAAATATTATGTTGTGAAAGTACAAACCAACTGAATCGCACAGAACACCTACTGAACTCTGTCTCTTGCTTCGAAATACAGAATTCTCACAAAATCCGGTAAGAGAAAAAAAGGAAAAAAAAAGAAAAAAGAAAAAATCAGCGCAGGATTGATCATGAGGGGAGGGAGTAGCACAGGAAGAAAGGCACCATCACACTGGGATGCCCCCTCTCCAGCTGGGATGTCAGTGGGGACAGAAGTGGAGTTTCTGAGGTCTAGAGGAGAAAATGGCAACCACCTGGCAGACAGAACTAAGGGAAACTGACACAGAGGGTCCCTGCGATCTCCAGTCCTAGACATGAGTCATCAGGGACAAGCTGCAACTGGCTGCTGGAGATTGGTGAGAAGAAGATATAACAACTGTAAATATATATGTACCCAATATAGGACCCCCTAAATATATAAAGCAAATATTAACAAACATAAAGAGAGAAATCAACAGTAACACTTATATCAATGGATGGATCACCCAGATAGAAAAATCAATAAGGAAAAACTGGCCCTAATGGCACATTAAACCAGATGGACTTAATAGATTATATACAGAACATTCCATCGAAAAGCAGCAAGATATACATTTTTTTTCAAGTATACATGTAACACTCTCCAGGACAGATAACAAAACAAGTCTCAATAAATTTAAGAAGATTGAAATTACACCAAGCATCTGTTCTGATCACAATGGCATGATACTAGAAATCAACTACAAGAAAAAAATGCACAAAACAAAAACATGCTACTAAACAATGAGTCACTGATAAATCAAAGAGAAAAAAAAAAATACCTGTAGACAAACAAAAACAAAAACATAATACTAATTCTATGGAATGCAGCAAAAGCAATATGGGCTTGTTTATAGAAATATGAGCTTAATTCAGGAAACAAAAATCTCAAGTAAACAATCTAACATAAAACAGTCATGTTAGAAATGGCAAGAAGGTCTAACTTTTTTTTAATTTTTTTGGAGTCCCAGAAGAAAAAGAGACAGAAATGTGGTAAAGAAAATGTCAAAAAAGTTAATGGCTGAGAATTATGCAGAGCTCACGGAAGATAACAATCCATAGAATCAAGAGAACCAGCAAATCCTAAACAAGAGAAATAAAAATAAACCTACATCCAGATACATCATAAACTGTAGAAACCCAAAAATTTAGAGAAAAATTGTAAGATCTGCCAAAGGGAAAAAAAGACAAATTACGTTTAAAGAACAAGAGTAAGATTGACATCTAGCTATGCAGTAGTGACAATGGAAACAAAAAGACAAGAGAATGTAATTTGCAAAGAGAAAATAACTACTCATCTAGAATTCTGTGGCCACTAAAATATCTCTGAGGAAAGATGGCTATCAAAATAGCCCAAATTCAAAACCCAACCGTAACAAAATAGTATGTTATCCTCTTAATATTTGTCTTTAATTCTTCTCTTTTCCTTTCGTGTGTGTGTGTATGTGTATGTATGTATGTGTACACATACATACATACACACACATATATATATTTCTTTTAACAGAATTAAATCCCTTAAGATAATAATGAAAAGGTCATGAAATTAGGTATATGGAAAACCGTAGAATTCTCAGGACTTATTTAGATCCTACTTCCTTTAACCATAAAAAAGGTTTTAAACATGATTCTTAAGGTTGTTTTTAGTTCTGTGGATGATTCTGTACCTAGCTAACCACAGCTATTGCATTATTGCAATAAATTTCATTTTGTTAAATCAATGCTATAAGTAACTTAAAAAATAAGTGTTCTTTCAGAGTTGCAAGTGAGGCTATATTTACATAATCAGTCTTAAAATATAAAATAGAGAATAAAAGATTTACAAGACATAGAAATGAGCCCTTTTCCTTCTCATAAAAAGTAAGTACATATTAGAAAAAGTAACTTAATTAGGTAAATTAAAACATTCCAATAATGAACCTGGAAAATTCTGACAGTACAATAACTTACATAAGCACTGTTAGTGAGGAGCAAGTGACCTTTGTGCTACATGCAAACAGGGGAACTTTGTACATTGACTACCCAGATACAGAAAGGTAGTTTCTTTTTTTTTTTTTAAATATTCTAAACTCTTTTTTTTTAATTGAAGTATAATCAATTACAATGTGTCAGTCTCTCGCTTACAGCATAATGTCCCAGTCATACATATACATACATATATTCGTTCAGAAAGGTAGCTTCTAAATGAATAAAAGAATAATAATGTTAAGGATCAAAAGTGTATGCTCACCGTGTAAAAACTCCTCCTTGCAAGCAATGAAGTAGAAGAAAACAATGCTGGATTTCTTGGCCTGCTTCCTTTAAATCAGCCTTGAACCAAGAATAACTAAAACACTGTACCACAAGTGTTCCAAAGAGCATAAAGCCTACTGTTAAAATACCAAAAACATATTGTCCTTCGTGGAAAAACCTGACAGTCACCCAGATGTCCACAATTAAATCAGCTATATAGATTATAATGCCAAGAACTGACATCACAAAATTCAACTTAGTATATTTCATTATAAATCACTATATCTCTTGGTTATCTACCTTCTTCTCTCATACAAAAAGAAAAAAAAACAGAACAAATATAAGTGCTTCCTTTGGTATAGCACTGAATTTTAACTTCTACTCCCTAAATCTATTTAGAATAAAGAATAAATATTATGAAGTTGGAACACTAAAAACCAAAGTGACTAATTTTAACTTTCTTTTCTAAACCTCTAATCTAGCTGTTCCAAGGCTTTATTCAATCTGCTGTTTCAGTGTTCTTCATTAGATGACAACACCTAAAATGAAACATATAAAAGAATCTAAAAATCTTGAGTATAATATTAAAAACCCTAGGCCAGGCCTTTATCAAAGCTCTATTTTTCCTAAAAATAATATATTACCAATTAATATGACTCTTATAATAGCTCCCAGAAAGTAAAGTCTCAGAAATATAGTTACTAGTTGATAACTTCCTCTCAGACTATTTATCTTTTTAAAAACATATCTTACAAAGATATTTATCACAGAACCATTTATAGTGGCAAAAAATTGGAAAAAAAATCTAAATGTGTCAACATAAGGAATTGATAATATCAGTAGATTCATAAAATGAATATTACAAAGATACTAAAAATACATTTAACAAAAGTACAGTAACTGTGAAAATTCTTAATATACTTTTGATTCAGCAATTTCATCCGAGGATCAAACCCCTAGGGAAATATTTACCAATGTGCGCAAAGAGCAATATATGCTCTTTGCAGATTCTTTTTTATAACAGTAAAAAATTGAAAACTGAAATGACAATTGAGAAGCCTAGTTCAATAAATTATGGTACATCCATACTAAAGAATACACCGTGCAACCTTTAAAAACAATGAAGTAGCTTTGTCTAAACTGACTTTGGAAGATCTCCTAAGACATACTAAGTAAAAAAAACGCAAATGCCAGAAGGATAAGCACAGCATATGTGGTTTTTAATTCTATAAGGAGAGGACTAGGGAGTTAGGGGTAGGAAGCAAATGCAATTTCAGTCCTTTAAACATTCTCTCATATTGTTTGAGTTTTTTACAACAGTCATGTACCAATGTATTACTTACATAATTTCTCAAAATAAAAACAATAGTGATACTTATAAAGAATTTTGATGACTGGAGAAAATATTTGTGCTACTGATGATAGCTAACATTTACTTAGTGCTACATGCCAGCTACTGAGCTACATGTTGTATACAAAATTCCCCCATTTAATTCTCACATCACACTTAGGAGGTAGATACTACTACTAAGAATGCTATTTTATAAATACAGGCCAACTGTAATCTGCAGATGAAATCTGACTTAACTGTTACTTTTTAGTTTTCCTAATTGCCATCATTTCATATAAAAATTCAGATTTTTCAAGGCTATCAAAAAACTCAAAGATCTACTACACTAGACTACCATTCCTCCATGAGCAGTGGTGCCCCCCAGATGGGACATGCTCTCTCAAGTTCACCACAGTAGCCAGCCACCCCACTTCAGTCACTTCAACAGCTAGGCCTCAATGTTAATGCAGCTACCTACTAGCTGTGTGTCCTTAAATATGTTGTTTTACCTCCCTATGCTTTATTTTCTTCATCTGAAATGTAGAGATAATAATGGTATATACCTCACAGAGTTGTTGTGAAGGTTAAAAGAGATAACATATATAATACACATAAACCTCTGGAAACCTATTTGGCACAGTTAGGGCTTAACAAATGTTAGTTATCATTATTCCTTGCCTGTCTGCCTGACACTTACAAGCATCTGAGTTTGCAATCTACAACTTAAAGGAATGTTAAATGAAAAAATACTACGTTATAATTGCCAAGCTTTGAAAATGCTACAGAAATATAACTGGAGAAATACCAAAAAAAATGTTAACAGTGGTTTTATCTGGGGAATTAATGGTCTTATAGATGATTTTTTCTTCTTCATGCTTTTCTATATGTATAGACTGAATAGTTTCTCCCCAATAGTCATCATGTTGAAGTATTAACCCCCAATGTGACTGTATCTAGAGACAGGCCTTTAAGGAGGTAATAAAGTTAAAAGAAGTCACAAAGATAGGGCCCTAGTCCAATAAGAGTGGTGTCCTTATAAGAATAGGAGGAGACACCAGAGATCTATCTCGCCCCCTCCCACCCCCAAACACACACAGAGGAAAGGCCACATGACATAGGAAGAAAGGAGCCATCTGCAACCCAAAGAAAGAGGCCTCACCAGACACCAACCCTGCTAGCACCCTGATGTTGGGCCTCCAAACTCCAGAACTGTGAGAAAATTAATTTCTGTTGTTTTAGCACCCAGTGTATAGTATTCTGTTACGGCAGCCTGAGCCGACTAACACCCTACATGTCCTACAAAGAACATTTATTACTTTAAAAACCAGGAGGGGAAAGTTTTACTTAAAAACACACACAACCTAATACTTACAGCATTCTTGTCATTTTACCACTTATAAGTATTTTGTTTAAAGGTCTTCAGAATAATATTAAAAGATATCTCACTCTTCTTACAGAGGAAAAAAAAAAAGGTTCATTATTGATACTTTTCCTGTCAAGAACGTTGTGGCCAACAAAATGGAAAAAATAACTTTTAAAAAAACTGAGTTTTTCCAATCTAGTAGGCCATGAATTTCCCTGGTAGACTTGTTTGACCCAGAGTGGCCACAAACGTTCAATTAGTAAAAAAGAGAAAGAGAGAGAAAGATAGAAAGAAAAAAGGACGATAGAACAAAAGAATGAATATCTGTGAAGCACAATAAAGCAAAGTACCCCCAGGAAGGTGTGGCGCTCTGGGGGAGGGGGAGCCCCCTGTCGGCAGCTTTCCCGTCACTTCTTTTGGAGCCCGTCCTCGGTCTCCACCTCCTCCCCCTCCGAAGTGCTGAACTCCTTCCCCTACCCCTGCTCCCTGTCCTCTCCTCTTCCCTCCAGGTCATGCCCTCCCTCCTTCTGGTCCTAGGCTCCAGACGGCCCACGCCCCACATACCTGCATCTTCAGCTGTGACCTCTGGAGCCCTGCCTGCCCCTTCACAGCTCCCTCCCCTGCCTGCACCCACCTCAGCCCCTTCCTGACTTGCCTTATTTATTTGTTGGACGCGTCTCTGAATATATCCGCCTGGGTCCCACCTCTGCCTTCGCTGCGCGCGCGCCCCTCGCGCGCGCCCCTTGTGTTTCAGGGCTGACCGTGCCCCTACCCCGACTCCGCATGTTTGCGTCTTAAAACGAGGTAGACCTTATAGATAATTTCCCTAAAATTACAGACTATAATAACTAAGCACTCCATGTGTGCATTTCTTTTTTTTTTTAACATTTTTTATTGATTTATAATCATTTTACAACGTTGTGTCAATATGTGTGCATTTCTTAATTGCTCTCACCACAAAGAGAGCTTCCTTTACCTGGCATGGATAAGAAAAACACTAGCCATTTTGGATCAAGCTTTACAAGATTGGAAATAATAATTTCTAATAAACTTAGAAATTGCATTATTGACAGAACATAAACTAATAAACTCAATAAACTAATCTGATTTGGCATCTTCTAAATTCCTAATTCAATGAAGCAGAACATAACACCAACTGGAAAGAAAACTACAAAGCAAAGTACGTAATAAATATAGAAGCTCTCATAAAAAAAGGGGGGGGGGCATGCAACTCTTTCAGTGACCACATAGTTGTATAACTTGTATGAAAGATAGTTCATCTTTATTCCTACGACTGATCAATACCACCTTAGGAGAAATAATGCCACCTACAAAATTTGACATAGAGAATTCATGATACTTACTGACTTAATCGGACAGTTTCAATCCAATCACATTCAGAGGTCAGCCCAGCTGTCTGGCTACCTGGATGCCAGCCAAAATACACAACCCTTTCCTGCTGAACTCATATGATCTCTTCACAATAAAGAAGATACCTGAAGTACAAACCAACAAACTTTCCCTTGTCAATCAAATTTAACACACTTGTTATAGACTTACCTTTCAAGTATAAAAAGCCTTCTTTAACTCAAAGCCCCTTCCAGAGAATCTTCATCTTGGGAATCTTTTATTTCTTCCTCACTGAAAGCAAGGATAATAAGGGGTGTGTGAACCTTTAAGATCGAAACTAAAATGAAGCTGAAATCACCTGTTAGTCATATATGCGATTTCTCATCCAGTGATAACAGAGTCCATATAGTTGTGACAACAGGACACCCCTTTAAAACTGTCACATCGGGGAAGGAATTACATGGCTCCTTTTATAGGCTGCCTAGGTTACAAGCTTTGACTGTATTATCAATTAAGTTGTAAGAAAATGCAATTTGCCACACAGCATATCCAAGCAGACAATTCATGTTTGAAAAGGAGAGAGATTCTTGAACCTGAAATACTGATAAAGAATTTACAATATATCATTAACTGAGACCTACTTTTTTCAAACTGTGTACCTTCTCAAACCCTGTGCCTCAAGAATATATGGTTGTTGGTTTCTATTCCTAAAATAAACACTACAGTTCTGTTTCCAAGCCTTTGCTCAAGGTTATTTACTATCTAGAATGCCCTTCCACCTACATTTCCTGTTAAAGTTCTATCAGCTCTTTAAAAATCAGCTCAAAATCCACACCTTTAAGCGTCCCTGGATCTTCCTAGTCAATTTGATTCTCCCTTCCTCCTTGCTATCCCATCACTTTAACTATACTTCTCTAGGACTTACCCACATATGCTTTAAAATAAGATCATGTACAACTCCTTCCTATTATAAGCCTCTAGAAAGCTGACCATCTTATTCA
This sequence comes from Camelus ferus, assembly GCF_009834535.1. Classification (NCBI taxonomy): domain Eukaryota; kingdom Metazoa; phylum Chordata; class Mammalia; order Artiodactyla; family Camelidae; genus Camelus; species Camelus ferus. Next base: position 13,519,731 of record NC_045724.1, read on the forward strand.
TTTTAACACCCCCCCATACATCTACAATACCTTATAGGTTACAGGTAGATGATAAATTACTGTTAAATGTAACTGAACAGAATGTAAAAATCATTGGTCTTATTTCTGGGGGAAGAACTTAAACTTCAAATCATATTGCTAAACATATTCACAAAGACTCAGTTTTGTATCTGTAGCCTAGAACTTTCTTCTCAGCTCAACCCACATATCTGTCTACTGACTTCTTTACAGGGATATCCCACAATCACCTCAGTTTCTACTTGTCTAACCCAAGTTCATCACGACCCTCTGTTCCTGCTCTTCTGCTAGTGTCTATTGTCACTTTGCACGACTCTACTCAAGTCACTTAAATTTTAAATTATTTGTTGCACCCATTTCTTCACCTACTAAATGAAGAGCGTGGCAATTTATTAAATGAAATGGTGATGAAAAGCACAAGGGAAATCCTAATTTCAAACCAAAAAAAGCTAAGGGATAATGTTTAGAGCAAATGATAGTGGTTGTAAAAAGCGCTTAGCACCGCAGTAAACGCTAAGTAAACGTTCGTTACTGCTATTTATTATAAAAGGCGCGCTACTCCTCACACACACCCCCCACCATCACCCGAGAAGCTGACGAGCAACCCTTCCGGAGACTGAACTCAGTGCCTAACCCCAAACCTGCCTGCCCTTTGCTCCATCACAAGACTTCCCAGGTTAAAATGTCTATCACCCACTTGGATGAACTCGCCTGCCTGGACACAAACTCCAAAGAATGTACCAGGCTCTGTGACAGGCGATAGAGCCCGCTGACAGAATTCGAGCGTCGCCTCACGCCCCCTCAAGCCTCGCGCGGCCGAACTCCTTTGCGCCTCGGCCCGCGAAACCCGGGCAGCGTCACGTGACCTCTAGCCCCGCCCCGGCACAGCTGCCCATCTCTGCGCCCCCTCCCCTCGCTCCGCCCCTCCCCGTGGCGTCCGGTGACCGCTGGCCCCGCCCCCAGCACAGCTAGCTATTTCCCCTCCCGCTCCGCTCGCGCGGCGTCACGTGACCTCCGCCCCCGCCCCGGGTCTTGTTGCTGGTTCCGCCCTCCATCCGCCTGCGCGGCAGAGACAGAGATGGCTGCCGCACTGCAGCGGGTCGAACGGCTGTCCAGTCGGGTGGTTCGCGTCCTGGGCTGTAACCCGGGTCCCATGACCCTGCAGGGCACCAACACCTACCTGGTGGGGACTGGCTCCAGGTAAACGTCCCCTTTAACCCCGATTACACAGCGGCCCGCAGGACGCGCGGAGGTGAGACTGCGACGACTACTCACCGCGGTCGGAGAAGCTGTGCGCGAGCACCAGGCACCGCACGGCGGCCGACGCCCCGACTCAGGACAGCCCCTAAATCACGACCACCCCAGGTGGTCAGCTGACTTACAAATGACTGATGGAGAAAAACAAAATCCTGTTTTTGAGACCCAATTTACTTTGCTTGATGTTAATGCCAAGATGAGCATGTTAAGCTGTTGAGAAACTAGGATCTCCTGCAGTTGTTACGAATCCAGGAAAGCGTTTACTTTGCACCCGCTGGTTTTTCACTGGTGTTTGGCCCAGAGCATAACTTCCTTTCGCAAAAGCGATTCGTGTGCTGAGGCCTTTTTCTTAAATCAGCAGTAGAGGGCAGGGTTGCTGTGAAACCCAAAAGAGACCCCTAGCCCTTGGGAGAGAGGAGCTGTTTTTCGTTACTATTGTGTGGCCTTAAGTTATTTTGCAGATGGAATAACTTGTCTGTATTTCTAAGAGTTTTCTCTTGTTCAGCTGCATTCTGTTTTAGTGGAATTATGCAGAAACGGGCATATGTGATTTACTGCACAGTAAGTGGGTTGAGCTATTTTTATATAGTACTTAGTCTTTAGTATACTCTAGACAATAAAATAAGATTCAGTTCCCCTTGAGCACAGAATTTAATTGTGCAGTTGAGACGTATTAAAATTAATAAAATACAGCTGACTACTAAAAACAGCTTAATAAGTATATTTTATTGGGGTTTCATTTGAAGTATCTACTGTATTTGCCTTTTTCTAGTAGATCATAGTTTTGGAAACAGCAGGATGGGGAACTGGAAATACAGCAAGTCAAGCAGGTAAAAAGTTAAGTCCGGGGTAAACAAGGCAGGGTCAGAGCTTTAGGTGCCTCCAGGATCTAGGAGGATAGAAAGTGAAGCACGAAAAACACCTGACATCTAGCACAGAGTCTGGGTTGGCTGAGACCCCAGGAAGTCCATGGGTATTCTCTTCTCTCTTCAGTGTGTCATCTTAAACGAGTTCTAAAGTCAGTACCTAAGATGAAAATAGCATATTGTTAAAACTACCCTAGAAAGTCGTGAAAACACTGTGTTGAAGATGAGTGTACTGTCTCTCAGTGAGTTCAACACAGCCTGCTTTTCTTCCAGCGATGAAACAGATGGCTGGTTCTGTCTGAAAACCAGATGAAGAAGTGGGCTTGCCAACTTTAGGGGCCATGTCGTATGAAAAATAAACACTATATCCTTAAACACTAGAATCACACTCAGCATGGCAAAGCGCTGGTGCTGAAAGACTTAGAGAACCTGAAACTGATTGAGGGAAGAGCAGGTTCAGTCTTCAGTCTCGTACTGCTTTATGCTGCCACTCACATGAACTCGTGGAGTGGAATGGTGAGAGCTGAGGATGATCATGAGCCCATACAGTTGAGCTAGAACAAGTTAATGTACAGGTGCTACTGCCGTGCTGTATAAGTAGATGTCAGGTAATCAGCAATGAGTCTTAATTGGGTCCAAGTAAGAGGTTCTGATATTGGTATCCGTCTGTTCCACAAAGATCACAGGTGGCTCCTGTATCACTAAACCCAGTGGCATTTTTCCATTCCCATCTTATTTGAACTTCATTATCTTCTTACACTGTTGACCGCTCCCTCCTTGATGTGCTAACCACATTCTCCTGTCAAAGGAAGGTTCAGAACCATAAGTACAACTAATAAGGTTGTCTGGGTAAAGAAATAAAGCAGCTCAGACATTTTCCCCACGCATCCCTGCTGCCTTCACTTTGATGTAAGGAGCCCATGAAACACATCAAGGATCCATTTTGTACATTGTGCAGATGAGTTGGTTTCCTTAGGGACACCATTGAATCAGATTCTTTGATATCTTTGAGACATTTGAAGATACTGTTAAATATTTTTTTTATTGAGTTATACTCAGTTCACAATGTTGTGTCCATTTCTGGTGTACAGCAGAATTTTTCAGTCATACATGAATTTACACATATTCATTTCACCATGAGCTACTACAAGATTTTGTATATATTGAAGATACTGTAAAAGATCTTGAAGGCAGATCTGGCGCCAGAATACCTGGTTCTGCCATTTCCTCGCAGAGTAACCTTGAGCGAGGTACTTAATTTCTGGATAAAAGAATGAAATGCCCACCTTGCAAGGTTGTTCTGAAGAATATAATTGTTAAAATATGAAAAGTCCTTGGAACAGTGCCGTATTTCTTTTAAGTGCTGTGTAAATGTTCAATATTATTGCTAATATTCCTTGTTCAGGCTTATATTTAGCTATAAGTTTTTTCAAAGAGCTTTCTTAAGGTGAGATTATTACAGTTAAGCTGATACAGCTGGTTTTCAAGCATGTTGGAAGCAAAATAATTTATGCAGTTTCTTAAATGTACTGTAATTTATGAGTGAGAAATATGCTGCTATTAACTCTGTGCTCCAATTGTGTGATTATCTTTTAATTTTCAGGAGAATCCTCATTGACACTGGAGAACCAGCAATTCCAGAATATATCAGCTGCTTAAAGCAGGCTCTAACTGAATTTAACACAGCAATCCAGGAAATCATAGTGACCCACTGGCACCGTGATCACACTGGAGGCATAACTGATATTTGTAAAAACATCAATAATGGTAAACAGAAAACATTAAGCTCATTGAAGAAAACTGTTTTTGGAATAATTTAATTCAGTTAGCAAAGCTAAGTAAGCTAGTAAACCATGTACTGAATACATTATATTTAAATGGTACTTTTAGAAATGAACATAACTTGAATACTGTCCCCAACTTTAACAAGAGAGGAAAGGAAAAGTCCTATTTTCTGTTTCATAACTCCTCCCTCTTATTTTTCCCCTTTGCGCAGTGATGAAGGTCAGTTTTAATTTAGTTTGTGTAACAATGACTATTTTAGATTGCATAATGGCTAACTACTGCTGAGCATCCACCTTGTGCCCGGCCCTGCGTGAAAACTTCTCATGAGTTCTGTGAGGCGGATGCTGTTACTGTCCATGTTCTAAACGTGGCCTCACGTCTTCTATAACATAAGGCAATCACCGGTGTTATATCCAGGGTGGAGGGAGAGGGGGTGAGCCCTACAGGTATCTGAGAGGAGGGCACTCCAGGCAGAGGGCAGTGCAAAGGCAGAGACCCTGGAATGGGGGTATGTTTGGCATGTCCAGGCAAGACGAGGTTAAGAACATTCATTCACAAAAAGAATGTACGTAGGCATTCAACTAATATTTTTTAACATTTTTAATTACCTTCTTTTTAATTCTTGAGACTATAATTGGGACACCAGAACATTCTCAGCTACAGCACCCAGCATCACCAGGCTGACCACTGTAAAAACCTGCCTACCTACCCCTCTAACCTCCTTCCTCCCAATCCAAGGGGACTGCCTGGCACAGGAAATCATTCTCTATCAATCAGACTTTTCCTCACCTTTCTTTCTCTTGTCTATCATTCCATTTTGTGAATTAAAAAACTATGGCAGGGGGAGGGTATAGCTCAGTAGTAGAGTGCGTGCTTAGCATGTATGAGGTCCTGGGTTCAATCCCGAGTACCTCCATCAAAAATAAACAAAGAAACCTAATTACCTCCCCTTGCCCACTAAAAAATTAAAGAAAAAAAACTGGCAAAAAAAAAAAAAAAAACACTATGGCAAAATTCCTTAATTAGCTTTGGTCAGCTTCTTTAGCATGAGAGCCAATTTGCAAAATTAAAATGTTTATGGCCCCCTTTTTCTCCTTCATAAATCAGCTTTATTGAGCCTGAATTTACATACATGAAATGTACCCATTTTAAGTGTATAGTTTGGCAAACGCCTATATGATCAATCAAGATAAAGAACATTCTCACCTCCCCAAAAAGAGGCCCCCCCATCCCTCTCTGCAGTGATTTCCCCCTCCACCTCCAGCAACCACTCATCTGCTTCATTTCACTGTAGATTAGTTTTGCCTGTGTTCCAAAGTTGCCCGTAACATAGGGATCCAGAATCACTCTGTCCTTTCACACAGCATCATGTTTTTGAGATTCACCCATGTTTCCTGCATTAGTAGTTTGTTCCTTTCTTACTGTGAAGTAGTAATCCATGGTAGGAACGTGCCACCATTTGTGTATCCATTCACCTCTTAATGGACATCTCACCCACTTTCTTTAAAGTAAAAATTAAAATAGTTTTGGGTTCCATACAAAATAATACTTATATACTAGATTACCTAATATATTGATTTAAAGAAAATCAGGGAGAAATTTGACACTGTTTTATAGCCACTAAAACTTTCATACTTTATTTAAGAAGTGGCTGGTTGTGTTTCATTCTGAACTTTATTGAAGCTGGACCAGCTATATGCAAACCTTGAGTTATTCCACATTGAAATTATACAGAGGTAATGGTCAGAATCTCCCCGCAAAAGTTCCATGTGTTTCTTCATTCTCTAAATCCTTAATCATTAGCATTCTTGTTCTGTTTTGCTTTATAATTTCTGTTCCATATTTTAATTATTAGTTTAATTTTTTATAACTTTGTTGAATTATTAGTATGGCAGAAATTTTTCAACTACTTGACAGCACTAACAACCTGTGTTTTTACAGGCCAGACCAAAATTATGAATGCCATTTATAAGATTTCTATGGGAAGATACAGTAACTCCGAAGCAACCTGCTTACAGAATTTTAAATTACAATCAGTGTATGATTTAGCAACTCCTGGTGACTTACAGGGAGCCAGAATTTTACTAGACATGAGAACTGTACAGCCCCAGGCTGCTTAAGTGTTCTGTTTTGGTTAGTTTTTGACTAAACCTTACAAAATATATTTTGTTATTTGATAATCATTATTTTGCAGCTGAAGTTGGGCCTTTGCCATGTATTTAACATTCTAGTCCTAGAAGTCAAATATTTGTTTCTATGCTATTCAATTAAAGTGTGTTTTTATTGGAAAGTATTATACAGGAACAATATTACATGTTTGTATGAACTTAAATAATTAGTATCAGCAATGATGTTATAATCTAATATTTAAACCTTAACAAATGAGGGTTTCCTTCTGATAAAATAATTATATGATAGAGACAGAAAGTAGGTAAGTGGTTGCCAGGAGGCTGGGAGAAGGTAAGAATAGGGAATGAGTACCACTGGGTACAGTGTTTTGAAAATGTTCAAAAGTTATACAGTGATTATGATTATACAAGTCTTTGTACTGGAAAAAATACCCACAGAGTTGTACATTTCAAAAGGGTGAATTTTATAGTTTGTGAATTATATCTTGATAAACTTTTATTAAAAATTATTATTATTATATGATTGCTTTCAGCATGCCCTTCTCCATCTTGCTCTTATATAAGTTGCTGTCATGAATATAAGTGTTTTCATATTTGCATATAATTTTAAAAACTTAAATGGAGTTATTTTTATAGGATGACATTTATTTTCTAATTTTGAGGTAATTGAGTTTTTTTGAAAAGATTTCATAACTAGAAGTATAATATCTCCACCTCTTTACTGAAAGATAAAATTACGCAGATTAAAAATAAAAACAAAAAACCTCACTATCTCACTCCATAATGAAGACAGCCTTATTCTGTAATGTCAGTCCCCGAATAGCATATTATTTTTGCTTCAGCCTCAAAGATAAAAAATAGTGGAGTTTGGGGCTGGAGAGGGAAGGTCTAGTTGCTGTCATTTTATTTTGTTTTTATTATATTTGCAGTATTTCTACCTCCTTTATCCTCCCTACCAGCCAGATTTCTATGCCTTGCCAATTTTCCTCTGAATGTCTTTTTCTCCCTCCGTATTTCCATTGATACAACACTAGCCCTGGTTACCTGCTAGCTGGGTTATTGCAGTCATCCCCTCCTGGTCTTTCTGATCGCTCCCCCTACAATCCCCCCACCTACAACTGCCAGACTAATTGACCTTTTAACACTATTTCATTTTCTTACTAAAGAGTGCACGGTAGACACGTGTGATAAAGTTTTTTTTTTAATAATTTATTCTTTTTGCAGGGGGGGTGGTAATTAGATTTGTTTGTTTATCTATTTATTTGTTTTAATGGAGGTACTGAGGATTGAACCAAGGACCTCGTACATGCTGAGCACACACTCTACCACCGAGCTGTACCCTCCCCCCACTGAAGTTTAAATTCTTCTGCTCTATGAAAGGCATCTTAAGGCCCTCCATGATCTGAGCTTATCCTATTTGCCCCTCTCCTCTTTATTTGAGAGGCCCCTCTTCCTAGCCAGTGTTTTGCATTAGACAAGTTCGTAGCATTGTGTTTTGCACAGATGCCACACTCGTCCTCATTTCTATGCCTTTACTAATGCTGTTCCCCTTACCTGCAGGTCTTTCTCTGAACTCTTCCCAATCCTCCTCACCCTGTAAGTTGTACCGCAAGTTCTATCATATTTATGAATCCTTTCCTAATTGTTTCTCCTTTCTCTAAACTCCTGTTGCTTTTATTAGCTCAGTTGTTCATTTGGTATCCATTAAATGGTACCGAGTGTAGTTCTCTAATTATTGCCTGTTTGTGTTCTATTTCCCCAATTATGACAGTGTTTCAGCACTTTGATGTCTTGGTGCTTGTAGTTACTGTACATAGTATACTGGTTAGATCATTGCCAGTTAGCTATTTGACTGGTTAATTAATGATTTTCTTTGTGTCAGTGAGGGTAATATGCGTTACATTTATTTTAATGGTTTAATATCTTAGCCCCAGGTTTGGGGCTTCTTTTCAGCATTCACAGAAAGAACTTTATGTTATCATCCTTTTATTATTAGCTATTGGCATGATGCCATGACTTTTTTTTTTTTTTTTTTTTTTACTATGTGTTAGGCATCTCAATAGAGAAACGTTCCTGGATTCTGTATTCCTGCCTCTTCAACACCCATCTCAATCTCAAAGCTAGCTGAAATTATGAAGAGTGACTTTCAAGTTTTTGTATAAAATAGGAATGACTAGAAAAACACACAGGCTTTTATAGAGACCTAGAGGGGCATAAAAGAATAAAAATCTCTGTCGTTGAGACAGCAGGAACAGTTACCATCCCAGATATACGCTGCTATAATTCATCCCATTTCTATTGCCTCTAAATGTTAATATTTTTTGTAGCCTTTCACAAGTCAGCTCTATGAAAATTGATCTCTTAAAAGGCTGAATTATCATTTAAAGTGTGACAATATCTTTTACGTGTTTTGTGACTAGACACTGAATATTGCATTAAAAAACTCCCACGGAATCCCAGGAGAGAGGAAATTATAGGAGATGGAGAGCAGCAGTACATTTATGTGAAAGATGGAGATGTGATTAAGACTGAGGGCGCCACTCTAAGGTAAGTAAATGTCCTTGAGCCAGGAAGGGCGGGGGGTGAGGGGTGTCAATGTATATATGTGTTTTAAAAAGAAGGGTAAGGAAGATTTCTACATATTTGCTTGCATGAGTGAAAGTATCTCAGGAGGGATACAAAAGATCTGGTAACACTGGTTACTCTGGGAAGAGAAAATGGGTTGCTTGAGAAACATGACAAAAGAAAAAGCTTTTCTATCTGCCTTTTTTTAAATGATTTGTTTGAATTAATTGATCACCTTTTTTTTATTGAAGTATAGTGCACTTACAGTGTTGTGTCAATTTCTGGTGTACAGCATAGTGTTTCAGTCATACATATACATACATATATTCGTTTTCATTATAGGTTACTACAAGATAGTGAATATAGTTCCCTGTGCTATTGAGACAGGAGGGAACTGGGCAGGGCCCAGCCACTCAAGGAATGACAGCAACCAAAATGGTGGAAGAGTCACCTCCTAGTTGGTCTTGAGGATTAAGAGGTTTGACTTCTAATAGACCTTGATATTTATTATATGCTCATTGTAACAGCGGGATCAAATAACATGCCCACAGGCGCCATGAAAGCCCCAAGGCTAACCACAAAAGGCCAAAGGATGGGTGGTGGCCCAGTCCCTGGGAATCCCAGCCCCTTCCCCAGGGCAGTTGGATTGATCCCACTTGTAGGCACATGAAGCTACTGAGAGCATAAATAGTGACAGCACCAGGCCTAGTGGCCCTTTTCACTCTCTCCCCTTTGGAGACGGCCCTCTGTCTATGGAGTGTGGACCTACTTTTACTTTAACTTGAGCACCCAATTCCCACACCTCTTTCCTTGCCTTTCTCTTGCCTTACACTCTATGCAGTATGTATCTCTCTAAATAAATCTACCTTTGCTCAACAGTGGCTCGCACTTGAATTCTTTCCTGCGCGAAGCCAAGGACCCACACTCAACTGAGACCTGGGACTCAGCCCTCCTCACACCCCACATCTGTTTTCCTGCATTACTATGATTACCTTTTTCGAAAAAAATTTAAATTTTAAAAGAATAGATTAACATTTCCTGCTTGGGGGGATTTAGGGATCCTACCCAACGGTTAAATTCAGGGCTTTCTCGTGCTCTAACTTCCAAAAGGTGACCCATAGCTGAAGTAAATACGTTTCAGGTCAGACCCATAATCCCCCACGACCTATCTGAGGGATTCAAAAAGGTGTTTCAAACTCATTTTTGGTTTTTTTTATGATTGCTTTTTTTTTTAATGGGCTTGATTTTATCTTTATTGTATTTGTCTGTTGTTTTTGTGGGGGGTGAGGTAATTAGGTTATTTTTGTAGGACGTACTGGGGAATGAACCGAGGACCTCTTGCATGCAGAGCGCGTGCTCTGTCACTTGCAAACTTGTTAACTTTTAAAACCAAATTAATTGTGGTTCCCCACAATCTGTACTTGCTTTGTGACTTGAGAATATCTGCTTCTCTGTACTGAAGTTTTTTTCTGCTAAGACAGAAGCTGACTCCTCCTCCTCACTCTTCTCGCTCCCTCTCCCCTGACCCACCACATCTAATCAGATTAGGTTTTAACCTCAAAGATCTTGTCTGCTTGCCAAATTTGGAAGAAAAAAAAATACAATAGAGATAGAGATAATACCCACCAAGCATCCTAGTAAAGTGTAGAAAGTAATCAAGGTTTTTCAGTAAGGATTTGGTTCTGGTTGTAACCTTCAGTCTCAGAGAAAAGTCAACCTGACAGCTTTTGTTGGCTGTTTCAAATTTTCTGAGAGAGCCATCCTTATAAAGTCTGCTCTATCACAGAGGTGGCAGAACTAGATAAATGCTCTACCTGATGAATGGGAAGGCCACAGCTACAAGGCCTCTGATCTTTAGTAAAGCACCTCTGATGTCATTTCCTCTTCTCCCCCTGCCTATGTGAAGTGAATTTTAATGCAGTTTTTATGCAGATTAAAGCATTAGCCACCCAGGTGACTGGAGAATTGGAATTTCTGATTCCCTGATTTAAGAAATCCTATTGCCTTCAGCCTAGAAGATATCAAAAGAAAATCTAAAGCGAGTTCTGGTGTGAAGAGTGGGAGGCAAATAATAAAGGAGGTCTTGCAAGCACATTGACAGATAAGACAGTTTGCAGGCTCTGAAACAGAATGGTTCTCCAAATGAGTTTTTGTAGATTAAAAAAAAAATTGGATTCTACTTATAAATGCATTCTGTGTGTGATTGTTCATAAGACTGTCCATAATATAAGATACATACCCACACCCACATAGTTGTTCCATGGTTTGATTTACATACACTATGAAATGATTATATTAGTAGGTTCAGCTAATATCCACCATCTCATATAGATACAATAAAAAGAAAAGAAAGAAAAAACAATTTTCTCCTTGTGATAAGAACTCTTCATTTACTCTCTTAATAACTTTTTTATTTATCATACAGCAGTGTTAATTTTAGTATTCATATTGTCCACTATATGCCCAGTACTTATTTATCTTATAATTGGAAATTTGTACCTTTTGACTACCTTTCTCCAGTCCCCCCCCCCCACACCTCTGGTAACCACAGGTCTGATCTCTTCTATGAGCTTGATTTTTTTTGTCTTTTTTGAAGATTCCACAAATAAGTGAGATCACGCAGTATTTGTGTTTCTCTGTCTGACTCATTTTACTTAGCATAATGCTTTTAAGGTCCATCCATGTTGTCACACATGGTAGGGTTTCCTCATTTGTTATGGCTGAATAATATTCCTGTGTGTGTGTGTGTGTGTGTGTGTGTGTGTGTGTGTGTGTGTGTGTGTGTACACACCACAACTTCTTTATCCATTCTTCCATCAGTGGACACTTAAGTTGTTTCCTTGTTTTGGCTATTATAAATACACTACTATGAACATTGGGGTACAAATATCTTTCCCAGTTAGTGTTTTCATTTCCTATGGCTATATTCCCAGAAGTGGAGTTGCTGGATCACATGGTAGTACTATTTTTAATTTTTTGATATTACTTCATATTGTTTTCCACAGTGGCTGCACCAATTTACAAGTCTACTGATAGTGCACAAGGGTTTCCTTTTCTCCACATTCATGCCAGCATTTGTTATCTCTTTTTGCTGATGGCCCGTCTAACAGGGCTGAGATGACATCTCATTGTCATTTTAATTTGCATTTCCTAATGACTAGTAATGGTGAGGATCTTTTCATGTCCCTGTTGGTCTTTCGTATATCTTTGGAAAAATGTCTATTCAGGTCTTTGATCATTTTTTTTAATTGGGTTGTTTTTTTGCTGTTGAGTTGCAGCAAGTTCGTTCTATATCTTAGATATTAATTCCTTACCAGATATATGATTTGCAATTTTTTTCCCATCCTGTATATTGACTTCATATTTTTATAGTTGCTGGATATATACCCCCTAGAATCATTTTCACATAACATTGAATACTTTAATTAACAGATTGTAGTGGGTTTAATAAGAAAAGACATGATTTCTAACATCTCTTTAATACCTTGCTGCTGGTACAGCTATAATACTGTAATTGTTTGCAATACATAAAGCATACACTTAGAAACCATAAAAGCTTAATAGTTTTTAATGACAGTTCTCAATGCCGCTCAAAAATAATTGCTCCCATTATGCTAGTATCTCATGTTCTTGTACTTTCTATTACATTTTTAGTAGATTTTTCAAAGGCTTTACATTTCAATATTTAATATTAAGGATTTTTTTTTTTTTTTGGCAAAGGAGAAACTCTTAAGTTATAATCATTTCAGTTTTCTTAAATACTGTTATTTAAGAGTTGGATTTTGTCAAATGTGTTTGTAGTGTCTAGGGAGATGGCCTTACTTTTCTCCATAGCTTTATTATTAATTTCAGAGCTCTTACAATTCTGAAACACCCTTGCATTTTTTGAACAAATTTTACTTGATCACAATGTCATTATTTTTAAATTTGCTTTTGAATTCTGTTTGTTAATATTTTAATTAAGATTTTAATAACAATATGCATTAGTAAGATTGGGTGGTAGTTTTCTCTTTGTGCAGCCTTTATCAGATTTGAGAGTCATAAGTTTTCCTTCTTTTTCTATGCTCTGGGATAGATGAAGTAGTAGTGAAACTATCTGGCTTTTAAAGGTTTGTTAGAGTTGCTTGTGGAAATACTGCACCTTTAGTTGTTAATGGCAATTACACATCTTTTTGGTGAGGGTTCATAATTGCTTAGTAGTAACACGGTCCTGTGAGGAAAGCTTAACGTGTGTAATTTAAGCTTATTTGTGTACTTTCTATAGATTTCGCTTTTTAATACAAGACTAGACTTAAAAAATCATGTAATCTAAGTTTCTTCGTTAAAAGAAAGGTTAATGATTTCCAGAATCTCAAAACCAAATTTGAAAATACATTTAGGTCAGTAGCAAGGCTTATCGAGGTCTAGAGGAAGGGAGGCATTCAGAATTACCTGTGATACTCTGGCTTTGTTGTGCATAAAAATACAGGCATATGCAAATAATTAGGCAAAGAAGTGCAAATGGATACCTCTAGGGAGAAAAAAATTAAACAGGGTGGAGCAGTAACAGTAACAAATCTTGAAGGACTATTTGATTCTTTGCTGTGTCTTCATTTTTCCTTCCAGGTATTTGTTAATTTCCCACTCTGAAAAAAAATTAGAATTGGTTTCTCCCCTTCTCCCATTTATGGGCAACGTTCCTGTCTCCCAACCTTATGGGGTCAAAATTTTGACGAGATTAGTGCTCAGTGTTTCCACTATTAGAACGATAGACACTGCAGCTAAACCATGTTGTAAACTGTGCTTACTTTTCCTTTCCTGCAGTTAATAATTGTTTTGTTTTGGTTTTTATTTGGATCATTTTCTAGGTACTTATCATTAACTCAACTCTGATTACATACATCTCCTCTCAGGATATTTAAGTGTATCAGGGATTCTCGCACTTTCATCTTCTGGAAGAACCTCCCTCCCTCAGAGCCTCCCAGCCTGCTGCGTTCCAACTGGTTTCCCCCAGGTTCCATTTAGTTGGGGAACCAGGCTGATGCTGCCGTCACCCCACAATTCCCTTCACACTCACCCTTTGCCTCTCTCTAGCCTCGAACCTCCTATTTCCTGTACCCCATCATTTTCCTGGTACTCCTTTTTTGGTGGAGCTCATCTGCAATAGCATTCTGAGAAAAAAAAAACAGTGCATTTTTGAGGACTTACATGTCTAAAAATGTCTTTTTTTAAATCCGATTTGATTTAAGGTGCACTGGGTCTGGATTCCAAGTTGAAAATCTTTTTTCAGTCTCAGTTTTGTATGCAACATTTCATTGCCTTCTAGTTACAATATTGTGATTGAGAAATCTGAAACCCTTCTGATTCCTGAGCTTTTTCACTGTGTTCTGAAATGTCACCACGATGCACCTTGGAGGGAGTTTATGGTGCTGGGTCTTTGTTTGATAGGCCTTTTTAGTCTGGAAACCTGTGTCCTTCAGTTCTAACCATTGTTCTTGAAGTTGCTCATTGATTATTTTATCTCATCTGTTTTGATCTGTTTCATTTACTAAAACTCCTTTAGTAAGAACTCTTAAATTTGTCCTCTAACTTTATTTTTTCTCCCATTTTCCATCTTTTTGGGGTTTTGCTATACTTTCAGCTTTATCTCCTAATCCTATTAAGTTTTTCTTTTCTCTTCTCACATTTTTAATTTTCAGAAGCTCTTTTGGCTCCCTAAATGGTCCTTTCACACTATCCTTTCTTCCTTCATAGTTGCAACTTTTTGTCTTTCTGAGGACATTACAGTTTTGGGGGATAGGCGGTTGTGTGCTTTTTTTTTGTTTTGGGGGTAATTTTCTTCCTTTTAATTTTTGGCCTCCAAATAACTTTGTTTTCATTTGCTCTCCTCAGTGAGAGGGGCTTTCTTCAGATGTCTAGTAATTATGCTCATCTGGTATTTACTGATGTCTTCTCACGGAGACTACACAGCTGTTTGGGAGCTCTGAAAATGTGAGGAGAGCCTTTTGTAGGTTGTGAGCCTCACTCTAGGGTTAATCTAGATGAATTGTTTAATTTAGTTGGGGAACTTCCCACACTGGTATCTTAGAGTCTTTCTTCCTGAGCTGGTAAAATTCCCCAGAAAAGACTCTTAGAGTCTTCATGTAGGATAAAAGCCTGGCTGCCAGCCTTTCTAGGAGCTGAGTGTGAAAAGAAGGCTTAGAGATTCACGCAGCCTGGTTTCAGTATAGTGTCACTACCGCCACCTGGGCCTGTGTTTTACCCTCTTCAAAGGTTAAATCTCCAGTCTTCTCCCTCAGTGGGGTCAAACTGCTCAAAATGGGAAGAGAATCTGAGGATCTAAATGTTTGTTAAGCAGACTCTCAACCAGTCCTCGTTTTAGCCTCCCCTCCCACTTCACCTTTTACTCCAGATTCCTGGGACCAACATCCTGAGACTGGAGAATTCTGCAGTGTCTGTAAATCTGGCTGGTCCTCAGCTCTTACCAACCCCAGCTTAGGCTTCAGTTTTCTCATGTCTGATAAGTCACTTATCACTCATCTGTCTTCTTTCTAAATTCTAAAATTTTGATGATGTGGTCCATTGTCCTCACCCCTGGGAGTTTATGCCATTTTTAAAAAATCCCTTTATGGTAATTTTATTGGTGTGTTAGGAAGAACAGTAAAGATGGAGGTGTTCAAACCACTATCTTTAACCAGAAATACATGTTCAGTTCCTAAATAGTAAATACAAATCTGCAATTCTATTTGCCCTCCCCTCCCCCACAAAATCCATCATTGAGAAAATGTATTTAAAGTATTCCAAGCACATAAAAATGCAGTGCTATTTAGAATAAGCAAAGAGAAAGATAATTGACCTCTTAAGCTAAATAAAATTTAATTTAAACCATATTTCATTAAACATTTATTGCTATTTCCTGTGATTCAGTTATCTGAAATGTAAAATGAAGAGATTAATAGTACCCACCCCAGACCAGTAAAAGCATTAAGTGTATAATACCTGTAAATCCCTGAAGTCAGTGCCTGGCACATGGAAAGCAATATATTAATATTAGCTACTACTAATTGCTAAGCACTGGGAATATAAAAGTGGGAATATGACAGGAGTCCTGCCTTTCAGGAATTCATAGCCTTGTAAGGTTAGAATGGTAAACAAATAGGAAAACAACATGAAACCTGCAATAACAGAAGTATAATTCAAAGTATAGGAGTAATAACAGAAAAAAAATAACCAGTAGAAAGGATTATCTCTATGTGGCTGAGAAATCAGGTTCTCTACAGAACAAATTATTTACACCTAGCTCTTTGTTTAACTAGCTTACTGTTAGTATAGTTATAAACCTTATATAAATGTAAATGGAGGTTATTGAACTAAAATATTTGTCATGTTTTAAGTCTTTACTGTTACAATAATTTTGTTTATTAACAAAAGCTGAAAACTGAAGAAGACAAAGGAAATAAGTGTGCTAAATTTTTTATCTTAATAGAGGGTGAAATCAATAAAAATTGCTTTGTTCTGTCAATTTTTAATGTAAAAGAAAAAATAAAGTATGTTTCTTTTAAACTTTTAGCTATCCACTACTAAAATAAAATATTTACCATTTATTAGGCATGTAACTTTGTGCCAAATATGCTGAGCACTTAAATGCTTGTCTTTGAACCTCTCAGCAATCCTTTGAGACACATATTATTCACATTTCAGTGAAAAACTGACATTAAGGGAGGTTAGTTTGCTCAGTTTCTTACATCTACTTAAGGATAGGTAGCTGACAAATCACCAAGAAAAGAACAAGAGGAAATAAAATGCAGTACATATAAAGGTGACAGCAAGAAAGTCTAAAAACCAGAAAGCTTAAACCTTAATGACTGAAGTGAGTCAGACATACACGTATGGGGGAGGGAGGAGGGAGGAGAGACGTACATAGAATAACTACTCTGTTAAAAAAAAAAAAAAATTCTGAGACCAAATCAGAAAAACAGCCAAAAAATACTGTTTTTAAGGATGCTCATCTCAGTATTACTGATGGAGAAAAACTGCCCAGCAATAGGCAATTAAATTATGATTCACTCATATAGTAGACTGCTCTGCAAACACTAAAAACCGTTTTAGAAACAATTTAATGATGCAGAAAAATACAGTGTGGTAAGTGCAAAAATTTTAAATCAGATATTAAAACATCTCAATTTTGTTTTTAAGATATAAATATACAAAGAAAATCTTTAAAAATTAATATTCTTCATCAGAAACTAATACAACATTGTAAATCGACATTTCAATTAAAAAATTAAAATTTAAAAATTGATACTCTTAAAAAGTAAAAGCATATGATCCACCAATTCCACTTCTGGGTCCATATTCAAAGAAAATGAAATCACTACCTTGAAGGGATATCTGCACCACAATGTTCACTGCAGCACTATTTACAATAGCCAAGACATGGAAACAACCTAAGTGTCTATCAACAGATGACTGGATAAAGAAGATGTGGTATATATACAGTAGAATATTACTGAGCTATAAAAAAGGAAGGAAATCCTGCCATTTGCAACAACATGGGCAGGCATTATGCTAAGTCAGACAGAGAAAGATAAATACTGTATGATCTCACTTAAATGCAGAATCTATAAAATCCAGGCCCTCAGAAACAGAGAACAGATTGGTAGTTGTAAGAATTGGGAGGTAGGGGGTGGGAGAAATGGGTGAAGGTGGTCAAAAGGTACTAACTTCCAGGTATAAGATAAATAAGTTCTGGGAATGTAATGTACAGCATGGTGACTGTAGTTAGCAGTAATGTATTGTGTATTTGAAAATTGCTGAGAGTAGATCTTGAAATTTCTCATCACTGGAAAAAAATGTAATTATGTGAGGTGATGGATGTTAACTAAACTTATGGTGATCATTTCACAATGTAGACATACATAAAATCATTATCTTGTGTACCTCAAACTTCAATGTTGTATGTCAATTATATCTCAGTAAAACTGGTGAAAAAATACATCAAAACAAAAAAGAAGAGAAATTGCAGACACTATGACATATCACTATACTATAATTTATCTCATGAGGTGTGCTTCTTGGCCTATTTATAGACAGAGCGAGGGAAAAAAATGATTCATGATTCCTCAGTTCAAATAACAAATAACCCCAAACCTTAATTTCCTTATTTCATATGCATTTTTCCCTTATCCCATAGTGAAAACCTTGGTTCTCCACATCAGTTTATTTACTTGTTTATCCTATCAAACAATTAACACAAATTCATTTCAGAAACATAATAACCAATAATATTGCCAGCAATAAGCATATTAAAGTTCAAGATATCTTTGCAGTTTTTTTCATCTTATGAGATATTCATATATATATATATATATTTCTTTTTTTTTTTTTTTTGGAGGGGGGAGGTAATTAGGTTTGTTTATTTAATTTATTTTTAAGGGAGTTACTGGGGATTGAACCCAGAACCTTGTGCATGGTAAGCATGTGCTCTACCACTGAGCTATACCCTCCCCCTATCTTAAGATATATTCTATTAATGATGTCTTAGTATTGCATTTAAAGCTTATTTGAATTAATTCATTTGTTACTGTGGCTTTGTTATCTATCTAGTACACAGTAAGATTCACTTCTTTCCATATTCAGTATTAAGGTTTTCTTTTTCTTTTTATTTAATTTTATGTTTAGAATATATAAAATATTTACATAGCTTAAAAGTTAAAACATAAAATGTTAAAAGTTCTAATCAGAGAACTCTTGCTTGAATCTCTGTTCCCTACACCCCACCTGCCTACCTGCTATAGGCAGCTATATTCATTAGTTTTTTATTTATACTCCCTTTCTTTTTGCAAAAATAAGGAAATATATGCTTATATTTTTATTTACCATTCTTTCTTATACAAAAGAGCATACTATGAACACCCTTTTGTGCTTTGCTTTCTTATCACTTGACAGTATATCCTGCAGATTACTCCATATGAATTCATAGAGACCTTCCTCTTTTGATAGCTGCATAATATTCCATTGTGTGGCTGTACTGTACTTTATCCATAGTGCCCTATGGATGGACATCTGGATGTTCCTACTATTTTGTTATTACAAATAGTGTATGAATGAATAACTTGTACATATTTTTTATTTTTGTAAAGGTGTATTTTCAGGGTAAATTCTAGCAGTGGGATTGATGAGTCAAAGGATTAATGCATATGTAATTTTGCTAGAAGATGCCAAATTCCTCTCCATGTAAGCTCTACCATTTTGGACTCCCACCAGCAACATATGAAAGTGCTTTTTTCTTAGTTTTTTCTCATAAAAGAATGTGTGTTGTGATGTGTGTGTGTGTGTGTGTGTGTGTGTTTGAAAAAAAATACAGTTTTAAATAATAAAAGCACTATCTGAGTAGTGGAATGATTGGTGATTTTTATCTCCTTTAAGTACTTGCCTTTTCTGTTTTCCAAATTTGTTGTAATCAGTGCTTATTACTTACAAGAAAGAAAAGGTAGCAGAAATATTAAATTTGCACTTTAGAGTGAGAAGTGTGATTTAGCTAAAGCAGAGAATTTTCTGGTAATTTTCAGAGGGCCACAAGAGAAAAAGGAGCTTTTTTAAAAAAAACTTGTTGACATCCTTTATTTGTGTCTTGTCCAGAGATGATAGAGAATAATTTACTTCCCAAAATGTCTTCTAAGCCTAAGAGTTCATAATTGCTACTCTTTCTTCTTTGAACCAGAGTTATACATACACCTGGCCACACTGATGATCATATGGCTCTACTGTTAAAAGAGGAAAATGCGCTCTTTTCTGGCGATTGCATCCTAGGAGAAGGAACAACGGTATTTGAAGACCTCTATGATTATATGAACTCCCTAAAAGAGTTATTAAAAGTCAAAGCTGCTGTTATATATCCAGGTAGGTAATTTTTTTAATCTAGCAAACCATTTGTGTCAGATGATGAGGAAGATTCATTTTGGTTTGTCTGGATGTGTTCTTTGAGTTCTCAGCGTGGAAGAGATACATATAAACTACTTCTTTCTAAATTATACCCCTGAGCCTTGTCTAGCAATGAAAAGAAGGCTGAGAGTTGTATTAATAACTTTTTATAAAGATATAAGGGTTATTTTTTAACATTTTATTAAGATATAAGGAGATAAATATAAAGATATTTTTAACATTTTATAAAGATATAAGGGTTATTTTTTAACATCACACAGCTATTAACAGAACTATTTAAAAAAGGAAATAAACTTACTGGAACAAGAAATTTTTTTCATTCCGTAAGTTATCTTCAGCTTTGCTGTTAACTTGATTTCTGTTGTGGACTCTATTTTAGCTGTGTAACCAACCTTGGGTAACATTTGACCTCTGAGATTTAGATTTTTTAACTCACAGTACGGAAATACCAAAGGCTTCCATACAAACATAAACTGTATATTTATTTTAATTCTCCAGAAAAAGAAGCTTGTTGTTAGTGTTCAGCTCTGATGGCACTGCTCTGGAATATGAATCTCCCCTCCATCCTAAAAGCTAAGAAAGATTCAGGACCCAACAAGAAGCCCCAGAAGGAGAAAGAGACTAGATTACCTAATTTTTTAAGTTCTTCTAACCTGCTCCTAACCAAAGAGCCATGGAAAGCTCTGTAAATAAGTGTCTTCTATACCTTCATATTTTCTCATGAGCTCCCACTGCTGAGGGGATAGGAAACACATCAGTGGGGCTGGACATTTAGATTAATATTACGACATAAAAGGAACAGAGGCTGAGAGCTATTTTGAAAGAGAAGAGAATAGACATTTGATGCACTCACATTCAAGCAAAGCTAACGAGAAGCTGCCTAGTACAGGTTCTCGGACTGTTCGCTTCAGTGAGTCCAGTGAACTGGCTTATTATCAGCACAGCTGGGGCTCACGTGTAAATGATGTTCTGTAGCCATAGCTACTGTGCACTAAAGCCTGCTACCCTACCCGCCAGGTACTGTGCGGGGACCTTCACAGACCTGTCCTCACAAAAACCCAGTGAAGCAGGGAGCGTGGTCCTCGTTGCACAGCTGAAGAAATAACCTCAGAGATTTAGAGACTCACGGCCACACAGCTAATAAATGAGTCAGAATTCTAAAGCCTGTGCTCTTTATAGAGCAGGTTAGTCTGCTTCTGAATATTTTGTTATCAGATATTTTAAACATCCCTCTTGCAGACTTGTGTAATATATTTCACTGTCTTTACAGAGCAAGTAAATTTCAGTATAACTTTATCTGGGTTATTAGCATTTCTGAATTACTAGTGTAGACAGAAGGCTCTTAAGTTCTTCTGTGGTTCTTGTGAATTTTTAATAGCTCTTGGTCACTTACATAAAACTATTTAACATCCCCATTGTCAGCCTTTTGTAAGTTAAGAGCAAAAAGTGGTTAAAAGCTCCCGAGTCAGAATCCCAGCTTCTTAGCTATGTAACTGTGGGCAGATTATTTATTTTCCCTATGCCTCAGTTTCTGCTGTCAAAAGGGGATAATAAAAGTACCTAACTGCTGGGATTCTTCTAAGAATAACATATATTAAGCATTTAGAGCAGTGTCTGGCAAATCATGAACACTCAGTAAGTATTACCTGTCTTACTGTTGTAGTTACTGTTTTATTGCTATATTTATTTTCTATTTTTAATGAACAAAATAACACAGTGTATATAGACTTTGATATGTCTCTAATGTTTTTTGGCATTGTATGTCATTTTTAAATCTCTTCTTACCTGCATAGTTTTCCAAATAATTTATTTATTATGTGTTTAGTATGCTTTTTCAATATATCATATGAATTATTTTTAAACAATGAATTAAGTTATACTTAACTTTTTTATCTGGTTGAAATAATTTTTATAATTATTCTGATTCAGGACATGGCCCAGTAATCCAAGATGCCGAAGCTAAAATTCTACAATACATTTCTCACAGAAATATCCGAGAACAGCAAATTCTTACAGTATTTCATGAGAACTTTGAAAAATCATTCACAGCAATGGACCTTGTAAAAATTATTTACAAGGTAACTTTCGTTTATTTTACTTGTACATAGACACAATTGTAATAGAATAATCTATTCAGTAGACTGCAGATGTGGTAAACTCATCACATCCCAGAGCAGAATGAGTCTGTTAGTTTCATAAGTAATGTCACTTGTATAGATTTGAGACCAGTAAGCTCAACGTTCTAGAACACAGAAGTCAGATAAACACCAGCCTGCAGGACAAAAATAACCATTCTGAGCCATTAATTAAGGCTTTCATACTTTGCTCAGGCAGGGAGAGACCATTGCCAACAACCTGATGAATAAGCTTTATTATGACTTATGTATTAGTCTAGTCATCTTGATCACCCAGTGTCCCAACCTGCAGCAAGTGAGAAGGGGTGATCTGCCAGGGACTGATCCTGGGATTACAGCAGTGAGAAGCAGTAGCAAAGCCTACCAGCATATGAAAAGGAGAAAGAGCATGAAGAAGAGCATGCATGGAGTCGTTCCATCCGTAGAGGAAGAGCCCCTCACTCAGGGGCCTCTGAGCACATCCCTGTGGCAGTCGACCAGTATAATTCAGTTTCTTGGCACATGTTTCTTAGATATTTGCTGTGTAGGCAGTATGGCTTTGGGGTTAAGAATGTAAGCTTTGCGGCAGGGGGAGGGGCGAGGAATATGGCTCAAATGATAGAGTGCATGCTTAGCATGCACAAGATCCTGGGTTCAATCCCCAGTACTACCTGTAAAAATAAATAAACAAACCTAATTATATCCCCACCACCACCAAAAGAGAAAAAGAATGTGGGCTTTGGAATAAGATTACCTAGGTTTTCAAACTCCCACTATCACAACTACAGCCATAAGATACCTGAGAGCATAACTAAAGACAAGCTTGAAAAGGAATTGGGCCAGTTTCAATTAGTAAAGGACCTTCATGTCCCATAGGCCTAAGTTATCCAAAACCAGTTAACTCATACTCAGTGCTCTTTGTTTTACAAGGGAGGGATGAATGAGTAAAAGGGCTGAAGATGAAAAGTGCCAGGAGTAAAAGGGTAATGTAAATATTTAAATTCTGTGGAAGACTTCATTTCCTCTCAGTGCTACAGTAAAGCCACTGGACGATACACTGATACACATCGTTTTTCCTAACTTAAGTTCAGACAGCAGAACTCTCTGATAACCCTCACAGGTGAGTCATCCAGTAACTGTGTGTGCCTACAACATGCTGGATCTGCATTCAGAGGTGTGTTCACTGTGCATACGTCTGCAGCATCTGTTGCATACAGAACAGCATTAGGCATTATAGAGACATTTATTCATTCCACACATGGAATGAATTTTCTGAACTGCCCTCACGTACTGGACTAGATGCAGAGATACCAAGATGACTACAGATCCCTGCCCTTGAAGGACTCACAGTTTATAGAGAACACAGACATGTTCAGTGGATACTTGTAATACTGGCTCTTTCATAATAGTTCCCATTTTTTGAGCACGTTATTATGTGTTAGACACTGTACTAAATGCATCACATTTACAACAGTAATTTGAGGTACTTAATTTCAAGTATCTTGAGTTTTCACTAGATAAAGATACTATTATTCCAACTTAACAGGTTAAGAAAAAAACTGACAGAAAAAGTGTGAGCCAAGTCATTTTTCTGAGGGCACAAAACTATTAGCTGTCACATACTCAAATGTCAGAAGTCAAATACTCAAATCTTGTGTTTTCTGTCACTCCAAGCTTCCTCCAAGGCCTATACACAGTATGTCACAGCATAAAGGAAAGAGGAATCAGGTCTACCTGGTGAAGATGCAGGGTGATGAGGCTTGTCTGAAAAAGCTTCAGAAACCTAACTATTGAATTAGATCATGAAGGAGTAAGCATTCCCCAGGCCAGAGTACAGGGGAAGGGAAGTCATTCTAGACAGAAGGAAAGATGTATTCAAACACTGGGAGTCATAAAAGCATCATGCATGTTTGAAAACCCACAAAGAAAATGCATTCGACTGGAGGCCAGAATACATATTGTGGATGGGTGGGAAAGGGGTCGGGGGTCCCAGGAAATGAGGCGGGAAAGGCAGGCATGAGCAGGTCATGGGAAGCCCGTGGTTGCCATGCTAAAAAATGTGGGCTTCAGCCAATAAGCTGGTAATGACCACTGAAGGATCTTAGGCAGGGAAATCACATAATAAGATCTAGAAAATCATGCTGGTGGATATAATGCATGGTGCTGGAGCTTAAGGCAGAGTTTGGGGTTGGAGGTTTATACTTGGGAATCATTAATTCATAATGTTGATGTGGCAGACAGGTTGAGTAAAAAGAGAAGCACGTCAGCGATACAATTCACTATAAACATCAGTATCTAAGAGAAGTCTGGGGAAGGATAAATTTTAAGCTTGAAATACATATAATTTTATAAAAATGTGCAAAGATCTTATCATGTAACCAATAAATAAACCACTGGGCCATTTGTCTGTAGCAAAACTATCAGAATAATTTTTACATTTATTTATTCATTCATTAATAAAATATTGAGTTCCCACTGTGTGCCATTTTGCCAAGCACTGGGCATTCAGTAGTGAACAAAACAGATACACTACTATCTTTATGGAGCTTACGTCTATTTTATCTATAAATAGATTTTTCATAATACAGTGACCTGGAGCGAGGCATGTACAAGATGAAATTGTTTTGATTATTACCATATAAAAATGTATTTGAGTTAAAATTTTCTTCTTTGGCATTTTTTCTTTAAAAGTTTCAAAAAGATCAGCTCTGTTCTTTTCTAAAAAAGAAATGTTTTACTGTCACTCATTTTGCTTTTAGAATACTCCTGAGTATTTACATCAAATGGCCCAACATAATGTCTTGCTTCATTTGAAAAAATTAGAAAAAGAAGGAAAAATATGTAAGTATTCTACCAAATTTCAGTTCTTTTACTACCACAATTTAAAATATTTTTTAACAAATGAACTAGTTTCCTTTGAGAAAAACACCACCCACCGGAGTTCTCCCTGGAATGTCACTGTAAACTGGAGAGACAGGCACTAGAAAGGGTCAGTTTTGAAAGGCCAGCGGACCACAAATACGAACAAAAGCTCCCACAGGGATCAGAATCCCGTGTGGGGGTTCCAGTCCTCACCCACCAGAATGACAGGCCTGTAGCAGGAAGATAGCTTCTCCACTCCCAGACCACACGGCCATGAAGAATTTTACACGTAGAAGATTTGGGAACTGGCCAAAGGTTTAGCAGTAGTAAAGCCAAAGAAATTAAAACAGTAATTCTATAACTGTTTACTAGTGTGAAATTAATTCATCATATTAATAGTCTTAGAAGTTAGAGCCTTAAAATCAAGAGGTTCAAAGTTGGATTTTGTGTAGAAGCTTCAGCAATGTTTTTATATATAAATACACACACACACACACACACACACACACACACACACACACACACACAAGCCAGCTTTGTATTGAGCAACAGAATTATGTTAGGAGTTAATGCTTTTTCTAGCTACAAGATAACTTAAAATCTAGTGATTTGCTTTTCTGTTGTTAAATTTTTACTCTCTAATTTTCTTTCCACAGTTAGCAACATGGATCCTGACAAGAAATGGAAAGCTCATCTTTAGTTTCAGATGAATGAAAGTTTCTATTGTTTTGTTTTCAGAGGATGGTATGTATGTTTTGTTAACCATGAATTATTTACAAAGAATATAGAGTGTATAACATTAAAAATAAACATAGCTGTACTTTAAAATAGCATCACTATTTATTCTAAAATTGTATTTTACACCTGTACTACTGGCTGTTTATCTAACCTGGTTCTTATAACATTTTACCAAAAATTCAAAATCTAACAGTTTATCCATTTTCAATAGGTAAAATAAACAGTTTCTTTTAAAGTAATAATATGTATGTAATTTAAACAGGATAGTATTCTTAGATAGTATTTAAATAGTCTTTATCTATTATCAGTGCTCAATAATACTGTTTTCTCTAGCTGCTTCAGTGAACAGCACAGATTTCAATGTAATCCCTCCTTTCTGCAGCATTTGTCTAAATCTGTAGCTAACAACTTTGTCTTCATGTTCCTATCAATTACATCATGATTATGTATCAGTTCTACAGCTCTGTATCATGTATATTTTCTTATAATGGAATTCCACAAATGATTCATGTAAATCAACTTTGGTAATAGAAAAATATTAAATTCCCAATTAAAGATGTTGCAGAGAAATAATTTCTGTAATCCATTAGCACAACCAACTTACTTTCCACCTTTAGGTTTTAGTATATAAACAACCATCAATATCTATGTGAATTATATACCAAAAGTTTTTTTTAAATTGGAAGATTATAAGACAGGGCATTTTTTAATGTAAGTAGTGTTTTCAAATAGTGGTTAGGTTCAAAGGAGCCAACCAATGCTTATTTAACCCAGAAGGTTGCCAAATGACAATACAAAAATGAACTCAGAATTCTGAGAGTATACTTTCTTTAATCTTCCTTAAAAACTTAAAATTCTTTATAAAAACTTTCTCTGCCATGGTTACCACTTCCTGCCCCTTCTCCCAAGGTCCCTAGCACTTTCATACCATTCTAAACACTGGAGACCAGTTGTGTTCCTGAAACCACTGCATATTACAAAATAACTGTGAAGTCAACAACAAAAAACAAACAACCCAATTCAAAAATGGGCAAAAGGACTTGATAGACATTTGTCCCAATAAGACATACAAATGGCCAGTAAGCACATGAAAAGATGTTCAACATCACTAATCATGAGGGAAATGCAAATTATAACCACAATTAGATACCACTTCATGCCCATTAGGATGGTTATTATCCAAAAAAATGGAAAATAAGAAGTGTTGGGGAGGATATGGAGAAATTGGAACCCTTGTGCATTGCTGGTGGGAATGTAAAATGGTGCAGCTGCTGTGGAAAACAGTCTAGTCGTTCCTCAAAAAAACATGGAATCACCATAGGATCCAGCAATTCCACTTCTGGGTATGTACCAAAAAAAACCTGAAAGCAGGGACTTGAACAGATTCTTGTACACCCAGGTTCAGGGCACCATTATTCAAAATAGCCAAAAGGTGGAAGCAACCCAAGTGTTCACTGAAGGATGAATAGACAAAAAAACTGTTGTATATATGTAAGTGGAATATTATTCAGCCTTAAAAAGGGAAATTCTGACATGTTACAACTGGATGAAACTTGAAGGCATTATGCTAAGTGATATAAGCCAGTCACTAAAGGACAAATACTGTATGATTCCACCTACATGTGGCGACTGGACTAGTCAAATTCATAGAGACAGAAAGTACAGTGGTGGATGCCAGAGCTGTTGTTTAGAGGGTAAGGAATTTCAGTCTGGGAAGATGAAAACAATCCTGGAGATAGATGGTGGTCATGATTGTACATACATCAAAGTGAATGTCCTTAATGCCACTGAACATACACTTAAAAATGGTCAAAATGGCAAATTTAAAAAATAACAACTAAGTATTCTCACCAACACCAAAAGAGAAAAACCAGTACTCCCATCCCTATGTATAGCACACATCCACAGAATTTAGACAAGAAACCTGATTCTATGAATATGTAAATGTCTAGTTACCTCTTATTTGTTTCTCCATTCTTTCCTATCTCTCTAAATGAAAACACCATTCAGCTGATCAAAGCAGAAAACCCAGTAGTCACTCTTGCTGTGCTCCCCACATCTCATATTGAGTTCTTTACCAAGGACTTCCTGAGCATTGCATTTCTAGGATTTATCAGTATCTCTTACTTCATCCATACGTCTTAGTCCAGGCCATCATCCTCTCTTGCCTGGATTACTACAACAACCCTTAACTCTGGTCTCCCTACTTCCATTCTTGGAAGAAGTTAGGACACAGGGGTAAGAAGGGCATTCTGAACTGGGGGAACCACATGCACAAAGCCACGGAATCACTGTTTTTTTAAAGGCACCACAGCACACTTCAAGCTGCAAGTGGATCTATTGAAAGGGCTGATAATGGGAGGTTACTAAACTTGGTTATTTAAAGTCTAGGCAACTGAGCTTTAACAAAAACCACGATGTTAACTAAGTATCTGCTTTGTGTGGGTTCTGGGCCAGGCCCTGGGGGTACAAAGGGGAACAAAACAGCATCTCAGCTCTCAAAAGAAGCTCGAATTCTAGTTGTGGAGACACACAGTTACAATATGCAGTTATCAGTAAGTCTGTTTGGAGTAAAGGAGGAGTGTATATATAACCTGGTTGGGTTACAGAAAGCTGCTTAGAGGAGCCTAAGCCCAGTCTTGAAAGCTGAGTCAGTGGCAGCCAGGTGATGAAGTTAGGGGCATTTGTTTGGGAGAAGACTCATTCCAGTTGGAAGAAATAGTGTATGCACGTAAACAGAGATATGGCAAAGCATCACGTGGTTGAGGAACTAATTTACATAACCAGACTATTTCGAATAGTATTTGTGGGTCGAGGTCACAGGGCTGAGAAGCATCTCCTGAAAACAAGGAAAGTCACGGGAGCCAGTGTACTGTCATCCAGCCATGCTTCACACAGGCTGGAGTAACACAACTTAGCAACTGGAAAGCGGCCGGTGGTCCAGGGCAGGGTTAGTATCATTTTGTTGCTTCCTCAACAGCAAGTTTGTCCCCAACCACTATAATACATTTGTTCTTCCTTTTGTTTCTGTCACTCCAGCCAATTATGTTAGCCTCCATTCAATAACCCAGGAGTTGTGGATTATTCATAGCTTCTACTTACCCATTTTCTGCTTATTCAAGAGTTTCTACATCCTCCTTGTCACCCCTCTGCCCTCTCTCTATAAATCTTCAGCTTCTGTTTTGCAACCGCTGAGCAGCCCTCTAGCTGTCTCAGATTCAGTTTTCACAGAAGAGGACCCAACTGGTGTAATTAATCTTCCGTGTCCCTTTCTGAGAGCTTTCCTGCCATCCTGTCTTACATGTTACTGATCAGGCCTTATGGTAACTGCTCTAGGCCAATCATCTGGGACCAGAAGGATCACAGGAAATTTTATCAGAAGGGTACCCCATTCAGCAGAGGCAGTACGCAGGGTAAGCATTCTGAGATGGCCTTCTCAATACAGTGGGAGAAGGAAAAAAGAAGCCAAAGGAGTCTCAAAGGTAGTAGAAGACAGGGTAACAGATCTGAGAAATATTTAAGAAGAGAAATAGAACTTAGAGGCTGATTAGGTCTTGAGGGATGGGGATCAGGTGGAAAGGAAGTCCAATGGAGCTGTAGGTTTCTGGCTTTAAGCAGCTGCCATAGTTGCTGGGTTGCTAGCCAGGACGAGGGAGCACAGGAAGTGGGGTAGGTAAAGTGGGGAAGGGAGGAACGATGCACTGTACTATAGATGTGAGTTTGAAGTACCAAGGAACATCAGAGGGAGATGCCTAGTAAGCACTTAGATACATAGAATGGGGCTAACTAGATAGGATATACTTTGTTGAAGGTGACAAAAACTAATTTTCAACTAGTGGAAGCAAAAAGAGAAGTTGGTTGGCACTTGTAACCAACCTGAGAAGAGTAAACAGTAACGAGGATTTGGATCGCATCAGTACAACCCCAAATGTCCCTCTTTTTCTCCCCCTTTGGGTCAGAGCTCCCACAGCAGACTGGTTTCCTCACATCGTGGGGGTCGTGGTTACGGGAAGCCCTGGGCTCATATCCTAACCACTCACAACCAGCCAGGAAAGCTGGTTCTTCCAGCTTTAGTTTGGAAAATCCTAGGGGGAAGGATTCTTGGTTTATCCTGGCTCCTGACCCAGTCCTTAAGCCAGTCCCTGTGGTCAAGGAAACATGAGGTACTAGATTTGGCCCAGCTTTGGTCCCGTGCCTACCCCTGTGGTCAGAGTGGGTGAGATCTTTTCTCAGATGGAGAAGAGAGTCAGAGGAGGATCCTGGACCAGTATTGAGTCCTTACCGAATAGCTTTCCCTTCTTTCCAGGGTGTGTGAAATAGGTAATAAATCAGAGCCCTCTGCGGTAGCTCACAGACAGACTGGGCCAACTCCTGTTCTGCCAGCACTGGATTTCTGAGTCTCTCTTGCTCACCAGCACCATGCACCAGCGTGAATCTTGCTACCAATTTCCAGGCATTGTTGAGGCAGGAAAACTCATCAGTCTTTCCCCTCTTTTCACTTTGGGCAGAGCTTAAAAGGATTCTTTGTTTTGGAAGGGGGAAAGAGATTCAATATTTGAAATACTGATTGTGAAATTTTTAGTTCCAGTCACATCGATGCCTGACCTTTTGAAAAACATCTGGAATTAAAATGGAGAATGGGGGAGGGGCATGTGTAAGTATATTTACTTGTGTATGGAGAAAATATCTCTAGAAAAATACCCCCCCCCAAAATTTTAATTGGTAACGTTTATTACCTCCCAGGAGAACTTACGGGTAACTGAGGGACAAGGGATGAGTCTGGAATCATCATAGTCTACCCTTTTACATCTTTGGACTTTTAAATTATTGAATGTATTGCTTATTCAAAATAGAAATAATAAAACATTTTAATCAAAATAAAAGACCCAAGTCTGTCTTACAGGATTTACTGAGCTAGTCCCCCAGAGCAGAGGGGAGATACATGCCCACGGGGAAGATGGAAAGCTGATTTGCACCCCAATCTACAGAGATGCTAACGAAAGTGGTCTGGGTTAGAGAGAAAGTAGGAAGTCCCACACTGAGGTTGCAATTAAAGCAATAGGTAAACGTGTAGACCTTCGGGTGGGCATGCAGGAAGAGAAAGAGCAAGGAAGATTTAAGGAAGCTTGATCAAGGATGGGATAATCACTGGGAGAGTGGTGTGACAGCCACCGAGAGAGGTATCCAAGAAGGGATGGTCAATAGTATTA
This sequence comes from Camelus ferus, assembly GCF_009834535.1. Classification (NCBI taxonomy): domain Eukaryota; kingdom Metazoa; phylum Chordata; class Mammalia; order Artiodactyla; family Camelidae; genus Camelus; species Camelus ferus. The sequence continues at coordinate 13,550,198 of NC_045724.1, forward strand.
AATTTTATGTGCTGTTTGTGCTTATTTTATCCATTATTATATAACATCACATTAAATTCTCAACAAAGTGACTGCTGATTACCAATTTTATCCTGAAAGATTCCTCGAAAATGCTAAAATCCTGACGCTCCAACAAATCTACATTAGAAGCCATTAACACTGTAGGCAGTTTTTCAAAGCCCATTAAGCATTATTCTTTGAAAAGGTAATTCTTAGGTACTGACGATCTGTGGCTGATGGATCACATGTTTGTTGCCACTCCTTTCCAAGACCCAATAAAAAACAGTATATATTAAGTTTACAGAGATACAGATAAAACATAATAGTAAAAGGTACAAGCCTGAGAAGACAGCACAAGAGGGGTTTGCAGAGATCTTAACCTAATTTTGAAAGAAAGTGAATGGAGCCAGGGAAGTGATAAAACTAGAGACGAAAATCACTGCAGGAGGGGAGGGAGCCAGCTCACCCTAACCACCCTTTGAGAAGATTAGAACTCAGCAGCACCAGGTTCTGCAGAAAGTGGGGGTACAGCTCTGTTCTAAAAGTGGGATTGGTGAAAGCTTATATGTGCTAAACAGTCAGCCAACCACCACCCCAAAGAAGAGACCTAAGTTTCATCCAGTGCGAAAAGCTGGAAAAAAAAAATTAAGTGTAAGTTAGAACAGTAGATCTCCATTCCCCTTTTCCCACCTTTCCCCAGAACAGTGGCTGCCAAATAGATGAATGCCGGGTAGAAGACTGGAAATTTCATCTCAGGAGAAAGTAAATAATCTAGAGAGAAAAAAACTTTCACATACAGTTACATGTGGGTTCTCCAACGCAATGGCCGTATCTCCAATGAGGCCTACAATTTGACAAACCCTCCCATACCCCCACCCACACACATATAGTTTCCAATCAGTATCTCTTAACATAAACAGAAATCCAAATGTCATCAGGAAGATGCAAAACAAGCAGGATCTTAAAGAAAAAAGACTGTAGAAAAAAAATTTTTTTAATTATTAGTATCCTTTTTTTATTATTTTTTAATTGAGTTATAGTCATTTTACAATGTTGTGCCAATTTCCAGTGTAGAGCACAATTTTTCAGTTATACATGAACACACATATATTCATTGTCACATTCTTTTTCACTGTGAGCTACCACAAGATCTTCTATATATTTCCCTGTAATTCTTAGTACCCTTAGAGAGATAAGAGAAGGTAATATAATTTATAAAACAAGAACAGGGTACTATAAAAAGTAGCTCTATGAAAAAGCCTTGAAAAATAAAAATATATAACCAAAATAAATAGGTTGGAAAACCAAGTTGAGAAAGTTTTTGGAAAACAACATCAAAGATGAAAAACAAAAAAGAAGACTTTTTAAAAGAAAACCAAGAAGTACAACATCCAAGTAATAGGGGGTACAGAAAAACAGAACTGAAAACAGGCAGAAAATATCAAAGAAGTAATACACAAAAATTTCCCAGAACCGAAGGACATGAGTCTTTTCATTGAAAGGGTCTACTCCATGCCCAGCAATGTAAGAAAGATAGAACAACCAAGAACAATCAAGTCATGCCGTTGCCAAATTTCAGAACATCAGGAGTAAAGAGAAGCTCTTAAAAGATTACAGGGTATGGGAGTGATGGAAGGACTGGGGGGCTGGAATCACTCAGAAAGGAGCATGAATCAAAATGGCGCTGGCTTTTTCAGTGTAACAGTGGGTATTAGGACATAATACCTTCCAAAACCTGAGGGAGAAATTATGTCAAGGTTTATAACCAACCAAACTATCGACCTTGTGAGCATGTAAGGGCTCAAAAATTCTATCTGCCATGCACCTCTCTCTAGGGAATTGCTAGATAACATGCTCCAGAAAAACAAGAAAAAGGAAAGCCCACAATTAAAATAGTAAATCCAACCTAGAAAAATATCAAAAGTGAGTTCTAAGACAAAGGTGTCCCCAAAGCCTGCTCCAGATTGGAGCAAAAGGAAGTAGAGGCTTTAGAAAGAGATCTCAGGGTCAGGGGAAATGGAATTGATTATCTGGTATGGTTGAGCCTTTAGTGGGGGAAAAAAAAACCTGCTGGCAGTCATACAACAGCTCTCGTTGAGCAACTGAAAGAATGATCAGCTAACTGAAAACCACATTGGTAGGGGAAAAACGAGGCAATTATTGATTCCCAAAAAAGGCTATGCTAGGAAGGAAATAATTGCAAAATACTATCTGATCCTGCAATTTTACATAGGCAATAATGTAAACACTGATTTTAAAATGTGTTGGAGGATAAGAGAGGAAAGGAAATGGCAGGCTGAGAATGCTAAATCGTCACCTATGATAACAGAATGTCAATTCTATTATCCATTTCTTCCTTTTAGTGAGACCAACATCTATTCTTCTGGCATGTGATGCAGCCTATGCTTTTAATGTTTTCCCCAAAGGGCAGAAGAAATTTTTCACTAAAGAAGCTCTCTCAGGAGGGAGGGTATAGCTCAGTGGTAGAGCACATGCCTAGCATGCACAGGGTCCTGGGTTCAATCCCCAGTACCTCCATTAAAGGTAAATAAATAACCTAATTACCTCTTTTTCCCCACCATAAAAAAAAAAAAAGAAGAAGCTCTCTGGTTTCATACCACAGAAGTTTTCCCCACCTACTTTGTGGAAGTAGATTAATCTTGGTTCTTCCCCTGCTTCGATTTTCAAAAATAACGAAAATATCTATCACAAATGGTATATCCCAAGATTTTATATCTAACCCTGAAACTCTAAGGAATATTATTAACCATCTGGTCTCTTGGTACAAAAATATGGTCTTGAACCACTTTCATCACTATCAACCGGGGTGCTTATTACAAATGAGCAGATTTCTGGTCCTTAACCAGATTTACTGAATCAGAATTTCTGAAAATGACCAAGGAATATAATTTTTTTCCACTTGATGCAAATAGTTCTTTTTTTACATGAACAGAATTATAATTTACTATTATGTTGTTGGGTTTTATTTCGTCAAAGGTCAGTGTGAGATCCACACATATAAAATCCCTACCTGGTTTCTTTTTTTCAATGCTATTTAGCACATTGTCTCTTTTATTATTCCACATTCTTCAGTGTTCATGGAACAAAATCTCTCAGATTTCAGAGCTAGAAAAAAAAAGATTTTCTCACCTGTGAACTGTTTCCTTTATTAGACTAGAGCTTGTCAAATTTGACTAATTATTAGAATCACCTGGGGAACTTTTAAAACATGCACAGCTCCCCTGACTCTATGTAAGACTCATGTTAATATCCAGGTTAGGGAGGATCCATGTGACACTAGTAATTAACTATGTTTCAAATGCTTTCCATGGGACAAATATCTAGTTATCTCACCACGTTCACATTTTGCCTTGACTTCCTGGAAGCTAGTCTTAGCAGTTTTTCTTGGAATTCAGTTCTTTAATATAACTATTGTCCTTTTCTCTCCCCTATTTTATTACTTGTCTCATTTAGTACACTTTTAATGAATTTCAACTTCAGAGGAAATAATTTCTAATAATACTATCCTTGGGACCAGTGCATTCCTTGCAATAGCATTTAAGCCTCAAATAAATCAGTTATTAGGATTAAAGAGTGAAAGAATATTGGGAGCTTTTAAAAGTTTCATCATCCAGAGTTTATGGAGGCTTCATGGGAAATTACTGTTTGAAAAGTATTCTGAAAATCATTGCTATTAAATGCTGTATGTATACTTGAGATCATGATCCCCCTTTAGTCTCCTCATTACGGGCACCCTCAAGACTAAATTCATTCTCTTCTTTTTCTTTTATTCACCACTTTACAGAGCTAATCCATTTGAGTGGCCACCATGCTGAACAATTTCCAAATGTATGGATGAGCTTGAATCTTTCACTAAAGCCCCAGGTCTAAGTCTTTTGCCACCTGCAGGAACTCTTCACGAGGCTGTCTCCCAAAGTGCAGGCATCAATGTGAAGAAACTCAATATAGCTAAAACTCAACACCTCTGCTTACCCCAAATCCTCATCTTCCTGATTCCTCCCCTTCCCAGCTCACCATCTAGGTAAACAGCATCGCTATTCTCCCACGTCCCAAGTTGAATTTGTCCTCGGTCACTCCTATTTCGTTTAATCCCAATCCACTTAGCAGGGCAATATTTATGCTAAAGTTTGAGGATGGAGATGCAATTTGAAGGCCAAAGAAAATGCTGGTGGGCACAGGAGATGACCAGGACTGACAAAGAGCCTAGGAAATGAAAGTGGCTCGATTCATAGGGACGAAATCTATCATTTGTCTTACACTGTCTCAGGGATCTCTCTCTCTTTTCTTCCCTGGCCTAGTGCTCATTTCCTAAATTTAAATAAACTACTAATTGATTTCCCTGCATGTGGCCTATTCCTATTCCCATTCATCATCGTGGTGACAGTGGTGGTAGTAACAGTTTAGTAATATATTTGTCCAATCAATCCCTCATCTATAGAAAAAGAATGATATACTGCCTAACTCGAGGAGTCATTGTGAGTATTAAATGTTCATCATATTTAGCACAGTGCTTGGCACCCAATAAATACCAGTTGCTATTATATTGTGGCTGTTTGGGGTTTTTTTAAAGTTCACATTTTGCTTTTAATCCAGATATCGATATTATGCATGTTGTTGTTGTTAACGGAACACATTCACATATTCCCTTATAATTATTTCACTTTGACGTGTACCAATTAAACACAAAACACCATATTTACTTTTAGTAAGATCTTACCATAACTTTATAAGATAAACACATTCTTGGGTGTTAAAATTTAATAGCTATAAAATCTTAAACTAGTTATTTTACTTAGCCTCTGCTTCCTTACTGGAAATAGGGAAAACATTATATTCCTGGTTGATACGAGGTTAAAATTAATAATGTACATCAACAGTGCCCAGGGGATTGCCAAGAATTACATACATTTTAATTGTTTCTACTTGTGCTGTAAACTCTGTCTTTGAGCACAAGGGCTAATGCAAGCAAGGAAACAGCTCCAAAGAATCCTTGGCCACCACCCCAAGACCTTGGTTCTACTAGGCACTGAGCCATACACCATTCTTCTGATGGCTACAAGGTATCATGTCAGTTCAACTGTCACAAGTTCCCTGAGGCATAAGCCCTCCAATTTCAGAAGCAGTTTAGCAAAGTATTTTGCACAGAAGGATGTTCTCATGATTTCACTCTCCTCAGGCGAAAGTGACCTACTGGGTGGCCTTCCTGGCAGAGGGAAGTCTCCACTACTTTGTGAAGAATCTCCTAAATCTGCTGCTGTGTCCTCGTGCACCAGTCTCCCCAGAAACCACTCACCTACCACCATTCTCCTGCCTGTTCATGAGAACTAGGACCCTCTGGGAAGCATAACAAACTCAGGGTTAAGACCCCCACCTCTACCTGTGCCTGCCGAGATTATTTCAGAAGTCCTACTAACTACACACCTCCAGAGTCCTTGGCCATTGCCTCAAATACAAGTCACTCCATCTTCTATTCTTCTCATTCTCTCATGTTCATACTACTGTTGGATTTTTCTCCCTGGTCCAACCACCTCCATCTGTTCGTCTGCCTTTATTTATTTATTTTTTTAACGTCTTTCTTTTTCTTTTTTTCTTAAAAGTGCAAAATACTTTTTTTTTAAACATTTTTTTATTGAGTTATAGCCATTTTACAATGTTGTGTCAAATTTGTCTGCCTTTAGAAGCTTCCCACCACTGTGTTCTCTGGAACATCTATGTTGGTCCATATTCTTATTTGCCCAACACCCTTTCCTCTGTATCTTCTAATAATAGACTTACTTACCCTACTATTGGGGAAAAGCACATGACCAAGACAGGCCACATGACCCAGATATGATCATACAACCACGCCAGCCTAGTCTAGGTCTTTCCTTGGGATTGCTCTGATAGAACTTGTGAGCATGTTCTCTGCTGTGTAAATAAAGTCCATTTACAATAGGGAAAAATGAAGCCAACATGAAACAAAAGACAGGAGAGGAAAAAAAGATACATTGAGAGAGAGTCCTGATGAGGCCAACTTACCAGCCCTGGGACTTTGGGCAAATTACTTAACATCTCCAAGCCTCAGTTTCCCCATTTTTAAGTTAGAATAGTGACTATTGCATAGGGTTTCTGTGAAAACTAAATGATATAACTTATGTGACAGCAAAATACCTGGGACAGTGGTCATGTAACAAATGTTAATTTCTTCTTTTTCATCCTTTTGTTCCCCTAGGAGATGCTGAAATCCACCAGCTCCATTTTAGTTCTTAACTTCTATTAGGCGCTGTCTTGCACTTACTTTCTCATCATCTCAGAACTGACTTTTCCTCTTTATATACATCTTGAAAGACCAGCTAGAGATAACCTCTATGAGGGCAAAAAAGCGTCTTTATGTTTCTTTTATGTTTCTCATAATTATAGCAACCCTATACCACAGATTGGATAGACCCAATTTTAAACAATCTGTTTTTTGTCCTTTTCAAAATTATTTAAAATGTCCTGAGAATCTCAGCATTTTACGGTCCAAGCTACATTGCCAGAGCAACATTTACCAGGAATATGGTTTCTGTATGTGGAGTAGCCACGCTGGACACACCTGAGCAATCAATCTGCTTAAGAGGACCCTCCAGGGCCCTAAGACCACTTTCCTCACTACCAGGACCCTCGTTCAGAGGATTTGATGGCAGTCGCCCCTCCTTATAAACTTCGTAAGAGGCCCATCCTAAAAAGGAAGCTAAAATTCAAATTGATTCCCCCACGTTCCCCTAAAAGACCGCCTGGGTAATTTTCCCGCGCCTCGGGACCCTTTCCACCTTAGTCCCCTCGGGAGGCAAACCTTCAGCTCATCCATCATCATCACCACATTCTCCTCCCCAGGTGGCCCTTCATCCGCTTACTTGACTTAAGCTCACCTCCCCCCAGCCCTTCCCGGGCACCCCTGGGGACCCCGTCGTTCAAAATCCTTCACACCCTCCACACCTTTCTGCATATTTCCCTCGCCCTCTCGCTTAGAAACCTGGTGGCAGCTCTGAGTGGAAACTAAACCCTGTTTCCCCTCAAGCCTTCTCGGGAGGCAGCTGCTTGTTGCCTCCCACGCCCTGCACACCACAGAGCCCAGGGGCGGAGTGGGTGTTCTTCCTGACCCTCTCTGCCGAGGACAGACGGTTCTCCTCCCTCGCCCCCAAAAGCCCAGCTTCTCGGGAAGCCCAAGCCCTCCAACTAGACCACCTCCCTCCCCCACGTGACGACCCCACCCCCCCACCCCCTGCTAATCGGGCTCCCCTGCTCGGCCCCCTCCTCCTCATTCCTGCCACCTGGCGCCCTCGCGGGCTCCCTCCCCTTTCTGCTCCTTCAGTCACTCTTGGTGACAGAAGGTCCAGGTAAAGTGCGCAGAGAGCGCCCTCCCCTCCGGACTCCTCTCTGCCATGAGCCACCCCTCCTTCCCCCTCCGCCCCCCACTCCGTTCTCCCTGCCCTTCCCGGCTCACGGCCAAAGCCCGCACAACCTCTGCATTTGCTCCCAGCATCCCACCCTCTGAGCACTCCCTCCTCAGACAGCGAGCCCCGCTCCAAACACCTTCAAGCCCACGGGCGCCTCCAATTCAGAGGTCCTAGCACGCTGTCCTGACCTGGGGATACAGAACTGGCAGGGGACAGATGGCCCGCTCACAAGGGCTTCACTGGAGGGAGAGTTTCATGAAAGGCCTGGTCACAGAGGAGTGGGCCGGTTGAGGGAACCAACCAGAGACAGGGAAGCGCCAAGGGACGAGGACTGTGGGAAGCCTTTACCATCAACAGCCTGAGAGGCCAGGGAGAGAATCAGTCCCGAGCTCAGTGAGCTAGAACACTGAGAGAAAGGCAACCAAGGGTCATGGCCACCACAGAACCACAGTCAGGCAAGGAGGGGTCAGGGGAGAGTAAGTCACCAAAACGCTCTTCTGGTTTTTGGCCCCAGTGCCTTCCACTGGCTGAACTCAACTAGAAGTTAGAGGGCCAGGGAGCCTCAGGGTTGCTGTCTGGAGAGGATCGCCTTTCACAGTGATAAAAGGGTGGAGGGTGACAGAGTATAAGGACCACAGCCACCTCCTCACAGCCTTCACTTCCTCACCCCTGCCCCAATCTGGGTTTCCCCTCAACATCCTTGCCTCTGTCATACCACTCTAGCCAGCCCCAACTCTCTGCCTTCTCTGTACCTGTATCCAAGCAGGGGGATGGGACTGGAGAAAATCATGTGACTCTGCCCACGAGTCTCACTTTAAATTTATGTCCCCAAGTCTCACGAAGGGGCTGCTGTCTGGTTACATTCCTCTCATCCATTCACCCTCCCCCAATTTTACCCCCTTTTCTCCTCAAACTCCAATATGCTCTCCCTACTCCTGATGACTTCATTTCATAGCCGACTGGTAAAATAGAAGCAACTGGAAGAAGACAACTTCATCTTGCCACTCCCAGCCTGTCCACAAGCCCTGCTTTCCCCTGGTTCCTGTGGGAACTCCAGCCCTCTTCCTGTGGGTGCTCTGTCCACAAGATGCCACCACATCTCACAGATTGGCAAGTATCTCCTGTAGAAGAAACTTCTCTAATGGTCATTCTCTCTGCATGCAAACAGAATAGATCATATCCAAAAAGAAAGCAAAAACCTTCCCTAGACCCCTCAACCGCTCTCCAGCTACTTGTCCATTTCTCCACCTCCTCTTACAGGAAAACTTCCTCAATGAGTTGCTTATCCTCACGCCTCCATCTTGCCATGTTCCATTTTCTCTTGAACCCACTCCGATCAGTCATTTATTCCTACCGTTCCAAAGAAAACACTCTCTTGAAGGTCAAGAATGATCTTCATAATAAGTCAGGGTCCTAGCAGGAGCAAGTGGCACATTCAAATTGGGTAATTTGGGAGAAATGGTCATAAAAGGACACTTCAGAGGTATGGGCAGGGTGTAAGGAACCCGCAAGAGATAATGCCATCCCCCGAGGCTATCACCATGGAGTGCTTCAAGGGGCCCGAGGAAGGAGTGGGTACCAGAGCCCAAGAGGGAGCTGAGGGAGAGGACTTCCTGACAGCAGCTGCGACCTTTTCTGGAAGATGGCACTAGCGCAGGAGCTCCCCCCTGGGCTGGCCACAACTTTCTCAGGCTGCACCTCAGTCTGAGGCTCTTCCTGCCCAGTCCTCCTTCTTTCTCTTCACAGGTGTCAGACCTGCCGGTGGTCTGGAGGCTTTCCCTACCAGCTGCCCTCCCCTTTATTTTTCACCAGTGTTATTGCCGATCCATCTCTTACGATTCTAACTTTGTCTTGCCATCTGTTTCCTAGATAACCTAAATTGACACAAACACATCCTCTGTCTTGCCAAATCCAACAGTCATCTCAAGTCCTAAGGCTGATCAGAGTATGGCAGGTTTATGCAACTGAAAGAGACCAGTGGGGGGTATTTTCTCATAAAAGAGTGAAAAATAATTAAATCTTAAGGTCTGAAAAAGTGAGTTTCAGTTTAAAAGCTCACTTCAGTGGAACAATGAATTTCCAAATAACCTAGAATACTTCCATCTCACCCTTCACCAAACAAGTCTTGAAAATACCCATCACATTCGTAATTACTTGTTTATCAACTGTCTTCCATTCCAGGTAAATGAGTTTAAAGAACTTTCTTTGGGGAATAATAAAAACGTTCTAAAGTTCGATTGTGGAGATGGTTGCCCAACTCTGTAAATATACTAAAAACCATCAAATTGTACTTTCAAAATAGGTGACCTATGTGACATAAATGATATCTCATTAAAGCTGTTTTTAAAAATGCAATTGATTATGGGTGAGCTGTATTAAATTACATATATATGCTGCATCTTCTTTATCCATTCATCTATTGATGGGCACTTACAATGCTTCCATATCTTGGCAATTATAAATAATGTTGCTGTTAATAGTGGGCTGTATGTATCTTTTTTAATTAATTCTTATTTTGTGATTGGCTTTATTCATTTGATAATTACATAAGTCTAAAAAGTTACAGCTCTAAACGTTCTTAGCAACAATGAACAGTACATATACGTAAATTTTTAAAATATGTGCTATATTGTGTATTATTTACATGCAATGCACTGTATATGTGCAGTTAAATTATAACAATTCTACCTAATAAAACTGAAAAATAAAAAAATGCAATTGATGTTTTTAAAAATGCAAATGAGAGACAGGCACAGAAGTTAGTGAAGGTTTCAGTGAGGTTCCATGTGAATGAGACTTGAAGGAACAGAAGGAGTGTGCTGGGTAGATGAGAGGAGAGGAGAAAACGTTCCAGTCGGAGATAGCAGCAGGCACAAAGCCAGGGCAGAGCCTGCGAAGCGAGCACACTACTGTGTGGCTAGGGTGTGAAGCCCAGTATTCCTGGTACTAAGAGACTGGAGCCTATAGAGGCAGGGTTTGAGCCTGTTTGGGTAGGCAGGTGCTAAATCATAAAGTGCTAAAGGGAAACCACTAAAAATTTTTGAAAAATTTTGTTAGAAGCATCATTCTAATGTGAAATTGGAAAGTGATTTGGAGGTAAGTAAAACTATTAATTGTTTCATCAGAAAATAGGAAAATAAGAATAGCTAACATTTATAGAGCCCAAACTCTCTACTAAGTGTTTTCCTTGAATTGTCTCATTTAATTGCTGAATTAGGTACTACCGTTAACCTCCTTTTTATAGATGACATCCACATGCTTTGCTCCTTCATCTCTGTCAGGTCTTCCCCACACTTTCCCTATTCAATCCCTTTATTTTCCTCCAGGACTCTCATCTCAACTTAACATATGCTTCACTTTTTAAATCTTGTTTAAAGATTATCTTCTCATACTAGAATGAAAGCCCATAAGAATAGGTTCATTCGTGTTTTTCCTTCAGTATCCTCAGTGATTTGCATATGGTGGACTCCCAATAAATATTTCTGAATACATGAATACATAAATAAATAAGGAAATCGAGTGTCATGGAAATTGAGCAACTTGTCCATGATCATACAGGTAATAAGTGACAGAATTCTGGTTTAAAAACCCATGTTCTTACAAACCTCTGGCCAAACTCACAAAGAAGAAAAAAGAGAGAGCACAAATTAGCAAAATAAGGAACAATAATGGAGAAATTACAACAAATAAAATAGAAATACAGAGTATCATACGAGAATATTATGAAAAACTATATGGAACAAAACTGGATAACCTAGAGGAGAATATAGGCAAAACATTATCTGACATACATCTCAAAAATTTTCTCCTAGAAGAAATAAAAGCAAGAATAAACAAATGGGACCTAATTAAACTTACACGCTTCTGCACAGCAAAGGAAACCATAAGTAAAACAAAAAGACAACCTACGGAATGGGAAAAAAAATTTTGCAAATGAAACCGACAAAGGCTCGATCTCCAGAATATATAAGCAGCTCATACGACTCAATAAGAAAAAAATAAACAACCCAATCCAAAAATGGGCAGAAGACCTAAACAAGCAATTCTCCAAGGAAGACATACAAATGATCAATAGGCACATGAAAAAATGCTCAATATCACTAATTATCAGAGAAATGCAAATCAAAACTACAATGAGGTATCACCTCACACCAGTCAGAATGGCCATCATTCAAAAATCCACAAATGACAAATGCTAGAGAGGCTGTGGAGAAAAGGGAACCCTCCTTCACTGCTGGTGGGAATGCAGTTTGGTGCAGCCACTGTGGAAAACAGTATGGAGATTCCTCAAAAGACTAGGAATAGATTCACCATATGACCCAGTAATCCCGCTCCTGGGCATGTATCCAGAAGGAACCCTACTTCAGGATGACACCTGCACCCCAATGTTCATAGCAGGATTATTTACAATAGCCAAGACATGGAAACAGCCTAAATGTCCATCAACAGATGACTGGATAAAGAAGATGTGGTATATTTATACAATGGAATACTACTCAGACATAAAAACTGACAACATAACGCCATTTGCAACAACATGGATGCTCCTGGAGAATGTCATTCTAAGTGAAGTAAGCCAGAAAGAGAAAGAAAAATACCATATGAGATCGCTCATATGTGGAATCTAAAAACAAACAAACAAACAAAACAAAGCATAAATACAAAACAGAAATAGACTCGCAGACATAGAATATAAACTTGTGGTTGCCAAGGGGGCGGGGGGTGGGAAGAGATAGACTGGGATTTCAAAATTGTAGAACAGATAAATAAGATTATACTGTATAGCACAGGGAAATATATACAAGATCTTATGGTAGCTCATGGAGAAAAAAATGTGACAATGAATATATATGTGTTCATGTATAACTGAAAAATTGTGCTCTACACTGGAATTTGACACAACATTGTAAAATGATTATAAATCAATAAAAATGTTTAAAAAATAAAATTAAAATATAGAGACAGAGGGAAAAAAAGAATTTCTAATGCAAACATTAAAAAAAAAACAAAACATGTTTTTAAACCAAGGCATTCACCAGAGTTGCAACATTGTAGACAAGAGGTGAAGTCCCCCACTGCAGCAGTGGGAAGGGGGAAGGGGGACAGAATGGCCTGGGTTTGATAACAGTTTGCATATGAGAGGACGCAGACGGTCCTGCATGACTTTGGTTTCTAGATTTGGCAAATGGGTGGAGAGTGGTACAATTCATCGGGACAAATAATACAAAGGAGTCTTGGTTTGGGCAGAAATATGAAAGAGGAGGACATGCCTAATACAGAAACTTTTTTTTTTTTATCATCTCCCTAGATTGTCAATAAGTGTTGTTAATAATAAGCATGAGGCAAGTAAATTCAAACTGATCACTTATCCCATCTTCAGTCGGATGCCAGGTGGGGAATGAGGGATGGGAGATGGGTAAATGAGACCAAATAGGAATTATTCTTTTTAAAAAAACTAATTCAAGCCTACAAGGAACAGGAAAAAGTCCTCATAAGTGTTTAAAATAACTCAAGTTAATTTTTAAGGCAGATGCTAAAAACCGAAGAAAGCTCCTACCTTTCTGTAGTTAAGCTGCAGGCATATGTTTAGATTATCTTGATAGTGGCGGTGGCTTTCAAGAAGTGACAATCAACGTGCAGGCAAGCACTGGCACCCAAGTCCAGGGTGGCCAGGAGGGCGGCCAAGCATGCTTGAGGCGGTGCACGCCACAGTACGTGGCCGCCCACGGACCCCGCAGCGGATTCAGCTTGTAAGTAAGCACAGGAAGCTCGCGCCTCAAACGACTCCCAACCCCCGCTTGGTGCGGAGCAGGGGAGACGCAGCTCAGGTTCCCTGCACTCGCCTGCCGCTGACAGACGGCCTCCGGTCCCTAGGCGGCACTGTGGGCTCGCAGGGGCGGCAGCGGCACTACCGAGCGCCGTCTCCCCAGTGCGCACGCTCGCCTCCTCTGTGGGCTCCCTGGTTTTTTTTGTTTTTTTTTTTTCTTTTTTTTTCTCCGGGCGGCCCCGGCGGCTGCGTACTGGCTGTGGGATGGGAAGTGAAGCCCCAGCGAGCGGCAGCGGCGGGGCTGTGAGGAGCAGCTAGTGGGAGGCGGCGGCGGCGGCGAAGGCGAGTTAGTGAGCAGCTGGGAAGAGCGGAGCCGGGGCGGAGTACCTGCAGGCACGGGCGGCGGCTTCACCATGGCGATTCGCAAGAAGAGCACCAAGAGCCCCCCGGTCCTGAGCCACGAATTCATCCTGCAGAATCACGCGGACATCGTCTCCTGTGTGGCGATGGTCTTCTTGCTGGGGCTCATGTTCGAGGTGAGACCGGCCCGCGCCCCAACCGCCCACCTCACCGCCTCCTCCTGGGCCCGGGCTGCCAGCTCAGCGGGTCGGCCCGGTACCGCGGGGAACCCGGGCCGGGGGGACGTGCCGGCCCCGGGGAGCGGGCCTACCTGGCCAGCGCCTGCTGGGGCTGCGGAGCCCCGCGGGCCTGGCCGCCGCTCGCCTCCCGCCGGCCGCGGCCGGGGCCGGGGCCAGCGCGTCGCCCCCTCGGCTGCCGCGCGCGCCTCCCCTGCCGCCGCCGCCGCCGCCGCCGCCGCCGCCGCCGCCGCCGCCGCCCCCCCCCACCTCCCGCCGGCCGCGCCGCGCCGCGCCTCACCGCGCAGTTCCTGGTTCCCGCGAAGGGTTACGTGGCAGCCGGCGAGGGGCCGGCGGGCGGCGGGGGCGGCCCCTGCGTGCCGAGCTGGCCGCGGGCGGTGGGCGGGCTGCGGAATGGCCGGCGCCGGCGGCCCGGCGCGTCCAGCTGGCCAGGCCGCGGGGCGGGAGAGCGCTTGGTGCCGGGTGCGGGGGCCCGATGGCACGGAGTCTGGCGTGAAACCGATGGAGCCGGGCGCCCGCTGCCCCCTGGAAGGGCGGTGGCCGCGGGGCAGCGAGTGATCGCCGCGGGATCTGCGCTCCGAAGCGCACCCGATTGTCTTAACTCCTGTCTCCCAAAAACTGGTATTGTTACCAGTGGCCGAACTTTTTGCTCTTACACTTGCTTTTTCCTTAAAGAAACAAAATCTGATACATAAATCCAGGTTCTGAACAGCAGTACCGTGAAGTCGAATAATTTCCTTTTCGTTTCTTGAAGTAGGAGAGGATGAAAATGTCAGGAGTGTGTAAATTCTCCTCCCACAGAACGAGTATTGTGATGACTTGGTTAACAGCTGTTGAATGTGGGTAATAAACTTTGCAAGGTGAACGTGTAACATCCCACGTCTTTCTTTCCCTCGCTCCCCAATACACACGCCCATTCCTAATTTTTCCGTTTTAAATTTTTCTCTGTAGCTCCTGTACCCCATCAAATATACTAATTATCTTACTTGATTATTGTCTGCCCTACTCCTGAGATGCAATGTCAGTGAGGGCAGAAAGTTTTGGGTTTTCTTAATCTATTTCCGGCGCCTAGACTAGTGCCTGGCATATAGGAGGTGCTTGCAAAATATTTGTTTAATGAGTGACGTTAAGAATTCTTGAGAAAATCTGGTGGAATGAGGCTGCCAGTGGCCAAAACAATGAATAATTTTCTAAAATAGAGCCTATGTGGGTTTTAAATGTTATTAAGTAATCTAATTTTTTTAACGTATTTTTGCTTCTCTTCAAACGGGCTTTTCTGAATCTAGATGTAGATGTTTTTAATTCTTAATAGTGTTCTCTTAGTACACTGCTAAGGAGGTAGTAGGCATCCTGAAAGGGAAGGTAGAAGGAAACTAACATATGTCACATACTTCGCTTTAGGCTGGGCCTGTGCTTCTTACTTACTGAACCACCCAAAGCCAAACCCCAGTTTTTCTGCGCTGTGTAAGGAAATACCACCACCTGTGCTGTTCTCACAGCCATTGTTGCAAAAATCAGATAATATGGTGTGATAGCATCTCATGGTTTATAAAGTACTATATGAATGTATGTGATACTAAAAATGCACTGCCTAACATTTGTACTCACCTTCCAAATTTTACATTTAGGTATACTTTCTGCTTTGATATAAGTAATACTCGTGTATATGCAATATTTTGGACAATTTTGTAAAACTTGTCATAACCTGTCTCCACATGGTAGGAATTCCTACCTTTAAAGATATAATTTAGGAGTAATATTCCCTGCAAGGTATTTTGTAGTGCTTTGTATGAAATGGAATATAAATCAGAAATGCTGACACTTAGAAATGTCATAACTTTGCTTCTATGTAAACTATTTCATGTTCTCTTACCACATTTCTAGGGAAGTTCACCACCTCCCTGTATCTTGCCCCACATGTCAATGATTTGTTAGCAAGGAGTGGATGTTTGTGTACATCTGTGTACCTTTATGTACATCTATAAAATTTATAATTTGAAATAGATACAACCAAGATCTGAACAGAAATTTTTAAAGTCAGTTCAAAAAAGAATGTTAAAGTAGTATACAGAAGGAAGTTTGTGCAGTTGTACTGCATTTTTCTCACCGTATATTGAAGTTTTAGGATTTGAAAGTGTGTTTTCAAAAGGTGGGAAAAATTTCACTAGCTTAGTTTTGCTGCTTGACCTTTAAGCTAATTGCTGCTGAATATCAATATTAATGTAACTATAGAATGCCAGTGTCTGTGCTAGAATAATAGAGAAGCTGATGTTTTTGCAGCAGAACTGTTAGGCCTTTTGTGTAAGTATATTGAGGAAATGTCAGAGTGTCTATGGTGGAATTGACAAAGCAGTAATAGATACTGCACTACTAGCCAAAATGAGTCAGTACAGACGCTGAAGCTAAAGGGACTTCACGGCTCTGCCGCTTGCGGACTGCGTGACCTTGGGCATGTCATTTGACTTCCCAGAACTTGTTTCCTTTTCTGTAAAATGGGGCTCATCAAATTACTCTGAGAATTAAACTAATATGTATAAGGCCTAGTTCAGAGTTTGGCTTACAGGAGGCGTGCCATAAATGGTGGCTCATTATTCCTTAGGTGTTTATCAAAGTTGGAAAATAGAAGACAGCATTTTTATGTGAGAGAAGGGTCCAACAGTTGGACACTAAAGAGATTATATATACTGATCAGGCGGATAAAGCAGTAGTTTGTTTTGAGGAAACGTAAGAGTTTAATTTCCAGGGGACTTCATGTTACCAAAAATTGCTGTGAAAGTTGAAATCATGTTTTTAGTAGAGTCAGTATCTGTCCACATAATGCAGATCAGGGTATGTAATTAATGGCTTCATATTCCGGTTAGGAAATTTTAACAGACAAAAGATAGAAGGATACTTGAGAAACATTCTGAAAGTGAGGATACAGAAGAGGAGTTAGGGGTTTCCACGAGGAGTATTTTCTTCTGGATCGGAGTTACTTTCCAGATACTCAGAAGTCCGGATTGTTTGTGCCATGCGAGATTTGGGGGACCTTTACAGTTAAACTATCACAGAACAGTCTTGAAGGCTTGTTTTATTTTTAAGCCTGACTTGTCTTAATGCCAACACATTTTCTTTTCTTTTCTTTTTTGTTTTGAGAACTTAATTTTATATAAGCTGATGGGGAAGTGGGATTTGCTATTTAGAAATTGCCTTTGTCTTTTGGGCACCCAATCAGTGTAGTAGTCACACCTTCCGCTAACAAGTACAAAACAGTTAACATCTCTGTATGACAAGAAAAGATACCAAGCCCCAACAGGTAACCACACAAGAAATTTTTGGTATTCCTGATATTGTATGTCAGGAATGCAGAATTAGATAATTTTTTAAAGTTTGTGATAACCTACTTAATGTGTATCTGAATAAGTCTCATTCTTTCTTACTAAGTGGAAAGCAGTGCTTTAAATGTCCAAAACGGTCAAAAGTTCAGTTATGTTTACTTTTGAGGGCATTATATATTTCTGTAGCATATATTATTCCAAGCTAATTTGTCTTACTATTGTTTAACTGTAATATTAGTTTAGCTAAAACAATGCTGGCTGGGGTATGAAGCTTAGGAGGCCTAGAAATTACTAAGAGCATGATTACTGGCTTAATTTTTCTATTAACTTTTGGGGGTATGTAGTTTATTTTTCCTTTTATTCTACTTAATGTCACATGCTAAACTAGCTGGAAGCCAAATTTTAATTTTATTTGGAAGCCTAGCATAAAAGGATAATCTAATTTTTGTTGCTTTGGGAATTTGATATTAAATTTATCTTTGAAGAATTACACTTGTCAATTGTAAAGGAAACTTAAAAAGGTTTTTTAGCAATGGTAGTGGTGAGTTCATGTTCTGAACTAGAAACAAGGATGTGGAGTGTGTGTATGTTTATGAAGCCTAAACAAAGATATTAAAAAATGAAATTTAGTAATCAGTCAACTTTATTAAAAATAGTCACATGAAAGCAGTGTTACCCTAGAAACTCATGTCATCATTCTCCTCTAATTCATACATGTGAATGACCCAAAGTGTGATACAGAAAAGCCTTACTGGCCTTTTTCAGTCAAGTGACCTTTCTGTATCTACCCCAGCAAAGTGACTGTAGTGGCCATGCCCTGGACTTTATCTCACAGGCCTGCCGTGCTTCCAGATCCTGAATTCCAGCAGGGCAGAGCTCAGCTACAACCTGCATGTTGTTCCTCTCCCTCCTGCTGCTGCTGCTGCTCGTTTGCCAGCTCCACCCGGTCCAGGCTTTTACGGTGCCTGGTCCCCTTTCCTTTTCTCCAGTATATTAGCCCCCTCGTTGCTTTGCTTTTCGTCCTGCAGACTTTAACTACTAGTCCAGACTCCCCAGGCCCTCAGCTGCCTTCCCTTCTTGGTCTTTCTCCCTGTTTGGCCTGCAGATATCCAACCATGGATCCAGCCTGCCATCTGTCTTTTCTGTGCCTCCCCATTTGTGGATCGTTAAGTGTTGTCAGAGAAAGTAGTGCATTCACGCTGATGGATAATATTACACAGCAAAGGTCCCTAACCTCAGACAACAGTAACACCCAGGCATCTTTTTACTTTTCCCTGGCCAGCTCCTTTCCCTAACTAGAGACATGTTCATCATTCAAGTCCCCAACTATGCTTAACAGTGGTACTCCATTTTTTATTTCCCACAGGGAAAGTAATAGTTCATCAGATGTGAATGTCTTCATTTCCTTGCCTTTTGAACTTATCTGTCTGATCATTTTTGCCTTCTGCCTGGTCTAAGATGAAAACTGCTCAAGATTAACTTTTAGCTCTAGCCTTATATTTCATTCCCTTGCAGATCTTTCCATCCCTTTATACCCTTATATGTTTCAATCCTCCCTGGCCCTGGCTCGTTTCCTGATTGCCCCCACACAAGTTCAGTCTCTCCCATCATAAAACAACATAAATCTGGACCTGGCGCCTGTCGCTGGGAACCATTTGTTCCTCTTGTATTCCACAGTCCACTGTGATGTGGCTTTTGCTCTCACTCCTTCATTGACATCACTCGAGCTGTGACCACTGATGACTTCTTAAATTGTCCGGTCTGCGGCAGCCTTTTCCCAACGTCGCTTTTGAAACTTTGACTTTATTAACCACACTTTTTTGAAATGTTTCCTCTTTGGCTCTGGGGGCATCGTGCTCTATTCTAAATCTGCCTCTCTTTGATTATTTCTTCTTTGGCCACTACCTTTTTCTCTGCTCTCTTCACAGTTCTGATGTTTTCCTACTCATCGGATCCTGTATGCGCTCTGTGGATGATTTATATACTTCTACAGCATCAACTCTGTGCTCTTGTAAATAGACTTCCAAATCTTTAACTCTGGTCTCCCTGCAGAGTTCCCGGTGTGGGCCTTACCTGCCTGTTGGTCTTTCCATCTGTATCTCTCACAGAAATCTGCGTTTATCTAAAACTCATTCTTCTCCTTCCCCTAAACCTGCTGTTTCTCCTGTATTCCACACCTTTACTAATAGTATTGCTTTTCATCTACTTGTTGAAGCATCAGTACATAATCTTTGATTCTTCGCTCTTGCTTACTAAGCCTTATTCTGCCTCAAAAGTTCCCCATCTGTCCAGCTGCCACTGCTTAGTTCAGGCCTCTTGTCTTTCACGTGGTCTCTCACAGAGCCCTTAGACTTGACTTGCATCCTTATTCCAAGTTATATTTTATCTAATGTTTATTCAGTGATACTGATCAGTTGCCTGATATGTGCCATGTGCCATGCTAGGCTCTCAGCATGTAGAGGTGAGCAGAGACAGGCATGGCCCCAGCTACTATGGAACCTACTTCCTAGTGAGTGAGACAGCAGTTATGAATGTAACCACACCAGGAGAGTGTGTTTTGTAAGAAAGGAACACAGATCCCTAAGGTAATCTAGCAAAGGAAATGACCTACCCTAAGAGGCAGGGAAGGCTTCCTTGAAAAGGTGAGGTTGAACTGAGATCTGAAGCAGAGAGGTTTCCCCACAGTGCTGTAGACGGAACTGCCCTGCGCTGTGGTGGGAGGAGGGAGTCCAAGAGGAGGGGCCAGACAGTGGAATGTGATGTGGGCCATGTTGACATTTTGTTCTTATCCTAGAAAGAATGGGAATCCAGTGAGGGACCTTCGGGGCAGGGGTGGAGGGAGGGTGAGTGTGGGAATGGCAGTGATTCTGGTTGCAGTGTGGAGTCCAGATCCAAGGGGACTTACCCCCGTCAGCCATCTTCCCAGAGAGCTCCTCACACTGGTCATGCTAGAGTAAAATGTAAACCACCTAACTCAGCAAGCTGGGCCCTGTCTAGCACTTGGTAACTTTGCTGGGTCTTTCTACCCCTTCCTGCTGCGTGCCCATGCCAGACCCCCTGTTTCCTTCTCCTCCACCTTTTGCCCTCCTGTTTCTCCTGCCTCTCCCCAGCCCCCTTTATGAGCCTCGGGGACTTGTATTTTCCAACAAGAGACAGCTCCTGCACCACATGCCCTGAGAAGCCCTTCCAGAGCCTGCCTTATTCCTCAGCCCAGGAAAGACAACAACAAAATGCAGTGTTTATCCTGCGTTCTCACTGGCACTGACTGCAGTCTGTAACAGCTTGTTTACCATCGTCCAGACCACACTTAAGTTTCTAGTCATCGGGATTATGTCACTCATTTTTGTTATCCTGTCTTATGTGGCACAGTGCCTGGTACCTGTAAATATCGAGTAAGTGTTCTATTTTTCTGTTCTGACCATTTTACTTTTACCAGTAATCAGATCATTTAAATATTTATTGACCATGTAACTATGCCAGGTGTGTGGGAAATTAACACAAACACTCCACAGATCCTGCCTTTGATCCATTTTTGTCATGATAATTGTGCTTCCTTTTCTTTCATTAATTTACATTTAAATTTTTTCTTGAATAGAATTTTGTGTTCTATATACAGATCTAGAGTAGAGAAACATTATTTATCAAAACACTGTTTACTGGAGCTACAGTATCTCTTGAAATCTTAAAGATAGGAGTGAATTACAGTCTCATCCAAACTGTAGAATGCTCTGGTGGATTATGTTAACTTCCACACTCACCTCCTTGATGATCAAGAAGTCCAGTCAAAAAAAATAAAGAAGTCCGGTCAAGTCTGTTGTGGTGCCACAGGGACTTAGATGTTTGGACAGAACTTGTAATGTTCCCCCACCCCCCAATTTGCTATTTGGGAGAAGGTCACAAATGAACTTGATCTTTTTTTTCTTTCTAGGTAACAGCAAAAGCTTCTATAATTTTTGTTACTCTTCAGTACAATGTTACCCTCCCTGCAACAGGTGGGTAGTTTTCTTTTGGAATTTTCTAATTCAGTAGAAAAATTCAGTTGGACAGACCTGGAAATTTCCATGAACACTAGGTTCTTCATTATTTTCACAGATCTCATTCATGATGAGACTGAACATTATTTTGATAATTTTGTAATACAATATCTGATGTTTTTGGTTGACTTCACCCCATATATTGTATGAAAATCAGTTTTTATGTGTCTGATGTTTACTGTATATTTTTGTAAGTGGGCTTGAAATTCCATCAATGAACCTTTTTTAGCCTTCTCTTCCCTGTGATCTTTTCATAAGAAAAATCCTAAGAATAGATATTTTATATTTGTTTAAAGTGTCATTGTTCAATCAAGGTTTCTAAGGGCACAGTGTTCAGGTTCAGTTTTTCTGACCTATAGGTTATGTTTTGGACCTGTAATAACAACTCTCTTAATAAGCCCATTTAATTTTCATTTTTTTGCTGTGCTCGACCATTCTACCTGTCTTTTTGATCAATGAGCTCTAGGAGTTATCTGGTAATAGCATCCAAACTATACTTTTAGGTTTTATTTCAAAAAGTTTTCCTAAATGACACTATGTAAAAATCAAGTTGTTATGGTAAGTTGATTGTAGTTGAAGACAGTAATAAAATTAACTAGCATGGGTGAGGGATGAGGTATTCAGGTAACAAAATATTAACATATTCAGGCAGTAAACTTGCCCCAAGTGTCTATTTAGAATGTAAGATAATTATAC
Source organism: Camelus ferus (assembly GCF_009834535.1). Taxonomy (NCBI): domain Eukaryota; kingdom Metazoa; phylum Chordata; class Mammalia; order Artiodactyla; family Camelidae; genus Camelus; species Camelus ferus. Next base: position 13,572,047 of record NC_045724.1, read on the forward strand.
AACACTGAGTTGGGGTTTTGTTCAGTTATATCATTTTGTAAATATTTGATTTAGTAACTCAGGTATCAGATTACTCAAAACCACAAAGTTGTCTTGAAATTTGAGTATGCCAGAGAAGAATAAAGCTCTTTTATCAATTCACAAGCATTTGATTAAGATATATTCTGAAAAATGTTAGCAATTTTAAAGATTAAAAACAATTTTAAGTAGCAGTTGCTTCTATCTCTACTGCTTAGAGTTCAAAATGAAGTCAAGCAGAAGTTAAGTCAGCTTTTCCATCAGAATCGTAAATGTGGGGTCCAGTTTGAATGTAGAGCTAGTAGTAGGAAGTTTCCATGGTTCTTTGAAAAGACAAGCAGATGGGTTAAGTATAACTTGTATAACCTAATCCCTACCCCTGAGGTAATATCAATTTTACAGTCTTCCCAAGGATCTGAGCGTGGCCCCCTGTCCCTGTTTTTTGGTCTTTGACACTGTAACTAACATGTGTCCAGTCTTTGTAAGTAATTTCTGAAGCTTTAGATAATCTGACTTCTAGATAGTCTCCTCAATTTTCATCACTTCTAAGACTTAGGATGTCCAAAAACAAATTACCATGATGTTTCTGTAGAGTTTATTTATTAGGTTAGTCTTTTCTTGTTTGTTTCCATAACTGTTGTATTTAGTGCTGTTTTTATAATCTTATGTATATTTTTGTGTGTGTGTGTGTCCTGTCCTTTTTGGCCTTCAGAAGAACAAGCTACTGAATCAGCGTTCCTTTATTACTATGGTATCAAAGATTTGGCTACAGTTTTCTTCTACATGCTAGTGGCGATAATTATTCATGCCATAATTCAAGAGTATGTGTTGGATGTAAGTATACAATCTTGGAAGTCTATACTTTGCAAAATACTAGCTCTCTGTACTATGATAGTCATATATTAAATATATTTTATAATCTTAATTATTAACAATTGTTTTTATTTTTAGAAAATTAACAGGCGAATGCACTTCTCCAAAACGAAACACAGCAAGTTTAATGAATCTGGTCAGCTTAGTGCATTCTACCTATTTTCTTGTATTTGGGGCACATTCATTCTAATATCTGTAAGTATGTACTGTGGTTAAATTTTCATCTCCAAGTGTTTTATTATATACTCAGAACAGAAAATGATGTCCTATTTTTAATGCTTATATAAGCAAACCATGAACCTTAGAAAATCCTTCCTCTGGTACTGTTTTAATCTAAGATTAGGAATTCAGTTGAACTTGTATAAATCAAGTTTCATCAGTAAGCCTCTCTTTTAGTTAGTTTTTATACACCAAAGATTGCCTACTGTCTTTAATGTTTCAGAAAGCTTTACTCATTTTTAGCCAATCTGAATGTTTTCATATCTTGTAGTCATTTGCAGATATCTGTATTAGCAGAAAGACGTCAGTGACACTTTTACTAGGTTACATAAGTTGTACTGTTTCCAGTCATTTCCTTCTTTAAAAACAGTCCAGATATTTTCTGAGAAATTAAAATACTGATTGACTTTTCCAGTAAAGCTGTCTAAACCTTTTAAGTGTATCATTCTGACTACTGAGGGAAAAGATAGTGTCTACTTTAATATTAGTAATACCAATCCTTTAAGTTTAGATGAAGCCCAGAGTTTACATATTTTTGAGTTTATCAGGACACATAATTTTTTTTAATCACCTATTAGAGATGAATAAATAAGCAAAGTGAATTTTCCAGGGTACAACACTTAAGACTGGAGATAGACTAAAACTCAAACCTTTCAATCCAGTGCTTGTTCCATTTTAAACTGCTGCTTTAATAATACTTTATAGATGCATGTAAAGTTCAGCTAACATCTATATTATACATTAAAAAACTTCTGTATTGCTGTAAAAAAAATCTATCTTGTACATTTAAAAAAACATAAACGTGTTATGTTTCAGTGTGAACATATTAAGGATAAATTTTTCTTATATGCATATACAATAATTCTCACTAAATAGATGTGCTTATCTGAGAAAAAGATTTGGTTAGAAAGTGGACATAATCCTGTAAAACTTGGCAGCTCCTTGATCTTTTGTTTCCTGTTGGGTGCCGCCTCTCTTCTGAACCACTCCCCCTTCCCTGATTACCCACAACAAAATTCATCCCTCTAGTAGCTGAAGTACCTCAGTTAAGTACCATTCCTCTTTTTTTGGTGGTGGTATGTTTGTTTGCATACATGTATTTTTTCCTCTGCTGGATTGAAAGAATTTCAAAAGCCAGGAATTACGTCTTCTTTGACATCATGTCACTCATACTGATTTTCACTTCACTAAAGTCAGCAATTCAACTGAACTGAAAATAACTAAAACATCTAAAAAGTGTGACTTCAGTGGGCTCTTTGGAACTTGATGTGGAAAATTGTAAATGTGCAAGAAATACAAATGCTGTCTTATTTTCTAAGAAGTTTGCCTGCTTGTTAGGCTAATTTTTGTATCTTCTTTCTCAGGAAAACTACATCTCAGACCCAACTATCTTGTGGCGAGCTTATCCCCACAACCTGATGACGTAAGTTGTTTTTAGCAGGCTTTCCTCAGTTAAGGACCATGGTCATGTCACTTGTAAGCAGGACTTGTTCTGGTTATTCTATTTAGGACCTTAGGCAGTCACATCATAGGTATGTCTTTGGCAGTCCCATTACTGTAAGAAAAAAAATTCTTGTGTGCTTTTTTCACATGTATAGTCTTTTCAACACACCTGTTACCTTGAGAAAACTGATTTTAACCATAATTCTAGTTGAGTCCTCTGTCTTCCCTTTCTCTTCCCTCACCCTTTCTCCTCTTCACCGCTCTGTCTTCTACATTTTTCTGCTCCTTTCCTTTGCCCCAGTCTCTTCTTACTCTTTCTGTTTCTTATTCTCTTACATTATTAGCTTGAGGGCAGGGATAGCTTCTTTTTTATTTTCCCAGCTCCCCCCAGGCTTCTGTTCAGTGCTGTTAAGAAGCTCAGGGGTTGCAAAGACGGGCAGCTAAATGATTGCTTCTTCAAGCCCAGCTCCAGTACAGCTAGTCCATGTTGTCCTTGCTACTTTTCGCCTACATTGGCTTCTCCTTTCCCGAATGTGTCATTTTGGTGTATAATATTTTATCTATACATTGTCTTGGTGGTTCTGTAATTGTCTCCTTTATGTAAGTCTTCTGTCGTGCCCACGCTCACCAGGACTGTAGGGGCCTTGACAGCAAGGGAACTCTCCCTTTTCACGTGCTCTGTCGGGCCAGGCTGTAGGTGCGCGTCACCGAGACAGTGCGCAGTACACGCACCATGGTGTGCGAGCCGGACAAAGCCACGTGAGCAGGAATAACACGGCCGTGCACATCACCCACTCTGCTGGGCCACTCTAACTTGAACGTCATCTTAATTCAGTGAACTGTTGTAGAATAGGATACAGATACCACCTTTGTGTGGGATTGTGTCTTCCCCGTCTCCCCGCCCCCCCCCCGGGATTATTCAGATTGGCTTCATGTTTTCTATTTTAGACCTTGGAGGAGAGGGAGGGAGAGCAGAGAGAGCGGGGGGGGGGGGGGGGGGACAGAGGTGGGGCGATGTAGGGAGGAGACGGGATTCTAGACTGACGGGTGCGCCTCCTGGGCCAGCTCCTCTCTTGAATCCTGGGCTGCCTCCATTTATTCGGGGCTCTCAGTGTCTCAGCCGGGTAGTTACTCTAGTTCCCTAAGAAAAAAGCCAGGGGCTGTTTGAAATACGGATTATACAACCTGTGCACCCTCATGTTTCCTTCAGCCTTTCTGCCCTTCCCACGTCCCTTTTGATGAAGCCTTAGCGGTCTGAGACTCGACTCCTTCGAGGCGTGTTCCTTACGTTCTCTGCAGCTCACGCGGCACACTTGTCAGTGTTAATTCACTGGATGAGGGGGGCTCTGTTTCCTTGCAGCTCGCTCGCATGTTAGCAGGGTTCTGCGGATAACGTCTTCACTTGTGCTGTTTAATCCAGGGGAGCTGACTGATGATGGGAGACCCTGGGGCGCTGGGGGAAGTGGCGTTGGAGTGTGGTTGAAAGTGCACAGGGTATCTAAGGGGGCCTGAAATGATAACACAGAGGTAGCTACTTAGTATATCTTGACTTCCAGTATTTGTTTTTACTTTATTCTTTAAAAAATATTATGCTTTAAAAGGTATTTTTTACTTTCTTGTGTTGTGCAGATTTCAAATGAAGTTTTTCTACATAGCACAGCTGGCATACTGGTTTCATGCTTTTCCTGAGCTCTACTTCCAGAAAACCAAAAAAGTAAGTGGAGATTTTACAGTTTCAAAAATTGTCTTGTCATTTCTTTCCTTTTTTTTGAGAAATCTAAAATTGAACATTTCCTCCTGTCTCTAACCTCCCTCTCACTTCAGCTCTTCCCCCATCATTCTCTCACCACAGCTCTTTCCACAAAGACTGAGCATCCTTAAGTCTTTATTGGAGAAACCTTTAGTCATTTTAACTTAGAGGGGCATCTTACATTTAAAATGCTAATTGATCATTTTAAAATTGTATTAGCGGTAATTTAAATTAAAATTTAAACAAATTTTGAAATGTGATACTAGTTTTATGTTATTGATATTCTTATCATTTTCACAAGTGAGACCAAAAGGCTTAATTAAATTATTCTACAACTTATGATACTGTATATAAGTCCCGAAGAAAAATTCAGTATTGAGAAAAGTAACCCATAGTTAAATATTCACCAGTGAAGCTTTTCCTGAAATAGGTGGGGGAAATGTTTATTTGTTTTAGCAAGTGGGGAAATGTTGGTTTTGTTTGAACAGCCCGTGAGTGGCTGAGCACTGCGGTGTCTCCTTTGTGGTTTCGCCCTCGGTGCTTCTGAAGTCAGGCTTCCCTGGTGTCACAGAGTTGGACTTTACTTCCATTCCAACTCTTTCTCCTCTCCAGCCTGTACTGGCTCCCTACTGATTCAAACCACAACAGAGCTGCTCACCTGTGTGCTAAGTGTTCTCCCTTCTGTGCCCCTTTCCCTCTCCTTGTGCCTCATTCACATGGACATCCTCCAACGCATCAGTTCTCTTTTCTGGAATACCTTTTCCCTCTGATAAATTAATCAGGCGCTTTTATTCTCTTCGAGAGTGGAGGAGATTCTTTAAAAAACCCCCATATGTGAAATGATCTGTAGGTGGGGCTGTGGATAAGAGAATTTTAGTTATGAGTTAACCATGAAGTTGAGTGATGGTACATGGGGGTTCATTATACTCTCTGTTCTGTGTGTTTTACATTTTTCCACTTTTAAAACTTTTTTTTAATCCCCTTACTTTGAGAAGGTTTCCAAAATAGAAGTGTAACCACCCTTCCGGTGACTAGTTTATTCCTGCCTTCTCAAAAGCCACAAACGCTTATTTCTATATGTGCTGCAAATAGTTAATTTATGAGTATAGGTTCTTGATTACTACTGTTTCATGTCTGTATTTTTCTGTGTTCTATGTCACCATGAATGTTGTCTGCTACAATTAGAAAACACCACCAAATTCCATGTATAAAGTATGAAGTCCGTGTATAAAGTAAGATGTTTTCTGGTTGATTGTAAGAATTAGGATGAAGAGCCTTCAAACCTTTGACTTAGAACTGTCTTAAGATAAGATAAAATTCTTAGGCTCACAATTTCCAGTAACCTGTCCATATTCAGTAAGCACCTAATGTGAGCCATGGATGTCCTACAGCGGCTCTGTCCAAAATAGTAGCCGCTAGCTACGTTTAAATTAATTAAACACTTTCTTGGTCACACTAGCCCTATGGCAGGCGCTCATTCGCCACATGTGGTTTCACTGTCCGCCATTTTGGATCAGAGATAACGTGTCTCATTGCAGAACATTCTGTTGGACGGCACTGCTGAGACCATCACAGTTCCTTGATGTCTTAGTACCATGGCCCAAATGTTTAAAACTCTTCATGTACTTTTATACTCACAGGCATAATACAATATCTCTGGGTTTCATTATTAATTCATATGTCTGTATCTTGTTCATTGACCATGTAAGTAAAGAGGGACATTTCAAAAATAATTGTCCATTTTTGTTTTCAAAGCTCATTTCTTATCAATTCCTGCCAGATGGCATTTCTCCAGAAATGCAATCTAATTTTTATGGAATAATTTGCATAACTTAGAACTTAACTGAAACTATTTTTAACACCTACATATGACAGTTGAAAGTAACTGTTGCAAGTAATTAACATAATTTTAAAGTAACAGCTGCATATGTGTTAAACAGTTTCTTAAAATTTATAAAAATTATTTTTGGAAGAACTCTTTACTGGAAAAAACTGGTGCAGTGATTGTTTTGATCCGATCCTACAGAGAAATGAAGGAACACTTAGTAGCGGTTCAAGAGGTGTGTTAGTCACAAATTACTCAGTTTCTTATAAGAAGAATATTTTAATTACATGTAATACATATGCTTCAATATAAACAATCTCTATTTTTGCCCAGGAAAGGATTCAAAATGTAATTTCTTAGCCAACCTGAATATATGAAGTTTCAGGGAAGTGTGGATGAAATAGCCAAGTGTTTTCTTTCTGATATTCAGTTTATTTAGTTTAATTATCTCTACATATAATTGCGTATCATATAAATTGTATTAAAGTAGAAGAATGCTTTTTCCCCACTCCTACTGCAGGAGGGTTATATTCACACTTTTCATGTGCAGCTTTGTTGTTAATATCTGTCCTTCATCACTAAAGCTACTTTTTGAATCATCTCAGTCTTTCCAGAGTACATCATTGCTTTCTGTCTTGATTCCTCCACTAGACCTCAGTAGCCATTTAGAAATGACACTGATTGAGGTTTCCAGGCTCTGTGTCTTACCCAAACATGTATTTGTTGTTGTTGTTCAAAATAATCGGTATATTGACACAACATTGTAAAATGACTGTAACTCAATAAAAAAAAGTTTTAAAAAAACACTTTATAGAAAAAATAATAATAATCAGTATATAGTGTGAGAGTTTTGAAAAGATTTAAATATGAGATGGCTTCCTGTGTTTGGGCGTACATGTGATACTCAGTTTAAAGTTTGTTTTTTAGTACAGAGTAGTTAAGAAAAACACTTTCTTACAAAAAGAGAAATTAACTAAAGCATATGGCTGACCTTTTTAATAAAAAGTTGTTGGAATAAAAATGTCACCTGGTTATTTATAATTTTAGAATTTGATTTACTTGTACTCTGTTTCTTAGATTTTTCCATGAAAAATGAGACTATCAGAATTTTAAGTCATCACTGCATGACATCATCCTTATATAAACTATTTGACTGTTAGTGTTAAGGAGCTTGGCCACGCTTTTCTAGTAACTCATTTTCATTATATATTTTTTCTGTTCAAGTATTTTAAAAGTTTATTCATCTTTAAACAAACAAATAAGCAAAACCTCGGTTCTGGCTCCTGGTAGAATAAGTTTATTAACATAACAAAATCATGGCATGATGTGCAAAAATGTCATGAAAACCAAAATAGCTTTCAGCCACTTTTATACTCACCTAGTCTCTAGATTCTAGAACAGTGGTGAGCTGGCCTTGAGTGGCGCTGACTCCCTAACTGAGATCTGTAACCTGGCCTGTGAACTGGTCCCAGGAACAGCCTCTAAGAGCACTGGTGTTTCAGCCAGCCTCATCTACTGTCCCCGATCCCCACACCTCGTGGAGACATTTGAGCCTCAGAGACCGCGGTGCTGGGCAAGGTCTTTATTGTTGGCCTCAGACATGGAAGCAACCCCACCAGTGGAGCTAACCTCATGAGAGTTAGACAATGTCAGAGGAGTTTGGCCTAGAACAGGGCTGCTAAAGGCAACCATTTACTAAATGAAATCTAGATTACATTTCTCATTTTAAAAATCATGCTACATCACCCCCATTACCTTTGAATTGTTAGAATAACATGAAGTGCTGTTAACCTAGGGTGTATGTTCTCCAGTTCACCACACTCTCCACCACTCCCTGTGGTGGACTAATCTCTGTCACTCATTTTATGTTTACTTTTTCTCGGTTAGGTTTTGAGTGTGCAAACATTGCTTTAGAGACACTGGTCAGTTTGTATAAGGCTGAAGGGAACGTTACTTAGAAAAAGGTTTCTTGATTCTCTGTCCTTATGAAAGTTGAAGACAAAACTATGGCAGAGCTCTTGCTGGACATTGGATGGTTGTGGAGATGGATGCTGTGATACATTTTAGTCTCCATTATTGATTTAATTGGTTGACTACCAGAGGCAGGATAAGATGCAAGTTGAACCTGCATTGGGGAGGAAGCTCTGGGCTTTTCGTTACTAATGGGAAGCAAAACCTTGACTCAGTTAGGTTGAGATTTAAGGACAAAAAATAAAAGAAACGGAATGACTTTTCGAAATGTAGTCTGTAATTTATAATTTAGTGTTTTTAGATTTGTGAGAGAGGGAAAAAAGATAGGTAGCTTATGTTGTCTGCTAAATGACATATATTTAAAACTTATTTGTGTTTCTTTTTTTTTAAACTTTTTTTAATCCTCCTAAGTTACATTTCTGTAAAATAATTTTTCCAGCAGTTATTTCAGCAAATTAGTTTTTTATATTGACTTTCACAAGTTTTTATGTAATGAAATGAGTTTAGTGTTCACTCAGCAATTAAACTAAAAAGCTTCTATTATAAGTTTTGAGTACCACCCCCCCCCAGTATTATTTTCCCCTCTGAAATTTGGAACGTTGATTAGCACACCTGAAGGAATATGAGAGTATTTCCCATACATAGTCACTGACATGCCACCTTGCTGAAACTTAAAATGTTTTACTTATAATTACAGTGAAAATTGAAGTGTTTTGTTGTGTACGATCTAAAGTCATGTTGTATGATGTGAATGGTATATACACCACACTTTGGGAAACACGTATACCGTGTATGTATAGTGGCACCTCTATATCCATAGCATATCACATTGCTTTTATAACACTACTGAGCTGGCTTAAACGATAAAAGAATTAAGAGGCTTCCTTGTGGTTGAACTTCAGCATGTTATCTCAACACCTTTCTCCCTCTCTCCTTTATTAAGGAGAAATATTTCTTTGGAAGCTTGAAAATTATGTGGATCTTCACACAGTCTATTTTCAGAGATATTTCTCACCCCAGTTGGAAGAACCCCTGTAAACTTGGTACCATGCCTTGGGAGTCTTCCCCAAGAGTCCGAAGTACAGGACTCTAGTACTGTTCGACTGTCATGTGTTCCACCTTTCTAGCACTTGATCTTTGTACCATGCTTAGTAAAAAAAAAAAAATTTCAATTTCAGAACTATACTTGTAAACTCCGTTCTTTCTCAAGATTTGGTGAAATAACTCTCTACTGAGATGTAGGGGGCAAAATGGAAGACCAATAGAGGCGTGTGCTCAACTGTGCTATATGCCAGAGATGAGTCTAATGAGGTTCCAGACAAATAGGTTCCAGTCCGTTCAGTCTGCCGACATCAGCTGCCATTTAAATAATATTAATTAGAGCCATAATACATGGGATAACCAACCAGGCTCATAGAGCCTTATAATATATATATGCCAGGCATTGCCAAAACAGAGTAGAAATTAGAGGTACAGACATTTTATAAGTTGTTTATTGGGCCTAGCACTGTTAATATTTTGCAGACATTTTTGACTACAACCCAAGGTGAAAAACTAAATTTTACCTAATTGTGTGTATGAAATATGGAATAAAATTTTCATGAAACAATACAATGTGCACTCTAACATTTTTTATCCTATTTCATATTTTAGAAGATGTTAGGGTGACCCCCCCCAAAGTTGATTTCGTGATCCACTTGACTTACATCTTTGAAAACCACCTTCTAAGATAACCAGGTCACTGGGGACTATGGAAGAGAAAAAGAGAAGCAAAAGTAATCCTGGACCCTTAGCTTACAGGATTGTTAAGAAGAGAAAGAATATACACTTAGGTGGCATCCTAAGTGAGAAGATGAATTTTAACCTTCAGTCTTAATGATTTAATTGGCAATGAAAGGGGCTAAAAGTGTGAGCTAAAAAACCTGAATACGATTTAGGTGAGCAAAAGCATCTCCGCTGGCATAAACATAGCAATTTTCATATTAGAAGGTCGTGGTTATTAATATTGTATCATTTAATGTTTATTATAAAAAGAACTACAGACCTCAGTCCTACAAGGGATTTTGAGTTCATCTAATACCTGCAAACCCAGGTGTTATTCACGTTTTGCAGATGAGAAAGCAGAAGCCAGGAGAGGTTAAAAGAGCTGTGGCCAGCTAGGGTGCAGCATCTGGGGAGGGTGCAGGCCAGAGTAGCCAGCGGGCCTCCTGCTGCTGTGAGAGTACATTTTCACTGCCACCCAGCCCCTGCGGAGCAGGACTGTGCCATCGTGTTTTAATCTATTATGCAATTTTCCATTTGCAGGAAGATATTCCACGTCAGCTCGTCTACATTGGCCTTTACCTCTTCCACATTGCTGGAGCTTATCTTCTGAAGTGAGTTGGGATTTTTCCTGCATGGGAATATGGACTGGGCAGATAGTATGTTAGTCTGTCTTAATTGATAATTAATCTTTTCATTGTAAATGTGCTCTTTTAACAGCTTGAATCATCTAGGACTTGTTCTTTTGGTGCTGCACTACTTTGTTGAGTTCCTTTTCCACATTTCCCGCTTGTTTTATTTTAGTGATGAAAAGTATCAGAAAGGGTAAGTTGTTGAGCCATTCTGTTTTCTTGTGTAATTAAAGTCAGTGCCTGTGTTGCCAAGGACCTTGTTATTGCCAAAGTCCGTGACGTGGGAAGTCATAGTGGTTTATAAGCTGTTGGTAGCTTTAAATAAAATCACACTGTTTAGCAATTGAAGTTGGTATTTTGTTCTCTAAAATAGTCTTTCTTAACTAGAAAGATATTCTATTAGAACTTGTAATTTTGAGGGCTTTTGAGGTTTACTTTTCTGTTATAACTTTCCATCTTGTTTGTGCACAGTTTTCTTTTGGAGAAGGAATAGTAGGGAAGAATGGATTTTCAGAAGAAATTGAAATAGATCATACAGCCTTAAATATATTAAAATATTTTGATGAGAAGATTGAATTGAAAACAAAATTGAAGCAGTAGGACTTACAAAGAGTGTATAGCCTTAAAAAAAAAAAAAGAAGCAAAAATAGGACTCATGAGAATTGTGTGCATAGCTTTTGTTCTGTTTTATCCAGCATTTCCCAAAATTGTTCTGTATACCAGTAGTTCTGAAGATCATTAACCGGTGTTACACAAAAAAAGAGATCAGCTAAACAAAAAAAATCTTTCTTTACTGGACTTCCTAGAATCTTACATGTGCTGATATGTTATATATCGCCAAGAATGTGATATAATATGAAGCATTTCCCAAATGTTATATTTCAGAATCCTTTTTTCAGAACAATAAGAAATGCTGTTTTAATATACATGTACTGACTCCTAGAATCTTTTATCTTTGCAGTTTTATAATCTGACTTAATGACATTTTTCTCACAGATTTTCTCTGTGGGCAGTTCTGTTTGTTTTGGGAAGACTTCTGACTTTAATTCTTTCGGTACTCACTGTTGGCTTTGGCCTTGCAAGAGCAGAGAATCAGAAGCTGGATTTCAGTACTGGAAACTTCAATGTGTTGGCTGTTAGGTATGGTCAATTTAACTTTTTTCCCACTTTGCACTACTATGTAGTATGTATTAACAGTTTATGATATGAAAAAACAAAGGGATAAAGATGGGGGTTAGGAAAGATATTCATTTAATAATTAATTTCACACCTTTTGCAATTCCATGTCTAAATTGGGGAAGTACTAAAGCATTTATTTAACTTCTGCGATTAATTATTCATGGGATTATTTATTTAACATAATCTTGTCAACAGAGTGGGAGTTTAGCACTGAGTTAATACTGTAAAAGCAGGATAGACTACTTTATTCAGTGGCATTGTTTTGGTGCACTCTGATTTTCTGTTTATTTCTTCATATTCCCAGAATTGCTGTTCTGGCCTCCATTTGCATTACCCAGGCATTCATGATGTGGAAGTTCATTAATTTTCAGCTTCGGAGATGGAGAGAACATTCTACTTTTCAGGCACCAACTGTGAAGAAGAAACCAACAGTGACGAAAGGCAGGTCTTCTAGAAAAGGAACAGGTTTGTATTCAGTCAGCAGGGGAAAACCTGGAGTGGAAAACTTTTTTTAATATGGGATCCTATTTATAATCATGTCTTAATGAAGAAAATTTATTCTACTTTTTAGCAAAATTAGAAACAAAATCATCTTGCCCCATCCTGCAGTTGGTAGTTCCCTGGGGTCAGCTGTCGCCCTTAAAGGTTGTCCCCTGACATTTTCTCTCACAGGTTTTCCACAGCTTAATCACTCTGAGTCTCTGTAGACCGACGTGTGCGTGGGTAGGTTTAGTGGATAACTAACCTGGAAAGTGAGCTTTCAAGCACTGTCTTACTCATATTTAAAAAACAAAACCTCTTTTCAGCCCCTTCTCATCTACCATTTAGTCCCAAGTGGAACAGCTTTTTGTGATAACTTCTGATTGAATGGTCTTTCGTTTTTGAGTCTGCATCTGATGTCTTTTCTCCTTCTGGCTTTTGATCAAAAATGCATTGACAGTGCAGTAATTTTTTCAACCTTGTAATGTTAATAGTCAGAGCTGTAACACAAGGAGGGCCGTGTTAAAATGTCTGTCATTGGTTTGCTCCTTACAAGCCTTCATATCTGATGGTTTATGTCCTCCAGCCCTGTCCTTATTCAGGCTTGGGTCAGCAACTCCTGACCCTTTGCACTTCATAGAAATTTTAGTTCATCTTGGCCAATTTCCACACAGAAAAAGAGCTTCACTGGGGTATTAGATTGAAATTACATTGAATCTATAGATCAGTTGAGGAAGAACTGAGTATTTCAGCCCATGAAGATGATAAAGACCTCCCATTTACCTAGATTATCTTTTGTTTCTCTCAGTAACTATTTTTTAATAACTGCTTTTTTTGGAATAAAATTCACATACCATAAAGTTCACCCTTTAAAGTGTACATTTCAGTGGTGGTTAAGTATATTCACAAAGTTGTGCATCTAATTCCAGACCTTTTTCATCACCCCAGAAAGAAACTACATGCCCATTCACAATTATTTCCCATCCTTTCCTGTCCCCTGCCCCTGGCAGCCACTCATCTGTTTTCTGTCTCTATAGCTTGGCCTTTTCTGGACATTTCATATCAGTGGAGTTATATATTATGTGATTTTTTGCAGCTGTTTCTTTCACATAGCATGTTTTTAAGGTTCATATGTGTTGTAGCATGTACCAATACTTTATTCCTTTTTATGGCTGAATGATATACTGTGTTTTGGTTAGCCATAAGTTGATGAATGGGGGTATAGCTCATGGGTAGAGCACTTGACTGCATAAGTTGATGAACATTTGGGTTGTTTCCACTTTTTGGCTACTCTGAATGATGCTGTTAACATTCATGTACAAGTTTTTGTTTGAATACCTATTTTTTGCTCTTTTGGATATATAGCTAGAAGTGGAATTGCTGGGTCATACAATAACTGTATATTTAACATTCGGGGGAACTGCTAAACTGTTTCCAAAGTGGCTACACCATTTTACATTCATTGTTTTGCATGTTAATACCCAGTTGTCCCAGCACCATTTGCTGAAAGACTAATCTTTATTGAATTGTCTTGGGACTTTTGTTGAAAGTCAATAGATCATAAAAGTAAGAATTTATTTCTGGACTCTCCATTCTATTCTGTTCATGGATATTCTGTTCATGGATATGTCCATTCTTAACGCCCTTGTCTTGATTACTGTACCTTTGTAGTAAGTTTTGAAATCAGGAAATGTGAGTCTACCCGTTAGGTTTTTTTTTTTTCATGTTTTGATTATTCTGGATGCCTTGCACTTCCATATGAATTTTAGGATCAGTTTGTCAATTCCTGCAAAAAAGCCAGCTGGGCTCTAATATGGATTATCTTGAATCTGTAGATTGCCTTAGGGTTTGTTAACATAGAAATCTTTCTGTCTATTTGGGTCTTCTATGATCTCGTCAGTTAAATTTTATAGTTAACAGTGTAAAAATCTTGGACTTCTTTATTAAATTTATTCCTAAATATTTTATTCTTTTTAATGCTATTGTAAATAGAATTATCTTCTTTTTTAATTTTTATTGAGGTATAATTGGCATGCAGCATATTCATTTCAGGTGTACAGCACAAGTGATTGGATATTTACATATATTTGGGGGAGAAGTAATTAGGTTTATTTATTTATTTTTAATGGAAGTTCTGGGGGTTGAATCCAGGACCTTGTGCATACTAAACATTCACTCTACGAATTGAACTATACCCTCCCCCCTTAAAATTGTCTTAATTTCATTTTTGGATTATTCATTGCCAGTGTATAGAAATGCAGTTGATTTTTGCATATTGATCTTGTATCCTACAGCATTGCTGTACTTATTAGGGTTTATAATTTTTAATTTTGTTATTTCATAGTATTTTTGTGGATTCCTTTGCATTTTCAGTATACAAAATCATGTCATCTGCAAATAGAGATAGTTTTACTTTTTCCTTTCCAGTCTGGATGTCTTTCATTTTCTTGCCAAATTACCCTGGCTAGAACCTCCAGAACAATTTCTAATAGCAAGAGCAGAAAAAAAACATCCTCATCTTGTTCCTGATCTTAGCAGGAAAGCATCTACTCTTTCACCATTAAGTATGATGCTACCTGTGAGCTTTTCTTAAATGGGCTTTATCAGGTTGAGAAAATTCCCTTCTATTGCTAGTTTGTTTGTAATTTTTATCAAGAAAGAATGTCAGGTTTCTTCACTTGCTTTTTTCTGCATCTTTTGAGATGATTAAATAGTTTTTTGTCCTTTATTCTGTTGGTTTCATGGATTGTATTAATTGATGTTAAGCCAAAAATGCAGTCCTGGGATAAGCCTCACTTGATCATATATATAATCATCTTAGATGTTACTTGATTTGGCTTGCTGGCATTTTGTTGAGGATTTTTACATCTATATTCATGAAGGATATTGATACGTATTTTTGGGTGGTGCATTGATGTTCAAATGGAAGTCCAATCTTATATTCCTGGCATCAACCCAAGTTGATGATGATAATTTACCATTCTTGCAGGATTTTTTTTTTAATATTTTCTTAGAATTTTTGCATCTGTGTACATGTAAATGGTTGGGCTACGGTTAGCCTTTTTTTTTTTTTTTTTTTTTTGGAATATCCTTGTTAGGTTTTGATATCAGAGTTATGCTGGCTTTATAAAAAGTTTTGGGCAGTTTTGTCCTTTGTGTAGGATCTGCATTATTTCTTACAATGTTTGGAAGGACTCACCAGTAAAACTGTCTAGCCTGGACTCTTCTTTATGGGAAGTTTTTTGGTCTTTTAGGAGGGGGATTTTTAAAAACAGATTCACATTCTTTAATGGAGATAGGATTGTTCAGATTTTTCTATTTATTACAGTCTCTCTTTTGGTAAATTGTGTTTTTCAAGGAATTTATCCATTTTGTCTAAATTTGTAATGTGTATTGATGTAAAATTATTCATACTATCCTGTTACCTTAGTAATACCTGTAGAGCAGCAGTGATTTCCATTTTTCATTTCCTGTGTTAGTAATTTATGCCTTTCTCTCTTTTTTTTTTTTTTCCATCAGCCAAGAACCAACATTTGGCTTCTTTTGCGGATTTTCTGTTGTGTCATTTCTGTTTATTTCCCTTTCTTTAAGTTTAATTTGCTATTTTGTTGTTTGTGGTTTACCTTGTTGAGATGGATCATTGATTTTCATCCCTTCTCATGAATCACCTGCAATTAAGGGCAAACTTCCCTTTCAGCAATGCTTTACCTTCATTTTACAAGTTTTGATATGTTTTTTCATTATCGTTCAGTTCAAAATATTTTATAATTCCAGTTGTAACTTCTCCTTTGACCAATGGATTATGTATAAGTACATTGTTTAATTTACAGATACTTGGGCATTTTCTAGTTTTCTTTTTGCTACTGATTTCTAGCTTAATTCAACTCTGGTTAAAGAACATAGTCTGAATGATTTCAGTTCTTTGAAGTTTGTTGAGACTTTCATTATGGCTCACTCAGCACGTGTTCAGTTTTGGTAAATGTTCCATTTGGACTTGAAAAGGTTGTATATTCTGTGTCCATTGAGTATTACGCTCTATAGACAGGCGTCAGGTCAGTTTGTGTTGTTCAGTCTTTTGTATCTTTACTGACTCAGTGGAAGGAGTTTTGCTTTTTCAGTTACTGACAGAGGGATTGAACCCAGGACCTCATTCATGCTAAGCATGCGTTCTACCACTGAGTTTACACCCACCCCCCTGAGTATACATTGGGTTTTATATTTTCTTTTCTGAAGGTACCTTTATGTATAAAAATGTTATTACTTGCATTTATTTATCAAAGAAATTAACCTTGATTTTTTCTCTTTTCAGAAAATGGTGTAAATGGAACTGTAACTTCAAATGGAGCAGACTCTCCCCGTAAAAGAAAAGAGAAATCTTCATAATGAATTATAATCTAATTGATTAATGTCCCCAAAGAAATCTGCTTTTTACTGTATCTTTCAACCCTAGAGGTCTTTTTCTGTTCTTGAAAATACAGTTTGTGCTCTTTGATTCTTGCTATTGTACTGTTTCATGCATTTTTTTTAAGGCATTTGAGGGGAGGATGAATTACTAAAAATTATTTTAGCTTAGACGAAGCTACCTGCCTTCAGAATAGTTTAGGGACCACCACCATATTTCATTTTGTTTTTTATCTTAGAGCATTTTTCTAATGATTTGGAGAGAGAACTATTTACAAAAATTCTACATATCAGTAATACAATTTCTTGCTCTCACCAATTTTTTATATTAGCAAGATGGCCTGTTCCAGCAAGGTCATATTTTTTAAGTTATCATTCAGGGCAAAATGGAAATACTTAAAGTCAGATGTCAAACTTTAATATGTTTTCAGTGTTCTCTAATTTTTAGGAATTTTTGTACCCTTTACACCTGGGAAAAAAGATTTGTAAAGTCACCAAAATAATTGTGTACTTTATTTTATAGTGGTTGTTAATGTTACATCCCCATTTTTTTAGGGAAAAAAGCATACTTTGGTTATGACGTGTGGAGATTTATTACCATATGTATTGAATCAAAATATCTTATATTAACATAAAAGTATTTGTGAAGTAAAGTCTTTCTTGTGCATTTTCAACACTTGTAAACTGGAAATCAGAAAATTAAATATTTACTATAAAGAAGAAAATCTGAACATAGCCCTTTTTGATACTTTTATTAATAATGATTCTTTAATGGGGCTTGTCATAAGTTCAATACGCACAGCATCTTAGAAAAATAGTGTTTAACGTGAAAACCCCTTTAAAAAATAATGCCTACTTTATTTATATCTATAAGAAGGATGTTGGGTAAATATATTTGGAAAACATCTAATGCACTAACCTTAAACTGAAAATTCATGTGGATAAATAGTCTTAGAAAAGACAGTACTTTATGTTATAACTATAGCTTTGGTCCCATCTTTAATTGAGAAACATTTATCTGTATAAAACATATTTTTGGATAAATATATATATATATTTGTATCTCTACAGAAAGGCTCTAAAAAACATTTGAGTAAAGTATTTGGTTCCCTTTTCTATAATTATCCTTTAAAATCTTTGTAGCTCTATTTGGGTTTTTGTTGTCTTTACAGGACATACATCACTCCTTTTGATGTTCACATCTTGCTCCCCTCTTCCCACTTCTGTCACCAGCTAATGTTTGCGCCATTTTTAGTATAAAAGTTGCAGACCTACTAGGTCTGCAGTTTAATAAGTTGCCATGCTGCTAGAAAGTTGTGCTTTCTGTTTCCAGCTGTTTACCTACTTTCCTGGAAAAGTAGTAGGTCTCTGTAGCATCATGGAGTCTGAGTGGAACCAAATCTCTGCCATTAAAAACTGGCATTATATTGAACTATACGTTGAGAAGTCAATCAGAATAAAAATTTTTACTTTCACAAGCTATCCTGGATGTTTTCTTTGTTGTTAGCAAGTGTTCGTGCTGTTTTAGCATATAATCTCATTAAAATGTATACATGTTTAAACAGTATAATCTTGATAGACATTTAGAATAACCTTTCCCCAAAAGTGTGTTCTGCTGGAAAAGATGATTACTTTCATGTATTAATGAAGATAACTAGGGAGAAAAATGGTTCATAACCAAATAAATCCAGGGACTCTTAAGTTAAACTTAAATCTAGTTTTTTTTTTTACTACAAGACTGGTCATTCCTCGATATGCAGATGTGCTTCCTAATGCACCTAGAATGATGACAACAGAGATAATATGTAGTGTTTCCCAGCTCATTTGAGGAGCCTTCTTTTCTGTGAAATTACGTACAGCACTTGTGCTTTACAGCTTACACTATGGGTTTCAGCAGGGGGAGAAAGCCCTTGGTGTGTAGGTGAAACTTTACAAGGCACACGTTCATACACAAGTGTAACTGTACAGAATAAGCCGTAGACCCCCTCCTCCCAAATGCTCCGAGGGAGGTTATTCTCCACTGGCTTCCAGATCCTGCAGAAGCTGCCACTGTCACCCGGCCTCTGGTCAGAAGGGAAGCATCGTGGTAGGACCGTGAGCCAGGACAGCTGTCTCACTGAGTGACCTCCAACTAGCTGCTTTGCCAGTCTGGGCTTTAGTCATTCGCTCTGTAAAATGCCTTCTCCCTGTATTTTAGGACACAGCTGTGAGTCGTCCAAGTGGACTATTCTGGAGCAGAAGTTTTAACGGCGTTCATCTGAAATTAAGTAATTCTGCAGAGTCCTTCAATTCAGAACTAATTCTGGAGCAAAGCTTGTGTAGATGAGGAAATGGGAGAGAAATGTTTTGTTGCACAAATGTTCACAACAGCCAATGACACCTGTATTTCCAGGGTGTTGCCAAATGTTTTCACTGAAAACTGGTTCTGCTGCCTGTCTCCATGTGGACACCAATAAAAATTGATATTGATCACCTGTTTTCCTTTTTTAAAGAGTGGCTTTAAAAGTAACCCTGGAGGAAATTCTAGGGTAATGCTTCTACGGATGTTTTTCCAGAAAGATCACATTAGATGTGATAGGTAATTCAGTTAAGAAGAATCTATTATAGAACTTTGGGTTGGGAATTCCAAAGTGGACATTAGCAAGTGTTAGGAGGAAGAATAAAGACTAGTAACCCAGGGCCTGAAGAGAATGAATGGAGTTGGACTGAGAATGTACTGTAGAAGCCCTGGGTAGACAGACAGCCCAACCCACCAGGATGAAATAAGAGACAAGAAGTCACGCTCTAATAACAGGGCTTCGTTAATCTGGTTACTGAGCACCACGTAAAACCATCAGCCATTTGCGGGAGGCTCAGCTGTATCTTGTGAAGACAGCAGAGCACAGTATTTACAAAGACAAACTTAGTCCGTGTTTACCTAAGCCTAACTTGCTTTACAGAAGTCTACCCTAGGTATCTGTGTGCCACACGTCACCCAGCTTTATCCCATATTCAAAAACAGCCTAAGCCAATTTGTCTAGCTTAACTATTTTTAGTGAAAAGATTAATACTGTATTTGCTTAAGGCTGAAATCAAACATTTTGCACATCCTGAAAAGAAGCCAATTAGAAAAAAGTATTTAAGAAGCTTAGGTTCCATTATATAGTCTAATCCATAACCATTAGTAATTTAACTTTGACTTCACCTTGGCCAAAGAAAGGAATCTCTTCTCATTTTGAAGACCAAACTTCAAGTGATAAATAACCTTGTTGATTTCTGTTGATACTAATAGGTACATAGCAGTGAGACCAGCAGGCCAGAGTTCAAATCTTGACTCCTCCACCAATCAGCTCTGTAGGATCTGATTAATGTCCATGCTTCAGTTTCCTGAGATAAGCAGTAGGACCTACCCCGCAAGGTAGCTCTAAGAACAGGTTGTACATCGCTCCATGCCTGATCCTTACTAAATGTTAGTTGTTAGCTCAGAAGTTTGTAACAAACAGCACAGGGGGTGAATGGCTCATAGTAAGTAGTGAGTCATTTTGAGTTGTTGCTTCTTTCCCCTGTAGGACGCATGCTACAAGGTCGATGAGCACTCATGCTCACAGTGCAAGAGCAGTGCTCCCTGGTTGCTGCCCTTGGTGGGGTGGGGGAGGGTAATGACATTGCCCAAGATGTTTAAGCCACTATTGCAGACGTTGAATCATTGTACGGCGGTAAGCATGCTTACCCAGCATAAGTCCACAAATCAAACTTTCGAGTCTGTACTGAATCACTTATGCTTATGTAACACAATAATCATAAAAGCAAATAGCATGTATAGTTTCTAAAGAATGATTTTTTTAAAAATTAGAGACCTATGGTTTATGAAACCACAGTTTCATTTACATGAGAGTGAGTACAACTTCCTGAGAACTTACAGCTGCTTAGAGTCACCTTACCTTCTAATGGGAAGACTGGAGCTCCATCAGGTAAATGAGAACATTTACGGGGGAGAGGAAAAGGGTTATTATAAGATAATGTTCATCAAGAAATTCAAACTGATCTCGTAAAATGTCCTAGAAATTACAATTCTGCAAATAGACTGGAAGGCCTGGATGGGGTGGATAGACGCCTAAGTGTGAGTAATATATGAAACAGACCAAAATCTGAAGACTGAGGATATTTTGTAGTGTATGGTTGATTGACTTCTGGACTAAGAGCTTTTTTCTCCCCCAAATATGAGAAACTATAATAAAACTTCTTAGGAAAACAATTAGAGATTAATTTTTCAAGAATGCAATTTGACTAAACTAATTTAGGTTACTAGTGATCTTCTGACCAACTAGAGTGGTCCTTTTCTATGTCTTGCTGATGTCGTTCACAAGAAGCAAACAAAACAGTAAGACACAGGTTACTTGCAACCCAGGTCAGAAGGGAAAACTGTATCTATACTAAGAAATGAAAGATAGAAAGATCAAGTGTGGTTTTTAAAAAGTGAATTCAATTCTGTAGGATTAAGGATGACTCCTAGATGACCACCAGGAGTATAAAATTGGTATTTACCTAAATCCTAATACATAGAGGAAGCTTTGAAAAATTCAACAGAAAATATGCAAGGCTTGGTTCAACCTGATTTTCAAAGAGAGCTTGCAAAACCGCAACATCAGTCATTCTCAGTGAATAGAAAACCCAGTTCAAACCTAGAAGACATTTCTCCACTGATGTGACATGGTGGGTAAACTCTGTCTCAACGCAGAAATAATGGAACAGAGGAATGTGAGGAGGATGCGGAAATCACCACGTAGCAAAAAGAAATCTCTTTCTGAAGTGAGCGAAAATATTCTGCAGGGATTTCCATCGACCTTTATAGAGCACATCTCTAAATACTGGCCATTAAACAGAAAGCAGTCTCATCTCATTCATTTTGCTATTACACAGCATCTTAATTTTGCATGGCCTGTGGGTTTTTCCCCCCAGTGAGAACACTAAAACAACAAAGAATTTGAAAAGCAAAGCCATCCTGTGGAATGTAGCTTCAGGTTTAAGTAATCACTGCAGCCCTTGTTTCACTGTATTCTGATGAGCGCCAACATCTTAATTACAGTCCAGCATCTCCTGTTCAGCAGGCAGTGCCAATCATCCCCCATTATGCATTGATGTGCAGTGAGGACTCGTTAGGGGCTGCTGCAATCACCACCCTCTTTTTCCGCTCACACCCCATCAACTTCAACGTGCTTGGTCTCCAGAGGAAAGAGCAGCTGGACACACTATACTCATTAACCCAGCTGCCTTGGACATTTGTTCCTTTAAAGAAAAAAAAAAAAACACTAATGTCACAAATTCTCTACTAAAGGAAACACTTTCAGCCTGTGGGGTGTTTCTTTTTTTTTTTTTTTTTTTTTTTTCCTCTTGCCTTGATTATTGCAGCTGCTCCTTTATACAGGCGCTACACTTCCAGCTGAAATAGCACTCTTCCATTTCACACACCGGGCTTCAGAATTCCACAACGAAGCCCTTCCACTTTACTACGATTTGATGTGACGGAATGGCCAATGGGAGGCACCAAGCTGAATGCAGTCCTGGAACTTCACTCACTGATCTGAAATTCTGGCTTTAAATGATTTGAAATTGATATTTCCAATTGCGTAAACAAAACGCTGAAGTTATTAGCCATGTAGGATATTTTACACTTAGTGTTTCTCATCTCAAAGAAGCTCAATTTTAACAGATGCCTACCCTCTCTGCCTCCCCTGGAGCTCTGCAAATGTCTGTTCTTGAGTGGACAGTTTCTGCCGAATCCCAGGCATCTTCATCTTTCCCTGGGCACAGCAGGGCCCCAGGGTGGGAGGTTGCATCTAAATGGAAGAAATGGGGAAGGGATGTTTGCATTTTAACACCCTGGTATAGCAAAGAACCAGCCTCTCTGACCTCAGTCCCCAAAACACCCTCCAGCAGCCCATTCCTTATCCTCCACCAATGCCTCCCTCACTCTTGGGCCTTAGAGGTACCCACCCTGGGCTTCTCAGCTTACAGGTAATTTTCTCAGACAGGCCTTTCCTCCCCTTCCCGCCATCCTTCTGTCTCTTTCAAGCATTCGGCATACACCCTTACAACACTTAGAATTTGTCATTCTGTTTTTGTACATGGCTACTTGTCCTCACACTTTCTAAACTCAGTGAGGGCAGGAATCACGCCTGTGTTGTTTGTCCCTGTAGATTCTGAGCGTTGGTTAGAACAGCTCACTCACGACATTGACACCAGGCCCGGGGCCTCCAGGTCCACCCAATTTCCTTGGCGCCACCGTCTCTCCGAAACCTTCCTCCTGCCGCCGTCTCCATGGAGAGGTGTGGTTGGCAGGGGGATACCTGCGTGGTTGGCAGGTGGATAGCGGGCAGGTCACAGGAAAGGAGGACATCCATCCCTTGTTTTCCCCTGGTTTTCTTAGCCGGTCTTTCTCCTGCAAAGATGCCAGTGAAAATGAAACTTCTTGGGACCCTCTCAGCAACACTGGTAGGTCTGACGGGTGAAGTGTCTGCTTATTTTCTAGCAGGCGTAATTGGCATTATTTTACTATTTCCTTCCTCCTCACATTAAATGAGACCCCGCAGGTTAATAAACTAGGACAATGCACTAAATCATTCCAGGCGGGTGGGCAGAAGAGCTCGCATCTCAGCCCGCATCTCAGCCCGGAGGCCAGGAGAGATGGTAACTGGCTTTCAGGGAGAAACATTGTTGATTTCAGACTATCAAGTTCTGGTTTAAGTCAGAACAAAAAACTGCAGGGAATCAACTTCAGGGGTCCGCCCCCTGGCCTTAAGCAATTAGTCAAGAATAACCCACAGCCTCATCATCTTTTAAGACAGTGCTGCTCAAACTTCAGGCCAGGGACCAGTTCCTGTTCTAATCTGCAAACTGTCTGTAATCAATCTGCAATGAGATATGTACAGAGACGAAGGAAGCCTTTAGAACTTTTATGGCAGTTTGGAAGAGTAGTTTTATGTCTGTTGAATCAAAAAAAAATTGAGTTTGTGTTTTATAGTCTTTGGGGTTTTTTAAATTGAATTTTCCTAGTACCTTATTTTTTTGTTGTTTTTTAAAATATTGCTCCATAATGGATTTAAAACAAAATCGGTCCTTCCCCACAAGTGCACTGAGACCCATCGCTCTGAGCCACTAAGTGGGCCGCAAAGGCACTCCACTCAAAAGCACGAGCAGTTAAGCCTCACGGTTCCCCGCAAAGACCCAGAAATGCTCTTGACAAGTCAGAAGGGAGCTTGGACCCACCCTTTCTCATTCAAAACAGTCTTTGGCCAGATCCTTGGCAGCCTTCCAGATTTCTGCCAACAGAAAGCACAGATAAGGAGGCTTTGAAAAGTGGAGTACACTCCCCTTAAAAGCCAGATTTATCCAGAGTAGACACTTGATTTTACATGAAGGCCACAAATTGAGGGCCGGCCAAAGGGAGGCACACGGAGGACGGAGTGGTACCAGTGTTGTCTTTGGAGCCAGTGTCACATCTGCATCTTCTGACTCTGAGGGAGATAGAAGAGTCTTGAGCTGAGATAGTCACAAAGCCTGTGGCATAAATCCCCAAATGGCCACAATGATATAATCAGTTAAATAAAATCAGGTATTATGGTTAGAAAAACAGCCCTCCCAGGTCACCACATTTACCTGTACGGTTATTCCTATAGTGACAAAGAAAGGTGAGGCTTGCCGTTGGGTGGATTTTGCCAGGGAAATGCCACAATATCCCCAAGTGGGATGTTTCATTGCACGTAGGTCTGAGGACCGCTCACCCAGCCAGCCCTTCAGTGCTCTTGGGCAATTGAAACTACCATGTCCTTAGTGGAATTGCCAGGTTCCCATTATTTGTATTTTTAGCTGTTCTCATATGTCTTTAGTTGGTATGTTCCATTCAACTAAATTGGTTGGATTTTTTGCAGGCAGAAGAAATATCTCCCTACATCTTGTGTAATTTTCCCACATGCCTATTATGTACTGTACCCAGTGGGTTCTGAATAAATGTTGACTAACCCATTAATAAAATGATGTAAATCAAACAGCAGGTTGCTTTTTTTTTCCCTTTTGAAATGCATTTATTTTCCTTGCTGGTATACTGTTGTATTCAAGGCTCCAGAAATTTGATTTAAAATTAAAATTTGATTGGATTAAAGAACATAGAAAAATAATATAAAACTCCATTAATTTGGATCCAATGTGCATGGGTATCACACCCACACATAGAATTCGGTGAGTCTACTCAATACCTATTAGCTCAGGCAAAATCCAAGCTGTCCAGCCATTGGAGGAAGCCGATGAGATTTCTTGAAGGGGAATTTAAAAACAGGCCTAGAGCATTTTTTTTTTTTATGTTCTCTTTTCTCATCTCTTCTCCAATTCCCCAAAAATTATCCAGAAAGGTTCCATGTGTTCTTTCTTGGCCACAACAACCAGTGAGCAGGGGCCCAGCTATGAGGGAGCCTGGATGGGGTAAGGGTCGCAGGGCTAAGTGGGGACCGCCCAGTTTATGGGAGCACATGCTTTTCCCTGCTCTTTCCTGAGTCACGTGTCCCTCTGCCCTGGGTCCTTCACAGGGAACCCAGACTTGAGAACCAACGACTTCGGTATAAACTGAGAGCAGCTCTGGTCTTACCACCGAGCAAGAGGCACCAGTGGTGACAGCAGGGAAGGGGGCGCAGAGCTTGGAAAAGTGGGGAAAACACCTGCCATGTCTTGGATGACTCTCCCAGTTGATGGTAAGAGCCTCCTCACTGGACTGGACAGGCAAGGAGCCGCCGTCCTGAGAAGAGTAAAGGAAGGTTCTGGGAAGATTCAATGGAGAAGGAATTTATTGTCTGGGTGCCCTGATGCCTCCTTTGTTTTGTATTTATTCCATGAGGAAGTGAGCCTTGGAGTGCATACTTACAGTTCATTCATTGATTCATCAAAAAATTATTAAGGGCCTACTCTGTGTCAGCATTTAGTGTTTTTGCTGGAGAGAAGGATTTGAGTTTCTGAGTCAGATCATGTCTTGGAAGTCCTGTTCCAGCTCCTAAATACAATTGCCTTTATTTTCTTTCTTTTCAATATATACACATTTGTTTTTAAAATTATACCA